>NC_134690.1:369666851-370324351 GCF_050947455.1 Rhinoderma darwinii | reverse complement strand
TCACTTAATTTAGTAAAGATAAAGAAACATTTTTATATTTAAGGAGATTCCCACCACATACGGTACGGTACATATATGCAATATCGACCACTGAGACACCACGATCACTGAAACTGAGGGTTTCCAAAGTTTTTCAGACTGCCCTGTGCTAATTAAGTTTCTGCCAAAGGTTCAGAGTTTCATAATCTTACAGCGATTCTGAATCAAGGTTTCTGGGTAGTCGCATTTAGACCACCCCTGCCCATATGCCCTTTTAAAAAAAACTAAAATGAAATTGGTAATGCAAGTTTCCTAATCCATTAAATCTGTTTAAAATACCAAATCTGAATGGTAGGTTCTAGGTGATAGCACCCACCAATTCCATATTAGTGTATTAAGTAGAATATACTCCTTTTATCCAGATCCTTTGTTTTTGTAGGTATTAAGTTATCCAGTAACTGACATCAGTATTGCTCTCACTCGCATCCACTTGTTGTTCAGTGGCCTTCCATGCAAGCCAGCATTTCCCTGCCAGATACTGCCCATGTAGTGAGTCTTCTCAATTTGATGGTATCACTATTATAAAGGGCAACAAACCTACATGTTTCAAAGTCCCAAGTTCCTTTTTCAAGGCTGTGCATCTGATGACAACATGGTATAAAGGGGGCACCTAAATTCTTAGCTGTTACCTGCCTACTTGGTTAAGGCCCTGCTCACGCAGAGTTGTTTACGCTGATTTTGACGTGGAAACCTCCTCTGACTTCCCATTGAAATCAATGGGAGGCAGACATAGCGTCATGCCCATAGCCGTGGGCCATCAGCCTCACTCACCTCCTGACACCCGTAACAGTGGGCGCTCTCTTCCGCTCACCTCGGCCTGGGCCCGCAGGGTGCGCGCGCACGCTCGTGTCCGCTCTTAAAGGGGCAGAGCGCACATCAGACTTTTATGTTTAATTAGCCAATAGCACCCTGGACTATAAGAAGGGCTCAGCCACTTCCTCACACGCCTGAGCGTTGTTGTCGTACCCTAAGTTTGTTTATGCAAATGGTCTCCTAGTGTTTCCCAGTTCCCAGTTCCTGTATCCTGTATCCCGTGCTATCCTGGTCAAGTGCCGTGCTGAGCTGAAGTCGTGCTGTGCTGTATACCACGCCTGTCCTGCTACACCACGCCTGACGTCTACCTGCTATCAAGTCCCAGCCGAGCCTGCCTTGCTGCTGTCCGAGTTGCCACAGGTACCCTATACGAACTATAGACTGTAACCTGCGCCCTGTTGGCCAGTTGCCATACCGCCAGGGCGGTACGACCCAGTGGGCCCTCGAACCCAACATGACAGTACGCTCAGGCCATGGACCCCGCTGGTCAATCCAAGACCAAGATGACGTCACAAGAGATTCGGACGGATATGCTGTACCTACGGTCTCGACAGGACCAACTCCTCCAGGCCTTGAACATCCTCGCACGTTGGCAGGAGGTACAAGCTGCCATTCCCCCTACTACACCTCCCGGCAGTGTTGATCCCCGTTTTTCTTTGCCACTTTTCTGACTGCTATGATGGAGACGCAGGTACCTGTCGTGTATTTTTGAACCAGTGCCAGATCCAGTTCAGTCTGTATGCAAGGACATTTTCGTCTGATGGCACAAGGGTCACTTTCATCATCTCTCTCCTCACTGGCAAGGCTCTTGCATGGGCGAATCCTATGTGGGAGAGACAAGGACCAGAGACCCATGACTTCCAGGGCTTCCTCCGGACTTTTCACATGGTGTTTGAGGAGCCCGGACGAGCCTTATCTGCAGTGGCTTCCTTGCTAAACCTACGCCAAGGAGACACCTCCGTTAGCGAATACACCATCCACTTCCGCACCCTGGGGGGAGAACTACAATGAGGCCCTGGTGGCTACATTCTGGCAGGGTCTGTCTCCTAAAATTAAGGACGAACTTGCCGCTCGAGATCTACCGTCTACCCTGGATGACCTCATCCTTCTGTCTGCCCGGATTGATATGAGGATCCGAGAACGGCTCCAAGAAGCACGTCGGGAGGGAGGCCTTCCTAGTCCGGTCCCACCCTTGCAGCAACTTCTGCTGTCCTCAGGTGCCGATCCTCTTAAGGAGTCTGTGAGGATGGACCAGTGTAAGCTATCCACCCAGGAGAACCAACGCAGACGCACTTCGAGACTCTGCCTATATTGCGGCCTCGGAGGCCATCTTGCCGTCTGTGTCCCCAAAAGTCCCAAAGCCTAGGGTTGCTAGGAGAGACAACCTTGGATTAAAAAGGACTTCCGTCTAAATTGTCCATACCAGTGACCATAGTGTCCGACGAGAAAACGCATCAGATCTCTGCGTATCTGGACTCTGGATCCGCTGTTAATTTCATTTGTAGAGACCTGGGGGATCTTCTTCAATTACCGACTACCCCTCTGGAGAGGCCGTTGACGGTTGCATTTAACACCAGTGATGGACACTCTGAATATCTAGTAATGCCCTTTGGCCTGTGTAATGCTCCCGCGGTCTTCCAGGAGTTTGTTAATGACATCTTCCGTGACCTCCTCTATGTTTCTGTTGTGGTCTATCTTGATGACAGCTTGCTTTTTTCTCCAGATCCTATGATTCATCAGAGATATGTCCGTCAAGTTTTGCTGCGGTTAAGGGAGAATCATCTGTATGCTAAGTTGGTGAAGTGCGTGTTTGAGAAAGATGCTCTACCCTTCCTGGGGTACATCATTTCGAATCGAGGTCTCGAGATGGATCCTAAAAACGTAAAGTCCGTCCTGGAATGGCCACGCCCTCAAGACTCGAGGGCCATACAGCGCTTTCTGGGATTCGCCAATTTTACAGACAGTTCATCCCAAACTTCTCGTCACTGACTTCTATCTCTAACCTCACCAAGAAGGGCATGAACGCCAAGGTGTGGACTCCTGAGGCAGAGACCGCATTCAATAGCCTGAAGAACGCCTTCACATCAGCCTCTATCCTCCATCATCCAGATGTTTCCCTACAGTTCTCGTTGGAGCTGGATGCCTCCTCTGTCGGTGCGGTGCTGGTGCACTCCTGTTCCAGAGAGGTTCCAAGGGCAAGTCAATAGTATGTGGATATTTCTTTAAGCTCTTCTCTTCCGCAGAACGCAACTACTCAATTAGGGTTCTGGAGTTACTGGCCATCAAATTGGCTCTGGAGGAGTGGAGACATCTACTAGAGCAGGGGTCTCAAGCACACGGCCCGCGGTCTGCTAGTATAGGCTCTGCTCCGAGACTCTGGAATTCGCTGACATCGTGGTCCACATATGAACAGCGATGTCTGGGGCTTCCCCAGAGCCGGAGTCCCGTGCAGAGCGCTAGTATAGGCTCAGCTCCGGGACTCTGTGGAATTCCCTGACATCGCTGTCCATATATGGACAGTGTGTCAGGGTCTTCCACAGAGTGGAGTGGAGTGGAGACCCGGGCAGAGCGCAAGTATTGGCTCTGCTCCGGAACTCTGTGGAATTACCTGACATCGCTGTCCATATATGGACAGTGTGTCAGGGTCTTCCCCTGAGCGGAGTCCTGGGCAGAGCGCTAGTATCACCTCTGCTCCAGGACTCTGGAATTCCCTGACATCGGTGTCCATGTTTGGACACATGATGTCTGGGGCTTCCCCAGAGCCGGAGTCCCGGGCAGAGCGCTAGTATGGGCTCTGCTCTGGGACTCTGGGGAAGCCTCTGACATCGCTGTCCATACATCGACAATGATGTCAGGGGCTTCCCCAGAGCAAGAGTCTCAGTGATCTCAGGAGCACAGCTGGAGTCCCAGGAAGACCCAACTTGCGCTCTGCCCGGGACTCCAGCTCTGGGGTTGCCCCTGACATCTGTCCATATATGGACAGTGATGTCAGGAGCAGAGCTGGAATCCCAGGCAGAGTGCTAGAAGCGGCTCTGCTCCGGAACTCCAGCTGTGGGCAATCCCCTGACATCACTGTGGCAGCATCTGCAGAGGGCACTGTGGCAGCATCTGCGAAGGGCACTGTGGCAGCATCTGCGGAGGGCACTGTGGCAGCATCTACGGAGGGCACTGTGGCAGCATCTACGGAGGGCACTATGGCAGCATCTACGGAGGGCACTGTGGCAGAATCTACGGAGGGCACTGTGGCAGCATCTATGGAGGGCACTGTGGCAGCATCTACGGAGGGCACTGTGGCAGCATCTACAGAGGGCACTGTGGCAGCATCTACAGAGGACACTGGCAGCATCTACATTTGGCACTGTGGCAGTATCTACAGAGGGCACTGTGGCAGTATGTACAGAGGACACTGTGGCATTATCTAGGGGTGTGGTGCATTATCTACAGTGGGCACCGTGGCATTATCTACAGAGGGCACTGTGGCATTATCTAGGGGTGTGTTGCATTATCTACAGAGGGCACTGTGGCAGCATCTACAAAAGACTCTGTGGCAGCATCTACAGAGGTCACTGTGGCAGCATCTACAGAGGGCACTGTAGCAGCATCCACAGAGGGCACTGCGGTAGCATCCACAGAGGGCACTGCGGCAGCATCAACAGAGGGCACAGCGGCAGCATCCACAGAGGGCACTGCGGCAGCATCCACAGAGGGCACTGCGGCAGCATCCACCGACGGCACTGTGGCACTATCCAAAAAGGGGCTGCCCAATCTTGACATGTGTGTCTGCCAAACGCTGCTAACTGAGCCGCTGGGCTGCATTTAGCGACACTTAAACTGGAAAACACGTTTGTTGAAATAAGCATGTGAAGAAATATCTAACATTTTAAACCTAGCGGTATTATTATAGTAACATAGTATTATTATTATAGTAATGTAGTGTTATAGTAGTTCAAATAACTAATTGATTAACAATAATTTTGTATTGTATCAAATTTGAAAGTAATGCGGCCCATCAGCTTCCCATTTTTTCTATATGTGGCCCACTTACCTGGCCGAGTTTGAGGCCCCTGTACTAGAGGGTGCAGCTCATCCTATCCTATTTTTTACGGACCTCAAGAATCTCACCTATCTTCAGATGGCCCAAAGGCTGAATTCTCGTCAGGCCAGGTGGTCGCTGTTCTTTACCAGGTTCCAGTTTGAGCTCCATTATTGCCCGGCTGACAAACATGTGAGGGCCGATGCCTTGTCCAGGTCTTTCGAGACAGAAGACTCCATGGAGATTCCGCAGAACATTACTGGTCCGTCTTGCAGTCTCTGTCAACCCCCTGCAAGTTGGGGATATTCCTCCAGGGAGGACTTTTGTGCACCTGGCTGACAGAGGGAGAATCCTCCGCTGGGGACACTCCTCTAGACTGGCTGGTCACGCGGGTACCCGTAAGATCTGATTGCCTGTCATTTCTGGTGGCCCACGCTGCCGAAAGACATTATGAACTTTGTGTCTTCCTGTTCAGTGTGTGCAGCTAACAAGGTCGCTCACTCCAGACCTGCTGGCCTGCTCCAGCCATTGCCTGTGCCTGATGCTCCCTGGCAGCATATAGCTATGGACTTTATCACTGACCTGCCTCTCTCTGCGGGATGCAGTACTGTCTGGGTGGTGGTGGACCGATTTTCGAAGATGGCCCACTTCGTTCCTCTGACCGGTCTTCCTTCTGATCCTCAACTTGCCAAGCTTTTCATCCAACACATCTTCCGCCTGCACGGCTTGCCGCAGCATATTGTGTCTGATCAGGGGGTTCAGTTCACCTCGAAATTCTGGAGAGCCCTCTGTGGGCTCCTAGGTGTAAAGTTGGACATTTCCTCAGCCTACCATCCTCAGTCCAATGGTCAGGTCAAGAGGATCAATCAGATCTTGGAGAACTACCTACGCCATTTCATCTCCAAGCAGCATGATGACTAAGTGCAGTTGCTCCCGTGGGCTGAATTTTCTTATAATAATCATACAAGCGAGTCCACAAAGAAGACACCATTCTTTATTGTCTATGGCGAATACCCACAAAATCCTCTCCCAGTGCCTGATATGTCTGAGGTACCAGCTGCTGACACTGCATTTAGGGACTTTTTGCAGATCTGGCACAAGACTCGATCCATCATCCTGCTGGTGGTCGCCCGCATGAAACGTAAGGCGGACACTAGGAGAAGAGAACCGCCTCAGTTTCTCCCTGTCACGAAGGTCTGGCTGTCCTCCAGGAATATCCGACTGAGGGTGCCATCTTACAAATTTGCTCCCAGGTTCCTCGGACCCTTTGAGATCCTGCAGCAGATCAACCCTGTTGCCTACAAGCTTCGGCTGCCTCCTACCCTCAAGATTCCCAACTCCTTCCATGTCTCCCTACTGAAACCGGTGGTACTGAACCGATTTACCAAGACTCCTAGCCCTGCGATTGCCTCCAGCGGCCCTTCAGACACCTTCGAAGTTAAGAAGATCTTGGACACCAAGAAAGTAAGAGGAAAGACTTTTTATTTGGTGGATTGGAGAGGGTTTGGTCCTGAAGAGAGATCCTGGGAGCGAGAGGAGAACCAAAATGCTCCTACCCTTCTGAAGAGGTTTCTCTTTCGCTCTGGTCCCAAAAAGAGGGGGGCGTAAGAGGGGGGATACTGTCACGCCCATGGCCGCGGACCGTCAGGCTCACCCTCCTGACGCCCGCAGCCATGGATCTGCGAGCGCTGGCCCCAGTCTCCTCCTCAAGTGACGCCAGCGCTCAATTCCGCTCACCTCGGCCGGATCCCTCCAACGCCTGAGCATTGTTGTCATACTCTAAGTTTGTCTATGAAAATGGTCTCCTTGTGTTTCCCAGTTCCCAGTGTTCCCTGTTCCTGTGTCCTGTATTCTGCATCCCGTTCTATCCTGGTCAAGTGCCGTGCTGAGCTGAAGTCGTGCTGTGCTGTATACCACGCCTGTCCTGCTACACCACGCCTGATGTCTACCTGCTGCCTAGTCCTAGCCGAGCCTGCCTTGCTACTCTCCGAGCTGCCACAGGTACCCTATACGAACTATAGACTGTAACCCGCGCCCTGTTGGCCAGCTGCAATACTGCCAAGGCGGTACGTCCCAGTGGGTCCACGAACCCAACGTGACACATAGCATTTTTTGCACTTTTTTGCCCACGGTGCTCAATGGCCACTGACGAAAAATGCTGCGAAAAACGTGGCAAGATTTTGCAGGCAGGCCAAAATCTGCCTCAAAATTCCTGAACGAATTTTGAGGCAGATTTTTCTGCCTGCAAAAAAACTCTGTATGAACTCGCCCTAAAAGGGTTTTTTCCACCATAGATATTTATCATATATCCATGGCATATGTCATAACCACCATTACGAGTGAGGTTTAGCTATGGATATGCCATAAATATCTATGGTGGGAAAACCCCTGTATGATGACTTTCTGTACACCAAGTAAGGTCCAGTGCCAACGTAGATTTTTTGCGCTGATTTTGACGAAGAAACCGCGTTGGAATCAGCCAAAATAAAATGTCCGAAACCGGGTCCCATTGATTGCAATGGGAGGCAGAGGCAATTTTTTTCTGCAGCGGCTTTTAGTCGTTCGCAGGGAAAAAAGCGGCATGTTCTTTCTTGCCACGGTTCCGCTTCTGACCCCCCTCCATTGAAATCAATAGGAGGCAGAAAAGTCTTTAGTCGCAGTGTTTTTTGCTCTGAACGGATGCAGACGAAAAATGCAGTGAAAATCGCGGCAAGAATGTGCAGGCAGGTCAAAATCTGCCTCAAAATTGCTTCAGGCCTAAAAGTGACATTAATGGAAAATTTTGAAGATTTTATGCTTAAAATAGGAGACTTTTTAAACTACAAAAATGTCTTCAGCTATTTCTAGAGTAGATAAATATAGAACAATTCAATCTGTATCCAAATAAAGAAGCAGCATGACCGTGTGTAATTGCAGTCAGCTACACTGTTTCCTATGAGTCATATCAAATGTACACTAGCTAATATATGTTGCAATGTCCGAGCAATACTTCAATACCTTTATGTTTTCAACAAATAATTATAGGATTAGTATTTATGTAGGTCGTTTTCTGACTTAGTTGTCTTATGTCCAGTTCACTGCTGTAAAGCAAATCTCTGAAACTGCTGTTCACAGCTCAGAGCAGTAACTTAGGCAAGATGGCCACCCCCATAATCATACATAGAAAATACAATAAAATATAAGTAGAAAATAAGAACAGAATATTTTTTTTATATTGTTGTAAAAAAAAATGCCCAAATCCTAGCTTTTAATATTCTAGTCATGATGGATATTCCTTGATATTTCACCATTCCCATCGGTGCTTCCTGTAGATCACAAATGACTTTCCAGCTACCTGCCTCTATTCAAGTCACTGAGTAGATGGACAGAGAAATGGATATTACACTAATGGCAACCAATCTATCGTTACTTCATAGAGTCTGAGAATATAGACTCTAGAGATTATGTTCTTTTTGTTTATAAGGATCTAAGTAAATGCAAAAATACATTAGTTGTCATGAATTTTTAGGATTCCATCTTGGATTTACAATGTCACCATTGTCACCTCATAACATCATCCTGTTATGTTCAATATAAAAAAGGATCAAAGGTTACATTTTTTGTTCCACATAAGAACAACATGCAACATTTTCTGCTGAAAACTGAAAAGTCTGCTGTCACATGAAGATCAAAGCATTTTCAAAACAATTTTGCCTAAAACTAAACTCCATGTTTTTAGTCAAAAAGATGGATGGAAAAGGAGAAAGAAAGATATATACGTGTGAAAAGAACCATACATGTACCACTCATGGTATTCGAGAAAATATGACAATGGTTGCCAACTTCATAGTTTGTGGACTATTTTCTGTACAATAAGGCTTTCATTCAGAGCCACATTAACCACTTAATAACTGAAAATAGTATAGTCCATGGGCCAGCGACAGATGGCAACTATTGTCATTTCAATTGTTATCATATAATGTAATTTAAAGAGTTCAAAGACTTTTTAACAGAGGATTAACAACCAGGGTTGGATTGGCGTATGGGTATCCTTAGACCCAATGTAACTTTATTTTCTCCAATATTTTCAGCATATCTAGTGCAGTCAATGTATTTATAGACAAAAGTGCAAACCTCAATCATTTACACAGAGCACTTAGACACCATCTTCCGGTTCCCATTTTCACCCACCGTTCACTTATATTTATGCCCCACAGTTTACATTATCTGTAGTAGAAAACTCGTCATGCGTCTATTCTAGAATGACATTTTGCTTATAGGAAAAAAAAACCCTCTTTGCTGTCACCTTCCCCATGTAACTGTTAAATGAGGAAATTGTCAGCATCGAGTGTGATTGGTCTTTTGTGTTATGAAACGAACGACACGGAAACAGATCGTCAGTGACCAACATTTATTCTGTCACAACCTCTGAAACTGTCATTTCACATTTTCTCTGGAGGAAACGATGGAGAGAGAGCCACAGAAAATACGAGAGGGTTATCTTGTGAAGAAGGTAAGTTACAATGTACATTTCAAGGAGTCTTAATTACTACCAATGTTCCCTACAGAAGTGTATATTATTTATGGCATTATAATATAAAGGCTCGTTTCTATATGTCCAAGACAATCTTTTTGGGCTATATTGTCATATTATACTACTTGAAGAGGCCACAATAACCACAAAGCAATTGCCAACAAACTATTGCCCAGCAGTGTTACTGTCGCGTTCACCAACACTTTTTTTTACACCTAAGAAGTGGATATAAAAACGTTCATACTTGTTCAGGAAATTGTTTAAATTCTTATGTAGAAATGAACCATTAATTCTATTTTTATCAATAATGATTGATTGTTATGCTGACTTAGATAGGGCAACTGTTATTATGGATTCTCATCTGAAAAGTAAACACAGCATAATAACAGGACTTAAAGAGGTTTCCCTATTAGCGCTTATGGACGTCATAGAGCGGGGGTACCCCCACTCGGGGCATCCCACTATGAGCTATCATGGAGAACCATTAACTTGCAGCGGTTCTATCTCTGCGGACTCGGGCCATCCATGTATACCCTCCCTGTGGCGGCTCTTAGATTGAAGGTTTTTTTCTGTGATGAGACAACACCTTTAATTAGAAGTTATAATGTTTTCTCTAATAAGTACCATTACACACACCTCTATAAAAGGCTATATAATCTCCGTAGCAACACATTCTCCCCTCTTCCTCTTTTACAGAACATTTCTTCCTAACGTTGAAGAACACTGCTCTTGTTTGGGCAGATTCTCTCTCTCCTCCTATTTGAGGCATACAGGTCATAACTACTGGGCCACATACCAAATTTTTGAAACCCTCCCCCACCAATATCTACATGAAGACACATTATATAGGATAGACACATTGGCTCTCAAAGGTAAAAGTGATGCCCATTCCAACCAATCAGATTTCAGATTATATTTTCCCAGAGAATATTTAAATAAAAGAGTACATTGATTTAAATGGTTGCTTTGGTTGGACACATTTTCTTATAACGGTTTATAGCCATGACGCACATTGTCCATGGAGACTGTTACTTTTCTCATTGTGTTTTACCTTATACCTGATTTTAACAAGACACCAGCATTGATGACATCACTGGTGGGGCAGAAATGGAAGGGCAAGAGTGAAAAAAAAAAAATATGTAAGGGAATGGGACCAATAAGACGGGGACAAAAAGTGAGCATAGTGCAATAAACACAAAAATACAACAGGCAGCAAGTGGGAACTATCGAACATTGATGAAGGGCAAAAAATAGGTTCTCCTGAAGGATGTTATTAATCTTATCTTTATCTTTCTAGAAGAATTAGATATGGCAGTAAATCAACTTTTTATGTGGTAAGGCTGTTAGTCTGGATGGCCTTCCAATGAACATTTTTGAGGAAATTGGGGAAGGAGGTTCTTCCTCATCTATATTTGGTTCTCAATTAATCGTTTTTGATCGCTGCACTTCCTAAATCCATGATTGCGACATTGATTCTAACAATTTTGAAGCCAGATAAAGATCCTCTAAGTCTTAAATCAAAGCTTTTTTTCAAATTCAAAGTTTTATTAAATTGGTTTTAATACAAACAAGTACAAACACAATTAGGGAAAATGTGTCCCCACAAATAAAGAGAACATGACAGATGAGGGCACAGCCCAAATATGAGGGTGAACATCACATCCTATAGAAAGCGCAAAGTACCATAGGAGTCTAAGGAAGCGTACGAGAAAGGAGCATTGCTTAAAAGAGAAAATAAAAATATCACAGTTCAACTTCCCATACGTCTTAAAATGCAATGGCAATAGTGGGCAAGCGCAATCACAGGAAGCCGATGACCACTTAAGACAGACACAAGAAGGGAAGGAGAAGATAGAATGGGAAACAAACAAGAACAAAGAAGAGACAAGGGAGGGGGGTTCATGGTGAGCCTGGACTCCGGTCCGGATTAGCATGAGTAATTAAGAAGCAGCTATGCACCTTGCAGAAACATGATTGGAGCAAGCAAATCCCCACACATCTGTATGTAGAATCAAAGCTTTTGATTGTCTCGAGTGGCAGTAAATCTGGGCAGTCTTTGGGGCATTTGGATTTGGAAAAAACTTTTTTAGATGGTTACGGATTTTGTTCAATAGCCCTTGTTTAAGGTAAGAATCATTAATAAAATTCTACTTCTTTTCCACTTGGAAGGAGTAACCTTCAGGGCTTTTTCCCTTGGTGTTTGCAGTAGCATTGGAGCCCTTGGGAACTAATATGAGAAATTACCTAGATATTACTAAGTTTTGAATATGAACAGATGTCATTATTTGCTGATAAGATCTCCTACACTAGATATTAATAAACGTGAGATATTTGGAAATGTTTCAGATTTAAGATTTAATCTGCAATGAAATGGGAATATTGACATATTATCCCACATTAAATGAATTGAATAACTTGTTGGTAAAAAAAATTGCTATACGAAACAATGTACTATGTTAAAATAGGTAGATTTTCGGGATATACTAATATGTGGAAACAGTGAAGTAAATCCTTAAAACAGGATAAAAAAAGAGGGTTTTTTTCTTCTTCAGTTGTGAGGGTGGAAGGGCATTGAGGGCTCGGGTTGGAGGGCAAAAAATTATTTTAACTTTAAAGTAATAGACAAGTTTATGGGTACTGAGATTAGTAGCAAGCATCTGGGACCAAGAAGGGAAGTAAAAGTGTCAAGGAGGCAATTGAGATTGCTTTAGAGAAGATAGATGAGGGAAGTAGAGAACTTCTGTTTTGCAGGGATAAGAGCTGTTAAGATCTTAGTATGAATTTGTAATGGAGGAAATCAACGTGGGAGTGAAACTTCTTCCACTGACTTTCTGCAGATCTGACTGCCTTAGTAAAAATAGGTTTAATATCTAGTAGGCCGTGTTTGGACATGGATACTGATTTTTTGCAAAACAGTAGAATATAATACATATTAGGCTATGTTCACATCTGTGTCAGGGCTCCGTTCCAACGTTCCGTCTGAGCTTTCTGTCAGAACGGAGCCCTGACTGACACAAATGGAAACCAAAGGTTTCCGTTTTCATCACCATTCAATTTCAATGGTGACGGATCCGGTTCCAATGGTTTCAGTTTGTGTCCGTTGTGCAAGGGTTACGTCGTTTTGACGGGATGAATACAATGGTGATGGAAACGGAAACCTTTGGTTTCAGTTTGTGTCAGTCAGGGCTCCGTTCCAATGGAAAGCTCAGACGGAACAACAGAACGTCGCCCTGACGCAGATGTGAACGAAGCCTAAATGGAATTTTAAAAAATTTACTATTTTCAGCTCTCATTCAAAAAGTTTCATTAAAACAGGGGATCTGGTGAGGAATATTTGAGATACTGGTAAGGAGACTACATGTGGCCATACCCCTTAGGTAATTGTCTGTCGAATGCTCATTCACCCACAGCTATACCCCCCAACTCCCCATACACATGCACAGTCGGCTAGGCCGAGCGCGCATGTATTCTATATGGGGAGAGGGAAATAAGCCGCTGCCAAACACCTCTGGTGTCAGCTTAATATGCCCTGAGAACAAGGAATCACATTAGATGGTCGGCTGGTCCTGATGTGTATGGGCACTTAAGGGGCAAATGAGCAACATTTGTTCTTTTTATTATTCATTCAACTGCACCAAAAGCCATTTTGCATATGATTAGCCAGTATTGCGTGGGGTAGAACACTATTGTTGGATATGCACAAACTAAAGTAAAGCCAGTGCAGTTTGCAATTGAAGGGGTTGTCTGGGACCCCCATTAACGTGTCCACAGTATGAAACAAACAAACGTTCAAAAATATAATATATACAGCTCATGCAGAGAGACTTACCCCCTTAAAGACACGGCCAATTTTGGCCTTGACGACAGAACAATTTTTTTATATTTCACTCTTTGCATTCCGACACTCATAACACTTTTATTTTTTGTACGACGTAGTTGTATGAGACTTTGTTTTTTGTGGGACGAGTTGTACTTTATGTAGTTACCATTTTTTGGTACAAATACATTATCGTTTAATTTCTATACATTTTTATTTTGGCGAAAATGCAGAAAAAAAGCAGTTCCGCAGCAGTTTTAATATTTTTTTTTTACACCATACACTGATCATCATAAATAATGTTATATATTTGTTGTACAGGTTGTTACGGTCGTGGCGATACCAAATATGCATATATTATTTCATGTTTTGGGACTTATATTTTAAAAAAGTTTATTTATTATAAAAAAATGTGTGTTTCTGTGTATTTTTTTTACTTTTTATTTATTTACTTATCATTAATTTTTTTTTACATTCATTTAACTTTTTTTTTTAATCCCATAAAGGGATTTATCATTTTGATTTTGTAACTGTAATGTACTGGCATAGATCTATATGCTAGTACATTAGCCTGTTACTGATTGTACACAGGCAGTTGTTAGGGCATACCTAAGTATGCCCTAAGATCAGGAAATATGTTCAGACAGCCCTGGGGTCCTTCAATGGACCCTGGGCTGTCTGGCCATACAAGTTATGGGCTTTGATCGCGTCACAGTTATCTTCTGTGACGCGATCAAAGTGCAGTCCCCCCTCCCTGAACACCGCGATCAGCTTTCATTGCGGCATTCAAAGGGTTAACGGAGGAGAGAAGATGTTTCTCTTCTCTCCGCTGTCAGAGCGGGGCCGTGGCTGTGTATTACAGCCGTTGCCCCGCTCTCAATCGCGCGCACAGACGGCTGTCACACAGGACAAGAATGCTCGTCCTAATGCGCCAAGTACTCGCCGCTCAGGACGAGCATTCTCTTCCTGTGTCGGCAACAGGTTAATTCAACTCCGTGCATGAGAAAATGCTTATTTTTGATTGATTCTAACTTCTGATGAGCGTATGTTATAGAATATGTGACTATGTCCCTTTTAAATGTTTTTTTCTATAGACGTTTAAAGCTAAATGCAGTGCATAAAATTTGGTGCGTGGGTGTCATTCTTCAGTTCTGCAATGGGAGGCTGAAAGTCTCACTTCTTATTTGTTACTATCAGACGTTCATGGTATTCTAGAATATATCTGAAGCAAATTTTAAACAAGGAACCTAAAAAGTTTGTATGATCACGATTCTGGTGTTGACACACCTAGGAACTTTCCCAATTCACACAGAATGATTTCACTTGTTTTTTCTTAAAGTTGGAAAGTTAGAAAGTGTATTTTTTTTAAGTTTTAAAACAGGATCCCAAATATAACTATTGGCCTAATAATCCTATGGTCCTGTATCCATCAAAAATGGTTCCAATGACTTTATGTGGGAGATTTTTTTAATCTTATTTTTTAATTACTATCATGAATTATTTTTATTTTTAATAGGTGAATTCCATATTTTACTCCGGTTGAAAAATAACATACTATATGTCTATTAAACTCCACCTTTCTAAAACCTGGCTGTTTGATCCAGAGGAAGGCAAAACAAGGCCCCTGGGTGAAGGTAGCCAATTCTACCTTCCTGTCCCCACAAACGCAGTTAGACAATTTCCCTGGATCAGTTCAAGATAATCCCCCCTCAATTAATTATAACTCTAAATACCATTCGTTGTGAGATAAATTAGCCGTTTTTATATTTTTTTATTATTTTTGCCATTATTACCACTACTTCCTCTTGGGACAGGGCATTGCAAAGTTTAACTACTCTCCCTGAGAAAGTCCACCAATCTTATCTTTTAATCTAGTTGCCCACCTTTGAAACCCCTCAAGCTCTCCTATAAAGCCTATAACTGCACTCTGATTTGTAGAAAGGCAATATTATATTTGTATTATATATACACAGTATGTCACTTTTTTTTATGCACCCTAGCATTTTTTTTGCTTTTGTACCTGCTGCTTGACATTGAGTTCCGCTGCATAGCTTACTGGTAACCCAGTATCTCTCCTGCTCTATTATCCTTAGTTGTATTTAATTTAATGTTTACATATTCATACTACGATCTCGGGTCCAACTGATGGAAATTAGGACACTTTATTCATGTTTAAGAAATGTTGAAGGATGTTGGAGGTGAACACTATTCAATTATCTTGTGGGAAATATATTTTCTTGTATGCCTCCTTCCATAGAAGTGTTCTGATTTAAAAACTATTGGCATTATTAATATGGCCAATTCTTTACATCTATAGCCAGCTTAACCCCTTAACGACCGCCAATACGCCTTTTCACGGCGGCTGTAAAGGGTACTTATGCCAGAGCGCCGTCTTTTCATGGCGCTGTGACATAAGCTTGGCACGGGTGTCCTGTGCCGGCTCAAGCAGGTGTCGGGCGGTCTAAAGACAGCCGGGGACCTGCTCTAATGGGCGGGATCGATTTCAACATCGATCTCACCCGTTTAACAACTTAGATGCGGCGCTCAATAACGAGCGCCGCATCCAAGTGGTTTTGGAGGGAGGGTGCTCCCTCTCTCACCCCATCGGCATCCTACAATTGCAATCACAGGGTGCCAATGGCTTCTATGGCAGCCGGGGCCTAACAAAGGCCCCCAGGTCTGCCTGTAGTGGATGCCTGCTAGGCCATGCCAGAGGTATGACCTAGCAGGTGCCTGTCAGTTTTATACTGACAGGCAATAATATGCTGCAATACAGAATTATTGCAGTGTATTATAAAAGCAATCAGAAGAGCGCATAGTGAAGTCCCCTAGTGGGAGTAAAAATAAAATTATCAAAAACTTTAATAAAGTTATTAATAAATAAATAAAAACCCCTACAAAAAAAATGAAAACCCCGGTTTTTCCCTTATAAAATACTTTAATATGAAAAAACAAGAAATAAATTAAAACATTACACATATTTGGTATAGCCGCGTCCATAATGACCTTACCTATATAGCTATTATGTTATTTAACCCTCACTGTGAACGCTGTAATAAATAAGATAAAAAACAATGCCAGAATTGCTGTTTTCTGTTCATCCTGCCTTCAACATGTTTTTTATAAAAAGTGATCAAAAAGTTGCATGTACTCCAAAATGGTACCAATAAAAACTAAAAGTTGTCCAGAAAAAACAAGCTCTCATACAGCTGCATCGGCATAAAAATAAATCAATTATGGCTCTTAAAACATGGCAACACAAAAACAAATAATTTTTAAAAAAAAAGTGTTTTTACTGTGTTGAAGTAGTAAAACATACAAAATCTATTTAAATTTGGTATTGCCACAATCGTAATGTCCCACTGAGTAAAGTTATTATGTTATTTATACCACACAGTAAAGGACATAAATCTAAGATGCAAAAAAGTGAGGTGAAATTAATGTTTTTTTTTCCATTGCCCTCCCAAAAAAGTTAAATAAATGTAATCAATAAATTATATGTACCCCAAAATGGTGCTATTAAAAAATACAACTTGTCCCGCAAAAAACAAGACCTTGTACAGCTATGTAGACGCAAAAATAAAAAAGTTATAGCTCTTGGAATGCGATGATGGAAAAACGTAAAAAATATCTTGGTCATTAACCCTTTCATGCCGACAAGCTGTAGATACACGTCCTTTTTGCACATACCCCGTGCTGCCAGGACGTGTATATACAGATCTCTGTTCCAGCCAGCATAGCGCTGTGAAAAGCTCTCGGACGTCGGCTGTGTCAGTGTCTGCGGCTCCCCAGCAACCTGTTATCTGACAGCCGAACCGATTGGTTCGGCTGCAGAGAATATGATCACCGTCATTAACCTGCTTCCTGACCGCCCACAGTAAATTCATGTCGGCGCTTGCTGGGCTCTGTGCAGCGCCAACGTGAATTCACAGTGGGTGTTAAAAGCGCGATCCGGGTGTCTCAGAGTATTGCTGACACCCGGATTGCGCTGTTAACCCCTGCTTCTGGTCCCAGAGACATGACCGGGACCTGATTGGTTCATGTCCCGATCATGTGATTGCAGGAAAAGTTTGTTGTAGCAACGAACTGGAAAGTTTGTTGCTACAACAAACTTTCCCGAGGACCGATTGCGGGTGCTGCTGTCGGTTGCATGACAAAACCGGAGGCCATACAACGGCCTCCGGTCTGTCATTCACGGAATATACACCGATGAGATACCAACAGAGAAGGACACAAATACAGAGTAATGTTCAATGTAAGGCAAAGTTGCTGAACTATATAGAATCTACTGTATTAAGTCCTAGAATAACCAAGATAAACTTGGTGCATCGATCAAAAATTGACATAAGATGAATCCAAGAAAATATGATCGACTCAAGCACATGAAATTTATGGAAAAAGATACAAAATTTTATTGACATTAAAACATAACAGGATAAAACTGGAACAGGGAATGAGTCACTCAATAAAAATACATCAAATCGATCGCGCACCGGATGTAGATATTAAGTGATTATGTAAGCACTGAACATGTTGTTAAAACAGCAAGGATAATGTAGGTATACATGCAGACCTATGTCTAATGGAGCCGAGGTAAGTTATGACAAGAGGAACAGTCCAATGAGATCCAAAAAAGATGTATGTATATACTAGCCCGCCTATATGAGGGCATACAACAACAGTTACATATACATACAGATACGCAAATGCAGTGATTGTCTGAATAGATCTGGAGGGCTAACAACCCCGGACGAAGGCAGTTGCCGAAACGCGCGTCGGGTACAGACATCTTTCACGCTCCTTCCATGTCCACCGGTATGTTTTACAACCTCTCCCTGTTAGACAGCTGTCATTGAGCTTTTCATGTCGTTCCTCTGTCATTCTTTGTGAGCCCATGTGTATTGTACACCTGACTTTTCAATGTTGATCCTTCAGCATTCACATTAGGGTCCTTGTTAGCCCTCCAGATCTATTCAGACAATCACTGCATTTGCGTATCTGTATGTATATGTAACTGTTGTTGTATGCCCTCATATAGGCGGGCTAGTATATACATACATCTTTGTTGGATCTCATTGGACTGTTCCTCTTGTCATAACTTACCTCGGCTCCATTAGACATAGGTCTGCATGTATACCTACATCATCCTTGCTGTTTTAACAACATGTTCAGTGCTTACATAATCACTTAATATCTACATCCGGTGCGCGATCGATTTGATGTCTTTTTATTGAGTGACTCATTCCCTGTTCCAGTTTTATCCTGTTATGTTTTTATGTCAATAATTTTTTTTATCTTTTTCCATAAATTTCATGTGCTTGAGTCGATCATATTTTCTTGGATTCATATTATGTCATTCACGGAAGCCTATGAGGACCAGCTGGTCCTCATAGGCTTCATGTCAGTGTGACTGTCAACGTCACACTGACAGTTTATAATACGTTATATACTAGCTAGGTAGTGTAATGTATTATAGCAGCCATCAGTGCTGCAGGTCTTCAAGTAAAAAATAAAAAAAAGTAAGAAAAATGTTTTATAAAAGTGTAAAAACAAAAAATGCTTTTTTCCCTATAATAAGTCTTTTATTATAGGAAAAAAAATAAAACGTTAAAAAGTACAAATATCTGGTATCACCACGTTCGAAATGGACCCATCTATAAAACTATAATATTATTTTTACCGCACGGTAAACACCGCAAAAAATATTTAAAAAACAATACCAGCATCACTATTTTTTTGGTCATCACCCCTCCCAAATTATAGAATAAAAAGTGATCAAAAATTTGCATGCACCCCAAAATAATACCAATAAAAACTACAACCCGTCCCGTAAAAAGCAAGCCCTTACACAACTTTTTTGACTGAAAAATAAAAAAATTATGATTCTCAGAATATGGTGACACAAAAAAGAAATCATTTTATAGAAAAGAGATTTTATTGAGCAAACGCCACAAAACATAAAAAAAAACTATATACATATGGTATCGTCGTAATCATACCGACCTGCAGAATAAAGTAAAATGTCATTTATAGCGCACAGTGATTACTGTAAAAAAAAGGACAAAAAAACATTGTCAAAATGTATGTTTTTTGTCACTTTGCTTGCCCAAAAAAATGGAATAAAAAGTGATCAAAAAATCACATGTACCCTAAAATGGTAACGTAACAAATAGGCCCTCACACGGCTCCGGTGGAGAAAAAATTAAAAAAAAGTTCTGGTGCTCAGAATATAGAGCGACAGAAATTTTGCAGTGTCCAAAAGCAGATAAGATTGGGCACCATTTATCAGTGCGACACCGGCCACACATCTATGAATTATTTATTTACCCCATTATTATACACTCTTATTATGCCCTGACGTACTCTGCCCAGCTTACACATGCCACCACATTATAAAATTAAATACCAGTAAAACTCCAAATAGAACTATTACCAAGCAAAATCTGCGCCCCAAAAGCCAAATGGCGCTCCTTCCCTTCTGAGCTCTGCCGTGGGTCCAAACAGCAGTTTATTACCACATATGGGTTATTGCCGTAATTGTGAGAAATAGCTTTACAAGTTTTGGGGTGCTTTTTATTCTTTATTCCTTGTAAAAATTACGTTTTTTTAATATTTTTTCAGAAAAAAAGTAGATTTTCATTTTCACAGACATATTCCAATAAATATAGCAAAAGACCTGTCAGGTCAAGATGCTAACTATACCCCTAGATAAATTCCTTGAGGTGTGTAGTTTCCAAAACCACTTTTGAGGAGATTCCACTGTTTTGGCACCACGAGACCTCTTCAAACCTGACATGGTGCCTAAAATATTGTAATGATAGGGGTAGGGAAACGGACAAGTGAGCCCTAATCTACCCGCCACTCTGTCCCTGCCTACTTGCAACGACCCGCCCTAGGCGACGGGGTACAACTGGGCGGCGGTCCCTACGCTCAGTAAGTGCACGAAACAGACAAGGGTACACAAAGCTAGGGAAATGGGGCAGTTGCCCACGGCAAGACCGCGAGCAACAAGAGAGGTGAACGAGCCGAGTAAAACCAGGAGAGTGCGAGGTACCAAACGCAGAGCAGAAGAGTAGTCAGTAAGCCAGGGTCAGTATGGAGCAGGATCAAGTAGTCAGGAGCTGTAGCTGGGCCAGGAAACCACACGAGAAGAATCACAAGCACTGGAGGAACAGGAAAGGCAGGTATAAATAGACAGAGGGCGGGAGCTAGCTGAGTCTGGCCAGGCTGCGATAGGCTCTCCCACTCCTAAGCCTGCCAGCCTGAGTGGTGGAAGCTGGAGTCAGACTCAGACACATAGACTCAGGTGCCGACTGATTACCTATGGGCGTTAACCCCGCTGTGCCTGGCAGATCCTTTACAGTACACCCCCTTTTATGAGGGGCCACCGGATCCTTTCTAAGTGGACCTGGTTTATTGAGGAAACGAAGGTGGAACTTCCTGACCAATACCCCAGCGTGAACATCCCGGGCGGGTACCCAAGTCCTCTCCTCAGGCCCGTATCCTCTCCAATGGACCAGGTACTGGAGGGAGCCTTGGACCATCTTGCTGTCCACAATCTTGGCCACCTCGAATTCCACCCCCTCAGGGGTGAGAACGGGAACAGGAGGTCTCCTCGAGGGAGCCAAGGACGGGGAGCAGCGTTTAAGGAGGGAGGCATGAAACACGTCGTGTATTCGAAAAGATGGGGGAAACTCCAGTCAGAAGGAGACAGGATTGAGGACTTCAGTGACCTTATACGGCCCAATAAACCGGGGAGCAAATTTCTTGGACGGGACCTTAAGGCGCAAGTTCCTAGACGATAACCACACCAGATCCCCGACCATAAACAAGGGGTTAGCAGAACGTCTATCAGCCTGAGATTTTTGTACGCTCTGGGACGCCTCTAGGTTCTTCTGAACCTGGGCCCAGACTGTGCACAGTTCCCGATGAACGACCTCTACCTCGGGATTGTTGGAACTACCAGGTGAAACGGAGGAGAACCGTGGATTAAACCCAAAATTACAGAAAAAGGGGGAGACCCCTGACGAGTTACTGACCCGGTTATTGAGGGAAAATTCGGCGAGGGGAATGAATGAGACCCAATCATATTGACAGTCAGAGATAAAACACCTTAAATATTGTTCTAGAGATTGATTAGTCCTCTCAGTTTGGCCATTAGTTTCAGGATGGAAGGCAGAGGAGAAGGACAGATCAATCTCCAACTTTTTACAGAAGGCTCTCCAAAACAATGAAACAAATTGTACCCCTCTGTCCGAAACAATATTGACAGGGACCCCATGGAGACGCAGGATGTGTTTGACAAACAAGGTAGCTAACGTCTTGGCATTGGGTAGTTTCTTGAGGTGCACAAAGTGGCACATCTTACTGAAGCGGTCTACTACAACCCACACCACCGACTTGCCTTGAGATGGAGGCAAATCGGTGATAAAATCCATGGAGATATGGGTCCAAGGTCTCTGGGGAATGGGCAAAGAACGTAGTAAGCCCGCTGGTCGGGACCTGGGAGTCTTGGACCTACCACAAACCTCACAAGTGGCGACGTAGGCCTTAACGTCTTTAGGCAACCCAGGCCACCAATAGTTTCTGGCAATGAGGTGTTTGGTACCCAGGACGCCTGGATGACCAGATAGTGCGGAGTCATGGTTTTCCCTAAGTACCCTTAGCCGGAACTGCAGGGGAACAAACAGCTTGTCCTTAGGAAGGTTCCCGGGAGCTGAACCTTGATCAGCCGCGATTTCTGAGGCTAAATCAGAATCAATAGAAGAAATGATTATACCAGGAGGCAGAATACAAGCAGGATCTTCCTCCGAAGGAGGGCTGGCCATGAAGCTACGCGACAGTGCTTCGGCCTTAATATTTTTAGACCCAGCCCTATAGGTAACCAAAAAGTTGAATCTGGTAAAAAATAGCGCCCATCGAGCTTGTCTCGGGTTTAGCCTCCGGGCAGATTCTAGGAAAACCAGATTCTTGTGGTCGGTAAGGACCGTTACCTGGTGCCTAGCCCCCTCCAGGAAGTGGCGCCACTCTTCAAATGCCCATTTAATGGCTAAGAGTTCGCGGTTGCCAATATCATAGTTACTCTCAGTGGGCAAAAACTTCCTGGAGAAGTAGGCACAGGGACGGAGATGGGTGAGGGACCTGGTACCCTGGGACAAGACAGCCCCCACTCCCACCTCGGATGCGTCAACTTCCACGATAAATGGCTCCATTTGGTTGGGCTGAACCAGCACCGGGGCCGTGATAAAGCACTTCTTAAGGACCTCAAAAGCCTGGACAGCCTCAGGAGGCCAGTGGAGGAGATCAGCACCTTTGCGAGTGAGGTCTGTAAGAGGCTTAGCGATGACCGAGAAGTTAGCAATAAATCTCCTGTAATAATTAGCGAACCCCAAGAAACACTGTAACGCCTTCAGGGAGGCAAGTTGGACCCATTCCGCCACAGCCTGGACCTTGGCGGGGTCCATGCGGAATTCATGAGGAGTGAGGATTTGACCCAAAAATGGTATCTCCTGTACCCCAAACACACATTTTTTCGGTTTTCGGAAAACAGTTTGTTTTCCCGAAGGACCTGGAGCACCTTCCTGACATGCTCAATGTGGGAGGACAGGTCCTTGGAAAACACCAGTATGTCATCAAGGTACACTACAAGAAAAACCCCCAGGTAATCCCTTAAAATTTCATTTATGAAATTCTGGAAGACAGCAGGAGCATTACACAACCCAAAGGGCATGACGAGGTATTCGAAATGACCTTCGGGCGTGTTAAACGCAGTCTTCCACTCATCCCCCTCTTTGATGCGGATAAGGTTATACGCCCCCCGTAGATCAAACTTAGAGAACCATTGGGCCCCCTGAACCTGATTAAAGAGATCAGGAATCAAAGGAAGGGGATACTGGTTCCTTACAGTGACCTTATTCAAGTTACGGTAGTCAATGCATGGCCTAAGACCACCATCCTTCTTTCCTACGAAGAAGCCAGCACCTACCGGAGAAGTAGAGGGGTGAATGTAACCCTTGGCCAGGCATTCCTGGATATACTCTCTCATGGCTTCACGTTCGGGACAAGAAAGATTAAATATCCTACCCTTAGGGAGCTTAGCTCCTGGTACCAATTCAATAGCGCAATCGTATTCTCTATGAGGAGGTAACACTTCGGAGGCCTCTTTAGAGAAAACATCAGCGAAGTCCTGCACAAACTCAGGTAGCGTGTTCACCACCTCAGGGGGAGAAATAGAATTAACAGCAAAACATGACGTCAAGCATTCATTACCCCATTTGGTAAGCTCCCCAGTATTCCAGTCAAACGTGGGATTATGCAACTGCAACCAGGGAAGGCCTAAAACCAAATCGAACGATAATCCCTGCATCAACAGTACAGAGCACTGCTCCAAATGCATGGAGCCAACAAGGAGTTCAAAAACAGGAGTATGCTGTGTAAAATAACCATTAGCAAGAGGAGTGGAGTCGATACCCACTACCGGGACAGGTTTAGGCAAATCAATCAATGGCATAGCTAGAGACACAGCAAATTCCACAGACATGATATTAGTAGAAGACCCTGAATCCACGAAGGCACTGCCGGTAGCAGACCTACCACCAAAAGAGACCTGAAAGGGAAGCAAGATTTTTATTACGTTTCATATTTACGGGAAATACCTGTGCGCCCAAGTGACCTCCCCGATGATCACTTAGGCGCGGAAGTTTTCTGGCTGCTTATTCTTACGCCTAGGACAGGTGTTCACTTGATGCTTGTCATCCCCACAATAGAAGCAGAGACCATTCTTCCTGCGGAACTCTCTACGTTGTCGGGGGGACACGGAGGCCCCGAGTTGCATAGGTACCTCTGAGTCTTCCGTGGAAGAGCGAAGCGACGGGACCTCGGGAGGCATCATGGGGGAGTCAGAGGGGAAAACACAAAAACGTTCAAGTTGTCGTTCCCTGAGACGTCGGTCAAGTCGTACCGCTAAAGCCATAACCTGGTCTAGGGAGTCAGAAGAGGGATAGCTAACTAGCAGGTCCTTCAGGGCGTTCGACAGACCCAACCTAAACTGGCACCTTAAGGCAGGGTCATTCCACCGAGAAGCTACGCACCACTTCCTAAAGTCAGAACAATACTCCTCAACAGGTCTCTTACCCTGACGTAAGGTCACCAGCTGACTCTCGGCAAAGGCAGTCCTGTCAGTCTCGTCATAAATGAGTCCAAGAGCAGAAAAGAAACGATCAACGGAGGAAAGTTCAGGGGCGTCAGGAGCCAAGGAGAAGGCCCACTCTTGGGGCCCTTCCTGGAGCCGGGACATAATTATACCCACCCGCTGGCTCTCAGAACCTGAGGAGTGAGGCTTTAAGCGAAAGTAAAGCCTACAACTCTCCCGAAAGGAGAGAAAAGTCCTCCGGTCCCCTGAGAACCGATCAGGCAACTTGAGGTGGGGTTCAAGGGGTGAGGTGAGGGGCACTACCATGGTAGTGTCAGGCTGGTTGACCCTCTGAGCCAGGGCCTGGACCTGTAGGGAGAGACCCTGCATTTGCTGGGCCAGGGTCTCAAGGGGGTCCATAGTAGACACAGGGACCAGGGTAGACTAGGTAACGGGCTTGTGATTATGTAATGATAGGGGTAGGGAAACGGACAAGTGAGCCCTAATCTACCCGCCACTCTGTCCCTGCCTACTTGCAACAACCCGCCCTAGGCGACGGGGTACAACTGGGCGGCGGTCCCTACGCTCAGTAAGTGCACGAAACAGACAAGGGTACACAAAGCTAGGGAAATGGGGCAGTTGCCCACGGCAACACCGCGAGCAACAAGAGAGGTGAACGAGCCGAGTAAAACCAGGTGAGTGCGAGGTACCAAACGCAGAGCAGAAGAGTAGTCAGTAAGCCAGGGTCAGTATGGAGCAGGATCAAGTAGTCAGGAGCTGTAGCTGGGCCAGGAAACCACACGAGAAGTATCACAAGCACTGGAGGAACAGGAAAGGCAGGTATAAATAGACAGAGGGCGGGAGCTAGCTGAGTCTGGCCAGGCTGCGATAGGCTCTCCCACTCCTAAGCCTGCCAGCCTGAGTGGTGGAAGCTGGAGTCAGTCTCAGACACATAGACTCAGGTGCCGACTGATTACCTATGGGCGTTAACCCCGCTGTGCCTGGCAGATCCTTTACAAATATATTCTAAAAATAGGAGACCCCAAAATCCTCTAGGTGCTCCTTTGCTTCTGAGGCCGGTGCTTCAGTCCATTATCACAATAGAGCCACATGTGGGATATTTCTAAAAACTGCAGAACCTGGGCAAGAAATATTGAGTTTCATTTCTCTGGTAAAACCTTCTGTGTTACAGAAAAAAATGTATTATAAATGAATTTCTGCAAAAAAACTGAAATTTGTAAATTTCACCTCTACTTTGCTTTAATTCCTGTGAAACGCCTAAAGGGTTAATAAACTTTCTGAATGCTGTTTTGAATACTTTGAAGGGTGGTTTTTAAAATGGGGTGATTTATGGGGTCTATCTTGTACATAAGGCCCTCAAAGCAACTTCAGAACTGAACTGGTCCTTGACAAAAAAGCCTTTTGAAATTTTCTTAATAATGTGAGAAATTGCTGCTAAAGTTCTAAGCCTTGTAACGTCCTAGAAAAATATAATAATGTTCAAAAAAACAATGCAAATATAAAGTAAACATATGGGGGATGTTAATTAGCAACAATTTTGTGTGGTATTACTATCTGTTTTACAAGTAGATTACATTTAAAATTAGAAAAATTTAAATTTTCTTACAATTTTGGTGTTTTTCACAAATAAGCTATAAATTTATTGACCACATTTTTCCACTAACATAAAGTACAATATGTCACGAGAAAACAATCTCTGAATCGCTTGGATAGGCAAAAGCATTCCAGAGTTATTACCACATAAAATGACACTTGTCAGATTTGAAAAAAATGGGGCTGGTCATGAACAGGAATAATAATTAGTTCCACAGACAAAAGAGGTATAGACTCTAAGGCAGAATCACCTATAGGTCGTTCACCCCTTGAAAAAGCTGCATACGCGAAACGTGCGTCGGGGAGCTTCCTTTTCTTGGGGCCACTTTTCTGAGACCTATGGGTAAGGCATACTTTAATTTGTTTGGGACTCTACCCAGTCTAAGCTATACACTTTTTTGGACATCTGTTTAGACCTATTTATTAGCATAGACGCTCATAATCAATTCCTTAGATGCTACCATCCATGTGTTTGTACCTATTACTTATCTCTCTTGTCCTCATATGGGTTATTTAAGCTAGACTAGATAGCTTCGCTCCCCCTGTTATACCTGATGTTATTTGCCTCTCATTAGTACCATGTATTTTTCAACCCTATATTCATGTACTAATTACTATGATATTGTTGTGGTACAAATTTGTGTACTTCTGTGGCCCATGTACAGTCCAATCTTGTTTTTGGATCCTCTGTATATTTTATATCTCCTCATTGTTTAAACTCTAGTAATAAAATTGATATTTTTCAAATTTTTAATAGAAATAGTGTCTGACTCCCGTTTCTCAGGTGTAAGGATGGTTGGCATCTCTGTGGAACCCCGTAATAATTTACCAAACTGTTTTCCTGGTGATAGTACTTTTCTGTGAGAGCTGTATGCTATATTTTTCTATAAGGCCCAGGTCCCAGGTTCACAGACTCAGAGGGTGAGGAATATTAAGACTCTCCTGCAAGGAGACTCCCAGTTTTGGGCATTAAGTATCAAGTCTGGGGATTCTGCATTAGTAAGTGTGGATGTCTTCCTCTCCGCTCTAGGGGTAATTTAGGCCGCCTCTTCTGCTCCTGCCGCCAATTTATGCTCCTTAAAGTGTAGCTAAACCAGAGGCGTAGCTAGGTTCTCCAGCACCCGGGGCAAAGATTCAGTTTGGCGAGCCCCTCCAACCTCTTTCCAGACATCTCCTTCCCCCTCGCCGTGTTTGTTTTCTCTACCAATCAATGACGTGTCATTTCTTTTCCACATTTCTTTTTAGGTAACTCGAGCATAAAAACATTTGTACATTTTACAAGCAATATAGTTCTATACACAACACCAGAACCAAGCTCAGTACATATATACAGCACCAGCACAAATATAGCTCAATATAGTGCAACCCCTGCCGTATAGGTATGTACGGCGTAAAACTACAGCTCCCAACATGGCCCGAAAAATGGTAAGGATATGCTGGGAGATGCTGTTTCACAAAAAATAAATCATATCATAATCACAAAACCCATCATCTTGCTGCAGATCATACAGTGACTACAGTGCTGAATAGAGGCAGAATAAACATTTACATTAAGTGACTCACCGGTGGCGTCTCAGATTCTAGTTCTTTTTCTCCATCCGGTCCAGACCTCTATGATGACTTCTCCCAGTCACAGCCCATTTCTGCAGTTTGACGCTCAGATGTCTTCAGCTTCTCACTTTTCCAACATTTCTACACCTATAAATAAAGATAAAGTTCTCATTATACCACACACTACGCCCCTAAATATAATAGCGCCATACACTGCACCTCTAATTATAATAGCACCATACACCATGTCCCAAACACACACACTGTGCCCCCTGTAGATAGTGCCCCCATAGAGCCCCCTGTAGATAGTGCCCTCATATAGCCCACCCTATATATAGTGTCCCACAAATAGCTCCCCTATAGTGCTCCACAGATAGCCCATCCCTGTATATAGCCCCCCTGTAGATATAGCCCACCCCTGTAGATATAGCCCACCCTGTAGATAGTGCTCCATATATAGTCCACCCCTGTATATAGTGCTCCACATATAGCCCACCCCTGTATATAGTGCTCCACAGATAGCCCACCCCTGTATATAGCCCCCTGTAGATATAGCCCAATCCTGTATATAGTGCACCATAGATAGCCCACCCCTGTATATAGCCCCCCCTGTAGATATAGCCCAATCCTGTATATAGTGCACCATAGATAGCCCACCCCTGTATATAGCCCCCCTGTAGATATAGCCCACCCTGTAGATAGTGCTCCACATATAGTCCACCCCTGTATATAGTGCTCCACATATAGTCCACCCCGGTATATAGTGCTCCACATATAGTCCACCCCTGTATATAGTGCTCCACAGATAGCCCACCCCTGTATATAGCCCCCTGTAGATATAGCCCAACCCTGTATATAGTGCTCCATAGATAGCCCACCCCTGTATATAGCTCCCTGTAGATATAGCCCACCCCTGTATATAGTGCTCCATAGATAGCCCACCCCTGTATATAGCCCCCCTGTAGATATAGCCCACCCCTGTATATAGTGCTCCATAAATAGTCCACCCCTGTATATAGCCCCCTGTAGATATAGCCCACCCCTGTATATAGCTCCCCTGTAGATATAGTCCACCCCTGTATATGGTGCTCCATAGATAGCCCAACCCAGTATATAGCCCCCCTGTAGATAAAGCCCCCTGTAGATAAAGCCCCCCTGTAGATAAAGCCCCCCCGGTAGATAAAGCCCCCCGTAGATAAAGCCCCCTTGTAGATAAAGCCCCCCTGTAGATAAAGCCCCCCTGTAGATAAAGCCCCCCTTGTAGATAAAGCCCCCCTGTAGATAAAGCCCCCCTGTAGATAAAGCCCCACTTGTAGATAAAGCCCCACTTGTAGATAAACCACCCCCCCACAGATAAAGTCCCCCCGTAGATAAAGCCCCCCTCGTAGATAATGCCCCCTGTAGATAAAGCCCCCCCCATAGAAAAAGTCCCCCCGTAGATAAAGCACCCTCCCCCTGTAGATAATGGCACACACTTTTTATAACAATAAAATAAACAATTTAAACTCACCTTAATCCCGCTCCCACGCCGTCCGGTAGCCATGGAGACCTGCTCTCTTCTGCGCAGGTCTCCTGGGGGTTGAACGAAGCGTCTATGAAAGGCGCTGATTGGCTGGGCAGGATGACTTTGCCTGTCACTCAGCGCCTTTCATCGACGGAAGCACAATAGCGCTTTTGTGGTATAAAGTAGCTGAATAGCCGGGAACGGAACGTACCCGGCTATTCATTGCTTCTAATTGTACCTGTGTCCTATAGACACAGGTACAATTATAGTGCAGGAGGAGGTGGCGTTGGCGCCCCCCTCTAAGTTGCGCCTGGGGCACATGCCCCGCCTGCCCCCCCTAGCTACGCCCCTGAGCTAAACTTTTGACAAACTTCTGACATGTCAGAAGTTTGGATTGGTGGGGGTCCGAGCACTGAGACCCCCACCAATCGCACGTGTGATCGCTCAGCCGCTTCATGTCTGTTCGGCTTTTTCCGTAAAGCTGATGTATCAGAATACGGGCTCATAGACTTTCTATTGAGTCCGTACACCGATACATTTATTTCCGGAAAAAGCCAAATAGACACGAAGTGGCTGAGTGCTCACATGAGCGCTTCAGCTGCTTCGTTCTAGCGATTGGTGGGGGTCTCAGTGCTCGGACCCCCACCAATCCGAACTTCTGACATGTCACTATGACATGTCAGAAGTTTGTCAAACGTTTAGCTATGGTTTAAAACAAAGATGCAGAACTGCAGTGGAATACTCTGCAGAGTGTAGACAGCGGGTCACTGATAATGATTGGAATGATTTCACCCTCTGTAGCCAGTACCGTTTGGGTCTCTCAGATCAGATTAAAGATGTCATTGTGCAGTTTCCTCCAGGTGACTCTCTGAACAGCTTAATTTAGTTGACCAGCACATTAGAGCAAGAAAGTTAGCGAGAGAGTCTACCACTTGTCGTCCTGCCGTCTTTACCAATCCTGGTTTTGTAGAGACAGAGTCAATGCAAATTGGTCCGCTGAGACCAGGGATTCTTAAGGAGGCGCAGACCAATCAGGTCGCTCTCTCTCTCTCTCTCTAAACGAGCACAGGCTCATCTCAGTGTGTTCATCTGACTTACGCTGGTGACTCAGCTGTGCAGCATTAAAGAGGCTCTGTCACCAGATTTTGCAACCCCTATCTGCTATTGCAGCAGATAGGCGCTGCAATGTAGATTACAGTAACGTTTTTATTTTTTTTAAACGAGCATTTTTGGCCAAGTTATGACCATTTTTGTATTTATGCAAATGAGGCTTGCAAAAGTTCAAGTGGGCGTGTTTAAAGTACAAGTCCAACTGGGCTTGTATTATGTGCGTACATCGGGGCGTTTTTACTACTTTTACTAGCTGTGCGTTCTGACGAGAAGTATCATCCACTTCTCTTCAGAACGCCCAGCTTCTGGCAGTGCAGATCTGTGACGTCACTCACTTCCTGCCCCAGGTCCTGCATCGTGTCGGCCACATCGGCACCAGAGGCTACAGTTGATTCTGCAGCAGCATCAGCGTTTGCAGGTAAGTAGCTACATCGACTTACCTGCAAACGCCGATGCTGCTGCAGAATCAAATGTAGCCTCTGGTGCCGATGTGTCCTCGCTCGTCCGACACGATGCAGGACCTGTGAGTGACGTCACAGCGTGATCTCTCGAGAACACGCTGTGTGTCTGCACTGCCAGAAGCTGGGCGTTCTGAAGAGAAGTGGATGATACTTCTCGTCAGAACGCCCAGCTAGTAAAAGTAGTAAAAACGCCCCGATGTATGCACATAATACACGCCCACTTGGACTTTTGCAAGCTTCATTTGCATAAATACAAAAATGGTCATAACTTGGCCAAAAATGCTAGTTTTTTAAAAATAAAAACGTTACTGTAATCTACATTGCAGCGCCGATCTGCTGCAATAGCAGATAGGGATTGCAAAATCTGTTGACAGAGCCTCTTTAAGGCCCTATTACAACGGCCGATAATCTGCCGATGCAGCAACCGCCGATTAGCGAGACATTGTTGATTGGCGCTCGTTTGCTACGGTCACGTGGAGTTATGGATGGGGACAAGCGGTCGTTACTCCGATCGCTCGTCCCCATACGTTATTATCATGTCGGCAGCTCGTCTCCCTGTTTACACAGGGAGATGTGCTTCCGTCAACGATCATATTTAACTTTTTTAAAACGATACGGTCAGCAGATGATCAAGCGTTTGCTCGTTTATCCGCTGATCGCTACCCTGTTTACACAGGGCAATTATTGGCAACGAGCGTTCTATGAACGCTCGTCTGCACGATAATCGCCCAGTGTAAAACCCCCTTTAGCCTCAGCAACTGCCCCAGCCACCGCTCAATGGCTGGGAGATGACAAGTGAGCAGCAAAAGACCTGCTGCTCATAACAGTGTTGTCTTTGGTTTGCATTGACACACTTATTGGTGGTGATCATAATATTTTCTCCATGTCAAAGGGAGGCACAGGGACACCCAATGCAGCTCCACAGTGCGATCGCCCTACCGAACAACCCATATCTTTTGGACCCATGGGGGTAGGGAAGGGATATCGAGGTTAACTGAGTTTTTAGGTCATGAAGTTTGAATAATATTCCTGTTAAACCCTTGTTTCCGGCCTTGTTAGTGTAAAGAATGCAAACTACTGTTGTACATTTACGGGGACAAATGTAAAAGAAAAACTGTCAGATGAGTTTCCTCTTTCAACTTCCTTTATGTTGTTCTCTAATTTATTTTGGGAAAAAGAACTGCACTCATACAGATTAATTTTACATGGAAATACATAGTCCTATCAGAGAAGTGTATAAGTGCTATATTGTTAAAACTCCTATTTGACTAATAGAAACCGCTCACACATATGTATCCCTGCCTATATTTTTGGTTGGTGTGACATTATGTGGAAGGTATCCTGATTAACCTCTTTCTTCACCGTGCTATAAGTCTACAGTAAAGCGAAGGCCTCCGCAGTAGGTGTCGGATGAAATCCCACTGCAACAGCCAGGATCGGCAATAACTCCAATCTCAGCCATCAACCACATAGTTAAATATATCTATGATTATTAAACAGAAATAAGGAAAATACAAACTATTAGTTTGGTGGACATAACTGTCCTCCTGCCTCCTATGAGTCACATGCAAACAGCCATTAGCGGACATCACACTTGTCAGCTGTCCCATTTAAGTGGATACCAGTCAGACAATGATTACTACATACTGTTTATGGAAATAACAGTTTAGGAGTTTGATGCATAATGCAGCTCTTCCCTGCACATTGATAGCATTGGCAATTATGAGATTAAGGATTTCTATGCACAAAGGATTACAATGGGGTCATTGTCACTCGGTTTATTTTTCCAAGTGCAAAGAAACTATTACTATAATTTCCAAAGTGCACATTGTATTGTGTTCACTGCTGACTTTTATCTTGTTCCACCACTTGTTACTGAAATGTCCTCCGGAGAAGCAGATGTTTTCTGTACATTTCCTGGGATTGTGGTTAATGTATGTTCGATATTCATATTGTATGTGAGTTAGGCTTCGTTCACCTCTGCGTTGGGGTTCAGTCAACAGCTCTATTGATTCTGTCAAAACAACGGAAACCTTACAGAACGGTGACAAACGGAAACCATTTGTAACGGATGCGTTACCATTGAAATAAACGGTAATGCAAACGGAAAGCTATGATTTCCGTGTGTTTCAGTTTGGTTTCGGTTCATGGTTTCCCCTGAAGGAAAGGTCAGACGGAACCCATGAACGGAACCCCGACGCAGATGTGAACGAAGCCTAATACGCACGTATATCTTATGTGTTTGGGATATACATTCAAGTTCAATTTATGTGATACTAAGGGCTGTGGCTATATGGAGACTTTTTATAGTTCAATTTTCCCATTTTAAACATTGAGTGACAACTGAGAGTGCACTGAATTGAATGCAACTCAAAGTATTCCACTGCACTGCAGCAGTATCTAGATAGTTAAAATTGGAAAGTCACGCTACAAAAAGCCTTCATGAAGCCCCAGGCTTAGGCCGCCATTGGCCACACAGTTTTTAGGTCTTTCTCACACAATTCTTTTTTAGTGTTTTAAAATGCATGTCAAAAAAGCCATGCCTTTTAACCCCTTAGGGACCAGCCCATTTTAGGCCCTAATGACCAAGCTATTTTATTAGTTTTTCTATAGTCGCATTCAAAGAGCTATAATTTTGTTATTTTTTCGTCTACATAGCTGTATGAGGACTTGTTTTTTGCGGGATTAGTTGTACTTTTTAATAGCACCATTTTTGGGTACATAAATTTTTTTTATTAACTTTTTTTGGGGGGATTATAAAAAAAACCTGAAATTCCGCCATTGTTCTATGCGTTTTTAAATTGACGCCGTTCACTATGCGACGTAAATAACATGTTACCCTTATTCTATGGGTCGGTACGATTACGGCGATACCACATATGTAGAGGTTTTTTATGTTTTACGACTTTTGCACAATAAAAACACTTTTGAACTAAAATTATTTGTTTTTGCATCGTCGCTTTCCAAGAGCCGTAATTTTTTTATTTTTCCATCAATGTAGTGATTTTTTGGGCTTGTTTTCTGCGGGACAAGACGTAGTTTTGGTTGGTACTGTTTTGGGGTGCATGGGACTTATTGATTCATTTTTATTATGACCTTTTTGAGGGGCAATGGAAAAAAATAGCAATTTCGCCATTGTTTTTTGCGTTTTTTTTTTACGGTGTTCACCTTGCGGTTTAAATGACATATTAACTTTATTAATGGAGTCATTACGGTCGCGGCAATACCATATATGTGTACTTTTTTTTTTTTTTTTACACTTTTACTAAATAAAACCACTTTTTATGGAAAAAAATGGATTTATTTTTTTACTGTAACTTTTATTATTAATCTTTATTTCACATTTATTATTTATTTCACTAGTCCCACTAGGGGACTTTACTGTGCGATCTTCAGATCGCTGATATAAACATCGCTCGTATACCAGAGCATTATTGCCTGTCAGTGTAAATCTGACAGGCATTCTGTTAGGACGTGCCTCCTGCGCATCCTAACAGGCATATGTCCAGGGCAGACCTGGGGGCTTTTATCAAGCCCCCGGCTGCCATGACACCCCTTTGGAGACCCGCGATGGCATTCGCGGGCCGCCGATGGGTGACAGAGGGAGCTCACTCCCTTTGTAAACAAAGTTAAATGCCGCGGTCGCTATTGACGGCGGCATTTAACGGGTTAAACGGCCGCGATCTAAGTAAAGTTCGATCGCGGGCGTTGGAGCAGGAGCTCAGCTGTCATCAGACAGCAGAGCCCCGGCACCAGCCTGCACGGGAGACCCGTGCAGGACTTAGACTAGGCGAACGTTAAAAGGCGTCAGCCTAGCCTAAGGCCCCTTAGTGACCGACGTAAAAAGGCGTATTGGTGGTCACTAAGGGGTTAAGTGGTTTCAATGGCATTTTTTACATGTATTTTAGGTAGTATTTTATACATGTGTATTAGGTGGCATTTTTTACATGTGTATTAGGTGGCATTTTTTATTTAGCGTCATTTTGTACAGGTATTTTTCTCCATACCAAGAGCATGCTGCATTTTGTAAATAAAACACTGACCCCAAAAAAACGCTACAAAAATACCACAAACTAAATCTATGTATGTAGACTTTATCATATTTTATTATAGACTTTAAAGTAACATCTGGCCACAGGGGTTTTGGACAAAAAAACGCACATAAAAGCAGCAAAAACATTAAAGAAAATGCGAGTAGACACTGTGTGTAAATTTAGCCCAATAAGTAAAACGTGAGAACAATGCAGCCAAAAACTGAATTACAAGACCAATGCAGTTACTTTATATATGACCATATTGCGACGGCACATACAAAACTATATGGAATCATGGGAAAACTAAATGCAACTGATGGAAACAGATACATTCAAACAGAAGTAGGGATATTCCAATATGACTTATGCAACTGTATTACAACACTGTACAACCTCCGAGTTTTACATAGCCGTTTTACAGGATCCATAGAAGTATATGGGTCCTACTTTACCTCTGTATGCCTCAGATATAACACAAAGGAAAGCAGAGGGTTATTTTTTGGGGGGATTCCAGATGAAAAAATCATGTAGCATGTTCCATCGGATGCCATATTATGGAGAATTGCTAGCATTGCCGTAGTATGAAGGTGCAGGGACTCCATATAGGCTCCGTTCACATGGCTCTGCATGATACCTAAGTGTAAGTCCACAAATAGTCCACAAATTTTTTCCACCATGAATTTAATCAGAAATCCACAGGAAATTTGTGACATGTTAATTCACCATTTGGCTGCATTTATGATCTGCAGCCCGTCGATGATGTCACCAGAAAAATAAACTGGTGCTTGACTTTGGAGTTTGAGCTGACGCCTCCCTTAATGTTATACTAGTAATTTACTAACTCGTAAATTACATGGCACAAATTGATTGGTTGAATAATGCTCATACAATATAGTAGGACCATAGACATTTAGACTCAGGTCCTTTGTTAAGTATAGTGTTGTTTACAGGCTAGGAGTGGTGATAGATATTATCTGGCTGTTCTGCAGCCATTGGTCAGGTTATACTGCAGCGCTGTTAGGAATGGGCGTAATTATGCTAATGGCAGGGGGTTATATAGGCATGCCCCCGCCCTTGCTCCTCTCATCATGAGGAGAAATCACGATGAGGAGTTCCCTCCTACGGTTTCAGTTTGTGTCAGTCAGGGCTTCGTTCCGATGGAAAGCTCAGACGGAACGTCGGAACGGAGCCCTGACCCAGATGTGAACAAAGCCTTAGTTGTGATATTTTCTGTTTAAACATTTTATATTTAAATAAATAACTGTGGCCGATCCCAAGTCAACCCACAATTAAAAGATATTCTGTCTCCGGTCTCTTATTATTTACGTTAAATACCTGGCCTGGACATGTACAAGTTATCATATTTAGTCAGTCGACACAACCTGATGAATTTACAGGATTCTTCTTGTCCAATAAGATGATATAAGAAACATAAATAAATGTATATTCAGAGTATTTATTTCTGCTTCTTGTTGATTTCTGTTTTTTCCCACAGGCCATGTTTAATAAATGGAAACCTATGTGGGTGACACTGCTGGAGGATGGAATAGAAGTCTACAAGAAGAAAAGTGACAACAGCCCAAAGGGAATGATACCACTAAAAGGAGCAGTTATCACAAATCACTGTCAGGAGTTCAGTAAACGGATGGTGAGTGCTGTTTTGATGATTATTACACTATTCTCTGTATATTCATCGTGTCTCATATACTGACTGGATGACTGGCAAAAGCCTAGAAGAATAAGAGAATTATAAAACTCTCCTGACACACACTACCTTTCTCTTACATCTGTGACTGCTGTATGAAGAGTCATCTGTATTACTATGAAATGCAGCTTCATGCAGCCTTCCTCTGACTACTGCTTGTGAAAGGTTTCTTCCTGTCAGCACTCACCAGCAGGAAGCAGGGGAGAGCAGTGTGAAGCTGCATCTCATAGGAAAACACTGGACTCTGCACGCAGCCCTCTCAAATAGTAGAGGAAGGGTGTGAGAGTAAGGAGCGTTTAATATAACTCTGCATCTAATCATTGTAGGGATACAACTACTATGTCGCTGCACTCTTGCTCCCTTAGATAGCGCATAAATGCATAAAATCAGATTGTTTGGAGCAATCCCACTTAATAAAACCAAGATGTATTATTTTGATTAAACAATTTTTTTTTAATAATGATGGTAATATGTGTCATAAAAATAATTTTGTTTCTTGCCTTAGTTTGTGTTTAAGCTTACCACTGCTAAACAGCAGGGTCACTATTTCCAAGCATCTCACCATGAGGAGCGTGACGCTTGGGTTAAGGACCTAAAAAGAGCATCAAAATGCATTGAAGATGGTCAGAAGTTTGCTCGGAAATCCACCAGAAAATCAATAAGATTACCTGACACAATTAACTTAGGGTAAGTGTACAATCTTTACAGTTGAATATTTTGGTTTGGTACTATCAAGCACATGACCTGAATCTTTCAGACTATATAGTTACAAACTAAACAGAGCTCCTCATTATGTTAGGCTCTACTTACATTGCGTTTGTAGTGTAGGCTGGACATATAGGTTGGGAAATACTCCCAGCGTATTCGTCTGACGGAAGCCTGCAATGTATACCTCTCTATGGCACACAGTAGCATGCGTCGCCCTTTTACTCCCATTATTAAAAAAAATATATACCACACAGTATACATTATATTGCAGAATGCCTCTGTATAAAACAGCGTAGTTGATTACACTATTCAATACCGTTAAAAAAACAGCCAAAGTCTCTTTTGCCATACACCACATCAATGGGGCCTTGCGGACATGCTCAGCATTATATGTATGAAGTATTTCTCAGCGCAAACGTCCAACATACACTGCAGTGTGAATAGAACCTTAAATACCCACCCAGGTTTATATGCCCATCATGTGAGGTTCCATATCGCTTGGGGGTTTCTTACCTTTCATGTCTAAAAAATAAAAAATATATTTTTCTGTGAACCAGGTACTGAGAACCAGTTATCCGGGCATGAGGTCTCAAGAATATGGCACTTGACACTTGAAGTCAAGTGTTTTTTATGGGCTAATTTTTATTTTATTTTTTACAAAAATATTCTTGGGATCGACTCATATATATACACCTTTCAATACTGTGTGGCAAACTTGTCTCGTACAAAGCACACCTTATTCTACACTGAGCTAGTAGAATAAAGGAGCAGGTAGACTACGGGTTCGTATAGCGTGCACACCGATTTCCGGGTTACAGCGGTGGTTAGCTAGTGAGTAATGGGACAGATTTACTTATGTGTTTGTGCCTAGAATGTTTTGGAAAATGTGTGCATTTTGGCGCACACATTTCTTTATAGAACTGATGTTTGCCCCTCTCTTGACGCTTACAAATAAATAAATCTATTTTAAAGGGGCGTGGCTTAAAATGCGCCAAAGATCTGGCACAAAATAAGCCAAGTCAAATGTGGTATAAGGAGGAGAAAAGTGTCTACCAAGTCTAGCTAGATACACCAAATTTATCATACATCATGCACCACTGTGATAAATTTGGTGCATCTTCTGACTGCCTGGTCTAAGATTACATTGTTTAAACAGCTTAGTAAATCTGCCCCAATATGTACATATTCTGAATAAGGATCTTACCACCTATATAGTGGTTATATAAATTAGGAGTTGTTAAACTTGGTGACAGATTACATGTAACATAATTTAATTCTGTAATTTTAAGCCGACATGTTGTGGAGGGATGTTTTTGTGACTGAACATGAGACCTTCCCTTTCTAAACCATGTTGGGTAATATTAAGGGTGCAGAAACGCATTCTGAAGTTGACATTTGCAGAAAGTAATGTTTCAGAGAGTGATAAAGATCCAGCCTTCTATTTGCAGGGAGTTATATATCTCCATGAAAGATACAGATCAAGGAATCAAAGATCTTAAGCTGGAGAAAGACAATAAAGTGTTTAATCATTGTTTTACAGGTACGTATAGTGTATATCGTGACTCCATGTACTCTGCAACAGGGGTACACCTTTAATCAGTGTCGGACTGGCCCACCGGTCTGGTCATAAATGCAGCCAGTTACTGCTGCTGGTGAGGGCACTTCCCCAGTCCAGACTCCGCCCACCAGCAATGTGCTGGTCCCCTGTAACTAAACGTTCAACAAACTTCTGACATGTCATAATGACATGTCAGAAGTTTTGATTGGTGAGACCACCACTGAGTGCTAAAATGAAGCGTGTGAGTGCTAAGCCACTTAGTTTCTGTTCGGCTTTTCCGGAAATCAATGTAGTGGAGTACGGGCTCAGTAGAAACTCTATCAGCCGTACACCACTACATCGCCTTTATGGAAAAAGCCCAACAGAAACGAAGCGGCTGAGTGCTCACACGAGCACTTCTGCCGCTTTGTTTTAGTGATTGGTGGGGGACTCACGACTTTAGTGCTCGGACCCCCGCCAATCAAAACTTCTGACCTGTCACTATGACATGTCAGAAGTTTGTTTAGCGTTTAGTAAACCTTTAAACCACTTCCTTCTCCTATCTCTATACCGCTTTTTTTAATATCCTTATCTTTAACTCCTTTACCCAATACATAGCTCAGCACTTTTCCCTTTATTAACATCTTTCTATTCACTCCCCAAACTATATTGCTTTTCTGACATAAATCAAGAGAAAAAAATGCAGCTAAGTAGACCCATTGTAATTCATAAAAATATATATTACAGCAAAAAGAATATATTGTGTGACGTATTTATTTCCAGGACTCACCACTATTTTCTGAAAGGAGTTGTCTGAAGTAGTTTTTTTATTTTCATAAAGATGTTGCTTGAAGGTAATAAAAATTGGAGTTGCGCCACAATTGGTACATTCCTTCTCCATCCCCCTCTCTACACTGTAAGGAAAATGTTTCCATACAGCAGCCATGTGTTCTGTATACGTGGCCATGATGCGTTACACAGCGGCAGGCCTATTGGAGGAAGTGTCAATGTGATTACGTGATGTGGCTGCTGTACAGAAACACTAACTTACAATGTAGGGGGTGAGACAATCTGGACAATCTCTCTAAAGGCTATTTACACCTTTGAAATAATTTTTATTTTTTATAAAAATGTCTATCAGTGTGATTGGTGCAACTTTCTAAATAATATTTATTAAAACATTTTACTTTTTGAGATACAGCTGCTTTGTATCCAGTATACAGAGCAGCTGTATGTAGCGCTGAGACCTGAAACGGGACTGACGGGTTTAGTGTCAGCGGGTCCACCTGTCATCGATCACATCTATGTTATGTACTTACATGTAATCGGTAACAGCTTGATTCTGCGTGTCAGAGACATGAAGGACCCGCTGACGTTAAACCCATGAGTCCCGCGGACCTGATGGGTACAGGATTCAGGGTAAGATACAGCTGCTCTGTATACAGGATACAAAGCAGCTGTATCTCAAAAAGTACAAATAATTTTTAAGAAAAACTGACACGCAAGATCCACCTCTAATACTGTCAGAGACACAGGACCCGCTGATACTAAACCCTTCAGTCCCGCTGACCTGACGGATTCGGGTCTTAGCGCCCGATACAGCAGCTCTGGATACAGGATACAAAGCAGCTGTATCTCAAAAAGTAAAAATTATTTTTAATAAAAAGTATTTTGACAGTTGCACCAATCAAAGTGATAGACATTTTTATTAAAAATAAAAAAAAAAGGCCCCAAAGGTCAATTTATGAACGTTTTCTTGACTGGAACTATGAAAACAGAAATATGAATAAATAACCATGAATAAATAACATTGACATTATGTATTATATTTTAACGGATCTTAAATGCAGCAATCATTATAGACACCAACGTACACAACAACACACCAACACGTCAGACACCACTGACAAACAACATTAACACATAGACCAGGAGAAGTCCATGGAGCTACAACAAGCTTTTGCCGGCCATTTGCCCCCACCATTTTACCCACAGCCGTAAACCCGGCTCAGAGGCACCAATAGTCCCAGCAGATGCCACAAGGTCATCGCCACTGACTCCTAAGGGATAGTACCCTAAGGAACCCCGCACCATCAAGCCAGACAGTGTACGTTCCATTCTTAAATTTTGGGGGATACATACCCGCGATGCAATCCCCAGACCACTTTTTCAGCCAACTGCAAGGACTTTCCCCACCACAGCGAACAGGCCTTGACCCCCTCAAGCCTGAGAGTCATGCCACACCAAAACAATCTGTTCTATACCATCTTGCAGCCCCAAACATCATAAATCCATGCCGACGCCATTCTGGTGCACTCTATCCTCACACACATTACCATGTAGCCCTAGTCTACATGCTATGGGTGCTACTATTTCAAATACCTGTCTCTGCCCCTCAATTGGTTCCATGCCCAATATTGAATCAATTTGCTGATCACATGACCAGGACATGTTTTTATTCATTGGAAGTGAACAATGAAGGTTCCTATTGAATGACAACAAGCAGAGATCTTGGAAACCATGAGAAATTGATACAGAGAATATGTTAGAAAATTATCTAACTTTCCATTATACAAAGCATCACCATTGTTTGCTGAAACTTTATTAGACATTTAAATATTGTTTGTTCAGACATAAATTTGTTTGATCCACATTATATATAACTTGGAATGTGTCTTTTTTTTTTATTCCAAACATGCAGCATTTCTAGACCTTTTTATTGACACAAAACAGTGAAATTGGTTTTACTGTGTTTATATCTACCACCTCATTACAGGTACTTGTGTAATCGATTGGCTAGAAGCAAGTAAATCAGTCAGAAACCGCCAAGAGGGACTTGTCTTGGCCTCTGCATTACTCAATGAAGGTCACCTTCAGCCTGCAGGAGATGTGTCAAAAAATGCTGCTGAAGGCTTGGCAGAAACAACGTTTCTTGATAGTACTGATGCCTTATATTACTTTGTAAGTAATTACAAGTCAGATTTTCTTAATATATAACAGTGATGTGACTTCCTGTGCCTAAAACATTTCAAGAGGTTGTTTCAACAAATGAAGTCACCTCGACGATCGTCCGATCACTGCAGGTCTGGCTAGTGAAGGGCTTGCCAATGCAGGGTAAATGTAGTATTACATGGCACAAATTCAAATGAATAGAGGAGCATATAATACATTTTTGTTTTGTTCCTGCTGCTCTGGCATTGTGATGGTTCCTGCCTCATGGATTATAATGTTAAATATGAGCTTATTTAAACCCTTCATTTTCTCTTGTGCATTTACTTCACGTGTACTTAAGTATTTTTGGGCCTATTTGGGTTTTTCCATTCTGACACTTGCCCGTTCGAGATAGTTATTTTACTTATCATTCTCGTATCTCAGCAGTGCAGTATTATGCACTTTTGCTTTTTTCTCATGGGACTGTGAACCACCACATGTGTGTTATTGTAATTGACTGCCAGTCACACTTTTTATAGCATGCAGCAGTAACACTTTTGTGGTTTTAACTGTCGGTGTAAGAGTCTTGGTTTGTCCTTTTTGTTTGAAACAAACATGTAATTGTGAAGTAATATTGATATACCATTATGTGCTTTGTATATTTTATACATTAAAAAAGAAAATTGCATTTATTGGATTGTGTTGCCCTATATGATTGTAGGTAGAATAACTTTTAGGGATATATAAGAATGGGACCTTTGTTATTAGACCATGACTGGGCCAGGACCTGCTCTCTCTTGGTGGCTCTCCGCTCTAGCTGATAGAGGGGCTAACAACATACCTCCTAACTATCCTGTTTTTTTGCGGTATTATCCCGCAATCGAGCTGCAACGTAGACCGGGCATATGAAATTTGCATTAAAGTGGGCATTCATGAGTTGTTTTCTAGGTTTTCCCCGGCAGATCGAGGGCAGGGCTTAAAAGTGTCCCACGAATGGGGATGCAAAAGTTGGAAGGTGTGCGTAACAAGCAGACAACCCAAATGGATAGGGATTGTTTTCTTATGGCAAACCCATTAGTCGTATCATTCTTTAGACACCTTGAAAATACTACATTATCATTTCAAAAACAGTTACTATGCGGGCAGGACTCAAAATCTCTAATACTATATTGTATATGTTAATATAATTGAGAGACTGGCATTCTATATTTATATTAGTACAACAGTTCAAATCAGTTACCGTGATCTTGTGGCGGGTAACTTGCACATATAGATATATATATATATATATGTATATATATATACATATACACATATACATATATATATATATATATATATATATATATATATATATATATATATATGAAGTATATGCCAATATTGTGTTGTTTACCATCTCTGAAAATGCATTAAAAGACAGCATTAATTTCAGCAATGAATGCTGTATATCTCATTCAACTATATCTGAACAGTATGATATATAAAAATTATAAGCTTATTACGGAAATCTAATTTCATACCTAGGTGTAGACATATGGCCATTGCCATCAGTCTTGGCAGCTTTCAATGTACTAGTGACTTACTGGCATTGCTCTTACTGGCATGTTACTAACACTATACAGTATCTAGCACTTAAGATCGGCAATTCATCAGTAATGTGATGCTGAGTAACATGTGGGAATAAGAATAACATTATTCACTATGACATGATCATCTTTCAAAGTATAAAAATTGAAACCTGACTCAATAGATATTCTTAGTATGTTCTGTGGTTTTCTCTATGCAGCCCGATAGTGGATTTTTCTGTGAAGAAAACTCAAGTGATGATGATGCAATTGTCAAAGAGCAATTTCGAGGAATTATTGTGAAGCAAGGATGTTTATTGAAACAGGTCAGTATATTTTTGCTGTACATATAATATGGAAAAGCAGAAAATATATCCGTCATTACAGCCTTTGGGTAACACCAGCCTAGTCTCTAGTTTATCAGTAATTATTTAGGTAGGCCCTTTGCTATTTCAGTCTGACAGTGCTCATGTCAACAATGGTTTCAAGAATTTGGTGACTGGTCCTGACCTCAACCCCTTCAAAGACCTTTGGGCTGAATTTGAATGTAAATGGCGAGCCAGGCTCCAGCTTCCAACATAAGTGACCTACCTCAAGAATTATTTTATGGCTTTATGGATACAAATCCTCTCAATAATCTAAAATAATGTGGAAATACTTCCCAGAAGAGTAGAGACTGTTATAGCAGTAAAGGAGCAACCAACTCCATTATTGGTGATGGTTTTAATCTGACCTGTCCGAGAGTCCGCATACTTTTGGTCATATGTTGTATGTAAAAAAAATACTTAAAATCGTCCGCTCATAGGTCACCCTCCTTCTCTCCACTGATTTCTTTTAGCATGAATCAGCGCCAGAAAGAAAGATATGTTTGGCAGCAACGAATAATCATGAACTTTGCAAAAGACTTGCCTACTCTGCTTGGAGTTCGGGGAGTCTCACGTTTTTTGGAATGCTTCCAGACAGTCCCAAAGCATTGACAATTATGTCTTAAAGTGTCTCACTGACATGTTTGATTAGTGAAACACCTCCAATTTCTCAACCTGAGGAATGACTGTATAATAATACTATGATTTCCCAACATGTTGAAAAAAAAAACCATGTATGATTATTGAGAAATTCTTGTCATATGGAGCGTTCATATTGCTGCTGCTTCTGTGTTCAATGGTGTATTGGGGAGGGGGATGTACACTTCAGCCATCAGATGCGCTAAATATAATACACTAACATAGTCAAACAATTCTTAGCTTCTTTCATAACTAAAGGAACTATGGCTCTCCTGACTGATGCTCCAATGATCTATAAGATCTCTCTGTGCATAGAGGGACTTGGTAGCTTTGTGGATGGAGATATGTCTTACCATTCATCTTTACTGATGAGGCATTAGCCTATTTATGAAAGGTGTAGGAGTCATCTTAATCACATATGGATTCTATAAAGCTTCACATCTAAACATGCACTTAGGAGTTATAGGGTGTTCAAAGGTAGCAGTCGCATCTGGACTGGCACCTGAGGAGTCCTAAAGGAGACACCACTATTACAAATGACACATGGGAGGTGGGGGTCCAGTTACGGAGTATGCATTGGGACCCAGGATTTTAAGTTATTCCTATATTCTAATTACTGCTATTGTATAACTAATCTAATACATAAAAAAATAATCTAATAATATTGGTAGATTACAGCAGAAAAATAATCTAGACTGGAGGAAATAATATGTAGAATAAGCAAATAATTTTGTGTACATTTTACACATTGAGGATTGTTCTTGCATTTTTATAGACATCATTGAGTATTCTTTCTTCTAGTAGTTTTCTTATATTCCGTGGCATATCTCGGATATCTGCCGAGGATGTACCAGTGGATCCCCACATGGATCAGCCCCTTTGTAATTCAATGGGGTTTACCCATGACTTTTCCATGCGTAATCCACACAAATTTTGAACATGCTGTTCTTATACATACAACATAAATAATCAAATTAAATTGGTGGATTACGGTAGAAGGAAAAGCTAGACTGGAGATGATAATACACAGCGTAAGCAATTAATTTCTGTGTACATTTTTACACATTGAGCAATGGTAATGCTTTTCTCTGGACATCATTGTGTTTACTTTCTGCTAGCAGTTTTCTAAAATTCAGAATGTGGTTTTGCTAATACAATAATGACTAATTATGGTTTCACAGATATTGATAAACATACAGATTTTCCTGAGTGGGAGGTGCGGACCCTCCACTGTCACACACAGATTCACTTCCTCTTTCTGTGACATTTTGAAAGATTTTTCTGCCGTGTTCTTTTTATAGAAAGACGCTAACAGTGCTAAATCTATTATTAAACAGTGACATTTCTTTTAATAATGATCCCAAACATACCCTGACAAATGTAAACTACAGGACCCAACAGAGACGGACAAAAATAGCGCAGAACCCTGTGCAAAAATAATATGTGTGCTCCTTTGCTCTTTACAGGAATAAGTGCTCACCACCTTTGGGGCACTCAGCAGATCACTTACCAGAGACTTCTAAGAGAATAGAGGGGAGTCCCCTATTCAGGACCCTTATCTTTTAGTTAGAGCATATACTGCCTAAAAAGAATATCTCTTGCTCTGGAGGTGAAGCTGGAAAGGAATTGAACACTTGTTGCTGGATTTTGAATTACAGCTGATGGTATTTGTTTCCACCTTCACACCTGTACTTAAAGACGTTTTCCAGGAGATTAAAAAATTAGTCTGACCATAGAAAATGTGCTAAAATAAAAAATATAGCCAATACTCGACTGTTAAATCTTCCACCGCTCCAGCGCCGATGCTCCATCTTTGTTTACTTGTCCTGCATTGATGCCTGTTGGTTCAATGAAGGTTAATTCCTTTAACTTTTTGTTTTTTGGCAAATGAGTGCCGCTATTGCTTTCTGAAATCAGTTATTTATGCTAAATAGAACATGAGTCATATTTGTTTAGTGGGGTTAATCCAAAGATCTACTTTATGTTACTTTATGCTTATGCTACTTTATGGAACAGTACATATGGTTTTGGTTATGCCATTTCCAAAAATTATGTGATGCCAGTACAATCAATATCCGCTACTGAACATTTTAACTGTATATTTCTTAAACGTTCTGCACTCACAGGGGCACAGAAGGAAAAACTGGAAAGTAAGGAAATTTGTCCTCAGAGAAGACCCTGCCTACCTGCACTACTATGATCCAGCCTCAGTAAGAAAATGTTTGGGCTTTAGTCTTTATTTTTATTTCATATTCAGTAATAAGGTTAATCTTCAAAATCATAAAACAAAACATCTGAATCCCAATTTACCTGACAAGGCTCAGTTCGCATCGTTATTACTGTACGTCTGACTTGCACGGTTTGAAATTAAAATACAGTGTCGAAATGTGTGCCTAAGTGTGTACTGTACGTTGCTTTCTATGGACATGACGTGTGCCCTAATAGTGTAGTTTGTGCATACGTTTTGTGTGTTTACGTCCTATCCTTTTTTTTCCAAAGTCCTGAAAATCATAGGCTACTACGCTTTTCAGTACTTTTCCAAAACGTATGCCACACGTACACATTTTTATTTGTATTGAAGTCAATGGCGACATATGGATGATTTTAAACTCTACATTTGCCTACGGCAAACATACGTTTTGGAAACTATATAAGGGAAATGACACCGATTATGTGATAAAACAGTGCCTCCCCCTGCCAAGCCCCTCAGTACTGGCACCAGAAAACACTGAAGCCAATCCCTACTTCTGCCTTTAGATTTTGACTTTACAAATCTTTATTGATTTGGATCAAGAACAAAACAATTATAATTTTTTAACGAGTAAGAATGGACACAAACGTATAAAAACATATACAACGTATACCACAAAAAACGTAAGCTTATGTTGCAAATGCATACGTATTTGTAGCTTTTTAAATGTATATGTCGGCGCATACTACAAGCATGTGCACACAACGAGATGTAAACTGACCCTAATTTCTACAAAACTTCACAGAAACACCCATTTTGGGGAACATTTGCATGAGCTCTGCCCACAAAAAAATAGGACAGCTGAGAGGTATTGTATGCCGAATTACATAGTATATGATCAAATCTGATCTAATATTGAGCTGCTAAAATTAAACAAAAACACCAACCTGTATGCACACTCATACAGGTAAAGCTGTCAATCAATGGGTGAGACCGCCCACTGGACTCTTGAACCCAAAGCGAGCAGGGACTAAAATGAATAAATTACAGATTATCCGGAATCTTTTTTCTCAAAACTATATATCAATCTTTTCAGCTTCTCCTGCTCTATACCATGCTGCCCACATGTCATACTTCATGCTAGGTTCCCTTTAATAAAATCCACTAGATGAAAATATAGCATCTGTCTTCTGCGGTTAAATAAAACACATGCAATGAGAGAGGAAGCAGTGTTCTGATAATAACTCCATATCTCTTTATATGTATAACTGCCTATACTAGCTTAGTGAAAATGTATACCAAAATTTGGGGTGTGGGGCACAGTTTGGGACTATCCTGCACCTCACTCTTTTTCTCTTGAGGATTCTGAGCCTGAATTATGTATCATATTGATGAATTGACATTCTAAAGGAAATCCACCCAACACTGAGTTACTCATTAATCCATAGTTTGTTATTATACGGCTGGTTAAATCTATGTATGGACTAAGCCACATGATCAGAGACAATATTGGTCACACAAACTCGGGGCTACAAAGAGCAGAGGGGGCACCATATTACAAAGCAACAATGCTTCAACCCCCCACCCCCTCCCCTTGCTGGTGATGCTTCATGCCAACACATCCTACAACCTCTGGCTATTACCCCATCACTTATTTGTTAGTATTGCTGTGATTGTGGAGATGTGAAGCTTTGTGCAGAACAATATAGGTGTAGGAAAGGGACTAGGCTGAGCTGTGTATGCCTGTCTCATGGACCCCATAGAAACTGCCTCGATGATACATCTGCCCTGGCATACAAGTGGCACCATTTTATATATACATCTCTAGTGTACATGGTTGCATTGAACATAAAATTCTTAGCACAATCTTTAAAAGCATATTTGTGTAACATACATTTTCCAATGACCAATGTCATTTTTTTCGACAGGGAGATGAAGACCCTCTGGGATCTATACATTTGCGAGGCTGTGTTGTGACGGCTGTTGAAGAAGGTAAGTGGCATATGAGGAATGTGTGATATCAGTTAATGGAATAAAGCTATGATATATGAAATGCGTATGCACTTTACAGTCCCATTTCAGTGGATAGGAGGTTCTAACCACAGATTCTAAAAACAGATTTGGAGATCCAAAGATCTCCGTGGCTGAGCACCATGTCGTTATGGCATCTTCTGACATGCCTCTAACTTTTTCTGCTGACCATTTTAACTGTTAGCTGTTTGGGTCAGGGAACTTTAAATGAATTTGTGCATTTGAACAATGTACTGATATTATGTCCTTATTTTTTATTTTACTGTTTGTTGGAATTTCACAAAACATTGTGCACTTTGTAGCACATTACAACCAGGAAAGTACTAGCAATTGACAACAGTTATGCCCAAAACTTATAAATAATCAGATACAATGGGGCATATTTATCAATTCGATTGCAAAGTGGCGGGGGACTATGACAGGTAAAACCCAGTTGTAGCAAAGTATTTGTTCCGCATCAATCAATATGTCATTCTCCATGTTGAAGAAAACACTGCACACAGCGTTCAATGTGCCAGTCACCCAGCTGTGATCTGGCACAGATATAAAGAGCCTTGACAGAGTAGAGGTATATTCACCAGCAGCAGATTTGTTGCAGAAAGTTCTGCCACTGAAAATGAGTTTCATACATCTGAATGTAGTTGTTTCTGCAGCATGTGATTGGATTTTTGCAAGCCCCATTCAAAAGAAAGGGACAGTCACTGAAATTTCTGCAACAAATCTGCTGTGTGTGAATATACAATAGGACTTTGGAGATCAATTATCTTTTTTGGTTTTGACTGAAACGCGTGAATACACTTTAACGCCTCATGCACGCGACCGTATACGCCGGCCGAGTCCCGACAGTGGTCCAAGGAAAGATAGAGCATGTCCCACGCAGCCATTAACAATGAATCTTAAAGGCTGTGGGGTTTTGCAGATGAAATTGCGGTTTACCTTCAAAACTGTGCAGCCAATAAGAATTTAATTGAAAGCCTAGCCCACCGCAGGGGGCCGTTGTTTGCAGATGCCGCTACGTTGGACCGTACCCTAATTGTTACAATTATTTAATCAGAGTCCATTTATCAGTAAAGTTATACCATACATAGTAGATTTCCTTCCCAATAAGAAATATGACCTTTGCTGATTTAAATGATATGATGTGTCCTATTATCTGCTAATTTGGATAACACAATTGCTTTTTCCAGCGAAGAAACAAGACGTAGAGGGAAATCTTTTTGAAATCATCACAGCATCTGAAGTACATTACTTCCTGCAGGCTGCATCAGCGGAGGAGCGGAAAGAGTGGATTAAAGCCATTCAGGCTGTCGCCAAAATCGGAAAATAAGAGGGAAACCACATTCTTATTTCATCTACTAGAATAACTGTATATCATCACATTTGTTGAGAAAGGTTTTCAATGTCATTAATGAGGGATAATAAATTAATAAAACATTTATTTCAAGTATTTTAAAAAAATAACCAAAAAAAAAAAACTTAAGTACGAGCCGTCTAATACATGATTTTGGTCTATTTTGAACCTCTGTTGTAGAAAAACACCATAATAAATTCTCTGCCAATGCTGTTCATGTGATGGCTTGGAAAATAGCAACTTATATATACTTATATTTAGACATACAGAATATATCAAATAAAGTTTACCCAAGCTAACATAGTACTACATTATTGGGCTGCACTTAGACCAAGATTTCCTTATGAAAACATTGTACACGTATAGATGAGAGGTTTGTTTATGAAACCCATAAAAAAAAAGTCTACAACTCTAGTATCGTGCAATACCAGTATTGGAGCATTTCCCTAAAGACTCCCTACTGACTGGATATCCGCAAGGAGAATCAGTACCTTCCGAGGACCTTATACCTTAGTATTTAGATAAACCTTACATTTAGATGTGTTCTCATTTAAAGAGTCTCTGTCACTAGTTTAGTCATGCCCAATCTAATATCTAGTCTAATAGGCGCTGTCACACTGATAATGCTAGAGAAAACTGTGTCCCAAAAAGTTTATTATTTTAGAAGTTGTGAGCTTTTTTCTAAATATGAAAATGAGGCTATACTAGACAAGTGGGTGTCAACACCAGCGATTCTCCTGAGGTGGCGCTACCTCACAGCCTCTGACGCTGTCCTATCTGATGAAGCTGCTTCACACAGTGTGAGAGACTGAGGCTGGAGGGAATCACTTAAAACAGCCATATCTCCGGCTCTGGACCACATAGAACAGTGGTTCTGATCTTTCATATGGCACCAGGCATTGCAGTTCTAGCTGTGAAACAACCAAAGATATCACCAGTTGAAAACGCAGTCGGGAATAGAAGCTGTATACGCTGAAGCTGAATACAGAAAACATTACACCGCCCAGAGTGAAAAGAGTAACCTCCTATTTGGTAAGTATAGCCAAATTAGCATATTTAGAAAAATGCTCACAACTTTGCAAATAATAAAAGTTTTTGAAAAAAATACTCTTGTAGTTATCAGCAGCAACGCGTTTATTAGATTAGTTAGGAGATAGGGAATTAATAAACTAGTGACAGATCCTCTTTAAGTGAATCGCATTGTCCAGTATGCAATATCTATACAGTAATTTTACTGAAGCCATTTTTATTTCCTCTATGTCTGAAATACTGACATCTGTCACTGAATCACAGATAAAATTATTATTTTATTTCCCTTGAATTGAATCAGCTAACAGCATGCTTCCTGTCCATATGGTGTGGGCTCCTTGATAAGCTGTATACCCACTGAAAGATAATTTTTGGAGACGTTACAGAAAATAGAGGCTTTGTAACATTTTTTTTAGCACCTTCCGCCATGGAAAAAAAACAATTCCATGTTGTTTAATTTAATTACGCTGAACAGTTAAAGAAATCTGCAGGCTCCCCCTCACTGAGTATATTCCTATAAACATCCACCACAATAAACCAATATATCATGCAAAAGCTATCAAATTATGTATTGAACACATTATAAAGAAGTGTAAGTCCTCTTGCACACGGCCGTAACTGTGTGCACGGTCCGTGATTACGGCACAGACAGGCAGTGGAGTCTCATCCGCGGTCTGTCCACAATCACGGACCCTGCACACACAAGATGTGCATTCATTTCAATGAGCCCGGACCGCAATTGCGGACGCATAATAACATGTCATTTTTATTTTTGCGATCCGGACTCCGGGCAATGCACACACCGTAGAAACCACGGTCGTGTGCATTGGCCCATAGGTTAGCATGTGTTTTATACTATCCGCAATTGCGGTTCCATAATGGCGGATAGTATATGGCCACAAAACTACAGTCGTATGCATGATGCTTAAGAAAGCTGGAGCTGATATCCTCAACCAGGGGCGTAACTAGGAAAGACTGGGCCGCATAGCAAACTTTTGATTGGCCCCCCCCCCTCTGCTGGGTATCAAACAACCCCCCCCTTGTAGATAGTGCCTCCCTATAGATTCCACCACACAGTGCCCCCTATAGAAAGCACCATACATAGCCCCCTGTAGATAACATCTTACAGCCCAATCCCCCCTGTAGATAATGCAATAAGCCCCCTGTAGATAACGCCATACAGACCCCCTGTAGATAACGCCATACAGACCCCCCTGTAGATAACACCATACAGACTCCCCTGTAGATAACGCCATACAGACCCCCCTGTAGATAACGCCATACAAACCCCCCTGTAGATAACGCCATATGAACCCCCCTGTAGATAACGCCATACAAACCCCCCTGTAGATAACGCCATACAGAACCCCCCTGTAGATAACGCCATACAAACCCCCCTGTAGATAACGCCATACAGACCCCACTGTAGATACCATACAGAACCCCCCCTGTAGATAACGCCATACAGACCCCCCTGTAGATAATGCCATACAGACCCCCCTGTAGGTAACACGATACAGAACCCCCCCCCCCCCGTAGATAACGCCATACAACCCCCTGTAGATAACGCCATACAGCCCCTCTTGTAGATAACGGCATACAGCCCCCCTGTAGATAACGCCATACAGCCCCCCCGCAAAAAAAGCAAACAAAAAACGGCCCATAGTTTGTCCTACAAAAGAGATGTATCCCCTATCCTATGGATAGGGGATATATGTGTGATCGCTGGCAGCGATAAGGAGAACGGGGGACCGAAAGTCCCCCCAAGTTCTCCATAACTAACCTCGGACTTCCGGAGTCTGCGTAGTTCAATAAAAATGAAAGGTGCGCTGGTCACGCATGCGCACAATTAATTTCTATGGAGCTGCAGGCAGACCCCGGAAGTCCGAGGTTTGTCATGGAGAACTTTGGGGGACTTTTGGTCCCCCGTTCTCCTTATCGCTGCCAGCGATCACACATGTATCCCCTATCCTGTGGATAGGGGATGCATGTCTTTTGTAGGAACAACCCCTTCAGTGGCGTCGCGCTGTAGCAGCCATAGCGGCTGCTAGCGGAGCCTCCGGCCATGGGGGGGCCCGTGCCGGCTGCTATAGCGGTAGTTACGCCACTGTCCTCAACCCTACAAATATAACGGACATTATATACAATTTTGGACAGTGACACAATATGTGACTGGAACCATCTGTTCATCAGCAGTAACTGTTCTTGTCCCCCGATGTGGAACAGTTTATGTAATTTTATCATACAGGAGGTTCTGGTGCCTTTATGAGTGACACAGGATTATACCCATAGTCTCAAGTAGAAAAAGCGTGTCACCAAAGTCTGTTTCAGACTGTTGCTATGCAACGGCCTCGGTGTGATAAATAGTGATAGAAGCAGCAAGAAAAAGATCAGTTAAGAGGCTGAAACATGGCATTTGTTAAGGAGGTATTCTCATCTCAGACATTAATAGTAAATATACAGGATATGCATAAATGTTTGATAGTTGCCAGACCCACCTTTGAGACCTGGACCTATCTCTAGAATGGGGCCCCCTGACCCCTGTCCTACTTTGTCTTGGTGTTGCTGCTTTCTCGCAGGGTCTAATAAGATGCCTTTCAGTTTTTCACTGCAGTATTGCAGTGTATTATAAAAGAGATCAAACGATCGCATAGTGAAGTTCCAAGTATACAAAATGAAAAACCCATTTTTTTCCCTTACAAAATGTTTTTTTATGAAAAAAAACGGGAAAAAATAAAAGAATAAATAATTGGTATGACCACAGCGGCAAAAATAATCACGAAATTGCTGTTTTTTTTCCATTCCCCCCAAAAAGTTCATAAAAGTTAATCAATAAGTTATATGTACCCCAAAATGATGCCAATAAAAAAAATACAACTCGTCCTGCAAAAAAACAATTGCCCTCATACAGATATTTTGACGGAAACATAAAAAAGTTATGGCTCTTAGTGCGGCGATGGGAAAAAAAAAAATCGCTTGGTTATTTAAGGTTCAAAATAGGCTGATCACTAAACGGTTAAAACTGGTATATGGCTATTGTAATTATTTTCACTATATTCACTTGCAATGAAATCTCACATTACCTCATATGCAAATCCTAGTAACCAGCATATTCTTTTTCCTCTAAAAAGTGTGAGCTTTTCCCTCTAACCTTCACACTCTGCGGCAGGGTATGAAGGTTAGAGGTAAAGCTCAGCATTCTCAGTATTCGTGAATACTTATGGAATGTATTCAAAATTGGAATAAAGAGAATCCCAGGTGATGGTTCACGTATAATGCTGGTATCGTGAGTAAATGATTTTCATTCAAAAGTAACTACAACAGACTGCTTCTGCAGGAAGAGATGAGCAGCGTCTATGTCGTGCTACTTATCTGTACATAATCACCAGGTTCTGACATAAGAATGTGACATTTACACAGATATTTTTTACAGATATGTCAATGAAAAATAAAAGTATATATAAATATATATACTGTGTATATACAGTGTGACAACTTGGGGACCACTTAGCTCATGGGATCGCCATCTCCCGGGTAAGATGGTTGGCACACATAGAAAGTTCACTCCAAAAAGGTTTAAACCAGCTGCAGCTAGCTTTATTGTCTTCACAACAGCAGTCAGTGGTACAACAATAAACATACAAAATAAATCCTAGGCCGTCCAGCCTCTAACTTACACATTCAGTGTCCCTCACTATGTGACACTGAGCCTCGTGCCCAGCACCTCAAAACCTTCAGTTTTACCTCACACGGTGGTGACTCACAGGCTAGCATGCCAGTCTTCCCCAGACTGAGAGCCCTGTGTGGACTGCACACACCTGATATAAAGAGCCGTCTCAGGTGGAGCCTAACTAGGCTCATCAGACAACCCAAGCACCAGCAGAGAAAACCCTCTCTGCTGTACATGCTCCCTGGTTGCTTAAAACCTGAGTTTCTGCACCGTCCAGTAGCTGCACTGCTACAACAGATATATATTTATTAATGTTCATGTTCCATAGGCTACACATACCTCCCACCACCCGGAATCAGCGGGACAGTCCCGGATTCCGAGCGGTGTCCCACTGTCCGGGGCAGCAGTGGGTATGTCCCGCTGTCAACTTTATCTGCATCCTCAGGACGCAGATACAGTACAGGGAACCATCAGCTCCCTGCTTCAAAATTAGTTCAGAGCGGAGGAGCAGAGGGAGCTCCTCCGCTCGTGGACATATATGGACAGTGACGTCACTGGCTACTCCTTGAGCGGAATCCCCGTTGCCGATGATCTGGCCGGGGATTCCGTTCCTAGAGGAAACCCCTGAGGTCACTGTCCATATATGGAGATTGACGTCAGGGGCTCCTCCTGGAGCGGAATCCCCGGCCAGAGTTGGCAATGGGGATTCTGCTCAAGGAGTAGCCAATGATGTCACTGTCCATATATGGACAGTGACATCAGGGCTTCCCTCTAAGAGCAGAATCCCTGGCCTATGCTCTTGCTGGGGATTCCGCTCCTAGAGTGAGTCCCAATGGTGCTATCTACAGGAGGGGGGGGGGTGCGGCACTATCTACATGGACAGTGTGGCACTATATAGGGGCACTATCTACGTGGGCACTATCTACATGGGCACTGTGTCAACAGGTGACCCTTTAAGGATGATGGTCACTCCCACATTACTACATGATGACCGGCAAAATAATTTCTGGTCCCCCTGACAAACCAAATTTGCCCCTACAATTCTGCATTTCGGTATGCAACGAAATTTCTGGGTTTGCATACCATCAGGATATACTGACAATATCTCTAAAACTACCTAATAGTTCTAGTGATCAAGGGTGCCTTTCATGCCATGGTTGCATTCCCGGTGGTCTGGGGGGGATGATGGGGTAAATTGTTTGATGTCCAATGGGTAACTCGCCCCTTATTGGTGGCCCTGAGTAGATATGTAAATAGATGTCTGCATTTTATAACTGAGCCCTGTTATATTTTACTGATAGTTCAGTTACAATAATATGCACTAGACCACTGTTTACCACAAGGTGGCAGCATTGTGTTATTTTCAAATGTAATATGCCGTTTAATGTGTATCTTGAGTTTTTATCCTATAGCTTTCAATGTTAAATGCCTTTGTGTTAAAAAAGACAAAAGTATAGAAGGTATGATACCTTTATTGGCTAACCATAAAAGTTCTATATGCGAGCTTTCAGAGCACAGAGGCTCCTTCTTCAGGCAGTTAGCTTGACACACATGCATGACTATATGGCCAAAAGTTTGTGGACACACCTCCTAATTATTGAGTTCAGGTTCTTTAGCCACACCCATTGCAAACAGGAGCATAAAATCAAGCACATAGCCATTCAATCTCTATAGACGAACATTGGTAGTAGTATGGGTTCGTGCTGAAAAGAAAGCCACTGTTGCCACAAGTCAGTGAAATTTCTGATCTTTTAGATCTGCCCTGGTCAACCATAAGTGTTATTATTGTGAAGTGGAAGCATCTAGGAATAACAACAGCTCAGCCATGAAACCGTAGACCACACAAACTCAAAGAGCGGAGCCGCCGAGTGATAAAGTGCCTTTGGGCCTGTTCACATCAGCGTTGTCTTTCCGTTCCGGGGTTCCATCGGAGGTTTCCGTCGGGGTGAACCCCGCAACAGAAAGTCAAACTGAAACCACAGCTTCCGTTTCCGTCACCATTGATATCAATGGTGACGGAAACATTGCTAATGGTTTCCGTTCTTTACCATTCCGGCAGGTTTCCGTTTTTCCGACAGAATCAATAGCGAAGTCGACTATGCTATTGATTCCGTCATTAAAACAGAAACCTGCCAGAATGGTGACGAACGGAAACCATTAGCAATGTTTCCGTCACCATTGATATCAATGGTGACGGAAACGGAAGCTGTGGTTTCAGTTTGACTTTCTGTTGCGGGGTTCACCCCGACGGAAACCTCAGATGGAACCCCGGAACGGAAAGACAACGCTGATGTGAACAGGCCCTTATGTGTAAAAATCGCCTATTCTCTTGCATTATTCACTGCAGAGTTTCAAACTACATCTAGAAGTGACATCAGCACAAGAACTGTGGTTCGGGAGCTTCATGAAATGGGTTTCGATGGTAGAGCATTTGCACACAAGTCTAAGATCACAGCGCGCAATTCCAAGCATCGACTGGAGTGGTGCGTGCCATTTCTGGACTCAAGCAGTGGAAACGTGTTCTCTGGAGTGATGAATCATGTTTCATTATCTTTGTCCAGATTACCCCCTATAAGACTTAGCAAAGAGTCACTGTAAAGAGTCATTCACTCTGGAGGACCACTGGCAGCTGTTCATTACACAGATACTTATGGATTTCAATGGGTGGCATGTAATGCAAAATGAAAGTAACCGACAAACACCACTTCCATGAGAAAAATAAGTTACATTTTATTTTAAATTAAGCATCTAAGAATTAATATAATCCTATAGATAAATTCATAAATAAATAGATTGTTAAGATTCTCACTATTAAAAATGGTAAATTAGAAGCCTAAATGTCAATTAATCCTTAAGTACATCTTGGTATTTCTCTTGCGAGTTCAGCATCGAGTATTTCTTCCCAGGATTCCACACTCATTCGGCACATGGTTTTTGGTGACAGTTTTTCATAAGAATCAATATTACTGAACGTTCCAGCCTTCCATTTCTGCTTGATAATGCATTTACTGTAGTTGTTTTGCACGGTTTCCTGTAAGGGTTAAATAAATTAATGAATCCCATTGTTTACATCCAGAGGTTGAAAAACATGCAGACCCAATTCTTCTCACAGCTGAGAATTTGCTACAACAGTAAAACCCATAGGCAGTCCTCAGTATAGGCAATCATTGTTGCATTGCCAAATGCACATGGAATCAGTAAACACATTTATGGTCTATGCCGCCTTGCCATTTTTTCTTATGTGACCATTAAAAAGATGAGTGTAATGATGGGGGTAGGGAAACAGACAAGTGAGCCCTAATCTACCCGCCACTCAGTCCCTGCCTACTTGCAACGACCCGCCCTAGGCGACGGGGTACAACTGGGCGACAATTCCTACGCTCAATAAGTGCACGACGGACAAACAGACAAGGGTACACAGAAGCTAAGGGAAATGGGGCAGTTGCCCACGGCAACACCGTGAGCAACAAGAGTGGTGAACGAGCCGAGTCAAACCAGGAGTGTACGAGGTACCAAACGCAGAGCAGGAGAGTAGTGAACAAGCCGAGTCAAACCAGGAGTGTACGAGGTACCAAACGCAGAGCAGGAGAGTAGTGAACAAGCCGAGTCAAACCAGGAGTGTATGAGGTACCAAACGCAGAGCAGGAGAGTAGTCAGTAAGTCAGGGTCAGTATGAAGCAGGGACAAATAGATCAAGAAGCTGCAGCAGGGCCAGGAAACCAAACGAGAAGAATCACAAGCAAGGAGGAACAGGAAAGGCAGGTATAAATAGACAGAGGGCGGAGCTAGCTCCGTCTGGCCAGGCTGTGATAGGCTCTCCCACTCCTAAGCCTGCCATCCTGAGTGGTGGAAGATGGAGTCAGTCTCACAGACATAGAAGCAGGTGCAGACCAGTGGCGTAACTACCGCCGTAGCAGCAGTAGCGGCTGCTACGGGGCCCACAGCATGAGGGGGCCCGTGTCGCCCGCCGGCATGGGCCCCCACCATGGCCGGAAGCTCCGCTAGCAGCCGCTATGGCTGCTACAGCGGGACGCCACTGATCACTACGGCAGAGCAGGGAGGTATCTCCCCGCTCTGCCATTAAACAAAAGACATGTATCCCCTATCCACAGGATAGGGGATACATGTGTGATCGCTGGCAGCGATAGGGAGAACGGGGGACCGAAAGTCCCCTGAAGTTCTCCATCACAAACCTCGGACTTCCGGGGTCTGTATCGGCAGCTCCGGAGAAATTAATGGAGCGCCGGTCCCGCTTGTGCGCATGCGTGACCAGCGCTCCTTTCATTTTTAGTGAGCTGCGCAGACGCCGGAGTCAGAGGTTAGTCATGGAGAACTTCAGGGGGACTTTCAGTCCCCTGTTCTCCCTATCGCTGCCAGCGATCACAAATGTATCCCCTATCCTGTGGATAGGGGATACATGTCTTTTATTAGGACACACTGTAGGTCGCATTTTTTTGGGAGGGGGGACGCTGTATGGCGTTCCCTACAGGGGGTGGGGGCTGTATGGCGTTCCTTACAGGGGGTGGTGGCTGTATGGCGTTCCCTACAGGGGGGGGCTGTATGGCGTTCCCTACAGGGGGGCTGTATGGCGTTCCCTACAGGGGGGGGGGGGCTGTATGGCGTTCCCTACAGGGGGGGCTGTATGGCGTTCCCTACAGGGGGGGGGCTGTATGGCGTTCCCTACAGGGGGGGGCAGTATGGCGTTCCCTATAGACCCCCCCTGTAGGTAACGCCATACAGACTCCCTGTAGGTAACGCCATACAGTCTCCCCCGTAGATAACGCCATACAGTCCCCCCTCTAGATAACACCATACAGCCCCCTCTGTAGATAGCGCCATACAGTCCCCCCGTAGATAGCGCTATACAGTCCCCCTGTAGATAGAGCCATACAGCCCCCCTCTGTAGATAGTGCCATACAGCCCCCCCTGTAGATAGCGCCATACAGTCCCCCCTGTAAATAGCGCCATACAGATAGTGCCATACAGCCCCCCCTGTAGGGAACGCCATACAGTCCCCCCCTGTAGGGAACGCCATACAGTCCCCCCCTGTAGGGAACGCCATACAGTCCCCCCCTGTAGGGAACGTCATACAGTCCCCCCCTGTAGGGAACGCCATACAGTCCCCCCCGTAGATAACGCCATACAGCCCCCTCTGTAGATAGCGCCATACAGCCACCTCTGTAGATAGCGCCATACAGCCCCCTCTGTAGATATCTACAAAGGGGGCTGTATGGCGTTATCTACAGGGGGGCTGTATGGCGTTATCAAAAGGGGGGGTTTGTAAAAAAGGCACTATCTACAAGGGGGGGGTTGTGTGACACCCGGGGGAGGGGGGGCCCCAGTCAAAAGTTTGCTATGGGGCCCAGTCTTTCCTAGTTACGCCCCTGGTGCAGACTGATTACCTATGGGCGTTGACACAGAAGCTGTGCCTGGCAGATCCTTTACAGTACCCCCCCTTTTATGAGGGGCCACCGGACCCTTTCTAGGTGGACCTGGTTTATTGGGGAAACGAAGGTGGAACCTCCTGACCAATACCCCAGCGTGAACATCCCAGGCGGGTACCCAAGTCCTCTCCTCAGGCCCGTATCCTCTCCAATGGACCAGGTACTGGAGGGAGCCTTGGACCATCTTGCTGTCCACAATCTTGGCCACCTCGAATTCTACCCCCTCAGGGGTGAGAACGGGAACAGGAGGTTTCCTCGAGGGAGCCAAGGACGGGGAGCAGCGTTTAAGGAGGGAGGCATGAAACACGTTGTGTACTCGAAAAGATGGGGACAACTCCAGTCGGAAGGAGACAGGATTGGGGACTTCAATGACCTTGTACGGCCCTATAAACCGGGGAGCAAACTTCTTGGACGGGACTTTAAGGCGCAAGTTCTTAGACGATAGCCACACCAGATCCCCGACCATAAACAAGGGGTTAGCAGAACGTCTTCTATCTGCCTGAGTTTTTTGTATGCTCTGGGACGCCTCTAGGTTCTTCTGAACCTGGGCCCAGACTGTGCACAGTTCCCGATGAACGACCTCTACCTCGGGATTGTTGGAACTACCAGGTGAAACGGAGGAGAACCGTGGATTAAACCCAAAATTACAGAAAAAGGGGGAGACCCCTGACGAGTTACTGACCCGGCTATTAAGGGAAAATTCGGCGAGGGGAATGAATGAGACCCAATCATATTGACAGTCAGAGATAAAACACCTTAAATATTGTTCTAGAAACTGATTAGTCCTCTCAGTTTGGCCATTAGTTTTAGGATGGAAGGCAGAGGAGAAGGACAGATCAATCTCCAACTTTTTACAGAAGGCTCTCAAAAACAATAAAACAAAAATTGTACCGCTCTGTCAGAAACAATATTGACAGGGACCCCATGGAGACGCAGGATGTGTTTGACAAACAAGGTAGCTAACGTCTTAGCATTGGGTAGTTTCTTGAGGGGCACAAAGTGGCACATCTTACTGAAGCGGTCTACTACAACCCACACCACCGACTTGCCTTGAGATGGAGGCAAATCGGTGATAAAATCCATGGAGATATGGGTCCAAGGTCTCTGGGGAATGGGCAAAGAACGTAGTAAGCCCGCTGGTCGGGACCTGGGAGTCTTGGACCTAGCACAAACTTCACAAGCGGCGACGTAGGCCTTAACGTCTTTAGGCAACCCAGGCCACCAATAGTTTCTGGCAATGAGGTGCTTGGTACCCAGGATGCCTGGATGACCAGATAGTGCGGAGTCATGATTTTCCCTAAGTACCCTTAGCCAGAATTGCAGGGGAACAAACAGCTTGTTCTCAGGAAGGTTCCCGGGAGCTGAACCTTGATCAGCCGCAATTTTTAGAGACTAAATCAGAATCAATAGAGGAAATGATTATACCTGGAGGCAAAATACAAGCAGGATCTTCCTCCGAAGGAGGGCTGGCCATGAAGCTACGCGACAGTGCATCAGCCTTAATATTTTTAGACCCAGCCCTATAGGTAACCAAAAAGTTGAATCTGGTAAAAAATAACGCCCATCGAGCTTGTCTCGGGTTTAGCCTCCGGGCAGATTCTAGGAAAACCAGATTCCTGTGGTCGGTAAGGACAGTTACCTGGTGCCTAGCCCCCTCCAGGAAGTGGCGCCACTCTTCAAATGCCCATTTAATGGCTAAGAGTTCGCGGTTGGCAATATCATAGTTACTCTCAGTGGGCGAAAACTTCCTGGAGAAGTAGGCACAGGGACGGAGATGGGTGAGGGACCTGGTACCCTGGGACAAGACAGCCCCCACTCCCACCTCGGACGCGTCAACCTCCACGATAAATGGCTCCATTTGGTTGGGCTGAACCAGCAACGGGGCCGCGATAAAGCACTTTTTAAGGATCTCAAAAGCCTGGACAGCCTCAGGAGGCCAGTGGAGGAGATCAGAACCTTTGCAAGTGAGATCCGTAAGAGGCTTAGCGATGACCGAGAAGTTAGCAATAAATCTCCTGTAATAATTAGCGAACCCCAGGAAGCACTGTAACGCCTTCAGGGAGGCAGGTTGGACCCATTCCGCCACAGCCTGGACCTTGGCGGGGTCCATGCGGAATTCATGAGGAGTGAGGATTTGACCCAAAAATAGTATCTCCTGCACCCCAAACACACATTTTTCGGTCTTTGCAAACAGTTTGTTTTCCCGAAGGACCTGGAGCACCTTCCTGACGTGCTCAATGTGGGAGGACCAGTCCTTGGAAAACACAAGTATGTCATCAAGGTACACTACCAGAAATACCCCCAGGTAATCTCTTAAAATCTCATTTATGAAATTCTGGAAGACCGCGGGAGCATTACACAACCCAAAGGGCATGACGAGGTATTCTAAATGACCTTCGGGCGTATTAAACGCAGTCTTCCACTCATCCCCTCTTTGATGCGGATAAGGTTATACGCCCCCCCGTAGATCAAACTTAGAGAACCATTGGGCCCCCTGAACCTGATTAAAGAGATCAGGAATCAAAGGAAGGGGATACTGGTTCCTTACAGTGACCTTATTCAAGTTACGGTAGTCAATGCATGGCCTAAGACCACCATCCTTCTTGCCTACGAAGAAGAAGCCAGCACCTACCGGAGAAGTAGAGGGGCGAATGTAACCCTTGGCCAGGCATTCCTGGATATACTCTCTCATGGCTTCACGCTCGGGACAAGAGAGCTTAAATATCCTACCCTTAGGGAGCTTAGCTCCTGGTACCAAATCGATAGCGCAATCGTATTCTCTATGAGGAGGTAACATTTCGGAGGCCTCCTTAGAGAAAACATCAGCGAAGTCCTGAACAAACTTAGGTAGCGTGTTCACCTCCTCAGGGGGAGAAATAGAATTAACAGAAAAACATGACGTCAAGCATTCATTACCCCATTTGGTAAGATCCCCAGTATTCCAGTCAAACGTGGGATTATGCAACTGCAACCAGGGAAGGCCTAAAACCAAATCGGACGATAATCCCTGCATTAACAGTACAGAGCACTGCTCCAAATGCATGGAGCCAACAAGGAGTTCAAAAACAGGGGTATGCTGTGTAAAATAACCATTAGCAAGAGGAGTGGAGTCGATACCCACTACCGGGACAGGTTTAGGCAAATCAATCAAAGGCATAGCTAGAGACATAGCAAATTCCACAGACATGATATTAGCAGAAGACCCTGAATCCACGAAGGCACTGCCGGTAGCAGACCTACCACCAAAAGAGACCTGAAAGGGAAGCAAGATTTTATTACGTTTCATATTTACGGGAAATACCTGTGCGCCCAAGTGACTTCCCCGATGATCACTTAGGCGCGGAAGTTTTCCGGCTGCTTATTCCTACGCCTAGGACAGTTGTTCACTTGATGCTTGTCATCCCCACAATAGAAGCAGAGACAATTCTTCCTGCGGAACTCTCTACGTTGTTGGGGGGACACGGAGGCCCCGAGTTGCATAGGTACCTCCGAGTCTTCCGTGGAAGAACGAAGCAACGGAATCTCGGGAGGCATCATGGGGGAGTCAGAGGAGAAAACACAAAAACGTTCAAGTTGTCGTTCCCTGAGACGTCGGTCAAGTCGTACCGCTAAAGCCATAACCTGATCTAAGGAGGCAGAAGAGGGATAGCTAACTAGCACTACTAACTATGTACAAGCACTACTTACAGGGGGGCTGTGTGGCACTACGTACAAGGGGGTCTGTGTGGCACTACCTACAACGGGGTCTGTCTGCCATTACCTACAGGAGGTCTGTGGCAGTATCTACAGAGGGCAGTGTGTGGCATTATCTACAGAGGGCAGTGTGTGGCATTATCTACAGAGGGAAGTGTGTGGCAGAATATGTACAAATGAAAATTCCTCCATTTTTTAAATGGACAGGGAAAAAAAAGGATACAAAACGGATAAAGATCGACCGTTAAAAATGGAAACACGGCCCGGAACGGAAACGGAACAGATGCAAAACGGATGCAAAATGGCCTAGAAAAACGGACAAAAACTGCCGTTTTTATTGGCCTACACTCGGACCCTGACGTGTGATTAGAGCCTTATACAGCAATTAAAAAGTAATAATCCAAGTATTCAACATAACGTAGTTATTTACTAGATAACAAAGAAGGTGCATCTATCATTGATTCTGGTTTTATTGGGATTTTTAAAAGCAACAAGAAATGATGTGAAATACATGCACAGAACACAACTTTGCTTAGTAACAGATAAACATAACATTAACAGTTAATAGAGCCAGCAAAATGCATAAAGAAATACAATAAGACATAATAACATGACGTAAGGAGAATAACCAGACATATAGCACAGATACAGAACAAATCACAGGAAACATATGACAAGCAATGTAACCACAATTTACTACATGACTTATGTTTAGAATATATAAGACTTTGTATGCATCACAACAATGAGCATGGATTCAGGAATAATAAAAAGTCAAGTAAAGGTTAATTTACACTGAATTATTTTTTAAACCATCGGTGGTTTGAAAGATCATTCCAAGTATCTGACATTTCCCTCAATACAACCATCACAGAGAAGCAGAGGCGTAGCTAGCATGGGGGCAGCCGGGGAGGTGGCCCCAGGACCACTGAGATGGTGGGGTCCAGGGGTGAGCTGGGATGATCCCCCAGCGGTGGCATGTCTCAATTTCAACTGTATCTGCATATTCAGGACATAGATACAGTTAAACCCAATGCTGGAGCAGGGAGCCGTCAGCTCCCTGCTTCAGCAGTCACTGTGTAACGCTGACTGTGAGCGGTTTGGCAGAGACAGGCGTGATGCAGTGACGTCATCCCGCCAGTCTGCGCCAAGCCACACAGAGCATAGCCTGAAGGAGAGGATGGATATCCTCTACTTGTCGTGGGACTGGTGTTAGGTGAGTATTTATTTTATTATTTTTATTAGGCACTATGGGGCATTATGATGGCTGTAGGGGCATTATACTGTGTCAAGGCAGCTATGGGGCATTATAGTTTGTGGGGGCAGCTATGTGGCATTATACTGTGATGGGGCATAATACTGTGTGGGGGCACTATTGGGCATTATTTTGTGTTGGGCCACTATAGGGGCATTATACTGTGTAGGGGCATATATATATATAGGCATTATACTGTGTGGGGGCAGTTATAGGGCATTAGTCTTTGTGGGGAGTCACTATAGGGGCATTATACTGTGTGTGGGGGCATTATACTGTGTCGGGAAGCACTATAGGAGCATTATAATGTTCGTGGAGAGGCACTGTAGTGGCATTATACTGTATGTGGGCTATTGAGGGGGCATTATACTGTGATGGGAGACACTATACCGTGAATGGAAGTTATTGAAAAATGCGCTACGCTGTGCTACGTTGTTTCCGCAACACCCATTCACTTCTATGGAAGTTTACAGAAACCGAGTTGTACAGAAAACTACGCTGTTTACGTAAGCCGGACCCTGCCGGATGCACCTCTGCAGTTGTAAACATGCGTTGGGGGCCCACTGGGTAGGGGCCCACTCTGATGTATTCACCCTCCCTGTGCTAAACCCCTAGCTACACCTCTACGGAGGAATTTCCTCTTTGCCTGCTGTGCAAGAGCAATGTGCTCAGCGGGCCAATTTATTGCAAATGTTGCTACATTTACCAATAACGCCAACAATAGCGATATTTTAAGGTATGCACAATCGATTTATATCAATACACAATTGTTTCCATACAAAACTGTTCCTATGGGCATCCAGCAGTGAGAACATGTAAAGCCATCCAGTGAATATCTACCCTGGTATAACAAATTCTTTGCTGATTAATTTCTTAATATAACTTTATAGAGGTGGAGTTTTGTTTTTCTTATACAGAGCTCCAAAATCCCCTGCCTAGACATCAATTTAAAAACAGCTTTTTTTTTTTCAATTGACAGGTAGCAGAGTTAAATGATGAGGATTTTTTTTTCCAGTCGTGTAACTCTGCTACCGGTCAATGGAAAAATCATCCACCAGAGCCCCCCGGTTGATAGCTCCAGACACAGCCCCCCTGTACATAGCGCCAGACACAGCCCCCCTGTAGATAGCTCCACACACAGCCCCCCTGTAGATAGCTCCACACACAGCCCCCTGTAGATAGCTCCACACACAGCCCCCCTGTAGATAGCTCCACACACAGCCCCCCTGTAGATAGCTCCACACACAGCCCCCCTGTACATAGCGGCACACACAGCCCCCCTGTATATAGCGCAACATAACCCCCATATACTTTATGCCGCCAGAGTGGAGAGCAGTAGAGGTAGCCGGCCCTACTGCTGCCACTCTCCGCTCTGCTTTGACGTCACTCACCGTCATAAGAAGGTAGGAGTCTTGCAGCGGCGTTCTCACTGGTGTCGATGCCGGCCCAGGAGTGAACCAGTCCAGTCACCTGACCGGTGAGGTCAGATTACAGGTCAGGTGACTGGACTGGTCCACTCCCGAGCCGGCATCTATCCTAATGAGAACACCGCCGCAAGACTCCTGCCTTCTTCTGATCGCTGCTGCAGTCAGCAGCGATCAGCTGTTTTGATGCAGCGCCCAGCGGGACATGTTGCAGACTGCCCGGGAGAGACAGGACAGCGGTGAGAAACCGGGACTGTCCCGCCCGATCCGGGACGGTTGGGAGGTATAGCTTTGCTCCGGGACACCGTCTCCGGGAAGCCCCTGACATCACTGTCCATATATGGTTTCAACTGTGTTTTTATTGAAAATTTTTCAACAATATACATATAACTTAGAGCAGCATGAAGGGCCATGCAATTCACATAGTAAGACAGTAACTTTCAATAGACAGACAAAACATCTGGGAAAAAACACAGGGGTTTAAGGGGGTGAGGAGGGGGGGGATAGTCGGAGCTCCACCTACCACCTAATCTTGAGTTCCCTGTATCCAATACTTGTCCCACGGGTCCCACACCACTTTGAACCTGTCCAGTTCATTGTCAATAGAGGCTGTCATATGCTCCATTGTACGTATTTCCCTAATTCTAGTTACTAAGTCGATGTGGGAGGGAGGGGTTGTCTGTCTCCATTTCCATGCTATCAACGTCTTAGCGGCTGTAAGAAAGTGTCGAAAGAGTCGAGCTGGTGATTTCCCCAAAGACCTAGGGGGAACATTTAGGAGGTAATGAAGAGGGTCTAAGGGAATATCCTGCTGCAACACCGCCAATGCCAAGTTCTTAACTTCCAACCAATACTGTTGTACCAGTGAACAGCTCCAGAAAATATGGAACAGATCACCTCTCTGACCTCTACATCGCCAGCAATCCGACGGAATACCCGGATTGAAGCTATGCAGAAAGGCAGGGGTATGGTACCAAAACATAAGGATTTTATATTGGTTTTCCTTATATGCAGTGCAGATGGAGGTTTTAGCTGCTTGCGACCAAATAATCTGCCACAATGAGAGCGGGATGGATTTATTCAGTAAGGCCTCCCACTTCAACATGTATCTATGCCCAGGCGGAGGGGAACCCTCCGGGGATAGCAATAATGCATAAATGGCTGAGATAAGCCCCCTAGTGGTGGTAGCATACCGACATAACCTTTCGAAGCTTGTAGGTGCAGTAACCCGCGTGGATCTAAAAGTTTGCTGCATGTAATGTCTAACCTGAAGATAGTGAAAGAACGCAGCGGAGGGAATATTATGATGTTTTTGAAAGTATGAAAACGGGTGAAGCTCTTGCGTGTGGGGATCAACCATATCAGCCAGGTGAAATACCTCAATTCCCGTCCACAATCGGACTATTCGGGAGGTAGTGCCCCCCGGGATAGTGGGAGTGTAGAGTACCGAAGTCAAGGGCGGGCAACCCGATGCCAAATGGAAGCGGTTTTTACAGGTTTCCCACACCTCCCTTTGAAATCTCATGGGACCCAATAAAGATGCAGTCGGCATTACTAGTGGGTCACCCCATAACAGGGAGTTTGGGTGGACCGGGGCCATCCATAGCTTCTCTATTTCGGTCCATTTATTGTACGCCCTTCACTGTCCATATATGGACAGTGTTGTCAAGAGCAGAGTAGTGTCCCAGGCAGAGTGCTAGTAGCGCTCTGCCTGGGACTTTGGCTTTGAAGTTGCCCCTGACATCACTAGCCGTATATGGACAGTAATGTCAGGAATTTCTCCTGAAGTGGAATCCCCAGCCAGAGCGTCAGCAATGCTCTGGCTGGGGATTCCACTCCAAGAGGGAACCACAAAGGCTCTACCTACAAGGAAGTAGGCTGTGTGGCACTACCATGGAGGGGGGCTGTGTGAACTACCTGGTTGGAGGGGGCCGTGTGGCACCACCTGGGAGGAGGGGGCTGTGTGGCACCACCTGGGAGGAGGGGGCTGTGTGGCACCACCTGAGAGGGGGGCTGTGTGGCACTACCTGGGAGGTGGGTGCTGTGTAACACACTCTGTATTATAGTTTAGAGCTGCATTGACGATTCTGCAGGCTTCAGAGCTGAGGGTTTGCTCCCATAGGAATGGATTGAGAGCCTGAGCTCCGGTTTTCTGAAAAGCACAGTGATTCCAGATCAGGAAGTGATTCCAGAGGGAAGATCACGTGGGCAGCGCTGGACCCGAAAACTACATGATGCAGGGATCGGTAATTATTTCTGCACACAGCACCTAACTGAAACACCAATGTACAAATGGAGGGGGAGAAAAGGAAAACGTTGACTGCTTCTTTAAGAAGTTAGACAGAGAGAGAGGTTTCCTATGTCACCCCATCGGCGCCGCCATGACGCAAACGAGGAGTGCTGATGGGTTTGGATAACAGCCGGGGCCCTAATGAACGCTCCATGTTCTGCCATCTTTGTACTCCTATTAGTACACTCACAGGCCTAATACACTGTAATACAGAAGTATTAGGGTATGTTCACACTACAGCGTCCGTAACGGCATGTGCAGGCGCTTGAACGCCGCGTCCAATACGGACGTAACTGGACCTGGTTTTCCATGGAGTCCATGGAAAACGGCTCCATTTACATCTGAAGAAGTGACAGGCACTTCTTTGACGCGGGCGTCTTTTTTACGCCCCGCCTTTTGACAGCGGGGCGTAAAAAAAATGACCGTCCGAACAGAACATCGTAAGACCCATTCAAATGAATGGGCAGATGTTTGCCGACGCTATTGAGGCGCATTTTCGGACGTAATTCAGGGCTAAAACGCCCGAATTACGTCCGTAAATAGTGTGTGTGAACATACCCTTACAGTGTCTTATTTCACCGATCCAGAGATTGCACGGTCAAGTCCCCTAGAGGGACTAAAAATGTTAAAAAACTAAATTTTAATAAAAAGTAAAGAAATATAAAAAAACAAACAAAAAACACAAATGTGAATACGCTGTATCTGGAACTCGGGAGAAACGGAAACTACATAGCTCACTGTCCCATACTGATTACCTAACTCCAGAGGAGGGACTCACATTTATGGAAAATCCTTTGGCTATGACATAAATGTCCAAAATGTGAAAACCTCTTTAACGACAAAAACACAACTTGTAAAAAAAGAAAATCTAATTTACCTAAAAGACATTTACAAATGTCAGTTTTATTTTAATATATAATATATACATGATTTGCATATTTTCAAAGGTGTGATCAAGTACAGCCAGTATAGAAATACATTGATACAAGCTGAGACACATGACTCCGCCCCTTAATATCACACATGACAGACCCGTGGCTCCGCCCTTTAATACCACACATGATAGAACTATAGCTCTGCCCATTAATACTACACATGACAGACCCATGACCACGCCCTTGAAAACCACACCTGACAGACTGATGACTCCGACCATTAGTATTACACGAAACCCATGACTCCGCCCAATAATACCACGCATGACAGACCTATGACTCCGCCCATTCCTACATCACGGGGTCCACCTGTCAAGCGACTGGAATAGAGCACCTCCACGTCACGTGACTCTTTGACTTCGAGGACTCGGGATCGCGTTCATTGGCTGACGTGCAGCCACGTGACACACCAGGAAGTGCCTGCCGCGCAGTATGTGGAAGGGGTTTTCAGATTGGGAGCGGCTGCCATAGTTACCGGCGGGCTGAACTTGGCGTGACATGTCTGACTATCACTTGGAATCCACAGATGGCAATGGAAGCCTCCCTATTCCTGTGGGGGAGACTGTCCTAGGAAGAGGACCACTCTTGGGTGTAAGTGCTGAGCAGTGTGCCCAGATTCTATGTACTGCAGCTGACCTGTATAAACCAGTGTCATACTACAACTCCCTGATCTCGGGAGCATGCCTGGAGTTGTAGTCCTGCGGCAGAGGTTGTAGAGCACTGATCCTCTCCTAGCAGCAGAATGAGTGGTGTGTGGAGTCCTGGCTGACAGGTGCTGACATGTCTTATCTGTTCGGGTATGTTCACATGCAGTGTTTCCAGGCGTATTTCAGATGTAAATGCCTCGTAATACGCCTGGAAAAACACTACTGAAAAGCCAACAAACACCTTCCCATTATAATCTATGGGAGAAAATGGTGTTCAGATGTGGCAGTTCTTTATGCCGCTGTTTTAAAAAAACGGCCAGTAAAAAGGAGCATGTCACTTCGTGAGCTGTTTTTCATGTCGCATTTTTTTTTTCCAACTTCAGCCCGCTAAAATAATGTGTTTTTTTTTTCAATTTTCCAGTACATTATATGGATCAATAAATGGTACCAAAAGCAACTACTACGCCTCCCCCCAAAAAAGAAACAGGCACACCTTTCTATTGACTGAAAAATAAAAAAACGTATGGCTCTTGGAATGCGGGGAATGAAACGAAAATGAAACCTCAAAAAATGGCTTCGTCCCGAAGGGATTAAGGACGCATTGATTTTTTTTGTTGCATTCCAAGAGCCAAAGCGTATTTATTTTTCCATCAACGTGCCACATGAGGGCTTGATTTTTGTGAGACAAGTTACATTTTATGTACCCCAAAATGGGGTAATCAAAAAATACAATGTATGACTTTTATAGATTTTCTATCGGGGAGCAGTGGTAAAAAAACTCTACAGTTGTTGGGTTGTGTTTTTTACGACATTCACTGTGCGGTATAAATGACATGTTCACTTTATTCTGAGGGTCGTTACTGTGATAATTCACTGTATTTTAACGATATATATTGTGCTCCCACAAATATGAACAATTGGAAATTCACTGAAGTGATAAATGAGTAAAATGTATAATTTTTATTTCATAGCTATCTAAAAACAGGGGTACAATCACCACTGTGAAAAGCCCCACCGTGTATTTAAAAACGTATTAAACAAAATACTCCAAGTCCTAGTTCGTTTGCGAACCCTCTATGACTGGGTATGTAACAGAGATATCAAATTGTGGAATCAGCGTTTGAACATTGGTGTAGCAGTGGTTTAGACCCTCGTACATACAGGAGCCTGCGTTAACCGCGCCTAGATCTCCCAATGTTCAGATGCACAACAATGCCACTGCCCCCTACGCAAAATTCCCTCACTTCACCCAACCCTACGCGTTTCTATACTTATCATCAGGGGTCTGTCAGTCTGGCCAGGGTGCCAGCTATATTTTCTTCAGCAGCAGGTATTCTACTGCACAACACGGAAGCATGCACGCATAGATGTCAGCGGCACGCTTCACTACGGGACTCAGTCACTATAAACTAAATACTCCTCCCCCTGGTCTCGGCGGCATACTTCGAACCAGCCAATCACACCAGCCCAAACATTAGGGACAGGGTGATGCAGAGTTGTTTTTATCCTTTAATCCATAAGGGTACTTGGTTAGACAGGCAGCGGTGATTGTACCCCGGTCGTTACTGTGATACCAAATTGAATTAACTTTTTTATGTTTTACTACTTTTGCACAATGAAAACACTTTTTTTTTTTAAAAAGAAAAATAGCATTCAAAAACCTGTAAAATTTTTCTGTTAACGGAGCTGTATGAGGGCTTGCTTATTGCGGGAGGACCTTTTGGTTTTCATTGGTAGTCTTTTGGGGTGCATACGGCCTTTTGAGCACTTTTCATAAAAAACCGTTTGGGGAGGCGGGATGACCAAAAAATAGTTCTTTTTTTCTTTACAGCGCTCACCATGCAGGATAACGAACGTCATGATTTTATAGTAAGGGAAGTTACGGCCGTTGTGATATCAATTTTTTTTTTAGTTTTTTTTTTTTTTTTTTTTTTTTTTCCCAAAAAGAGAGCATTTTTTGTGTAAAATAGGGGATTTGGGTTTTGTTTACTTGAATGCTTTTGTTTTTTATTTCTAAACACGTTCGATTTTTTTTTTTTTTTTTTTTTTTTTTTTTTTTTTTTATTAGTACCAAAAGGGAACTTGAAGGTGCCATCCTTTGATCGTCTGCATAATACACTGCACTAATGTAGCGGTGGCGCTGTGATGGTATTACGCAACAAAATACACTTGAAACACACCAGCAAACCGCTTCCTAAACCTTTCAATGGGAAATCAATAGGATATTAATTTATGCTGCTGAATTAAAAACCGCCTCCGAAAAATATGCTTTGTGAAAAAGAATTTACCTGTAAGGGTATGTTCACACGCAGTGACCAAAAACATCTGGAAATATGGAGCTGTTTTCAGGCGAAAACAGCTCCTGATTTTCAGACGTTTTTTTAACAACTCGCGTTTTTTGCTGTGTTTTTTATGGACGTTTTTGGCGCTGTTTTTCAATAGTCAATGAAAAACTGCTCCAAAAATGTCCTGCACTTCTTTTTACGAGCCGTCATTTTACGCGCCGTATTTTGACAGTGACGCATAAAATAAAGGCTCATGGGTACAGAACATCGTATAACCCATTGCAGGCAATGGGCAGATGTTTGTGGGCGTTTTTTGAGTCGTAATTCGAGGCGTAAAACGCCTGAATTACATCTGAAACCACTGCGTGTGAACTTTAACTTTTGTTTAAGCGTTTTACAAGCTTAATTTTCCCATTTATCCATTGAGACTTCAAAAAGCACCTCAAAAATACACTTAAACACTTGCACTCATCAAAAATGCCCGGATTTCAGAAGCCGTTTTTTCTTGAAATCGGCCTCGTGTTTTTGAGCCTAAACCTATGCCGTGCGAACATAGCCTTAGATGCCGCTATTGACCACGACATCTAAGGGGTTAAACAACCGGGATGACCGCTAACTCCAATCCCGGTCGTTGCAGTGAGAGCTCTACTGTATATTGCAGCCGGCTCCCGCTGTTGAAGGCACGGGTACCGCTACTAAGATCTCTCCAGCACAGCATGTATTTGTCCTTCCCGCTGTGACATGTGAATGTCGCGGTGCCACAAGTGCTTAAGGGTATATTTACATAAGTATGTTTTGGTTTTTTTCTGCATGTTGTCTTATTTTTTTTACATGAATTATCACAGGAAAAAATAACCGTGAAAGTCTCATTTAAATGTACCCTCGGGGAGTTTACAACAAGGTTATAATGTATATTCAATAATTTGTATTATATTCATGCAAATCCCTTCTCTTACGAACGTGCTTTTGCGGCCGCAATTCCCCCGAAAATCCACGGGAGAATTGCGGCCCCATTCATTCCTATTGCGGGCGGCTCGCGGCTGACTCTCCGCTGCCTGCCGACCTGAAAATCACGGCTGTGCACATGGCTACGGTCGTGCGCATGAGGCCTTAGGTGTTCAGTGTGTGGTCTCACGCAATGATTTACTTCCTTCCCCATATGAGATTGCTATCAATTGAGAGTAGGACCGCCCACTGGACTCCTAAACCCAGAATGAGCAGGGATTTAAATGAGGGAAATACACTCATACAGGGAAAGCTGTCAATCAATGGTTGAGACCGCCCACTAGACTCTTCAGCCCACCATGAGTAGGGATTTATATGAGTAAAATACAGGTTATACTGAATCTTTTCCCACCAAACTATGTATCAATCTGCTCTTCAGCTCCTGCTCTATAACATCCTCCCCTAAGATGGGACACCATGTTCAATGTGATCGGTTCCCTTTAATACCTGCGCACAAATATAGAGCTGGAAGGATGTTTTCTGACTAATCTGCACAAACATTATAATCTTTTAATAATATTCCCCTTCTTTGGTGGATCGCTCAGGGATGAGAATGTATATGGTCTATATTATGACTGACACTTTCTGTATGTAGTAATAATAACCAATTTCATTGACCGCAGGACCCAAAGAAAATATCTGCAGGGATTTTGTTCTTTCTCAGAGATCAATTTTAAGGTTGTAGATGGTGGAAATATTGTTTTGGCTGAAATTCTTACACGTTGCAGATAATAGACCGCTCAATATCCAGGTCTGCATGTGAATGGCTTCATGGATTTGGCAGCAATGGAATTTTCGGATTGAGAAATGCAGAACATCAGCAGATCATGATATTGCCTTATTGCACTGTTCTAAAACCGCCTTCACGGGATATTGCTTAGTCATTTACAAATTCATTCATTTTATTAAACTGGTTATAAAACATGTTGTATCTATTTGTCTGTAACACAGTGGCACAAGGATGTAACAAAATGTTTTTTGTTTTTTTTGTATCCTATGCATTCCAGGATTATTTTTATAATTTATCTTTACATATGCTATAATTTCCTTTAGATCGCAGATAAAAGAGTATCCAGGAGCCATGCTGTGCTTGATGTGGTGGATGACAAACTCCGCATTAAAGCCGTGAGTACTGACGTAATGATAAGGGCTAGCGGGGGAATTATCTTATATTATATCGTGTTAATTGATTTGGGTTGTACTCCTGGTTGGAGACCCTCCGCCCCCCCCCCCCCGCACCAAACACACACACCTATTGCTATAATAAGAACAACCTTTTATTCCCATTACACTAAACAGATGTTGATCATATCTGGGCAGACATTGTCCTGTGTAATAGATGTATCCTCATCATGAATGAAATAAGCTAATAAACGCCACTATGTGTAATGCAGTAAAATACTTTATACAATGATATTACTTTTTGACTGATAAACACCAGGACTGGCCAAAACCTTAACAGAGCTAATTCACATTGGGGTTTCTTTCCGATTTTATCGCATCTTTCAGAGATTTTACGGTTTTCCATTTTTCTCTAGAGGCCTTTGTTCTATAGGGGAGTTCTGTTCTGTGATACAATACATCATTTTAATCAATTATTAGTTTGTATCTAAAGACTGTGTCCGCCGAAAAGTTAAAAAATTCTTGGTCGTAGTTTCAACCTTTTTAACACCATGTTTTACACCCTAGATTTCTGTAATACGTTTATTTACGTTCCATCAGCCTATGCCCCGTAAAACTGGAAGGTAAATAGACACGATCCTCTTTAACCACAGACTGGTGGTTCTGCAGAGAGCGCGTTCTGTCTGTGTTCTCGCAGGAGGGAACTCAGCGCAAGCCGCCCTGGCGCTGTCCGTAGCTGATTGGACAGTGTCAGATCGCAGAGATCACGCCCCCTTGCCATTTAGTTAGATAGAAACGCCCTATTGACAGTTCAGGGGCTTATTTACATATCGGGCGCCAAATATAAATGCACCGATATGTAAATAACGGAGGAAGTTAGAAAAATAATTTCAAGTGAGACAGTGTTTGTGAAGCCCTGCCTATTACATGCTGTACATGTATGGGCAGGTGACAGGTTCTCTTTACAGGGGTTATCCAGGATTTTAAATTGATGGACTATCTGTAGGATAGGCCACCAATATCCGATTGATGGGTGTCCGACTATCGGCACCCCCGCGGTTAAGCTATTTGAAAATGCTGCAGCGTTTGCTCTCTTTACTCGAATGGGACAATGCTGCAATACCATGCACAGCTGCTACGAAAGTTACGGCATGCGCAAGTATCAACCAGAATGAAAGCGATGTAAACCACGAAGAGTTGCATTGCTCGCGCTAGCACCAGAGCCCCTTCAAACAGCTGATTGGCGTCAGGATACCGAGAATTGAACTCCGACTTATCTAATATTGATGGCCGATCTTAGGGATAGGCCATCAATCTTAAAGTCCTGGATAAAGTCATTTTGTAAAGTGGTTCTCCAACTGCAAAGTCCTATCATCATCATTAATGGGAAAGGTCCTACAACGTTGATGACCTATCAACTAATTTGCAAAAGGAGAGCATGCAGTGCAAGTGGGGTTTCTCCTACTTGAATTTAGAGTGTTATGGAGACCAGTGAGACTTGGTGATCTACATAACTCATTAATTTCAATTGGGAAGAACTGCACCTGTACGGTCTACCCTCCCATTCTCATGTAAACATACTCTGAGTAAGTGTCGGTCCTTTTAGTTGGACCGTACACTTCAGTGTCTTATAAGCTTTCCTTCAATAGGTCATACAACACTGTGGTGGAAAACCCCTTTAAATAGTTATTGGTTTATCTCAAGAAATGAAATTTCTATTTTAGAAGTGTTTTATTTGTGTTTAGAAATATTTATACATAGATGCAATCTTTAGTCCATACAAAAAGATCTGAAGGCCCTTTTACACTGGCTAATTATCGGACAAATGAGACATATGAACTCTCCTATCCGAAACGGGGCATCGATCAGCCAATGAACAATCAAACTCGTTCATTGGCTAATTGTATCGTTTGTTCAGCATGAAATATTATTTCTATTGTCAGCACATCTCCGATGTGCTGCCGACATGATGGAAATGTATGGGGATCGCTCGTCCCCATGCATTTCTCCTTGAGAAAGGAGCAAACGAGGGCCGATCAACGAGCTGTCTCGTTTACACGGCCCATGTCGGGCCATGTAAGAGGAACCTTATTCCCCTTTACTTGTATGTGTCTGAAAGTTAATAGCAATCTCTCTTGGTGCCACAATATGAGGCTGAAGACACTTGTCCTTTTTTATTTTCTTATCCTGTTACATGGTTAAACCTGCACTGCAGCAAAGATCCTGCACAGATTGTTATTTTTACAAAATAAAATGGCTCTATGAATTTTTTTAAGTTAAACTTCGGGCAACGTTTTAGGCTTTTAAAACATCCGTGTCGTGGTTTCCTTTTACCCTTGTCCCTAAATGCAAGGTTCCAATGTGCTAAGATGGAGCAGAGAGCTCTCAGTATTATGTACAGATTGCATGTAGGGGCAGGCAGAGCAGAAAGTCAGTTTGGTACAGTTTAAGCTAATCGACAGCTTTTCCTCCCGACTTCCCCATTCACCCTTGCCTTGGCTGAGCGTGCATGCGTTCTCAATAAGGAGAAGTAAAGCCACTTGTAAACTCCTCTAGCAGCGGCTTATCTTCTTGCAAACAAAAGGATCGGGCATGTTGGATACCGACATCTACCGTTGTAGGAGAATCAGGAACACACATGATGGTCGCCCGGTCCTGCCAAGATCAGTGGGTTCGGCTGACTAACATCTTATGTGTGTACCCGCTTTAAAGAAGGAAGTGATGTCAGAGAAGGGGGCATTGTTCTAGCAGTTTCGCCTGTACAACTTAGTACCATGCAGCCATTTTGTTACCTCCAATAGTGATAAGCAATTATAGAGTATTTGGGAAACAGGGATTTGGAAGACATGAGTGGAAGAAATCATGGCCGTGTTATTTTAAATGAGCCTTGTAGGGGTTTTCCGGTTGTGAAAAGTTCTAAACTATTTTCACGTAACTGCTAGATCGGTGGGGTCTAACCAATGGGACACCCAGTGATCGCCAGTACAGGGGTTGCAAGTCACCCTTTTGAATGGAGCAGTGGTTGAGCATGTTCATTACTGCTCCTTTCACTGTCTATGGGACCAACGAGGATAGCCGAGCTCTGTACACTATTTTCGTCAGTTCCATAGACCGTGATAGGAGCAGTCGGACCCCCACTGATTCTTTCTCAGAAATTTAATTATTGAACGATTTTCTGCATACATCTTGGCCAAGTATACTTTTTTGTTTTTAATAAAAGAAATCTAGTACAATTTTTTCATGAAATAGCCTATGAAGAGAATATACATACTGTTTCGCAAGCAGCATCCCACGGTGACCGTCAGTAAGCCATGCGAGGTGAGTGAACATCTGATATCTGCTTACCATGAATCTGAATCCCTCCTGTAGAAAGTATAAGATACAAATCTTGCAATGTTAAACAGAGATTTAGTGCAGAACTTCGACTCTATCAGATTTTGTATGTGCAGTTTATAATGTAGTAAATGGACGTCATTCGAGTTTTCAGTGCGTGGAAATTTTTGTTTTTAAATCTCTTGTCTGACGAAATTACTTAAGTATCTTAATTCCCATAGAAACCATTCTGTTCATAGATATGATTTAGTGAGGTCCTTTAGCTGACTTTATAAGTTCCCGGATTTATGTAGAATTATTTTAACATTCACAACCCAAAGTCTTTACCTTTTCAGCTGTATAAAAGTACAGTTCAATGATTAAATGTATTAAACAAACATTACTGGCCAAACTCGGTATCTGCGTTTAGCCCAGACTTTTGCTATACTCACCGCATAACTACCACCTCCAGTTTCCCAATTCCAAAGATCCATAGCAAGTCTTCCCTGTGTGATGCTCTGCATTACACACAATACTAAGACTTGGGGGTTAATGCTTGACATGCTCCACCGAAGACTGCGCCAAAAGGCCAAAACCCAGGTACACCCCCTACACCTTCATAAAAGGTCTCCAATCAGGGGATTTCTCCCTAACCTTGTGCCTATTCTAGTGATGTTTGGCACATTCCTCAGTGGAACATTTTAGGCAAGCCCCCCTCACTCTGTGTGTTGTGTGTAATGCAGAGAGTGGCATGCAAGGGTAGACCTTATCTGAGTAACTTCTCAATGAAACTTTGCTTTAGTTGTCATGCACTGATCCTTAGTTTCAGAATGTTTTCTAGATCATTTTCCTCCAAAGCTACATTTTAAAGGGTAAGTAAACGATCAATAAACTTCTGACACGTCATCCTAACCGGTCAGAAATTTTGATTGGTGGGGGTCTGAGCACTGAGACCCCCACCAATCTCTAAAACGAAGCGGAATAAGCGCTTGTGTGAGCACTGAGCCGCTTCGTTTCTGTTTTGGCTTTTTCTAAAGAATGTCTATGAGCCTGTACACCACTACATCAGCTTTCCGGGAAAAAGCTGAACAGAAACTAAGCGCTCAGAGCTTACACGTGTGCCTCTGCTGCTTCGTTTTAGCGATAGGTGGGGGGTCTCAGTGCTCGGACCCCCACCAATCAAAACTTCTGACATGTCACGATTAGGGATGCACGATGCATCAAAACTTCGACCGCACAGCTAAGTATCGTAACACATGAATGTATGAGAGCGGGGATGCGGCTGTGTGATACAGACATTGGCCCGCTCCGGAGTCCTGACATGTGCGCGCCGTCAGGATGATTCAATGCGACCAGCGCTGCACTAATGATTGCCGGCACTGAAGACAGAACATGGCGGCCGCACTACAAAACACCCCCATGCTCTGTCTTCAGTGCCTGCGCCACCGCTTATTAGTGCAGCGCCGGCCGCACCTCCTCATGCTGACCGCGCACGCACTAAATGTCAGGAGCGGGGCAATGGCTGTATTGCACAACCACAGCCTCGCTATATAACGGCGGAGATCAGAGAAACCTCTCATCTCTGTCGCTATTCTCCTGAATACTGCGATCAAAGCTGACTGCAGCATTCAAGAGAAAGTGAGAAGGGGGGATGCCCCTTGGAGCGCATCACAGGAATCCCTGTGATGCGATTTAGGGACATAATAATATATATGGGCAGGCAGCCAGCCCAGGGTCCATTTTAGGACCCCAGGGCTGTCTTACCATATTTCCTGTTGTTAGGGAATACTTAGGTATATATATGCCAGTACATTAAAGTTTAAAAATAAAGTAATATTAAATTTTAGACATGAATGGGTGGACATGAATGGGTTAATGAAACTCCTTATTCACTTACATCATGTCTGCATTGTAGCAGCCGCGTGACAATATTCAAGTGCTGTCGTCATTGGTTCTGAAAGGGGATGGGAATCATCAAAGTAAGGTTGGGTGATGACTGGAGCTTTTCTTTAATCTGTACATTTGGTTAGGAAGATGTATAGATTCCACACACAACGTTCAGCATTTACATGGGGCAGGACTCCTCTTTACGGACCAGCATGTGCGTATTAGAGTATGTGCACACACACTAATTACGTCCGTAATTTACGGACGTATTTCGGCCGCAAGTAGTGTACCGAACTCAGTGCAGGGAGCCGGGCTCCAAGCATCATACTTGTGTACAATGCTAGGAGTCCCTGCCTCTCCGTGGAACTACTGTCCTGTACTGAAAACATGATTACAGTACGGGACAGTTGTCCGGCAGCGAGGCAGGGACTCCTAGCGTCGTACATAACTATGATGCTAGGAGCCCGGCTCCCTGCACTGAGTTCGGTCCGGAACTTGCGGCCGAAATACGTCCGTAAATTACGGACGTAATTAGTGTGTGTGCACATACCCTTACAGATGCCTATTTACCTTTACGTTGTTGAGCCTATGGGGTATTACTGAAACAATTTCTACGCATGTGAAGGTAAAGGCATCTTGACATCCCCGTCTTATCTCTTTGGATGCATTAAAAAGTTAATTCTGCTTTGAAGATGGTTATTTTGGCATCTAGCACATGATAAAATAAGTGTGTTCACCATGATATTGCAGATCTCATCCTGTTCTGTCTCGTTGCGATGGTCAATGCCATACAGGCATCCATACATGCATTAATCTGCTCCTCTTTTCTCCCTCCTCTCCTCTTTTCTCCCTCCTCTCCTCTTTCCTCCCTCCTCTCCTCTTTTCTCCCTCCTCTCCTCTCTTCTCCCTCCCTCCTCTCCTCTCTTCTCCCTCCCTCCTCTCCTCTTTTCTCCCTCCCTCCTCTCCTCTTTTCTCCCTCCCTCCTCTCCTCTTTTCTCCCTCCCTCCTCTCCTCTTTTCTCCCTCCCTCCTCTCCTCTTTTCTCCCTCCCTCCTCTCCTCTTTTCTCCCTCCCTCCTCTCCTCTTTTCTCCCTCCCTCCTCTCCTCTTTTCTCCCTCCCTCCTCTCCTCTTTTCTCCCTCCCTCCTCTCCTCTTTTCTCCCTCCCTCCTCTCCTCTTTTCTCCCTCCCTCCTCTCCTCTTTTCTCCCTCCCTCCTCTCCTCTTTTCTCCCTCCCTCCTCTCCTCTTTTCTCCCTCCCTCCTCTCCTCTTTTCTCCCTCCCTCCTCTCCTCTTTTCTCCCTCCCTCCTCTCCTCTTTTCTCCCTCCCTCCTCTCCTCTTTTCTCCCTCCCTCCTCTCCTCTTTTCTCCCTCCCTCCTCTCCTCTTTTCTCTCTCTCTCCTCTCCTCTTTTCTCTCTCCTCTCTCTCTCTTCTCCCTCTCTCTCTTTTTTTTTTTTTTTTCTTTTTCTATCTCTTATGACAACCTATCTTGCACTTTTTCTATATATTATATCAGACAGACTTTAGGTGGAGATATCACCTCTGGTACACAATTGTTGCCTAAAGTTAAACAAAAAAAGAATACCTATTTGGTTATATGACCTTTTAAATGTTATAAATACGCATATGGGAACCCATACATAGCATAAACACCCAAAAATTTCCCTAAATGCTACAATAAGACCAAATCAATCGTATTATAGAAAAATACAAAAAAATCTTTATTGAGGACAAACACAGTTGGGTGTTCTGACAGTGTTGTGGCAGTGGAATGACTTATGGTGGGTTAAGTAGTGTGTGTCATGAGGTTTTCATGGTTTATCTATAACTGTTACCATTTATGATATTGTGGCTCTACTATAGTTAGAGGTTGTGTAATGTTGGCATACATATAGTAATACGTATGGAACATGGTTTATGTACATTGATATTGCATGCATAGCACCACCATTGTTTGCCCTGCCCTATGTTCAACACTGTATCTTTTGTACTGACTGTACATTACAAATTTACACCCATAAAAATAGAGTCTTGACTAAGGCCCCATGCACACGACCGTATTTTTGTCCACCCGTAAATACTGGCGTAAATACGGGTCGAATACGTGTGACCAAGGACCAGTATTTATGGGCACGTTTTCGCTGCAAAATTACACTGCACTAATCGGCAGCCCTTCTCTCTTATCAGTGCAGGATAAAGAGAAGGGACAGCCCTTTCCGCAGAAAAGGTAAAAGAAATTCATACTTACCCGGCCGTTGTCTTGGTGACGCGTCCCTCTCGACATCCAGTACGACCTCCCTGGATGACGCGGCAGTGCATGCTGCAGCGATGACATGGGCTGAAACGTCATCCCAGGAGGCCGGACTGGAGGAAGAAGCAGGGAGTTCTGGGTAAGTATGAACGCCCCCCTTTTTTTTTTTTTTTTTTTTAACAGGTTGAACTATATTGTGATTGTAAGTCACTGTCCAGGGTGCTGAAGCATTTACTGCCGATCGTTTCTCATTCAGCATCCTGGACAGTGACTATTTACTGACGTCGCCTAGCAACGCTCCCGTAATTACGGGTGCACACACGTAGTCACCTGTAATTACGGGAGCCCCATAGACTTCTATGGGCCTGCCCGTGCCGTAATTACGGCCTGAAATAGGACATGTTCTATATTTTTCAACGGCACGGGCACCATCCCGTAAGCATACGGGGAGGTACCCGTGGCCAATAGAAGTCCATGGGCCCGTAAAAACGTGCCGTAATTCCGGGCGTTTTTACGTTCGTGTGCATGGGGCCTATTGTGGTGTTTGTCCTCAATAAAGATTTCTTTGTATTTTTCTATAATACGATTGATTTGGTCTTATTGTAGCATTTAGGGAAATTTTTGGGTGTTTACACAATTGTTGCCTAGTATGACTGGCCTCAAATGCCTGTTCTCGTCCAGAGAGCCGGACGAGCTTGCACCAAGTTGAATGAGAACATCACAAATATCAACGCTCTCATTCTTCTATTTCTGATGCTCCCATTTAAAGTCCTGTCTGTAGTGAACTAAAGCCAAACTGCTGACTGTTTCCAAGGGGAAAACAGCAGAATAGTGAATGCAGCTATGGATATAAATGGAGGAAACTGCATTAAATGACAAAAAATCGCTCCAAAAGTAGGAAACAAGTTTTCTCTGCGCCGCAAGGTTTTTTGTTTTTTTTTATCTATGTATTTAAACTGTTTTAACAAGGCTTTTATGTGACAGTGGTGCAGGAAGAAGCTGCATTTTATGTTTGAAGTGGCATCAACTTTAGAGCAGACAAATACTGGATGTAATGAGAAAATTTTCCATTTTTACTCATTGGGAAGCAGATGACACTGGCAGCACTCCGCAAGCGTCTATGGAGTTGAAAAGAATATTATGAATGTACAAGCAGATGTAATGGGCTCACACACAGTATTAGCTCCATGCTGCCTTCTTATTACTGGCAAGGATAAGAAATCAGAACATTCAGTGACTCATCAGGTTTTCGCTTAAGGTGGAAATAAAGTCAATATAAAATGTTGTTTGTTTTCTACTGGTTCATGTTCTTTATATTCGAAGAAAACGGTGGATCATATTCTCAGATGGGTTAGTCCATCTGACTCAATTATGGGGACAATTAACACTGGTTGAGGCCAGGACTACACCTAGACTTTTTTTTTTTTAGTTCTACAGATTGATTTGAACTCTTGAGTGACTGCTGCAGTCCAAGAGTACATGCAACTCAATGTATTTTGACTGCAGTTGTTGCTCAAGAGTTAAAAATCAATCCGTAATGGTACAAAAAGTCTAGGTGTAGCTATGGCCTAAGAAAGGGTAAAACAGACATGCAATCCCCAGAACGGTTTCCTATTGGAATAATCAAGCAGGACTGGATATAAAATAACTTACTGCATGGTTTCCCCAATTGATGCGGGTAAAAAAAATACGATAAAACAGGGCAAATGCTTAAGTAGTCGGTATCTTGTCACAGTGTGTGAATGGGGATTCATAAATCTGTTTGACATGTTTCGTCAGGCAGTTGAGATATTTATATGTGAAATGCAAAACGAGATATATAAATCACCGTATATACCCAGTCAAGTGACCTTATTATGACAACCGCCTACGTCAGCAGCGCGTAGCCAATGAAGGAAGTGATATCGTGGGCTGGCTTGGTGGATATATTAGGTGTCCGATAGGCTGTCTGAACACATCACTCGTTGCCATGGGTGAAAGGGCCTATTTTATCAGTTTCAAATAGGCATGATTATTGTCTCTCGGGCCAAGGGTCACAGTATTTCCCAAACAGCGCAGTTCGCGTGCTGCTGTGGTGAAAGTGTATCATGAGTGGACAAATGACACCATTGGGAAAAACTGACGTGGAAACTGCGGAGCACCATGTGCCATTGATATGAGAGGTGACCGTTGGCTACGAAGGTGCGCGAGGGCCGAACGACACGCTACAGTGGAGCAGCTCACTATCAAAATCAACCAGGGGGCTACCAGACGTGTGTCGAAACAGTTCAGTGAGCCCTACTGCGTATGGGCCTCCGAAGCAGACGGATAGTCACTGCTCTTATGCTACCAAAGGTGCATCGGAAAAAAAGGCTTCAATTTGCATCGCAGTATTGGAATTGGACTACCGATGATTGGCAAAGAGTTGCCTTCTCCGATGAGTCACGTTTTCTGCTTCCTCAGATGGACGTTGGCGTGTCAGGCAAGAAATATCAGAGAAGAACACAAGCTGTTGACTGCAGCGTTATGGTCTGGGAAATTTTTTCATGGCATTCTCTGGGCCCACTCATCCACGTGGAAGGCACTCTGAACCAATTTAGGTATAAATCCATTGTTGCAGATCACAGATCACGTCCACCCATACATGCGGTTTGTCTTCTGTTGACGCAATCATGGGCAAAATATATATTAGACTGAAGTTTTAGACTGGTCTGTCAACCGATACCCTCCCAGGAAACGTATCCAGATCCACATTATAGCTTATATCGGAGAGAAGTAAGAGACAGATCATGCTTGTATACCCAAAAATACTCCCCTGAGTTTATTGACCAAAGCAATTACAATAATATCTTTCAAAAAGGGTGTAGACTTCAATGTCGTCAAATACAGCGCCATATGGATGCACTCTATAGCGGCACACTTTATGTGCCTTCTTTTAGACTGTGTGAGTCTAGACCAGGGGTCTCAAACTCGGCCGGGTAAGTGGGCCGCATATAAAAAAAAATGTGAAGTGGTCGGGCCGCATTACTTTCAAATTTGATACAATACAAAATTATTGTTAATCAATTACTTATTTGAACTACTATAACACTATATTACTATAATAATACCGCTAGGTTTAAAATTTGAGCGATTTCTGCGCCCTCGGTGGATGCTGCCGCTGCGCTCTCGGTGGATGCTGCCGCTGCGCCCTCGGATGCTGCCACAGCAGTGCCCCATGTGGATGCTGCCACAGCAGTGCCCCCTGTAGATGCTGCCACAGCAGTGCCCCCTGTAGATGCTGCCACAGTGATGTCGGGGGCTTGCCCAGAGCTGGAGTCCCGGAGCAGAGCCGCTTCTGGCACTCTGCCTGGGATTCAGGCTCTGCTCCTGAGATCACTGTCCACATATGGACAGAGATGTCAGGGGCAACGCCAGAGATGGAGTCCCGGGCAGAGCGCTAGTAGGCTCTTCCTGGGACTCCAGCTGTGCTCCTGACATCACTGGGACTCCTGCTCTGGGGAAGCCCCTGACATCATTGTCAATGTATGGACAGTGATGTCAGAGGCTTCCCCAGAGTCCCGGAGAAGAGCCGATAATAGCGCTCTGCCCGGGACTCCGCTATGGGGAAGACCCGGACACACTTTCCATATATGGGCAGCGATGTCGAATTCCACAGCGTCCCGGAGCAGAGCCGATACTAGCGCTCTGCCCGGGACTCCACTCTGGGGAAGACCCTGACACACTTTCCGTATATGGGAAGCGATGTCAGGGAATTCCCCAGAGTCCCGGAGCAGAGCCTGTACTAGCGCTCTGCACGGGACTCTGGGGAAGCCCCAGACATCGCTGTTCATATGTGGACAGCGATGTCAGGGAATTCCAGCGTTTCGGAGCAGAGCCGATACTAGCGACTCTGTGTCCCGCGGGCCGCGGATGACAGCCCCAGGGGTCGCATGCGGGCCGTGTGCTTGAGACCCCTGGTCTAGACCAATAGACTGTTGCAGAAATTGCCTTCACATGGTCTCTAGCAGATGTGAACATACTGCAGCCATAATTTTATATTAAATATACGGTTACTGACGTTTCATTTGCAAGCCCATATTCCTTTATTATAATGTTTCACCCAGTAAACCTGTCTCTCTTTTTTTTATTTATTTGTTTATTTTGCATCCTGTTCTCTTTTTGAATTAATTCATGGTCTTTTAGAGCGCAGCATCTTGTAATATCTTGGATCATTATAAGCAAATTATAACTAACATTTCCATTTAGTCTTGATAGACTTGTTTGTGTGTCCTAAAAACACCCCTGCAAGTGAAAATATAATAACATTCAGCTCAGGAAAATTCAAATTATAAAGCCGCTTATTTGTGATTGATAAAAAAACGAGACTATTGTTTCTGCTGGGAAGCCGTAACTGTATAAACTCTTTGCGTCGGTTACGTTTAGCTCCACAGTCGATGTTTAGCCCCCTGGTAAAGAAAATTCTATTATAATATATGAACTTTGCCTCTTCTTATTGGTATATTATATACAACGTTGGCATTGTTCACTGAATCGTCTCCTAAAAGAATAATGGTGGAAGTCTTCGACAAACAAGTCACGTTCCATACTATGTGAAAGTCGCTCCTTTTTTGCCTATGCAAATGGATGGTGTTTGTGTCCGCTATATGTAATAGCATTGACATGAAGAGTATTATTTTCAATGCGGTTACACCAGAAATCGTCACAATGTACTACACTTTGTTTTCTATGTGGGGAGCGCACCCATAGACTCTGCTGTGTGTATGTGAATTAATACAGCACCTTAAAGGGACACTCACCAGTTTATTAATTCCCTATCGCCTAACTAATCTAATGGGGGCTATGATGCTGATCGCTACAGTGTGATTTGTTTTAAAAAAAAAATCTCTTATTTTCAAAGTTATGAGCATTTTTCTAAATATGCGAATGTGGCTCTAATAGTCAAATGGGAGGTGACTCTTTCTTTTCACTCTGGGCAGTGTAATGTTTTCTGTATGACGCGGTCTAATCTGCATGCAGCTTCTCCCCCTTCCCTGCCCAGCAACACAGGGTGATCATATAGTATACAGCTTCCGTTCCCCACTGTGTATTCAACTGGTGATATCCCTGGTTGTCACAGCTGTTCTAGGAGGTCCACAGCCCGATTTATGGATGTTTGAAGTGATCCCCCTTCCCTCCAGGTTTAGTCTCCCACTGTGAAGCAGCTTGATGCTGATAGGACCGTTTTAGAGGCTGTGAGGCGGCTCCACCTCAGGAGATTCGCTACTGTTACCTCCCACTTGTCTAATAAAGGCTCATTTACATATTTAGAAAAAATGCTCATAACTATGCAAATATATATATTTTTTTAACCAGTTAGTGACCGCCTATTAGTGGTTTTACGGCGGGCACTAACGGTCTTTATTCCGATGAAATAGCCTTTTTACGGCGCTGCATCGGAATAAATAAACAGCAGGGAGCTGTTAAATCTCCCTGTTCTCAGCTACGAGAGGTAGCTGGGAGCAGCCCTGCTCTAATGGGCGAGATCGATATCGCTCGTTTAAGCCCTCAAATTCGGCGCTCAATAGCAAGTGCCGCTTCTGAGTGGTTTTGGAGAGAGGGATGGAGCTCCCTTTCTCACCCCACCGGCACCATGCGTAAGATCGCAGGGTGTCAGTGGTTTCTATGGCAGCTGGCGGGCCTAATAAAGGCCCCCAGGTCTGCCGCTAGTTATGCCTGCAGATGCCTATCCGTTTTACACGGACAGGCACTAATACACAGCAATACAAAAGTCTCGCAGTGTATTATATAAGAGATCGGATGATCACATCGTGAAGTCCCCTAGTGGGATTAGTTTAAAAGTACAAAAATTTTTAATAAAGTTATTCAAAAAAAGTGAAAAAAAACATGAAAAACCCAGTTATTTTTCCCCTTACAATATGCTTTATTATTAAAAAAACAAAGTTGAGCGCAGTAAAAAATAAAATAAACAATGCAAAAATTGCTGTTTTATGTGAATCCTGCCTCAAAAAATTTGATATCAAAAAGTCGCTTCTACTCCAAGATGGTACCAATAAAAACTACAAGTTGTCCTGCACAAAAAAAACCCTCGTACAGCTGCATCGGCGGAAAAATAAAAAAGTTATGGCTCTTGAAATATGGAGACACAAAAAACAAATAATTTGGAAAAAAAAGTGTTTACTGTGTAAAATATACAAAATCTACATAAATTTGGTATCGTTGCAATCGTAACAACCCGCTGAATAGTTATTGTTATTTATACTACACGGTAAACAGCGTAAATTTTAGATTTTTTTTTTTTCTATTCCCCCGCCAAATAAAAAGTTCATAAAAGTTAATCAATGAATTCTATGTCCCCTAAAAGGGTGTTATTAAAAATACAACTTGTCCCGCATAAAACAAGACCTTATACGGCTATTTCGACGCATAAATAGAAAAGTTATAGCTCTTTGAACGAGACGATGGAAAAACGTAAAAACTAGCTTGGTCAATTGGTGACAGTCTTCTTTTTTTTTTTTTTTTTTTTTTTCCCAAAAAGTTTTTATTGTGATTTTTACCATAAACTACTCTTTTACAATGAAACAGAAACATCAAAGCGACAAGATCATTGTGATAGTAACAATGAGCGATATTCTAGCAGAAAATGCATCTAATCTTGAGCACAAAAATCTGAATTATAGAGGCGTCTTCCATGTCAGTAGATAGGTACAATAAATCATATAATAAAGACAATAATAAAATAACATCAAATCAAGAATCAAACACTTTACATAAGTGTAAGTAGAAGTTTCTAGGAGGAACTTCGAGCCAGCCATGCTCCCCACATTCCTCAAAGCACCGCCACTCAGCGAATATTGTGTACCCCATTCCCTTGCGGTAAGTACAGGTAGAAATGCCCCAGAGTGCATTAATGTGAAACCTTCGGTCCCATCTAACAGGTTCCAGACACTTATTTACGGCATTCGCATGACATCATGTTATTGTTATGACATCGGTTGTGATCCCATCAATACCCTTTCCTGGTACCACACAGTGTTCTTGAAATTCGTTCTTATGGCTTCCCTAATCCGTTGCGGAAGAACAGAGATAAAACTACCCCATGTGTCAAAAAAGGAGTCTATGAGCGCCGTCTTACGTATTGAGATTTTCGTCTAATCCATTTTGAACAGAAATGTGAATTTATCCAAAAACAATTGGAATGGCGGTGCTCGTTTTTGCAACCATGTGTGCAAAATAGATTTTACACCCGCTGCCGCTATCATTTGCAATAATTTACCTGCTCCCCGTGTATAGCTATATCTTCCCTCGTCCAGATATCCAAAAATAGCCAACAAGGCATCATTAGGAACAAAGTTAGTCAGGTGTGTTAAAGTAAAAGTTCTTATTCTATCCCAAAATTGTTGCATCGCACGCCGTGCCCACAAGCAGTGATACAGATTTGCATCAGCCTTGCCTCATTTAAAACAATTAGGGTTATTATATATGCCCATCAGATAGCCCCTCGAAGGAGTAAGGTATGCTCTGTGACATGTCTTTATTCTCATTTCCAAATACCTGGCAGATGGTAAATATTTATGAGCTTGTTCTATTGCTAACAGTATATTCCCATAAGTTAGAGCTGAATCATCTAATACCCATTTGGAGAGGGAAACGTCAGTTTCTGCATAATCTATTAGTGTGTGTAGAGCTTGATAATTTTGTGATATCGCCCCCCCCCCCCTAATACTCGGGAGTTGGATTTTTCATTATCTGTGCCCCTAAGTATTTCAGCGAGTTAGCTTGCCGTCTAAAGGGGTATGCAGAGGACCACAAAAGTTTTGACGGTCCCTTAACCCCTTAATGACCGGGCCTGAAAAGACCTTAATGACCAGCTAAATTTTTCTGTTTTTGCCTCTCTGCGTTTCAGCAGCCATAACTTTTTTTTTATTTTTTCATTGACGTGGCTGTATGAGGCCTTTGTTTTATGCGAGAGAAATAGTATTTTTTTTCCCCCTAGTTTAGGGGTGAAAAAAAAAATTTTTTACGGCGTGAATATAGGAAAAAGCGATTCTCGGAATATTTTTTTTTTTTTTTTTTTTTATCCCGTTCACGCTAAATAACCCGTTAGATTAATTCTTCAGGTTATTACGGTCGTGTAGATACCTAATATGCGTAGGTTTTTTGTTTTTATTTAGTGTAGGGACAATAAAATGTATTCAATGGAAAATAAAGATTCTTTTTGGGACTTTTTTTATTTATTTTTTTAATCCCATCAAGGGATAACTTTATTTGTAACTTTATTTTTCACTTGTAATGTATTAGCATACTTCTGTATGCTAATACATTACACTGTGTCACTATGACACAGGCTGCTGATCGGGCAGCACATAGTGTGCCCAAACAGCAGGCACATGGAACAGACAGCCCTGTGGTCCTTTTGTAGGTCCCCAGGGCTGACTGCAGAGGGATTCCCCATTGTTTGATCGCATCACTGGAATCCCGGTGATGCGATCAAAGAGGGGAATTCCCTTTGATCTTGCCGCGGTCACGGACCGCGGTAATCAAAGGGTTAAACAGCTGGGGTCCGAGTGTGTGCCGACCCCAGCTGTGTTCAGGAGGCTGCTCTAAGATCAGGAGCTGTTAGTAACAGCTCCTGCTTAGAGGATGAGTGCTCACACGAGCGCTCATCAGCCTGATCTGCAGCGACGCCAAAAGACGTCTCTGTAGATTAAGCACCCGCACCGCCTGACGTCAAGACAGTGGGCGGTCGGGAAGGAGTTAAGCAAAATGTTTGTTTTAACCAATATGGAGGACAACGTAAATACCCCTCTATAAAGAAACTAACTAGATATCAGTAGGTCATATATAATATATTATATGGGGGGAGGGCGTATATTAGAAAACCCCCCATGACTACGGGTAACGTCAGCGGTGACTCCTAACATATTCAGAATAAAAACCTAAAAATAGTCATTGAAAACACACATTGATTTTACAGTGTGAAGCAGATGAGGCCAGACAGTTGTCAATAGTTGGATAATAAACATATGTGTTTTGAAAGTATCATGAGTAAGGCTTGGAGTAACTGCAAACATTAAAGCACATTCAGTGCTCTACATAGTGTATACAATATATAAACCCAGGAGACATGTAATGTTTTCTAAATAATATGCAAAGAGCCCCAGGTCTGAGTAATCATTTGAAGGCAAAGATGCAGTCAGCACCAGACCCAAACAAATGGTTACATAAGTATATGTGGATTTATAATGTAAGCAACTTGCCCATAGATTTGTGCGGTCTGGCGTGTCACCCTATTGTAGCCAGGTCCCCCATTATCTGAGGTAGGGCTTGCTTTGGGTTGGAGATCATCAACAGTATGTCATCCGCAAATGCTACTATTTTGATTTCGACCCCCGTCTTTTTTTTTTTTTTTTTTTTTTTTTTTATGCCCTGAAATGCTGTGGAGGTTTGTAAATGTCGCAACATTTGATCGATCGACAAATTAAAAAGTAGGGGTGAGGCCTCATGCACACGAACTTTATTTTTTTTGCCTCCCGTAAATACGGGTCCTTTGTCACACTTATTCGACCAGTATTTACAGACCCGTTTTCTCTGCACTAATCGGCACCCCCTTCTCTCTATCAGTGCTGGAAAGAGAGAAGGGGCAGCCCTTTCAGGCAGAGTTGCCGCAACGATTGTAAGTAAAAGAAGTTCATACGTACCGTTGTCTTGGTGACGCGTGCCTCTTTTGACACCCAGTCCCACCTCTCTGGATGACGCGGCAGTCCATGTGACCGCTGCAGCCTGTGTTTGGCCTGTGATTGGCTGCAGCGGTCACATGGGATGAAACGTCATCCCGGGAGGCCGGACTGGAGGAAGAAGCAGGTAAGTTAACTTTTAATACTATTCACTCCAGCGGTAGTCATTGTCCCGGGTGCTGAGAGTTGCTGCCGATCAGATAACTCTTTCAGCACCCTGGACAGTGACTATTTACTGACGTCGCCTAGCAACGCTCCCGTAATTACGGGTGCACACACGTAGCCACCCGTAATTACGGGAGCCCCATAGACTTCTATGAGCCTGCCTGTGCCATTATTACGGCCTGAAATAGGACATGTTCCATATTTTTCAACGGCACGGGCACCTTCCCGTAAGCATACGGGAAGGTACCCGTGACCAGTAGAAGTCTATGGGCCCGTAATTATGTTTGTGTGCATGAGGCCTGAAATTGGTGACCTTCTCTTTAATATAGCTGTGGACCCCAATTAATAAGCTTGGAACATAGTGTACATTACAAATGTATTAATTTATGTGAACGCTAGCTTGGAAAATGTATATCTATAATTTAAACTGACACCATTCCTCTTTGCTAGCAGTAGATGGCGCTCTTTGCACAATAGAAGAGACGTTGACTTATGTAGACATATGTAATATTGGGATATAAATGTCTTTAAAACCAGGTACTTTTTCTTAACCACAAAAGTTTGATTCCAAATTTCCAGGCTATGATGATTTTCCTCTTCTGGAAATGCTGGACATTTAAAGTACTTGGAGGCAGAACGTTGTTCCATCACAAAACTGAGCGGTTACCGGTGCTCCCTTTTATCCATTATAACACTAACATTTAATCATCTGCTAGAGTAGATCAGACTACTATAACATGTCAGACTATTGTCTTGGTACTTTTATGGGTAACATGGCTTGACTGTTCTGTGGATGACTATTAATATGGGCAAAAAGCGTATACGGTTTTCCACCACTGACCCTCATTTGCCATTCTACTGCTGTAGTGATCATGTGATTCTATGGTTATAGATCTATTACATGTGGCTATTGAGGTTCTTATAGACTTAACATCTATATTCTCACGTCTATAACACTTGAGGATAACTTTATTGCATAGTTGAAAAAACGGATAAAATTGGCATACTCATACAGTGTACAAACAATGTTAAGACACCTACTTTGGTATTCTACTTAAAGTAGCACTCCAGCTAATTTTTATTTGGACATCTAATTCTAACTCACCGGCAATATTCTAGCAGTGTAATTTTGTTTCTTTTCAGCTCATTTGTATACATACATTTGTAACCCTTTTATTATGGACCGCTGTGTTTTGTGATCTTCAGTCTAACCACCAGTGCGGAGCTTGCTCTCATGTATAGACAGGATATTCGTCTCCCCTGTGTAGGACTTCCTGTGAACTACATGATTCTATCATCACTTATGAAATCCTTCCGGGTAGCTCTTACTCATCCTTCGCACCAAGCTGCACCCTCCTTCTTCCTCTTTGTTCCTCCATGCATAGAGTCCTGCTGAAGAGATAATTTCTGCCAGGGACCAGGAATGCAGTGATATAATAGGTGAGTCCATACAATGATTAACTAGCGTTATTAAAATCCTCTAACTCACACAAACTGCCTATACTATCTGTCAGTGCTGTGTGCAGACTCCAGAATATGTCCATGAGATGCTTTTTCACACTGCTCTCCCCTGTCTCCTGCTTGTAAGAGCTGACAGGGAAAGATTCCTCATAAACAGGAAGCAGAGAAGAGCAGTGTGAAGCAGCATCTCATAGAATACATACGAGACTGCAGTGTGAAGCAGCATCTCACAGAATAATCTGGGGACCCTGCAATATTAAGCAGGATCTCCTAGAATACACTAGGTACTCTGCAGTGTGAAGCCGCATCTCCTAGAATACACTGGGTACTCTGCAGTGTGAAGCAGCATCTGCTAGAATACACTGGAGACTTAGAAGAGTTTTATTACTGAAGGACATTTGTTCTATGTCACTGAGCTTTATCACTTTCTGCACTTCGATTGGATGCTGAGACTCCGTCCCCTCTGCATCTGAAGAGCCAGAAGCATAATGGGAATTGGAGACTTCAGGGCTGCACATGAGACTGTTAGGGAAGCCACATCAAAAGGGAAGAAGGAGCAAAAATGGTAGATGGCCCATATGTGGCAGATCAACTAAAACCGGTAGACACAAGGAATACACAAGAGCCTCTGCATTATTCTTTAATAATCGCTGATGCTACACTATATAGGCAAAAAAAATAAAAAATTCTATTGCTGGGGTGCTTCTTTACGTTACTTTCCAATGCACGGATTCTTACATTTCTACCTTGCAGAAAGGAAATGGTGATCATATAGTCTGTGTAGCCAATAGGAAACCTCTTGTAGGATAGAAATGCTCTACATGAACAGGACTTCATGCCATTATCATTACACCGCAGCCTACAATTACGTGTGCCGTGCCCTCTTTGTCTAATATATAGTATAATACCAGCTGAGCCTGTGATTTTTATGTGTGAATGAATAACACATGATTATGGTAACTAGCATCTATTAAGAAGCTGCCAGAAAATGAATATATAATTTTACTTTAAACTATTTTTTTCCTGCATTCCCTTGAAAGCATCAAGAAATAACAGTTTATTCGCTATATGAATTACCTTTTAATTTTGCTGAAGATGAGGACTTTTCCCTGCTGGTATTGGGAAATAATTAATTTGTCTTTTTATTAAGAAGGTTCTCTGGGATGACCTAAATGTTTGCAGAACTGCTTAAGGCCTCATTCAAATGGTTGTCACATGGCCACGTTTTAGAGTCACCATAGGGTAAGTTTGGTTAACTTAAAATGAGGAGGGTTTGAGTCTTTGAGCCATAAGAAGGATGATAAAATGTGGCCGCATTATGGCCGTTTGAATGAGGCCTAAACCAGTAAAATTTTATACACCTGATCAAATACGACCCTTTTAAAAAAATATTCTATTCACTTGCCAAAGTCCGGTCTTTGTGCTTCTCAGTCTGTTTACTTTTTTTCTTGTGTTGTCCATATGAACGACTTGTCACAAGCACAGTGACCAATCACAGGCCTTCGCAAGTCATGTGCTGTCCGTAGTTTGTCTCTTCTGAAGCCTGTAATTGCCGGCATGTGTAGGCCCAGTTACAGTGGAAAAATAATGTGTAAAAGAAGAAAAAAAATAAAGTCCCCCCGAAGGTCTTTTCTGACCTTTTTGAGGGAAAGACCATAATAATAAAAAACAAAGTGCAAAAAAACTTAATATATAGCCAATGATTGGCGGAGGGGGGAAGACTACGTTCCCCCCTCCGCCAATCATTGGCTAGCCCTTACACAATTACACTAAAATAGACGTGTAACATATCAAAATTTACGGTATACAAAACTAATCACAAATAACAGGTCTATTTTTGTATAAAACTAGATTACCTGAAAAAATAAGCTGAAAAGTGTAAATTTATATTTTTAAGGCTCAAAACAGCCCACTCCTGAACCAGTTAATGTTGACATAGCACCACGTGCTCCTAACCGCTCATTCCCAATCATTGCCCTGTGTAAACAGGGCAGCGATCAGCCAACAAACAAGCAAACTCTTGTTTGTCGATCGCATATTTTATACTGCCCAAAAAAATTATCTTGTGTAGGCAGCACGTCTCCCCATGCAAACCGAGATTGTGCAGCCTACATGATGCACAAGGTATGGGGATGAACGATCATATTAACGATGGTTCGTCCCCATACTATCATTACTCCGTGTAAATGAAGGGGAAAAATGGGCGCCGATCGTCCTTTTATCTGCCCCTAAGGACCTGTTCACATCAGCGTTGCTTTCCATTGAGGGGCTCCATCTGCGTTTTCCGTCGGCACAACCCCTCAACGGAAAGGCAAATAGAAATCTTTGCTTCTGTTTGCATCACCATTGATCTCAATGGTGACGGAAACGTTGCTAATGGTTTCTGTTTGTCACCGTTGTGACAGGGTTCCGTTGTTTTGACGGAATCAATAGCGCAGTCGATTGGTGTCCGTGCCGTCCAAAGGCTCTGCGAAAGATGTGAAATGTCCTATATTTTTTCTTTTTATGGACCGTGCTGCCATACTTTATGCGAGTGGCTGTCAGCGGCCGGCTGTGCATGGGGCCTTAAAGTGGCCTCTGTGCCTTTTTATCAGAAAGGTTTACGAAAATACACCGGCCTGAAGAAGGGACTGCTGTGCCTTATGAGCTTGCAATTATAACTTTTCTGGTTCTCATATCATACTTTACATATTACTTTTACATAATCTTTGTTTTTGTTTTTTTTACACAATGTTTTCTACATTATAGTAATGTTCTTCTAAGACTTAAAATGATCTAGATAATTTCCCTCTTGTTTAATCTTGGAAAGCTGGAAAGTACCTATAGAAGTACCTATATGCTACATAGTACAATATGCCAAAGGATTCCACTTTAAATTTAAAAAAAAGAAAACAAAAATGCAACACAAACTTCAATAAATAGAAAAAAAATCCCCAAGACTAGTGTGTAATGACACAATCCTTCACCTCCACATGGAGCATTTCTGCTGAAGAATGTATTAATTATACAGTTTCATTGTAAAGTAGTAGTTTTATGTTGTTTTCAAGTTACATAAGTGGTTAGAAGTGAGAAGGAAACTAGATAATGGAGGAATGGTACAATGCAGAGTTCTAATAAAAGATTCTCTAGAATTGGTACTTCGTGAGAAATACAAGTTAACTTTACAAAAAATTTACTGTAAGGCCCCATGCACACGACCGTGTTCGGTCCTTGATATACAGTCCGCATGTCCCGGACCAAACACAGTGCGGGGAGCCGGGCTCCTAGCATCATACTTCTCTATGACGCTAGTTGTCACTGCCTGTCCACGGAACTACTGTCCCGTACTGAAAACATGATTACAGTACGGGACAGTTGTCCTGCAGCGAGGCAGTGACACCTAGCGTCATAGATGACTATGATGCTAGGAGCCCGGCTCCCTGCAGTGTGTTCGGCCCGGGACATGCAGCCGACATGCGGACCGTATATCACGGACCAATGGGGCATGGAGCCTAACAGACATGTCTGGAAAGCTGACAGGTTCTTTTTAAGTGTCTAATTACACTTTATGGACAAAAGTATTGGGACCCATGCACATTACACCTACAGGAGCTTTTATGACATTCCATTCTAAATCCATAGCCATCAATATAAAGTTGCAGCTAAAACCGCTTCCACCCTTCTGGGAAGTTTTTCAACAACATTTTGGCCTGTTTTGCAGGAATTTTTCCCCATTCATCCAGAAGAGCATTTGTGAGGACCGACACTAATGGGGGATGAGAGGGCCGGGCTCGAAATCTCTGTTCAACTCCATCAAACAGATTTGGGAGGAACTAGAAGTCAGGGCTTGGTGCTGGCCGGTCAAGTTCTTCTCCACCAAACTCGCCCAACCATGAGTTTGTGGACCTTGCTTTGTCACTGGAGCACAGTCATGCTGGAACACAACAGGGTCTCTCTTCCCCCCCCCCCCCCCCAAACTGTTCCCACAAAGTTGGAAGCATATAAATGTCCAAAATGTCCTGCTATGCTGAAGCATTAAGATTTCACTACACCGGAACTAAGGGGCCTAGGACGAAACATGTTGGGGGGGGGGGGGGGAAGTAATTTTTAAACAACGTGTTTTGTTGCTGGTCACTTCAATGTAGCTTTGGCTCCGTGTCTGCAGCCGCCGGCCATTATTAGCACTGTGTTCCAATAGGCATTGTCCTATGGTACTACTCCTCCAGCAGCATACATATTTATTTTTAAGCATATATGTGGTTCGTCTTCTTGCTCATGTAGCTTAATAAAGTTAACGATCATTTAGTGGTAGTTGGGAAATAGGGTTCTTTGCTGGTGGCAATTTTGTACATGCAATACCAAACACGACCCAAGGACAGTTGTAGCGCTGTCTCTGCAACGCAGCCATGTATTTCTAATCCTGTACAAACCTTTAAAAAATGTTTTTAAAAGCAGCTGTCTGGACGAGTATATGTATGTCTCTGCCCTGGAACCACGTTTAAAAATAAAGTTAAAGGTGTTTGCCCACGAACCTTAGTGCTTCTCTCGACCCCGTCCCCCACAGCACTATAAAGGGGTGGAGACTTGCATTCAAACGTCTGCTACCCAAAACATAAAAGCGGGTGTAAATTTGTATTTATTGAAAATTGCATTCTGCAGTATACTACATATTGCGCAAAATCGCTTTTTCCATTTTGTGTTCAGAACACATTCTAAAACCAATTTAATTCATTAGTACTTATACTATTGATTTTGTTACGTGTCATTCATTGTGAGACGTTTGAAGCCAGCCTTCTACCAATGGCCCCAATCATGTGTGAATAACGGCCTGCGGGCAGCTTGCTGGCTGTGCCTACTACTAATGGCCCTAATTGTGCAAATAACGGCCTGCGGGCAGTTTGCTGGCTGTGCCTACTACTAATGGCCCTAATTGTGCAAATAACGGCCTGCGGGCAGCTTGCTGGCTGTGCCTACTACTAATGGCCCTAATTGTGCAAATAACGGCCTGCGGGCAGCTTGCTGGCTGTGCCTACTACTAATGGCCCTAATTGTGCAAATAACGGCCTGCGGGCAGCTTGCTGGCTGTGCCTTCGATCCTCCCCTGGCTTTCACAAGCAGAGTGAAGCCTGCGTGTCTAAAGTATGAGCAAACAATAGGATTTATATAAGCCAAGTATCTGGTTGCAATGAGAACATTGCAAGCCGTGAGATTTTCAAGTCCGGCTTTATGAAGTGTCCGTGAAATGTAGATGTTCTTTATTTCATTGGTGTGCTCTATCAGTTATTGGATTTAGAGTAACATCTGGGAGTGTGTAAATTGAGTAGATTGACTGTTTCAAAGATTCTCCATGTAGGGCCATTAGTTTCCCCATTCACAAATGTGAATTATTACCCGCTGTTGTTCAGCTGAACGGTTTATTTCTATACTGAAAAATATAGTCGCAGGATAAATGCACATTCTTGATTTTTGTTTTCAGGGGCCTAAAGATTGTCCCCTTCTTCTTCTTCTTTTTTTTTTTTTTTTTTTTTTTTTATTGGACTCCCCATTTTCTCCAAAACGGAAGTGAGTGCTGGGATCCCATTGCCACAGCTTGGTTAGCCGAAGGAGTCCCTACTTTTAGGGGAGTCCTGGGATTACCTTCTGTTAGGAGAATGTGTATGGTTCCACTCTCAACCATTATTAATCGTACATCATTTTTAACATCTTAATGCAGGTACATCGTGAATTACCTTGCATAAAGGCTCCATGACTGTCATGTTTATCGCTTGGGTGCAGGAACTGTGCCAGGCTGTGATCCTGCTGGAATTCTCTGATCCTGCTGGAATTCTCTGATCCCGGCCGTTTAATTCCCTTAGATAACATGGTCAATAACGATTGCGGAATCTAAGCAGTTTGAGACTGGGAGGGGGCTTCCTTTGTCCGCACATCGACACCCTATGATGGGTACCATGACAACTGGGGCCTAACAAAGGCCTCCAGATTCGCCATGAGCTACTGTAATGGATTGCCGCTCAGTGTAACATGGACAAGTAATAATGCTTTGGAATACGGATCAAATGATTGCAGCCTCAAGTAGTCTGATAGAAAAAGTCTCTCCTAAAAATAAACCCTTTTTTTTTAATTTAAGTTTTCTTTTATTGTTTGAAAAAAGTAAAAAAAAACAAACCTATAGGCACCACTGCATTTCTAACTAAGTGTAGAATAAAGTTAACTCATTATTTACGCTGCACAGCATATTTCGTACAAAAACTACTATGGGAAAAAATGGATAAAAATGATTCAATAAATTATATGTACCCCAAAATGGTATTAATAAAAACTAGTACTGCTCCCGCAAAAGCAAGGCCTCCTACTGCTCTCTGAATGCGGCGACATAATTTTTTTTTCCCCATAAAGCATGTTGTGCAAAAGTACTGAAACGTAAAAAAACAAAACCCTAAAAAGCGGTATAAAACCCAGCAGAAGTACGTTTTACATTCTAACCTTTAAAAAAAAAAAAAAAAAAAAAAAAGGTAAATTATTGGGTAAATCTCCGTACTGTATTTTGGGCCCATATTGTACCTTTTTGATTTTATACTGAGGCACGATGAGGGTTTTTTTTCCTAAGGAAAGTGAGCGTTTATTTGAAAACATTGTGGCATGTACAGTTAGTAAGTGAATTACCTATATTTCCGCATTGATTACAAATAAAATGTGGTCTGAATGTTATCTTAGGCCCCATGCACAAGAACGTATTTTTGCGGCCGCAACTCACCCGCAAGTCTGCGGGTGAATTGCGGCCCCATTCATTTCAATGGGCCCATACACACAACCGTGGTTTCCAGGCTCATAGAAATTAATGCATGCGGCCATGTGCACGGCCTGCGGGCGGCTCACGGGTGACTCCGTGGCCATCTGAGCTGAAAATCATGGCCGCGCACAACACTATGGTCGTGTGCATGAGGCCTTAGTCACAAACCTAGACAAACCCAATGTAACTAAACTAATAATATACACACCGTTGTACTGTTCCTGTCTTCTATTGAGCACATTGAATAAACATCCACATTGCTGGGAGACCAACTAAGTGAACCCTAGAATTTAATAACCTGTAGTTCTTGCTTTGGCAGCAATCACCTCCACCAAACATTTCCTGTAGCTGCAAATAAGATTTGCACAATGTTGGGGAGGAATTTTGGACCTTTCCTCCTTGTAGTTAATCTATGTTTCTGGGATCCCGTGCACAACGCTCTACAGGTCTTACCACAGCATCTTCGGAGGGTTAAGGTCAGGACGTTTACTAGGCCATTCCAAAACACAAATCTTCTTTTTCAGTCATTCTTGAGTTGATTTACTTGTGTGCTGTGGGTCATTGGCTTGTTGCTTCACCCAACGTTTCTTCAGCTTGGTCATGGACTGCTACATTTACATTCTCCAGTAAACACTTTTGAGTTAGTTGTTCCCTCAAGGATCGCAAGGTGTCCAAGCCTTGAGGCAGCAACGCAATCCCAAACCATGACGCTCCCTCCACCATGCTTCATAGTTGGGTGAGGTTTTGGTGTGCAGTGTTCTTTTACCGCCAAACATAGTGTTGTGCATTTGTGCTAAGAAGTTGTACTTTTGTCTCAATGGTCCATAGAACATTTTCCCAGAAGTATTGTAGAACATCCAGGTAATCTCAGGCAAACTTTAAAAACATGCCGCAATGTTTTTTTTGATAGCAGCGGCTTCCGTCATGGTGTCCTTGTTTTTCCAGTAGCAGAACATGAACAGAGGTTTTTGCAGTTTGTAGAGTCTTTGGTAGGTCTTTTGCCCTTGGGTTCTTTCCCACCCTATTTGGGATTGCCCGTTGTGCTCTTGGAGTAATCTTAACCGGATGTTCTCTCCTAGGGTGAGCAGCAATAGTGCTCCATTTGTAGACCGTTTGTCTAACCGTGGATTGATGTAGGCCCAGGTCTTTAGCAATGCTTTTGTCGCCTTTTCCATCTACATTCCTCCCCATAACATGTCTTCCGATAGTTTGCGTCGAGGAATGGTTCAGACTAACCACGCTTTCTTGAAAATAACAGATTTGTCAGTACCAAGGCCTTGTGTGCCTTTCTTTAATCCCTTCCGCCGCAACCGTTTTTTGGATTTTTACTTTTCGTTTTTTTCCTTCCCACTTCCCAAAAGCCATAACTTTTAATTTTTCCATTGATGTAGCCGTATGAGGGCTTGTTTTTTCGGGACGAGTTGTATATTTTCACGGCACCATTTATTGTACCATATAATGTATTGGGAAACTGGTTTTCTTTTGTGACGTGGAATGGGGGAAAAAAAAAACAGCGATCCCCAATAGGATTACGGCGATACCAAATTTATATTGTTTTTTTTATTCTGTTTTACTATTTTTACAAGAAAAAGAAAATTTGTGTTTTTGTCGGCATATTCTGAGAGCCATAATTTATTTTTTATTTTTTTTCCTTCAGCGATTTCAGCGCTATGAGGGCTTATTTTTTGCAGGGTGAGCTGCAGTTTCTATTGGTACCATTTTTGGGTACATTAGAGTTTTTTTGATCACTTTTTATTCAATTTTTTGTGGGAGATGAAGTCACTAAAAAACAGCAGTGTTCCCGTAAGGTTTCTGTTTTGGCGGAATCAATGGCCTAGTTGACTGCGATATTCCATCAAAAAAAATTACGGAACAGAGACAAATGGAAACCATTAGCAAAAAAGGCGTAGTTATTGAAATCAATGGTTTCCGTTTGGTTTCTGTTCATGGGTTCCTCTGACTGAATGATCTAACGTAACCCATCAATGGGAACCCTGACGCAGATGTGAACGATGCCTAAGATGAGCTTTAGTAAGGGGGGTCCTGAAGATTCTTTCAGATGTATATGAATCTGATTCAAGTTCATGAATTAGAATTATGCTCCATTCTGTATAGTTAAAAACAAAAAAATTAAATGGGATTTGCATTGATTATTATTTTTTAGTTTGCAAATAAGTCAAATTAAAATACTTTTTTTGGTTCTGGTAAATAGTGTGGAGCAAAGTCACAGAACCATCCAGAGTCGTCTCACCACATATCAAGGAGAATTTCCCTTTTAGCTGAACAAATCGGAAGTAACTGATGATTTCTTGCTACGGCTCGGCACAGATAAGCAATTTTGGGCGGTGCTGGAAAGTGTTATATCTCACACACTGGTTATAGCGTGGGATTAGCAAGTTTATTAGATTACACGGATTTAGATGAAGGATGCCACGTACAGGTCTATACAAGCAGATAATATGGCAGGCCCCGCTTTATGCAATGACTGAGCTTTCTTGTATGATTCTTGCCATCTGCTTTTCAGAGTTTAATTAGAACGTCCATAAATTGTACGCAGGAGAGAGATGTATGAGGTAACCCATGGATGACAAGTTCTCCTATAGATAGATCATGGCTTTCTGCTGTACGTTATATATTTTTTTGGTGCAGCTGCTTAGAATGGGTTTGTCTATATAATAACCATTAGTTATGAGATGTCGTGACTTATTAAGGAAGCGATAAGCAAAATATTCTCCTGTGGGACTAAATTCTGCAACCCACAACAAAATCTAATCTTCTATCCGGCTTATTGTACTGAAGTGTATCCATCATGCTCCTTCTGGATGTTCATTTATTAGGTTTTTTCTTTTGCATACCCACCATTTTTGTTTGTTTTTATATAGATGCTAGGTTTTTTTTGTTTAATAAGCTTCATGATATTTTTCTTTCCACTGCTATATAAAAATCTAGGTAAAATATTAGACGTACAGGTACATTGATTTATAGCTCAAATCGACGCTGTCATTCCATTCGGCCTGGGCTTAGTCTCGTGCTTTGTCTACCCATTCTGAAAACCGCAATAAGGGTCATCCTAATATTAGGTGGAACAAAGATTACAGGGATTTTCACTCTGTTCAATATTTTCCCGCAGCATTGGTTTATAGAACTGAAACCTGACCCGATGTTCATCATTCTGGTATTTAGTAGCCCAATGGTTTTTTTTGTTTGCCTTCTGTATTTAGTTCAGATAACCCGAAATGGTCTTTGCACATGGCTTTTCTATGTTCACAGGCCGTGTACAGTGTCACATGATGTCCCTATACAACCATGTGCATATAAATTAAAACGTTGTCATGTAACATGTAAGTTGGATTTCTAACAGGCATTGAGGGCTTCCTTTCAGGGACTTTATAGTCACGTGTCCTAGGTAGCCTATAATTCTCCTTTACTAATTAATGTTGTATTCCGGAATATACCTTTTCGCTCTTACTGCTTTAATGTAATATTATAACACATTGTATTGACAATCTGCTGGATCAGGCTTGGCTGGATTTTATTTTCATTCAAGGATTTGATACAGATGAAAGAAATGTTAGTGTTCTTCAAATCTCACCATAAGGCCACATTCAGATTTATTATGTTCTGATCAAGTTGTGAAGCCCCCGTACAAAATGTATGTAGGAATATATACTACTATATGGTGTCAAATATCAACCAAAGCGTCCACTCAATGCTGATGATACAGTGCCATGATGGCGTCAAACATTAAACACATAAAAGTATCTGTATGGCCTGTATAGTATCAAAATAAAATAACGAACTGCTATCGCTGACAACAAAGTTTAAAGTGTAACTAAATGTTCAAAAAACTTTTGACGTGTCTTAGTGACATGTCAGAATTTTTGATTGGTGGTGATCAGAGCGCTGAGACACTCATCAATCGCTAAAACTGACTGGCAGAAGTGCTCGGGTGAGCACTGAGCCGTTTCGTTTCTGATCTGTCATCCTCGGAAAGCTGAGCAAACGATGTACAGTCTCATAGACTTTCTATCAGAAACTAAGCTCACCCGAGCGCTTCTGCTGCTTCGTTTTAGCAATCGGTGGGGGTCTCCTTTCTCTGACCCCACCGATTAAAACTTCTGATATGTCACAATTAGGGTATGTTCACACGCACTGTTTTCAGATGTAATTCGGGCGTTTTACGCCTCGAATTACACCTGAAGAAACGGCTCCATTAAGCCTACAAACATCTGCCCATTGCTTTCAATGGGTTTTACGGTGTTCTGTTCCCACGAGGTGTTCTTTTACGGGTCGCTGTCAAGATGGCGCGTAAAATGACACCCCCGTCAAATAAGTGCATGTTACTTCTTGGGACGTTTTTGGAAACGTTTTTCATTTACTCAATTGAAAAACAGCTCCAATAACGTCCGTAAAATATGCAGCAAAAAACGTGAGTAGTTACAAAAACGTTTGAAATTCAGAAGCTGTTTTCGCCTGAATGTTTTTACAGTTTAGTTACCCTTTAAGTTTAAAGCCTGCTCGACCATTTAAAGAAGGTTACATGGAGATTGGCTGGTGGAATTCTGGAAATTGTGGGGGCAGTCGGCCCTTTGCCGATGCTGTAATCTAAGCCTCACATTTTCTGTACTTAACATTTTGGCTTCAGAATCCAAAATCATTTTGAGAGTATCTTGTCCTAATTAGTTAGAAATTCTGAAACAATTGGCAGCTTATTTTTGTCATTTCTGTATGTATAAAGAATGTTCCAGGGTCTTTTCGTCTTTGTGACCTCTTTTGCTCCTGTCTTACAGATACACGTGAATCCTTGTTTTTATCAAGCCAGCAACAAAAGCACATTTGTACCTTTGGAAAGAAATGAGTGGTGTTGGCTGAGTTCTGGTGACTGCATCTCCCTCCTGCCAGACAAACACTATTTTAGAGTCATTATAAGGAATCCATCAGAGGCCACACTAAGGTAAAGTCATGACTGCAGTTTTGTGCTGCAATGACTAATTATTTCTTCCCTTTTTTTATCCTAAGTCTAGTGCAGAACATAAACCATTTTTATTGCTCTTTATAATTTTGTTATTTTTTCTTCTATTTCATTAATAATATCATTGAGTTCAATGCACACTTCTCAGTCTAAGCTAAATACTAATCCATAATTCATCTTATCGGGTCATTTGCCCTACTTATTTTCAAAGGGTTTAAACTCTAAAATCTGGAATAGTAGACTCCACTTTAAACCCTATTATACACATTGGGGCAAATTTAGTGTTCAAAATGCACCAGAATTTTGAACTTTCCGTCCGCCACATTTATTAACTGTTTTAGACACTTTTTTTTTTCTATATGCTCGACAAGGGGGCGAAGCTTAGCGGGAAAGGGGATTGGCCTAGCAAAAAGGCTCTGGCTTATAAGGCTTCACCATGCACCAAATATGGGCCAAAAATTTGGCACAAAAGCTGGCGTAACCTGAGCACACTAAGAGGTGGTATAAGGAAGAGAAAAGTATCTAGCTAGATGCGCAGAATTGATCATGCAGTATGCACCACTTTGATAAATTTGGTGAATTTTCGGACTTCATTGTCCAAGTTTGCACTTTTTCATGCATTATGCTGATGTTGTTTATAATAGGCTCTGTTGCAATTTATCAATAGCTGTGCAAAAAGTGGGTGCGCCATCTGTCTATTTACATCCATTGCATCAAATTTGTGAATAGATTTATAATGATGGATGCCATGTCGGTGAAAATTGTAATAGTTTACGGATACTTGTCGTTAATAAAACCTAAACAATCTTTTTTAACCTGTTTTGATGCTAGATATATCTTCTAATTCCCTGTGGTGAGCACTTTTAATGTACAAAAACTGCACAAACTATAAGCTTTTAATTGTGAATGTCACAGAAACCGCAAAAGCATACAATTTGGAGTTTTATCCAGGCGAACAGTGAATGTAGAGATGGCTGCGCGGCTGTCTGAATTCGCTTCTATGGCAGTTACAGATATAACCAACAAAATCCAAAAGCTTGCCCTGTTGTGTGTCTGTAATCATTTACTATGCAGCGCTTTGAGGGCTGTTTGGTGTGTGTATAATTTTACCCACCACTATAACTTTATATGGGTATCATAATAATGTCTTCATTTTAATAACTCTTATAGTCTCTGGAACAAAATCTGGTCTGATGTTAATCACTTGTGACTGAATTTGTAGGACCATTGTAACTTGAGACCAAAACGCTACGAAAAAAAATAATTGGGTTTGAAGCCTTCAAAATGTCAAGCCAGTACAAGAAAAAAAAATGAAGATTAAAGAATTGTAAGCAGAAAACGAATACAAATAAACAAAGTCCTTGCATAGTCAGCAAGAGGTGCTGGAAGTTGTTCGATCACTTTCTATGTAGAGGACAGGAGCTTCATCAGAGTCCTATATTCTAAATACAGTGTACAGTAATAATAAATTGAAGCCACCCTGACCTGTTGTCAAAAGAAGCTGCTCCTCCTGGTATAAGTAGAAAGCAGTAGAATACATGTAGTACAGGTAGAAATCAGTACAGTACTTATAGTACATGTGGTACAGGTAGAGAGCAATACAGCACATGTAGAATGCAGTATAGTACAGGCAGAGAGCAGTGCAGTACGTGTAGTACAGGCAGAGAGCAGTGTGGGACGGGCAGAGAGCAGTGTGGGACGGGCAGAGAGCAGTGTGGGACGGGCAGAGAGCAGTGATTAAAATGTGCAGCCTGAACATGACATGCACTAAATTCTCAAAACATTGTGCATGCGTATATTTGATTTTGTTACAAGTACTACTCTTAAAGAGAAACATACTTACGTCCATTCACTTCTCTGCTCGTGTCCCCCAAAAGACCGGAGCAAAGCCGATCACAGCCGAAGGGTCACAGCACTCGGCAGTGCTTTTCTGCCATTTTATTTCAGCAATTGATGGGGTCTTAGATCCCGAACCCCACCGATCAAACCTTCTGCCATTTTACTATGAGATGTCAGAAGTGTTTTGAAATGGCAATATTCCTTTAAGAAAATCTTTTTTTCAATGTACGGCTGGCCTGTTTTTAAAGAAGGCATTTAAATATTTGCAAGAGACCATTTACTAATAACTTCAAGTTTGTATAATCTGAGCAGCAGAGATTTCCACTCCCTCCGTGCCGAGTGATTTAGCTCTGGATGAGGGAACTTAATTATATAGAACATTTAATCTATGCTCAATTAGCTCCTGTAACATTATGTAAATCGGTTTTACTTCCATTAATTAAAGAAATCACAACATACGTAACTACTGTCCACGGTCAAAGAAAAACCGTTTAACAATACACGGGTAGAGTTTACTTCTCATTAAAGTTATATGTTCCGTTTGATCGATCATTACAGTATTTTAGGATATTTTATAAAGTTGGTGTAATAATATCATTGAAGTATGTGGCGGTGATCTGTTAGGATTTGTGTTGACACATGGAGTGTTAGGCCTCATGCACACGACCGTGTTTTTGCGTCCGCAATTCAACCGCAAATCCACGGGTAAATTGCGGACCCATTCATTTCTATGGGCCCATACACACTATCCGTGTTTTCACGGCTCTCCGCATGTCCGCACATCCGTGCCGCAGAAACTACGGACATGTCCTATTATGGGCCGCAAATGCGGTGCGGACATGCCAATAGAAGTCAATGGGCCCGTGGAAATTGCGGATACACCGCCGTGTGTCATCCGCAGTTTTGCGGATTTGCGGAAGTGTTGCTAGGCGACGACCGGGAATGAGTTCTGTCGTCATCATGTTTTACCTAGGCTTTTTATTTTTCATCCGCATTTTGCGGATTACATACGGATGAACTGCGGAGGACATACGGATGAACTGCGGATGACATTTCACGGAACACGGTCCTGGAATTTGCGGACCAGAAAAACACTACGGTCGTGTGCATGAGGCCTTAGTTGTTTCTATGTACAGGTTTAACCCCTTAATGACCGGGCCTGAAAAGACCTTAATGACCAGCTCAACTTTTCTGTTTTTGCCTCTCTGCGTTTCAGCAGCCATAACTTTTTTTATTTTTTCATTGACGTGGCTGTATGAGGCCTTGTTTTATGCGAGAGAAATAGTATTTTTTTTCCCCCACAGTTTTTTACGCCGTGAATATAGGAAAAAGCGATTCTCTGAATTTTTTTTTGTTTTTTATCCCGTTCACGTTTCACGCTAAATAACCCATTAGATTAATTCTTCAGGTTATTACGGTCGTGTAGATACCTATTATGTGTAGGTTTTTGTTTTTATTTAGTGTAGGGGCAGTAAAATATATTTAATGCAAAATAAAGACTCTTTTTGGGACTTTTTTTAAATTAATTTATATGTTTTGTTACTTTTTTTTTTTTTTTTTATTCCATCAAGGGATAAATTTTATTTGTAACTTTATTTTTTACTTGCAATGTATTAGCATACTTCTGTACGCTAATACATTACACTGTGTCACTATGACACAGGCTGCTGATCGGGCAGCACATGGTGTGCCCGAACAGCAGGCAAACGGAACAGACAGCCCTGGGGTCCTTTGTAGGTCCCCAGTGCTGACTGCAGAGGGATTCCCCAGTGTTTGATCGCATCACTGGAATCCCGGTGATGCGATCAAAGAGGGGAATTCCCTTTGATCATGCCGCGGTCACGGACCGCAGTAATCAAAGGGTTAAAAAGCTGGGGTCCGAATGTTTGCCGACCCCAGCTGTGTTCAGGAGGCTGCTCTAAGCTCAGGAGCTGTTAGTAACAGCTCCTGCTTGGAGGATGAGTGCTCACACGAGCGCTCACCAGCCTGATCTACAGCGCCGCCAAAAGACGTCTCTGTAGACTAAGCACCCGCACCGCCTGACGTCAAAAGACAGTGGGCGGTCGGGAAGGTGTTAATTTAGATTACGCATATACTTAAAGGGAACCTGTCAGCAATTTTGAGGTTTCATATATGAGAGGGGGAAGGTATATTAAACATACCCTTTCTCTCATGACCAATAAACCGAAGTTCGGCGCGGTAGTCGCAAGTGCCCCTTTCTTCTCTGAGTGATGGCTGTAGTGGTAAATCAGAAAGCTGCTATAGCCGTCACTCATAGGAGTGGGGCCTGCAGCGTGCAGTGCAGGAGCATGTGCACATCAAGTCTCGGCTTGCGATCAGAGCGACGGGGGAATTAAACAAGTTTTTTTCGGTAATGCAACTTGCGTGACTGAGAGAAGGATTATGTTTAAAATGCCCACACCCTCCCCGTTATAGTTCTGTCAGCAGTCCTCAAAACTGCTGACAGGTTCCCTTTAAAGTGGATCTGTCAGCTGAATTTGCGGCCCTATGGAAAGGCAGCATGTTACAGCTACAAGTCCGTAGTACTAGTAGCCAAAGCGGCACAAGCATTTTTTGTGCCGTTTGGCTAACAGGAGCACTGAAATGATAAACCAGACTTGTAGTTATGAGGGGGCGCTCACGCCTGTTTAGGGCCATACACTTGTTCATATGAGGTTTGTTCAAACTGCAATGCCTTTGTTTCTAATTTTTACAGGAATAGTGAAGGACTTGATGAAGAAAATGAGTTAAAAGACGATTTTCCCTTCTCTGCAAAAACACCTGAAACAAAAGCAAAATCTCCACTACAATATGAGCCCTCATCACTACCTTCAACAAGTAACACAAGAACTAATGGAAAGATCTGGAATGATGTGGTATGCCTTTTTTTTATTTTTTTTTAAACTCTAGAATGTTTTTTTGTGTGAAATAAGGGTCGATTCGGAGGCTGCGGTTGGATTCCGCCCTGCAAATCTACAGTAATCTGCAGTACATTACATGTGTATGGAGTATTCCAAATCCCCATCCAAATGTAGTGGGAAATATAGGGCATACGGCATATATTCAAATCTGCAATGGTTAGCGTGAAATCCACGGCACATGGGGATTTTGCTGTGGATTTACTGCAGATTTTCAGTGAAAAACTAAATGTTTTTTATTAAAAAGTGAGCAAAAAATATTCACAAACATGAACTCTACATGTGAAGGAATTGTCTAACAAAAATATGCACACATAGTTACAGCTCACAGGACAGAGGTGCGTGCGCTTCTGTAGGAATTGTAAAGGGAATAGGGCAGACCTGGTTTTTAAAAGAGTTGTCTCGTAAATGCAAAACCTTTTTCAAAAGGAAGCCAGCGCCGTGATCCGCTTCTCTATCGCGGGGAGCCGCTCCTTTCCAGGGATCCCCTCTCTGATGTCCAGATGCCTGCACGTGCTAACATATATCGCACTTACCTGGACATATTAGGGTATGTTCACACGCACTAATTACGGACGTAATTCGGGCGTTTTTGCCCCGAATTACGTCCGAAAATAGCGCCTCGATAGCGTTGACAAACATCTGCCCATTGAAAGCAATGGGCAGACGTTTGTCTGTTCACAAGAGGCGTATATTTACACGCCGCTGTCAAATGACGGCGCGTAAATAGACGCCCGCGTCAATGAAGTGACCTGTCACTTCTTTGGCCGTAATTGGAGCCGTTATTCATTGACTCCAATGAAAAGCAGCGCCAATTACGTCCGTAATTGACAAGGCGTTCAAGCGCCTGCACATGCCGTTACGGCTGAAATTACGGGGATGTTTTCAGGCGAAAATATCCCCGTAATTTCAGCCGTTACGGACGCCCTCGTGTGAACATACCCTAACTCTGTTTTTTGTTTATGTACCAATACTGCTTGAAAAAAAATGTAAACAGTCTTATTGCATATTGGAATTCACAAAAAGAGGAAAGAAAAAATTCACTGCACTCACCATTCACTAGAAATATTTAATATGCAGAGCAGGACATTGGATGTGGAGCACAAGCCTACGCCCGTTTCGCGTAGACCCACATTTTGTCAATGCCTCGGCGTTCTAGTAGACCCCGCCCCCTTATATACACACACGGGGAAATTCGAATCACATAGAAAGTTTTGATATAAAGTTTAGAAGCACAATAAAAACATGACCGCGTAAAAAACTAAGTCTAAATAATAAGTGTTTGTCATATCCATTTGTTACAAATGTTGTCGTCTTACACCGCAGAGCACCACCTGTTGTATTTTGATGAGTCATGCGGAGGTTCACACATGGCTCTGGAATACATAGTGCTCCAAGAGACAAAGCAGTGCCCATCATTCTGTTTCTCATACAATTGATTTATTGTAAATTAGTATGTCAGTAGTCACCTTAAATTTCCTTGCACTCTGTTGATCCATTAACCCCTTCCCGCATTAGCCACTTTTGACCTTCCTTACAGAGCCTAATTTTTCAAATCTGACATGTATCACTTTATGGTGATAACTTTGGAATGCTTTTACCTATCCAAGCGATTTGAGATTGTTTTCTCGTGACACATTGGACTTTATCTTACTGGTAAAATTTGCTCGATACATTCAGTATTTAATTGTGAAAAAAAACAAAATATTGCAAAAATTTGAATTTTTCTAAATGTAAATGTATCTGCTTGTAAGACAGGCAGTTATACCACACAAAATTGTTACTAATTAACATCCCCCATATGTCTACTTTAGATTGGCATCGGTATTTTTGAACATCCTTTAATTTTTTTTACGACGTAACAAGGCTTAGAACTTTAGCAGCAATTTCTCACGTTTTCAAGAAAATTTCAAGGCTATTTTTTCAGGGACCAGTTCAGTTTTGAAGTGGCTTTTAGGGCCTTAAATATTAGAAACCGCCAATAAGTCACCTCAATTAAAAAACTTCACCCCTCAAAGTATTCAAAACAGCATTTAGAAAGTCTCTTTAAACGTTTCACAGGAATTAAAGCAAAAGTAGAGGTGAAATGTACAAATTGTATTTTTTTTATTTTTATAGAAATGTATTTTGAATCTTCTTATCTTTTTTTTTTTTTTTTGTAACAAGGGGTATGGTGAGCATTTTGATCCCACAGGTGTTTCATAGATTTTATTAGAATTGGGCAGTGAATATAATAACTTGGCTTTAGCTGAAATTTTTTTATTTTCTCAACAAATAAAGGAAAAAAAGAACCCAACATTTGTAAAGCAACTTCTCCCGAGTATGGCAATACCCCATATGTGGTAATAAACTGCTGTTTGGGCATACGGCAAGGATCAGAAGAGAAGGAGCGCCATTTGGCTTTTAGAGCACAAGTTTTTGCTGCATTGATTTCTTGGCACCATGTCCCTTTTGCAAAGCCCCTAAGCTACCAGTACAGTGGAATCTCCCCAAAAGTGACTCCATTCATGAAACTACACCCCCTTGAAGAATTCATCTAGGGGTGGAGTGAGCATTTTGACCCCTCATTTGTTTAGCAGAAAATAGTGTGCACTCAATGTTGCAGAGTGAAAATGGGATTTTTTTTTCCCATAGATCTGCCAATATGTGGTGCCCAGCTTGTACCACTATAACAAGACAGCTCTCTAATTATTGTGCTGTGTTTCCCGGTTTTAGAAACACCCTACATGGGGCACTAATCTTTTGCCTGGACATTCGACCAGGCTCAAGAGTGAAAGTGTGCCATGTGAAGTTGAGGCCTAATTTGGCGATTTACAAAGTATTGATTCACAATTGCAGGGCTCTGATGTGAAATAATAAAAGAAACCCCTGAGAAGTGACCCCATTTTGGAAACTACACCCCTCAAAGCATTTATTAAGGGGTGTAGTGAGCATTTTCACCCCATAGGTCTTTTCCATAAATGAATGCGCTGCGGATGGTGCAAAGTAAAAATTTCAATTTTTCCCTAGATATGCTATTTCATTGGCAAATATGTCATGCCGAGCTTGTGCCACTGGAGACACATACCCCTAAAATTGTTAAAAGGTTTTCTACCGGTTATGGCAATGCCATATATGTGAAAGTAAACTGCTGTTTGGGCATGCTGTAGGGCACTCAGAAGGGAGGCAGCACCATTTGGCTTTTGAAGCATAGATTTTGCTTGGTAGTGGTTTTGTTTGGAGTGTTTTTTGCGAGACGAGCTGTAGTTTTTATAGGTACCATTTTTGGATACATGTGTTTTTTTTTTTGATCACTTTATTCAAATGTTTTTGGTTTTTTTTTGTTTTTTTTTTTACACCGTTCACCACATGGAATAAATAACATAATATTTTTATAGTTCAGGCAATACCAAATATGTATGGTTTTATTTATTTTTTTCTTCAATGATGAAGGGCTTTTATTGTGATTGTGATTTATTTTATTACTTGAAACTTTTTTTACTTTTTACAACTTTTTTATTTTTTACTGTTTTGTTTTGTTTCTAGTCCCACTAGGGGACTTGAATGTCCAACTGTCTGTTTTTTTTTCTTCTTCTAATACATTGCACCTCCGGGCAGGGCCTAATTGGCTTCCGTAATGGCAGTGGAGGAGGCCATTGTTGGGCCTCCTGTTGCCATAGCAGCAGTCTGAAGTACTGCAATCACATTGCAGGGCTGCCGATCCGCCACCAACCTCTAAGATGCAACGATCGCTGCATCTAAGGGGTTAATGGCAGGGATCGGGGCTAGCACCGTTTCCTGCTGTTACAGGTGGATGTCAGCTGTAATATACAGCTGACATCACCGTTGATGACGCCGGCTCAGCTCCTGAGTCGGCGCCATCTTTCCGGCAGCTATGGAAGGCTTTTAGGCTCCGCCTCCGGGTGGGGCCTGAACGGCTTCCGTACTAGGCAGCCTTTGGAGGCCAATATTAGGCCTCCGGTTGCCATTGCAGCCACGGCACCCTGGCAACTTTGTTGCTGGGGTGCCGATAAGCTGTAAACTCCTTAAATGCAGCTGCATTTAAGGGTTTAATGGCGGGATCTAAGCTGACTTCGGTTCCCGCCATTACCCCAGGGTGTCAGCTGGAACATGCAGCTGACATCAGGGGTTGATGACACGAACTGCACTTCTGAGCCCGTGTCGGCCGCTTGTCATATGGATTCGACAAAATGCGAACAGCACTAGCTTTCCATGACTTATCCATACGATAAATGTCAGGAAGGGGTTAATTGTGGTGTGTATGTAAACACAAACATATTAAAATACATTCTACAAAATCAATATAATCTAGAATTGTGTTTTGTTAGGACCTGTTCACATCAGCGCTGGATACCGTTCAAGGGTTCTGTCATACTTTTCTGTTGAAGGAACCCATGAACGGAAAGGCAAACGGAAACCATAGCTTCCATTTGCATCATCATTAATTTTAATGGTTATGCTTTCGTTGAAAAAGGTTTCAGATTGTCTCCTTTTCTTATGGTTTCCGTTACTTTAGCGGAAACAATAGCATAGTCTACTACGCTATTGTTTTCACCAAAAAAAAACGCATGCCCTACGAAGCGGAAACAAACTAAAACTATTTGCAATGGAGGCATTACCATGAAAATCAATGAGAATGCAAACGGAAGCTTTAGTTTCCGCTTGGCTTGCTGTTCATGGGTTCCTCCAACGGAAAGGTCTGATGTAACCCATGAACGGAAACCAGCGCTGATGTGAACACAGCCTTAGACCCCTATCAGACGAACGTTGTAAAACTCGTCTGTGTTTCATCATAAAAAAAAATACTTTTCCATTCAAGTTGTGTATTGTATCAAAGTTCATTACGTTTGTAATTTTTTTTCTCAATTATGATTATCATTTTTAGGTTGAGGTCATAAAGCAATTGTGTTGATTCTCACTGCAGTGCCCTTCCCTTCCCCTTTGCTAGTATATATTGTACCCCCAGCTCTCCTCCACACTTCCCCAGTAATGACAGCAGGCACCCCCCACCACCCACTTACCACCAAGTGCAGAGAGCAAAACAGTCACACGAACAGATTTATTTTTTTTCAGCCCTTATGGCAACCCTGTTATGTCCAGTCCTGCCATAATACAATTACAAGTCGTAACACTTGTCATGATGCTTTCCCTGGATCTTCATTTCTGATGACCATTAAGGGTCACACACATCATTTTACTTCTTGGGTGACTGTTACATTCTGTAAATCGCCGCAAATATATGCACAATGCTGAAAGTTGAGACCACCTGTGGTAGAAACGGCTTCTCGGCGGTTGATCGCATAAGTCAAGTCCCAGCCAGTGCCGCTGCTGAGAATTGATATCACATTACTAGTTATTAAATAGAAAATGCTGATGCCGACACTTTTATGTGCTCTGACTTCTTTGTGTCATGTAGCAGGTGATTTATTGCCTGTCATCTACAGTATTTGGGATTCCATCTTACAATTATAGTGATTGCATCTTAGCCTGTGCATTCCGACACCGCTTATCCCATACTGACCCTCCGCAGGAATTCCATCAACTCCATCAATTTCTGCTTGTCTCTGACTTTTTTCTCTTTCCATACATCTAAGGCCTCATGCACACGACCGTAAAAACTCCCGTTATTACGGGTCGTAATCACGACCCGTAATAACGGGCTCATAGACTTCTATTGGCGATGGGTGCCTTCCCGTTTTCTCACGGGAAGGTGCCCGTGCCGTTGAAAAAGATAGAACATGTCCTATTTCAGGCCGTAATAACGGCACGGACAGTCCATAGAAGTCTATGGAGCTCTCGTAATAACGGGTGGCTACATGTGTGCACCCGTCATTACGGCAGCGTTGCTAAGCGACGTCCGTAAATAGTCACTGTCCAGGGAGCTGAAAGAGTTAACTGATCGGCAGTAACTCTTTCAGCACCCTGGACAGTGACTACCGATCAGTATAAACCTGTAAAAAATAAAAATAAAAGACGTTCATACTTACCGACAACTTCCTGCTTCCTCCAGTCCGGTCTCCCGCCCGTTGCCTTGGTGACGCGTCCCTCTCGACATCCGGCCCGACGTCCTGGATGACGTTTCAGGCCATCACAGGTCAATCACAGGCCAATCACAGGTCAATCACAGGCTGCAGCGGTCACATGGACTGCCGCGTCATCCAGGGATGTCGGGCTGGATGTGAAGAGAGGGACGCGTCACCAAGACAACGGCCGGGTAAGTATGAATTTCTTTAACTTTTATTACAGAAAGGGCTGTCCCTTCTCTCTATCCTGCACTGATAGAGAGAAGGGGCTGCCGATTAGTGCAGTGCTATTTTGCCGCCAAAAACGTGCTCGTAAATACGGGTGGAATACGTGTGACACCGGACCCATATTTACGAGCACGGGTTCGTAAATACTGGTGCAAAACGGGTGGAATACGTGTGACACCGGACCCGTATTTACGCCAGTATTTACGGGTGGGAAAAAATACGGTCGTGTGCATGAGGCCTAAGGGAGAGGAATTATGGCTGATTATTTGGCAGCTTGAAGCTGGGGCTGGTATACTGTACTCTTGGTCATACATTCATTCCTTCTTCCATTAGATCAAACGAAAAGGAAGACTGTATAATCCTGTAGATGACAATTTCACCCTTTCCTCTTCCACTTATTAATGGCCTTTTATATTCTCTTTCTTGTAGGGCTATCCTAACACACCATGAAAACAGGCATTGCTCTCAGTCTGATTAAAATTGTTATCTCGGTAATCCTAAATTTTCACATTATTCTATACCAGAGAAATCTAAGTTCTGAAAAGTTTTTTTTTACTTTGTCATATTTGGTTTCCAACCCTTCTTTATACGGTTGATCTACACTTATTTAATCTTTTTTTTATTGGGAGGAATGTATTTAAGCGTATTTCCACCCAAAAATGAGATAAATATAATAAGCGTTCTATGCAGTCTCTATGGTTACAAACAAACACTGTAGGTTTCATAGTATTATAATTTGTAAGGCCCAGATAATATATATCTCCATCCAGGTCAGCCTATTCTTCTGCAGTGTTGTGTAACCTGATCCTGCAGTCCTGTATGATTCCAAGAAAAGCGTGCAGAAGTAGCGGGACACAGTATGCATTTTAGAATGGTTACCTAACTTTTCAGAATAAGTTGGTGTGTACATGAGGAATAATATTATTTCTGGCCATTATATGACCTGTATTCTGCATTTTTTTAGCAGTTTTCCTCTCTGCAGGCTCTGTCTCTAATTCTCAGTTTTCTCCTAGCTAGGGAGCATATATTAACTGCTATCCTGTCTTCTATACACTGCACACATAGAAGAGGAGAAGCAATAATGAGTAGCTGAGAATCCAGTACTCCGGTGACATAGAAGTCTTACCAGAAGCATATGTGTTTGTCTCTGCTCCTGCTTCCTCTCCCTGCTTACCCGCTCACCCTTTATAGACTTACATGCAGCTGTGTTGCTTTCCCCTCAAAAAAATATTAAATAGTATACATATGGAAACTGGTTTTTGACAAAAAGAATAACATAGCAGGCTGCTAAAAAGTCAATGCAAATAGGATATAACAGTACGGTGTTCTGTCCCCACGAGGCGTAAAAAGACGGCCGCGAAAAAAGTGCATGTCACTTGAGACGTCCGTAAAATACGCCGCAAAAAATGCGAGTTGCTACGAAAGCATCTGAAAATCAGGAGCTGGTTTCGCCTGAAAACCGCTCCGTATTTTGAGACGTTTATGATCACTGCATGTAAACATACCCTTAGAATGCAGCTTCAAAATACAGGCTGTTTTCTTTCTGTCCTGTTGAAAACCCCAGTGGGATCCTGTTTATTTTAATAATCCTTTTGCATCGTGTTTTAAAGGTACCTTTTTTCTTGATCTTGAAATAACAAAAAAAAAATATTTTTCAGTGGAACAAAACTCATGTGAACTTAGCCTAAGGCCTAGTTAACATCTGTGTTGGTGGCTCCGTTAGATGACCCCAACGCAGATTCCTTCGAAAATCGCAATCTGCGCTATTGTATACTGTAAAACCCAGGACACCCTGACAAAGCCAACGTAACCCATTAAAGTCAATGGGTTCCGTCGGCCACTTATGGTGCCCATGGTGCAATGGAGCGGCGCTTCCGGTTATTCATCAGTTCTGCTCCTTTGACCGAGCAGAAAAACGGAATGACCAGAGCAGGTGTGAACATTGATTGCGTATCCTAAGGTTTTGTCACAAATTTATTTGATATAAGATACAGAATGAATTGCTTTACATATTCATCCAGCTGTCATACTGAAGAACAAGGTTCATTGTGTACATGGAATAGAACTAAACACTAACTAATAACAGCAGCCAGGCTTTTGTTTTTATTGTCTAGTATGTGATAGATGAAAGCTTTTGATATCAATTGTGACTCCTTTATAAATGTTCAATCCAAAGTTGTTAGCAAATTATCTTTAATTTGAATGTTATTTGCGGAGTTAAAAATGTACTTCAATGAAATGTATTGTATGGAAGTAAACGGTTCTTGTGCAGGATGTATTATGTTACTGAACTGCAGAAATACAAAGAACATTACAATATGAAAACCAGTCCAGTGAACACATGGAGACCTCAAGAGTGCATGCTGGTAGAAGGAATCAATAGGGGAATGCACCGGAATTCTGGCACAAATTGTGCAAAAAAAGAAATGGTGTACATGTCGTGCGGCAATTTTTATGTGTTTTTATATACCTTTTGCACCTTCCTAGGCAGTTTTGAAAAATGTCCTTAAAAAGTGGCATGGCAAAGAGGCATCTTAAAATGCGCCACATTTGTTAATGTGTGTACCATTTTATTTTCGCAAAATATTGATGTAGAGTACGCCAGCCGAACTCTGGTGGGGCGTGGCCTAGCCGGAGTTGTAAGAAGACGTTCAGTGCTGAGCTCCCGCCATCGATCCTCTCTGTCCTCAACCATCATGGTAGATATATATATAAAAACCCTGGCTCTATAGCTCACAACAGAATTATGTTTTATATGACCGTCAACCGTCAATAATTTTAATTTTTCCTAGCGGTTTCTTCTATAGCGATTTCTGCCTAACAATCGATCTAAAGTCACTTTTATTTGAGACTGTTGTAAATACTTACCCCCGAGTGTAGTTATTACATTGTCTAGATGGTTCTTCCCTGTCCTGCTTCACTTGCAGTGGCTTTCCCTATTGATTACGTCCTCGTCTTTATGAATGAGTTGGCGTCATCGTGTGTGATTTGTAATTGGCTGATTTCAGTGCTATGTCCGATTGGTGGGAATTCTGATTTGCCGTTTGTAAACTATGGATATTTGAATAAAAACAAAATTAAATGTAAGGGATTGTATAATCTAATACTTTACTAAGAGGGTCTTTAGATCTTAAATATGTGAATCTTGCATGTTGCAGCTTATCTATGTATTTACGTACCAACGCAGTAAGGTTTATAATGTATTTTTATCTTTTGTGGATTCATATTTTTATGTATATGATGAACATTATGTTGTTGTTAAGAGGAATGTATATGTTTTATGTATTTGTGTTTTTAAGTAATTTTACTAGCAGGTATTTAAACTAATTAATTAGACACGTCAGAGATGCCCCAGAGGAAGCTGGAAGGGCGAAACCCAAGGTTGGGTGAGATTGTTTGTTGTGCCGCATATGGTTTTTATCCTAATTTTATGAGCTTGAATATTTGTCCTATTTTGTAAGTATGGAATAAATGTGCTTGACAAACAAAGTGTTGAAGGGTATTGCACTATTGTTCTCCTTTTTTTCACACTGGAGAAATAGGTTATTTCCTGAGTGGAAGAGTTAGTTTTATCGGCTGCATTCACGTGAAACTGCTAGTACTATCAGGACCATCTATATCTACACTGGTTTGTGGATTGTCTATCTCTACCCACTGGAACTATTGTTCATATAAACTACACGCTTGACTTCCTTTGCAGCTCTGTTGAGCGGTAAAACTTAATTTAAAAAAAAAATTATATATATATTGAATGCCAGTAAGGAGCCGTCTTCTGCCTTAGGAAGACATAGAGTGCTTTTCTGTAGCCATCGGCTATTTTTCCAGTCCTGCTGCCGGAATTAGGCTCTGACTGCGGGCCACGCTGAGTGTTATCAGGCACCATCTTGCCTACTACGATACATACAGATCTTTTGCTGAACTTGCAGACTAGGAAAAAACATAGGGATGTATCCTCTGCCTCCTTCCCAAGTGCTTCCTAGCAGTTCCTGCCTACTTGCCTGGGTATACCCTCGGACCTCCAACGTACGCCGAACTTCACTGCATACCGAAACAGAGGGCACTAAGTGCATGCTGCCCAGGCTATCCCAGGGACCAAGAAACCGACAATCTCAACTGCCCTGTTTAAAGGGCTTGTCCCACAAAACACATGTATCCCCTATCCACAGGATAGGGGATACATGTGTGATCGCTGGGGGTCCAACTGCTGGGATCCCCCAGCGATAAGGAGACCGGGGGACTGAAAGTCCCCCGAAGTGCTCCATGAGAAGCATGTGACATCCGGGGGCTTGCTTGGATTCCCCTATTACATTGGAGAAGATGCAATTGGCAGTACAGCAAATGGCCAACAAGAAAGCACTGGGAACAGACGGGCTTCCAGTGGAAATGTATAAATCGTATGGGGAGATTTTATTACCTAAACTATTGCTTACACTCTAGGCAGCTGAGGAAGAGGCGCAACTTCAAGCCTCTACGATGGAAGCTTTGATTTATAGTCCTTTTAAAATTCTAGGGGGGGGGGGGCTGTATGGCGCTATCTACAGGGGGGGGGCTGTATGGCGCTATCTACAGGGGGGGGGCTGTATGGCGCTATCTACAGGGGGGGGGCTGTATGGCGCTATCTACAGGGGGGGGGCTGTATGGCGCTATCTACAGGGGGGGGCTGTATGGCGCTATCTACAGGGGGGGGCTGTATGGTGCTATCTACAGGGGGGGGGCTGTATGGTGCTATCTACAGGGGGGGCTGTATGGTGCTATCTACAGGGGGGACTGTATGGTGCTATCTACAGGGGGGACTGTATGTCGCTATCTACAGGGGGGGGCTGTATGGCGCTATCTACAGAGGGGGGGTTTTATGGCGCTATCTACAGGGGGGGGCTGTATGGCGCTATCTACAGGGGGGGGCTGTATGGCACTATCTACAGGGGGGGGGCTGTATGGCGCTATCTACAGGGGGGCTGTATGGTGCTATCTACAGGGGGGACTGTATGGTGCTATCTACAGGGGGGACTGTATGTCGCTATCTACAGAGGGGGCTGTATGGCGTTATCTACAGAGGGGGCTGTATGGCGCTATCTACAGAGGGGGCTGTATGGCGCTATCTACAGAGGGGGCTGTATGGCGCTATCTACAGAGGGGGCTGTATGGCGTTATCTACAGAGGGGACTGTATGGCGTTATCTACAGAGGGGGCAGTATGACGCTATCTACAGGGGGGGCTGTAAAAAAGGCACGATATACGGGGGGGGGGGGTTGTGTGACACCCAGAGGAGGGGGGCCCCAGTCAAAAGTTTGCTATGGGGCCAGTCTTTCCTAGTTACGCCCCTGACCTCACCGTCCCCTGTAGACGGCAGCAATCGGCTTCAGCTGTTCTTAAGTCTAAGTGGTATTTGCAGCAAATCTGAATGACTTTGTAGAACGTTTTGGTTGGTAATCTAGAGCAAGACTGAACTCAAGAATGGCTCCATCAGTTAAGCTGAACTAAAGTTGAAAGTTATGGAATATCTCCAGTTTAGTAGTCCCTGTAAATATAATATTTGTAACCTGTAGAAAGAGTGTAGGACATGCTGGCATGGTGTTTGACTGCTGGAGCCAATCTGAATCTGTAATGGGCATGTTAGGAAAAGTACAGAATGCAGAAAAAGCGGGTAAAAGGCAAGAGGTGGCAATTGGAATTGAGGTTGAGGTGGTCACATATTTTGGACACTGATCAGTTCTTTTAAAGTACTTGAAAAACAAAATTTTTTATTTTTTGTATTTTTCGCTTTACTAATTTAATGCAATATACCTAGAAACCCTGGATTGGATCTGTACCACTCAGGATTAGTTACTGCGGGTGATTTTTATTTTTCAGAGGTGGTCATGTAATTTATGTATTCCGGGTACTACTGCATCAAATGATTTTATTCCGTTACATTTCTTTATTACAGCCCTCTGCTGGCAACTCTAAAGATGATGTAGAAGTGGAAAAACCCGGACAAAGGAAACGTGTTCTTCCCGCCTGGATGATGCAGGGAGATCTTCCAGTTCAGACTCTTCCATCCCATGTTATTACAGCAGGTAGGTTTTGGTTTGTTCCTGGAGTCTGTGGAAAATAGGTTAATCTAATCTTTGTTATGATCTTCACGTGATTGTAGCAGACATTCGTCAGTTCTCTGGTTTTTCTTGGTAATCCGCATATGCTGAATTCTCTGTAATTACGGATGTATACCGTGCATCTGGGTACACATTATAGAAACCTTCAATGCGGGCATTGATGGTCTCCTCAGTCTTTTGTTCGATTCTAGGAATTGTTGTAGTTCAATATAATCTATATGGTGGACATCACATCTGTTTATTCTTGAAAATCTCATTCCAAAACCGTGAGGATTAATGGGTATTCCAGCACTTGTCCACAATGTAACATTTCTCACTTATCCAGTGGATATCTGACTGCTGAGACCCCCACCAATTGCTAGTACAGGAGACCGTGATGAGGTGGAGGTTACATTTTTATATGGAGTAGCAGTCGATCTTGTGTGCTGTCACTTCATGCAACTGCTTGGAAACAGCCTGATTCCCTACAAGAACAAAATCCTAATTTTTTTCTTGGAAGGCTGTCTACTTGATTTTTCAATATTACTAGGAGGATTTGTATTAATTTAGCCACAAGACTATTGAAGGGTTGAGGACTGATATTTGGCAATAAGGCTTATCCGGGTATGGAGTGTATAGGCAGTGTTGTGCTGAATTTTGTAATACTGTGTCTTTGAATGCTGAAATACCATTATGGTATTTGTGGTCTTAAAAAAAAAAAAAAATTGCCCCGTTGGAACAGCATTCCGTTTTTCCCATTGAAACCAATGGGCATATGTTTGGAGGCGTTCTGCTTCCGATTAAAACTGCCGAAAATAAGCCATGTGAACATACCCTTAGAATGCCAAAGTTGTGGTATACAGTCAAGGTGATATGTTGTCCAGTTTCTTAGACCTATGTGCCTGTGTGAACTTACATGGTTGTAATAACCTACACTTTATTTTGAAAACATACAATTAAGATCGAGTAGGTTTTCAATATTATAAAAAATTTCTATACTTTTTTTTTTTTTTTTTTGCTTACAGCTAAAATAGATTGTTTAAAGGCTATGTAAACCTTTTAAACACTTTGTTTTATTTTATTTTTTTAAATTATTATGGTGTTTAATGCAACTTTTGAATTTATATATTTTTATTTTTTTTTAAAACTCCGTTTATTGAAGGAGACATATAAATACATTAACACAGTAAACTGCAGGACCCCCGCACAGCGGACATGTCCATAATATAGGCATATACAAAACTGTTCATTATTGCTTTGAAATATTTAACAAGATTCATAACACTTTTATGAGATAAAACAAAACGAAATAGAGAAAAAAAGGAAAAGAAAGATACATCTTTTATCGAATTCTTGCCAGCTACATTTCTGTCCCAATATAATATGCGTATTCCCAAAATAATCAAATAAAGGAGCAAGGAAACAGAGTAACACCCCCTGTAATAACGATCAATCAATTACCCACGACCCCACCTAGATCAGATTAGGTCGGTAATGCTCATGTGTGAATCCCTCTGATCGCTCCGTCCCTGAGTAGGACGTAAGAGCCGAGTTGCACCAACTATCCCAGATCCAGTTGAATTTTTCAGGTCGGTTTCTATCAAGATACATTATACGTTCATAAGGTATAGCCGTGTTTACCAGTTGGATCCACATTGCTTTGGTAGGGGGTGGAGCATTCATCCATCTGAGTGCCATTGCTTTGCGGGCCACAAACAGAGTCTCACGAAGACACGTGCGAAGGTGTGGTGAAATCAATTCCTCCTCAATCAACCCGAATAAGCAGATACCTGGCTCTACCAATACAGGGATCGACAGCACCCTAGCAAGCAGGGCAGTAACCTCCGTCCAGAATTGGCGAATGTCTGGGCAGTCCCATATCATATGCTGAAAATCGGCAGGGCTAAAGAAACATCTATGACCAGGGGCGTAGCTAAAGGCTCATGGGCCCCGACGCAAAAATTCTTACTGGGCCCCCCCCCCCGCAAACTTCTCATGGCCGACGGTCCGCAGATTTCAGCTGCATCGCTGGGTCTCCTAAGTGACCCAACAATGCAGCACTAGCAGCCGGGGGCGTCACTAAGGCTGGGTTCACACACCCTATTTACGGACGTAATTCGGGCGTTTTAGCATTGAATTACATCCGAAAATGCGGCTCAATAGCATAGGCAAACATCTGCCCATTCATTTGAATGGGTCTTACGATGTTCTGTGCCGACGGTCATTTTTTTTTACGCGCCGCTGTCAAAAGGCGGAGCGTAAAAAAGACGCCCGCGTCAAAGAAGTGCCTGTCACTTCTTCAGACGTAAATGGAGCCGTTTTCCATGGACTCCATAGAAAAACAGCTCCAATTACGTCCGTAATGGACGCAGCGAAAGATGCCTGCACATGCCATTACGGCTGAAATTACGGTGCTGTTTTCTCCTGAAAACAGCACCGTAATTTCAGCCGTAACAGACGCTGCTGTGTGAACATACCCTCAGGGCTTAAAATGTCAGGGAAATAGCCCCAATACATACATGTCCGCCCCAAAAAAAAGTGTGTATATGAGACAGCATAGCATATCTATAGCACTACGACCCTATAAACTATGGATAGGATTAGATACAGTGGCTCAGCAGACAGTATCACACATGATAGGATTAGATACAGTGGCTCAGAAGGCAGTATCACACATAATAGGATTAGATACAGTGGCTCAGCAGACAGTATCACACATGATAGGATTAGATACAGTGGCTCAGCAGACAGTACCACACATGATGGGATTAGATACAGTGGCCCAGCAGACAGTATCACACAAGATACGATTAGATATAGGGCCCAGCAGACAGTATCACACATGATTGGATTAGATACACAGCTCAGCAGACAGTATCACACATGATTGGATTAGATACACAGCTCAGCAGACCGTATCACACATGATTGGATTAGATACAGGGCCCAGCTCGCTGACATTTCGGCTCCAGCGCTGGACCCAGGACAGGTAAGAATAATAATTTTGCTTCTTTATGTGTTACTGATTATTTTTGTGTGTTTGTGTTTTTTTACAGGTTCGGTTGTTGGACTTCGGATACGAGGACTTCAATTACGGCGTTTTTTTTAATTCTCAATAAAATGGTTAAAGAGGGTTGTGTTTTTTTATTTCAATAAAATATTTTTTCTATGTCCTTGTACCTTTTTAACTTTATTATCACCGCCTTAGTAATGGCCGCTGGCTGATTGACAACCTCCATTACTAAGGCGGGGCTTAATGTTAGCAGGTGCAGAGGATACACTAACCCCCATTATTACCCCGGTACCCACCGCCACCAGGAGTACTGGGAAGAGCCGGGTACGAACCAGTACCCGACCATCTGTAGTGACGGGCAGGCAACGGGGTGACCGCAGGCTGGTAGTATTAGGCTGGGGAAGGCCAAAAACAGTGGCCCTTCCCACCCTTGTAATGCTGCCTGCTGCTGCTGTGTTGCATCTGGCTGGTTATGAAAATTGGGGGGGACCCCACATCGTTCTTTCCAATTATTTTTTTTTTTTAAATAATGTGGGTTCCCCCCCATTTTTCATAACCAGCCAGATATAATAAAGCAGCAACAGCCAGCATTACCAGGGTGGGAAGGGCCACTGTTTTTTAGCCTTTCCCCTCCTGATAATACCAGCCTGCGGCCACCCCAGTGGCCGACCATCACTACAGATGGTCAGGTACTGGATGGTACCCGTCTCTTCCCAGCACCCCTGGTGGCGGTGGGTACCGGGGTAATATTGGGGGTTAGTGTTAGCCTCTGCACCGGCTAACACTAAGCCCCGCCTTAGCAATGGATGCTGTCAATCAGCCGGCGGCCATTACTAAGGCGGTAGTAATATAGTTTAAAAAAAACCACAAAGACATAGAAAAAATATTTTATTGAAAAAAAAAAAAAAAAACACACAACCCTCATTAACCATTTTATTAATAAAAAAAAAAGCCGACATCGAAGTAGTCCTGGAATCCGCCGTAGTTCAACTACCGAACCTGTAAGAAAACACACAAAAAATGATTAGTAACACGTGTGTTAGGCTTAGATACAGGGCCCATGTGTGATACTGTCTGTGGGACCCTGTATCTAAGCCTACCACAACATAGGCTTAGATTCAGGGTCCAGCAGACAGTAATCTTATACAGTATAAGATTACTGTGTGCTGGGGCCCTGTATCTAAACCTACAGTGTGGTAGGCTTATATACAGGGCCCATCAGACAGGATCATGCATGGGCCATGTATCTAAGCCTACCATGTGATTGGCTTATATACAGGGCCCATCAGACAGGATCACACATGGGCCATGTGATTGGCTTAGATACAGGGCCCAGCAGACAGGATCACGCATGGGCCATGTATCTAAGCCTACCATGTGATTGGCTTAGATACAGGGCCCAGCAGACAGGATCACACAATCTGTGATCCTGTCTCATGGGCCCCCTAAGCCTGCTACATCGTAGGCTTAGGGGTTGTACAGTCTCTAAACATTGATGGCCTATCCTCAGGATATGCCATCAATAGCTGATGTGTCGCCCGGAACCCGCCAATCAGCTGTTTTGAAGGGGCCGCAGCACTCGTACGAGAGCTGCTTCCCCTTCATTTCACTACTCGCCCACACTGTGAATCGCCAAAACGGATTCACAGTGTGACCGGAATGAAGTGACAGGAATGAAGGGGAGCAGCTCTCGTACGAGTGCTGCGGCCCCTTCAAAACAGTTGATTGGCGGGTCCCGGGAATCGGACCCCGCCAGTCAGTGCTAACCTTACCTTCCTCTTCGGCCGCGGCGGGAGTTCTGTCGTCTCGATGCTGTGCGCGGCGCATAGCGTGGTGACGTCATGCGCTGCGCACAGCGCTTTACGTCAGGACCTCCGCTGCCATCCGGAACCAGGAAGGTAACTAAAGTATGTTATTATAGTAACAGGGGCCCGCGGCCCGAGTTACTATAGTAACTTTTTATTGATGTAGTGCGGGGGGCCGTGGGCCCCCCTGGCTTCGGGGCCCGGTCGCAATTGCGACCGCTGCGACCCCTATAGCTACGCCAGTGTCTATGACATTGGGGAGAAGACCTTCTACCCATTTTATATAGTCGAATTGGTGTGAGATAACTCTGATGTATTATATATAGCTGTATAAGTTTGTTATTAATGGCAGGGGATACAAATCGATGCGATTCCAAAAGGCTACTTCTGGACTCCTCATCCATGGATGGGATCAGCTCCTGCAACTTATCCAGCGCCGGGAAGTCTGCCCTACTTGCTTTGGCATGGATGAGATATGAGTATATCGAGGAGATCAGCCCCCCCGGTCCCTGGGATCGAACAATGCCTATTAGAGGGTATGAGGAGATATCAATGTCCCTGCCTCTAAACTGGGCCTGTAAAGAGTGCCTGGATTGCAGAAATTTGTAAAATGCTTGTCTCGGAACCTGATACACCTCTTCCATCTGGGTAAAAGAAAATAGTAAATTATTATCAAAAACATCCCCAACAATGTTGATACCTAGATTAGACCAGAACCCAGCATCCTGTGACGAGCTCAGCTGGCCCATCGTGTCATTATGCCACAAGGGGGTCTCTGCCATTATCTGACCGTTCCACGAGACCTGCATCGCGGTTGCTCAGGACTTTTTCGCCACCCTATGAATTGGTAAGGCATTACTGCCAAGTGGCACTAAAGGGTCCAGTATTGGCCACAGTTTCCTTAATCCTAGAAATTTTGCCAGACAACTCTCCAATCCCGCCGGTTCCTCATGTGACACCCAGGCTCCCAGATATTTAAGTTGGCCCGCTAGATAACATACATATAGATCCGTGAGAGCCATACCTGCCAGGTCTTTAGGCCGTTGTAGTTTGGCTAATTGCAACTTAGATCTGGAGGACCCCCATATAAACCTTATAAACATAGAGTCCATTTCTTTAAAAAACGTCATGGGAATGGGGACAAATAAATGCTGCAGTACATATAAGCACTTAGGTTGAACCACCATTTTAAAGAGGTTAATACGGCCCGCCACCGAGAGAGGTAGAGCCGACCAAATTTTGAATTTGTCTTTGAAGATCGCAGGCAAAGGGTCGACATTCAGTTTCAGCATGTCTGATCTAGCTATCTGGATCCCCAAATATTTAAATTTAGATACCACTTGCAATTCGCAAACCTTCTGGCCCTCCACCGAGTTCCGGAGCGGGGAGAGGTACATCAGACAAGATTTGCCCCAGTTAATACGTAGACCAGAATAATCTCCGAATAGTTCAATAATTGACATTGCTCTGTGTAACGACTCCTCCGGATATGACATGTATAATAACATATCGTCCGCATATAAGGCAATCCGTTCCTCACCCGTGTTTAAGCATGTACCCCGAAATATCTCATCCTGTCGTATCAGGATAGCTAGGGGTTCTATGGCAAGAGCAAACAATAGTGGATATATTGGGCACCCCTGCCTGGTACCCCTTTCCAAAGTGAAGTATGGAGAAAGCTGCCCATTCAGGGATATGGCCGCCCTGGGATGTAAATATAGGAGGCCTATCCATTGTATAAAGACTGGCCCTAGCCCAAATTTTTTAGAATATGCAGTAGGTATGGCCATTCAATGGAGTCAAAGGCCTTGGCCGCATCCAATGAGGCCAAGGCCCAGTCCTGTTTTTGCCGTGAGGCTATTTGAGACACGATTTGGGTTCTATGTAGGTTATCTGATGTACTTCTCCCTTTTAATAAACCCCGTTTGATCCGGATCTATAATGGATGGCATAATGGTATTCAATCTATTGGCCAACACCTTCGTCAGTATTTTATAATCCACGTTAAGAAGTGCTATTGGTATATATGACGAGCAGTCCAGGGGATCTTTATCTGGCTTCAATATAACCACTATAGTTGCGTCAGAAAATGAGTCTGGTAGGGCCTTTGCCACTAGAGATGCATGATACGTCTTAAGCAACTCAGGGGCTAACTGGTCTTGATACTTCAAGTATACTTCTAGTGGGATGCCATCCGGGCCCGAGGCCTTCCCCTTGGGCATGGTCGATATTGCTTCCACTATCTCCTCCATAGTAATAGGGCTATCAAGATACAGTCTCTGGTCATTTGTTATTTTAGGACAGCGAACTTGGTCACAATAGTCTAGCAACTCCTCCTTTGATCTATGAGATCTAGAGACATATAAATCTTTGTAAAAGGCGTAAAACTCCAATAATATATCAGGTGTAGATTCTTACCCTCCCTAGTGTTGATTTTCAGTATAGCCGGTGACACATTATTCTGGTGGATAATATGTGCTAGCATGCTACTAGATTGGTTGCCCTGTTCAAAGTACTTCTGGTTATTAAAAAACATTCTGCGCTTGCTTTTCTCAGTAAGATATAGAAGATACTGTCTACCCGCCTGTAACCATGCCAGTCTATTAACCTCCGAAGGATCCGAAATATAAGTAGCTTCTAACTGTGTACAAGACTCAGCTAATTCCTTCTCTTTTTTGACCGACTCTCGCTTTATGTAGGAAATGGTAGATTGGAGGCAACCCCTAAGATATGCTTTTTGTGCATCCCAATAGGCTGAGTGATTAGGTGTTAACGAGTTTTCCCCTACGTAAATCTGTAACTGATCCGGTATGCGGTCCTGATGGGTAAACGGTGTTGGCCAAAAGGAATGTATCTTCCTACTTTCCGTTCGTGTGTCCCCCTGAGCCACCTTCAGACGTACCAATATAGGTGAGTGGTCTGAGAACGTGCGGGGTAAATGTTCTGCAGACTGCAAGGCCAAGCAAGTCTGCCCATTCCCACAGATGTAGTCTATGCGGGACATCGAATTCTTCCCGGGGGTAAAGCAGGTAAACTCCCGAACCCCGGGCCACATGTGTCTCCAGAGGTCATGCCACCCAACCTCCTCCAAGAATAGTGCCAATGGCGAAGGCCTACTACCCGACGAGGAATCAGGAACAGTGTCGCCTCTCAACTTATCCAGGGCAGGGACAGCTAAAGAGTTAAAGTCTCCCATACAGATAATTGTGGCCGAGGGGTAGGCTGATGCGAAGCCCGCCGCCTCGTATAAAACTGCTAAGGCCTGCGTAGGGGGTATGTATACACACATTATTACATAAGGCTGACACTCAATCCACGCATGTATGAAAATGTAACGACCCTCCGGATTTTTTGGGATTACTCCAGGCTCCCACCTAAGGGACCTATGGACTAGCAGGGAAACTCCTCTGGAATAGGTAGAGTAAGTGGCATGTGCCGTCCATTGTATCCATGACCTTCTGAGAAAACGAACCGTTTCTGGTACTAAATGCGTCTCCTGTAGACATATCTGTGTTCCGCTTGCCTGGATTTGGGAAAATACTTGGGTTCGTTTACCTGGGGTCCCCATTCCCCTGACATTCCATGATAATACATTTAGGACTACCATTCACTGGCAGATATAAGACAAAGAGCACCAAAGAAAAGAAAAAGAAACAGAACTTAGTAACACAACAAAACTAAAGAAGCTCCTCAGAATCTGATATGAAACGAGTCAGATCCTACTATGAAGATTATCACGGGGGTAGTCTGTGATGAACGATCTACCTATCACAGACTATTGCCCCGCCCAATCAGCGTCTCCCAGGCTGTATTAGACAATTACGTGCAACAATATAAAGATATACCTGTAATTGCAGTCGATCAATATATAATATCTCTCCAACCCCCCCTATTATGTTGTATATTATCAGTCATATACATTGCATTCCTGCTATAAGACTCTTTACTATGCAGTTATCATTTGTATCATTCCGCACAGATATGCGCACATACCCAAAAGATGCAGCAGGGGTGGCTGTATACTTATTTTAAACATAACTAGGTACTACCAGGTATTTAACGCAATGGTACACATCTGAGTATTAAAGTATAAGAATAAATCAATCTGCTCTGAAAAAACTGTACTCAGCCTAGCAGTCAATGTGTGCTCTTCTTGCCAGGATCCATGTCCTGCTTCGCAGGAGATGGGCGTTATGATAAACTTCTTGGCGCCGTGGCATTACGGCTATTCAGCCAGTCTTCGGCCTCTGCCGGCGTATTAAAGAAGAGAGACCTGTCCTGATAAACGACTCGAAGTCTTGCAGGGAAAACCATTGAATATGGGATCTGGAGATCTCTCAGGCGCTTTTTAATCCCCACAAACGTGGCACGAGCTTTCTGGAGTACAGCAGAGAAATCCGGAAATAGCATTATGGATGCCGTGTTGTAGGTGATGTGACCTTTTTGGCGCGCAGCTCTCAAAATGGCATCCCTATCTTTACTGCTTAGTAATTTAACCAGCATGGGTCTCGGTGCAGTCCCAGGGGGGGGGACGACGAGCGGGGACTCGGTGAGCTCTCTCAACAGCATAGGCCAAAGACAATTTAGCATCCGGCAGAGTATCCTTAATCCACTGCTCCATGAATGTGCTCGGGTTCGATCCTTCATCTCGCTCCGGCAGCCCCAGTACACGTACATTGTTCCGCCTTAGGCGGTTCTCAAGATCGTCGGATCTTTGGGACCACATTTCTGCCGCCCTCTCCAAGGCCCCAAGCTGTCTGGCTACTGGCGCAGCGTCATCCTCAATCTGTGATATTCGGGTTTCCGTGTCTTTCACGCTGTCCCAGAGATTATGAATATCCTGGCGTATCAAGCCAATATCAATTTTTACTTCCTCTATTCTAGTGGTCAATGAGGTAGTCGACTCCCTTATAGCCGTCAAAAGCTGTGCTGTGACTTCTTTCAAAGTTGGTTCCTTCTCCCCCTCACCTCCACTCTGCTCGTGTCGCACCTCAGGAACATCGGCGCCATGTTGGCCTCCCGGCCTTGCAAACTCCCGGAGCTTGTCCGCAGCAGTCGAGTTTCGAGTTTTACTCATGGTAAGTGCTCCTCGGTTCCTCCGTCTGGTATACCTGGTCCAAGAAATCTTCGCGGCAGTATTATGTCAGGATTATGAGTGGAGACGCTGAGACATGGACGGAGCTCCTACTGCATGCGACTGCTCGTGGCGGTAGCTAGCCACGCCCCCCCTTGAATTTAGTTTTTATAAAAAAAAAAGTTTTTTAACTTTGAGATACAGCTTCAATGTATCCTGTATCTTGCACTGAAGCACGAATACGTCAGGTCAGCGGGACTGACGAGCTCGTTGAGAGCGGGTTGTGCTTGTCTCTGACACGCATAACCCTCTGTGACCGAAGCAGTCGGTCCCACTGGCCTGACTGGGGCATTAGCGCAAGATACAGGATACATTGAAGCTGTATCTCAGTCATTTCAAAAGTTGCATTAAACGGAATACATTTAAAAAAATAAATAAAACAGTGTTCAAAGGTTTACATAGCCTTTAATATTATGCCTCGATGGGTTGAAGCTGTACGGAGGAATTGTTTGTTTACATACACATGAATTCTTCTTTACAGTGGTTAAATGAATGCTGAAAAATACTAAACTCCTGCTGGAAAACCTGCTGCGGTCTAGAAGAGAACTTCAACTTGGTAGAACATTTATTTTCCAGAATGAAAACAACTGGAAAGCTTACAGACACCAGAATGAATTATAAATGTGAAGGTGAATCGATCACCTACTTCATTCTTCCCTCTTAGCGCAGCATGCAGTAGTGGCAGGCATGCTGTTTTCTACCTTGCGTCATTTATGTGGTTATAGGCTGCATTTTGGCTGAGTTTAGAGTCCGGTGTATTCTTTAGGCTACATTCACACGAGCGTATGAGATTCACGCGTGTAAATCTGGTCCGTGTGTGTATGTAGTGTTATGCATCAGTATGCTTTGCAAGTGGCATGCGTTACTCACACTCTCGCAAAGCACATCTTCATTTTTTTATCACTTTCAATTGAATTGATGCGCAAATCGCGCACGGGTATGTCCATATGCGGTGAGTAGTTTTCACGCACCCATTGACTTCATTCACCAATATAGGACATGCAGTGAGTTTCACGCAACGGACTCTCACGGCGTGAAAACTCCTGCATGTGTGAACGGCCCCATTGAAATCAATGGGTCTGTGTGCTGCGCGTGATTTCCATGCGCAGCACACGGACGTTATTCATGTTCATTTGAATGAGCCCAAATATGCTGGTTCCACCATCCGCTAATTGACCGCTTTCTCATTCTGTACTGTAGGCTGGGAGCTCTCTGCTCATGAATACGCTCGCAGAGCGCTGCAACTAAGGCCGTATTTACACGAGCGTGTTCGGTCCGTGATATACGGTCCGCATGTCGGCCGAATTTCCCGGACCGATCACACTGCAGGGAGCCGGGCTCCTAGCATCATAGTTATCTATGATGCTAGGTGTCACTGCCTCTCTGGACCTACTGTACCATACTGAAAACATAATTACAGTACGGGACAGTTGTCCCGCAGCGAGACAGTGACACCTAGCGTCATAGATCACTATGATGCTAGGAGCCTGGCTCCCTGCAGTGTATTCGGTCCGTGTAACGTGGCCAAAATGCGGACCGTATATCACGGACTAAACGCACTCGTGTGTGGGAGGCCTAAGAATATGGAAGTTTAGCAAAAGTACAAAATGTTTCCACATAAGTGATACACGGCTGACATTAGGGTGCCTCTCGCTACTGCATCCCGCACTCAGAGAGGCCAGCATGAAGACGTGACAGATTTGCTTTAATGTTCTGTAGTGGCCAAGTCCATTCAAGAATTTGGAGCTTGACTTGAAAATAGCTATTCACTCATGGACCCTATACAATACGATAAAGTTGAACAGTGCAAGCAAACATTCCCGGTGCCCTACTGTTGCGGGTCCGGAGATAAACTTGGGCACCAGAGTTAATGGTGAAACTATTAGTCTTTTTTGTTTTTCAATATTTAGTGAAAAGTACAAAACCCTTTGTAACAAACCCACTGTAAGTCCGAAGCATCACAAACAGAATCATCAATGTCACATCAAATGTGAGTATCTGCAGGAGCACCAACAAGTTGCAGATAAAAATAATAATGTAGCTAAAGTTAGGGGAGAAAATACTTTTAGTCCTGTAGAGAACTTTGTGTAGCTACAAGGTTGACTAATGTAATTACACTGCTGATGTTATCGTTGTAACCGCGGAAAGTCTTTCTGCATTCCAGATGTTGGCGTAGTACAAGACCGTGGCGCGCTTGCTCCATTGTTACTACTTAGCCCTGTTTTTAACTGGTGTGATATCTTATTGCCATTTGGTAGTTTCAGGTAAATCACTATTTGGAATGTCTCACTTCTAAAAGCAATGTATCTGAAAAAAAAATAAAAAAAAAGGCTTCTTTCTTTCTCACTCATAAACCTGCTCTTTAAAGTGCACCTGTCATGAGTCAGATTTAAGTAGTGGGTGCTAAGAGCGCGCGGCTGACCTCAAACCAGCTTTGCCAAGAGAGCTCTTAGCTGTGCTCACTGGGGGAGAGCCGCTGACAGCACTTTTTCTGCTCCACACTGCCATTTAAATCAGATAGACGTAGAAAGCATATTACAGCACCCACAATTTCTCTGGGGTGTTAGGCGTGCTCCCTAGTTAGACTCTTTAACTCTTTCACTGCTGAGAACTTTCACATGCTGAGGTACACAAATAGAACCTGAATTGTTAAATATAAAAAACATGTACCCCATTGCCCAATATTTTGTATAAAAGTATATACAGTGAAGGAAATAAGTATTTGATCCCTTGCTGATTTTTGTAAGTTTGCCCACTGTCAAAGACATGAACAGTCTAGAATTTTTAGGCTAGGTTAATTTTACCAGTGAGAACTAGATTATATGAAAAAAAAAATTCACATAATCAAAATTATATATATATTTATTTGCATTGTGCACAGAGAAATAAGTATTTGATCCCCTACCAACCATTAAGAGTTCAGCCTCCTCCAGACCAGTTACACGTTCCAAATCAACTTGGTGCCTGCATTAAGGACCGCTGTCTTAAATGGTCACCTGTATAAAAGACTCCTGTCCACAGACTCAATTAATCAGTCTGACTCTAACCTCTACAACATGGGCAAGACCAAAGAGCTTTCTAAGGATGTCAGGGACAAGATCATAGACCTGCACAAGGCTGGAATGGGCTACAAAACCATAAGTAAGACGCTGGGTGAGAAGGAGACAACTGTTGATGCAATAGTAAGAAAATGGAAGACATACAAAATGACTGTCAATCGACATCGATCTGGGGCTCCATGCAAAATCTCACCTCGTGGGGTATCCTTGATCCTGAGGAAGGTGAGAGCTCAGCCGAAAACTACACAGGGGAACTTGTTAATGATCTCAAGGCAGCTGGGACCACAGTCACCAAGAAAACCATTGGTAACATATTACGCCGTAATGGATTCAAATCCTGCAGTGCCCACAAGGTCCCCCTGCTCAAGAAGGCACATGTACAGGCCCGTCTGAAGTTTGCAAATGAACATCTGGATGATTCTGAGAGTGATTGGGAGAAGGTGCTGTGGTCAGATGAGACTAAAATTGAGCTCTTTGGCATTAAATCAACTCGCCCTGTTTGGAGGAAGAGAAATGCTGCCTATGACCCAAAGAACACCGTCCCCACTGTCAAGCATGGAGGTGGAAACATTATGTTTTGGGGGTGTTTCTCTGCTAAGGGCACAGGACTACTTCACCGCATCAATGGGAGAATGGATGGAGCCATGTACCGTCAAATCCTGAGTGACAACCTCCTTCCCTCCACCAGGACATTAAAAATGGCTCGTGGCTGGGTCTTCCAGCATGACAATGACCCGAAACATACAGCCAAGTCAACAAAGGAGTGGCTCAAAAAGAAGCACATTAAGGTCATGGAGTGGCCTAGCCAGTCTCCAGACCTTAATCCCATCGAAAACTTATGGAGGGAGCTGAAGATCCGAGTTGCCAAGCGACAGCCTCGAAATCTTAATGATTTACAGATGATCTGCAAAGAGGAGTGGGCCAAAATTCCATCTAACATGTGTGCAAACCTCATCATTAACTACAAAAAACGTCTGACTGCTGTGCTTGCCAACAAGGGTTTTGCCACCAAGTATTAAGTCTTGTTTGCCAAAGGGATCAAATACTTATTTCCCTGTGCACAATGCAAATAAATATATATAATTTTGACTATGTGATTTTCTTTTTTTTTTTTTAATATATAATCTATCTCTCACTGGTAAAATTAACCTAGTCTAAAAATTCTAGACTATTCATGTCTTTGACAGTAGGAAAACTTACAAACTCAGCAAGGGATCAAATACTTATTTCCTTCACTGTAAGCGTGCAAAATGCTACCCAACACTTTGTACTTGATGTTTTTATCAAAGCACTACATTGAGTAAAAAATGCATAAAAAGTCATATTAGTGGCTAAAAGCCTGTACAGTGAGGTAATGGAATTTCAACTGTATATTTTCACCTGACACATTCTCTTGTAATTGGCCTGTCCCCATTTATATATGGTGAATTTATTGTTCAACGCCACCGCCAGACGAAGGCATTACCACCGAAACGCGCGTTGGGGCGGACGTTCGCTGTGTTTCCTCCTGCATACACTATGGGTATGATATATCCCTTTGATATGCTTCAGCATCCTTGTGTGGATTTGCTTTACTCTGTTTATATGAACCTAATACATGTTTAAATACTGTGTATTCTTTGTGCCTATACAGCACGTTTTTTTATCCATAGATGGTCCCTTTACCTCAGTCTATATATAATCTATTGGAAGGGGTGTCATTGGCACAATTTTGTACTCTTTGCTCATTTGTGAGAGACACAGCGTATTGTCCCATTTTATTGTTGGTTTGTGGATTCCTCATTTTTTTTTTATTGTCTTTTATTATGTAACTCAATAACTATTTTTCTGTTTTTGCATATTTTCTCATTTCTATAGCCTCTGTCTCTTGTAGGTTATATTTATCCTTTGATTCTTTTTGGGCATACACCCTAGGATCAGCCCATATAGTTTACATACACTGATTATTGAGTCCTATATTTGGCCTATTCGATCCATGCTACATTTTTGGTTAGGACAATATTAGGCAGGTATTTTTAATGTTCGTGCTAATTCGTGTGTCTTTTAGTGGTGTAGTTTCCCATGCAAAATTAAATGTCAGTCTTTCCTATACATTTTCCTTTCATATAACAGACGTCTCCTGGAAATTTATTAATGATGGTACAGGGGAACTTCTATGAAGTTTCCCAAGCAGGTGTTGATAAATCAACTGAATACTTACATATAAGTTGGAACCATTATGAGCTTGCATTCCAACAAATAAACTGCTTTAACACTTTAAGGACACAACCAATTTTAGTTTTTCAATATCCATAAGTCCCATCGTCGTCGACCCCCTCCCCCCTTTTCCAAAAGCCTTAACTTTGGTTTTCGTCGACAGTCATATGAGGGCTTGTTTTGTTATAGTTTTTCATGGCAACATTTAATGTACCACATAATGTACTGGGAAACGGGAAAAATATTATTTGTGGGCTGAAATGGGCAAAAAACTGCTGTGGTCGGTGTATATCAGGATGGGGTGGTCTGCGTCCTCTAGCAGATGTCTCCACTCCAGAGCCGATTTAGTGGCCAGTAACTCCCGATCCCCAATTGCGCTCTGCGGAGGAAAAAAGTCTCGAGTAATAGCCACATATCACTGCCCTTCCTTTGAGGCCTCTCTGGAACAGAAGTTCACCTGCACCAACAGAGGAAACGTCCACCTCCAACGAGAACTGTCGAGAGATTTCATGATGATGGAGGATTGAGGCTGAGGTAAAGGCATTCTTGAGGCTATTAAATGCAGATTCTGCCTCTGGAGTCCACACCTCGGCGTTCACACCCTTCATTGTAAGGGTAGAGATCGCAGCCGTCAATGATGAGAAGTTCGGGATGAACTGCCGGAATGCCAAACGCTGTGTGAACCGCAGGCCCTGAGGACGTGGCCATTGCAGGACGGACTTTACTTTCTCAGGATCCATCTTGAGACCTTGATCCGAGATGATGTAGCCCAGGAAGGGCAGAGTTTTTTTCAGACTCACTTCTCCAGCTTGGCATACAGATGATTCTCCTTTAAATGCAGCAGAACTTGACGAACATGCCTCCAATGAGTCGTCGGATCTGGAGAGAAACTCAGAATATCATCGAGATAAACCACAACACAGACATGGAGAAGATCTCAGAAGATATGATTGATGAGTTCCTGGAAGACCGCGGGAGCGTTACACAAACTGAACGGCATCACCAGGTATTCGTAGTGCCAGTCTCGAGTGTTAAACTCCGTCTCCCACTCGTCACCTTGACGGATTCTGATCAAATTGTAAGCCCCACGCAAGTCTATTTAGAAAAAATCATGGCTCCTCGTATGCGGTCAAATAGTTCGGAAATTAGTTGCCACGGATAGTAGTTCTTGACCGTGATTTGATTGAGACCACGGTAGTCCATGCAAGGCCAAAGAGATCCGTCTCTTTTCTTGACAGAGAAGAACCCATAATTTTAGAAGACAGTCCCTGCCAGAATGTAGCCATCAAGGCCTCGTTCCAGGACCGCTCTGCCACCAGGGTGCGGAACTGAATGGCGTACTCTCCCAAGGAGGTGTCCCCCTAGAGAAGGATCAGAGGAGATGCAGCTGCTGAGGAGATTCATCCAGGTTCCTCAAATACCATGTGAAAAGTCTGTAGGAAACACACGAAGTCACGGGTCTCCGGTCCCTGACTTTCCCACATAGGATTCGCCCATGCTAGGGCCTTGCCAGTAAGGAGTGAGACTAGAAATGCGGTCCTTGTGCCATCAGAAGAAAATGCTCTGGCATGTAGACTAAAGTGGATCTGGCACTGGTTCAGAAATTCCCTGCAGTTCCTCGCATCTCCGTCATAGCGAGGAGGTAGTGGCATGCGAGAATCGGGAGTCGGCACTGGTACGGACAGGAGGTGGAGCAGCAGGAATGGGTGCTGTGATGACTGCAGCTTCTGCATCCAGCCGATGTGTATTGGCGTTCACCGCCTGGAGGAGTTGGTCTTGTCGTAACTGGCAGACTAGCATATCCGCCTGCATGACTTGGGATGTCAAGGTCTTGGGTTGACCAGCGGGGTCCATGGCCTGAGCGTATTGTCACGATCTGTGGATAAGTGGACCCACTGGGCCATACCGCCGTAGCGGGATAGCAGCTGGCCAAACAGTGTATCAAGTCAATTTATATATAGTCCAAGCACAAGGGTGTACCTGTAGTAGTTCTGACAGTAGCAACGGCTAGGCTCAGATAGGACCTTGGCAGCAGACACGAGGCGTGGTGTAACACAGCAGGCGTGACCGGTGGCACAACACGACTTCAACTTTCTAAGGCACAGGAACAAGGTAGCACAGGTAGCAGGTACAGGAACACTGGGAACAGGATAACACTAAGGGACCATTTGCAAGAATTAACATGGGTAAACAACGCTCAGGCAAGGAGTAAAAAAGCAGGGCCCTTCATATAGTCCAGGGGATCATGGACTAATAAATGATTTTCATGTGCGCACGCTGGCCCTTTAAGGCCGGGCACGAGCGTGTGTGAGCAACCTACGGGACACCGCAGAACGGAGCGGAAATGAGCGCTGGCGTCTCCTAGGGAGATGTGGGCCAGCACTCACAGATACATGGCTGCGGCCGTCGGGGATGAGTAATCCCGACGGTCCGCGGCCGTGGACACTACAATGCCATTTGTATTTGCTCCATTTGTACCACATCTTGATTGCTGTCCTTCTACATGGATGCGTTAAACGGGTGCCCTGACTGTGCCTCATAGGTTATAATGGCTTTTTAACATCATGAAAAGGTTGATGAGTTAAATAGATACCATTATAGCCTAAGGGTGATAGATGCCGCTGTTAGGTTTCCGTCACACCCTACGTTTGTAACGAGCAGCAGGTTTGTGGGCTACTCCACCGGATTGACATAGGGCCACTTCTAAGGGCATTGTCTAAGCAGCCTCCCTGGTCTTCACCCTTTAAGCCCTCGACAGGGATCTGGTCTTCGCTGTGGCACTACCTCTTGAGGTGGTCCCAGCAGAGTAGCTGCTGGCCAAATATAAGCTAGGCAGACTCGGGCAGATTGTACCTTGGTGGTAGCAGGATACAGGCTGGTGCCGGATAACTGGAAGCACAATTGTACTGGATTACTGGAAGTGCGCTGGTGCCGGATTACTGGAAGCACGCTGGTTAACAACAGGTAACGGATACAGGATACCGACCGGTAACAGACTCCGGATACACATACAGAACCTTCCAACTTTGCTCAGGCACTGGGGCAGAGGGCAGGCTCTGCACAGGCAGACCTGGGTGTGCAGGGATAGGCTAGGGACACTTTACAAGAGGAGGCAGGGAGCAGAGCGTGCTGGCCTCCCTGGGAAGGGAGACGCCGGTTAGCATGAACAGACTGATGGCCGTCAGGAGGAGAGAGATGACGGCGTTTAACGTATATGTAGGAAGCTTTTCCCAGCGTGTATGTCACTTGTAGGCCAAAAAAAAATGATGTGAACATAGCCTTACAATGGCAAGTTTTTCATGCAGAGGAATTCGTGATCAGAACAATGAACCTGTTCAGTTCCACTTACTTTCAGCTATTACTGAACAATCAAATGCTGAACCACTTGTTTTTTTTTTTGTTTTGTTTTTTTTTGCAATAGACCTGTTTTCCAAACAATCCCAAAGGGGGTTCATATTGGAGGTTTATATTGTTTTTATTGTGGCTTTTTTTTTTTTTTTTTTTTTTTTAATAAACAAAGTAGTAACTTTCCATAAAATATCGTCACAAAGATTTTGGTTTCATAAATGATTCTGTATAAAAATATGATTAATTAGTACGTATCAGACTACAGTAACGTAAAAGCTTACACATATAGACTAGGGTTGTCTTCATGAGATTTTCAGGCTTATTTTGGAGCGTAAAAGCCTCGTATTACGCTCCAAAATACACTTGAAATAAGTCTTCAAACCGTTTCCCATTGATTTCAATGGGAAATATACTGTGCTGTTCACATGAAGCGTATTTTAATGCTGCTAAATTTAAAAAAAAAAAAAAAGCCTCGTAAAAAGAAGTAGCATGTCACTACTTGAGGCGTTTTTGGAGCTGATTTTCCATTAACTCTTCAAAAAAAATGGCTCAAAATAAGCCTCCAAATTAAAAAAAAAGTTTCATTTCCAAAAACACCTTGAAATCAGAGGCTGTTTCCCTTTTGAAAATGGTCTCGTAATTTTCAGCCACTTCTTTTTGTACATGTGAACATACCCTAAGCGACTATAAACAGGAGTTTGTGACAGAGTAATATTATAAGTGATCCTTTTAAGAGGCGAAAAGTAGACGCTTGGACAGAGAGGCAACTGTGGATATAGTGTTTTTTGCATTTGACACTGTCCCTCATAGACGCCTAATGGGTAAAATGAGATCAATTTGTTTAGAAATTAAATTAATTAGATTGAAAACTAGCTTAAGGACTGCATTCAGAGAGTTGCGGTAAATAATTCCTTCTCTGAATGGCCTCTGGTTCAGTGCGGAGACCGCTATTATTCATTATTAACGTTATTTATTAATGATCTAGGGAATGGGATTAATAGCATGTTTTGTGTTTTTTGCAGATGACAGAGGTATGTAATATAAAACTGTCTAAAATAAAAACTTTCCTTTGTGGTCCATAGCCACTAATGAGCACTACACTTTAATTTAAACTGTTTATAAAAAATTAAAGCGCCCAGTTGTGTTTGACACTTTTGAAAAATAAGGCCTACTGAGTGTCTGGGCATCCACTTGGCAAATGAGGTTCAATGTGGATAAATGTAAATTTCTGCAACTAGGTACTAATAATTTGCATGCTCTACGTGTGCTAGGGAAGTTAAACTGGGAGAATTTGTTAACAAGGAAATACTTGTAGATCATAGACTAACAGCTTGCAACGTCAATCAGCTGCTTGTAAGGCCAGCAGGATATTGTCGTGTATTAAAAGAGGCATGGGCTCGCGGGACAGGGATGTAATATTGCCACTTTACAAAGCATTAGTAAGGCCTCATCTAGAATATGCAGTTCAGTTCTGGGCTCCAGTTCATAGAAAGGATGCCCTGGAGTTGGAAAAAATACAAAGAATAGCAACGAAGATAATAAGGGGCATGGAGAATCTAAGTTATGAGGAAAGATTTAAAAGAATTAAACCTATTTAGCCTTGGGTAATCTTGTAGATCATAGACAGCTTGCAACGTCAATCAGCTGCTTGTAAGGCCAGCAGAATACGGTCGTGTATTAAGAGGCACAGATTTGCGGGACAGGGACATAATGCATTAGTACCGGCTCATCTAGAATATGCAGTTTATTTCTCGTCACTGGTTCATAGGAAGGATGCCCTGGAGATGGAAAAAGTACAAAGAAGAGCAACACAACTAATAGGTGGCGTGGAGAGTGAAAGTTCTGATTAAAAAAAAAAGATAGAATTACATTTATTTAGTCTAGATAAGAGACATCTAAGGGAGGACATGGTAAATTTGTATAATTTTATATAAAAGACCATCCAAAAATAATATAATGTAAATCTGTTTCTTGTATAGTCCCCTCAAAAAACAAGCATCACGACCAACGTCTGAAGTAAAAAAAAAATAATTCAATCCCCAGAGGCGACAAGCCTTCTTTATTATAAGAGTTGTGGAATAGTCACCTCCGGATCAAGTTTTAGCAGAAACAGTTGATGGCTTCAATAAAGGTTTAGATAATTTCTTCTAACAAAATCAGATCACGCTTATGTAAATGTAAAGCATTCTTGTTGGATGTTAATCCTGTTTGATCGCCACTTGGGATCAGGAAGATAATTTTTCCTTTTAGGGCAGTTTGGCTTATGCCCTGTGAGGTCCTTTTTGTCCTACTCCTTCGTCAGTAGGGGGAAATAAAGTTTTAAGATTTATCCCTCCCCCTTTCCTTCATTCACATCCCCTCTCTTTATCTGGTTCAACTTGATGGACATGTTTGTTTTTTTTCAACCGTACTAACTATGTAACTATGCCTTGGACACCTTGCTCTTATGATTTTGTTGTCCGTTAAATGGACACTAAATTTCCAAACAACTTATGCTAACCTAATGGTATACCTGATGTACCTGAGCTCTGCCTTTTACTTACTGTTAAAATGATTTATCCTTGCAAGTTTTGTGTAAAGTTATTGCCACTTTGTTTCCTGTAATCTGCTGTCCGTCCCCTGTTGTCAATCAAAATCCATCTTTAGTTACAGACGGACTGCAGAAAGTGGGGGTGTTTCTCTTCACTGCCTGACAATACAAGTCTATGGAGAGGGAGCAAAGAGAGAGAGACAGACATGCTGCCTATAGAAGTCTATGGGGAGGGGGAGCAGGAGTGAGACACACACACACACACACACACACACACACACACACACACACACACACACTTTGCAGTTTCCTGGTAATTATTCATATCTCACCCCAGCGCTGTATTCTCAGCTACACTATTGGTTACTGCTGTATCATGTCCTCCATGTTTCTGAAGCTTCTTTATGTATGTGATACATAGGGATGGGAGAGCAGGATTCTCCTCTTCTATGTGTATAGAAGACATAACCGTTCTACTCCTCCCGCTGGCTCGGAAACCACTGCTAAAAAATGCAGAACACTAGTCAAGTATAATGTCCAGAAAGTGTTATTCCTCACGTGCATGCATATGACGGCTTATTCTGAAAAGTTAGGCACTCTTTGAGTTGCTAAAGTAATCGGGAAAGGTTTGACAAAAACGGCAGGGGAAAGTAGAGCGTAGTGCCTTGTGAACGTATTCACCCCCTTGGGGTTTTTCCTGTTTAGTTGCATTGCAACCTTAAATGAAAATGGATTTTTGGTGGGGCTTGTACCATTTGATTTACGCAATATGTCTATCACTTTGAAGTTGCAAAATATTTTTTACTGTAACACAAACAATAATTAACTTTAAAACCTGAGAACTTAAATGTGCATAAGGATTCATCACCTGAGTCAATATTTTGTGGAGCCACCTTTTGCTACAGTGACAGATGCAAGTCTCTTTGGTCATGTCTCTATTAGCTTAACGCATCTAGACATTTGGATTTTTGCCCAGTATTTCAGACAAAACTGCTACAACTCCCTCAAGTTAGATGGTTGCGTTGGTGCTCAGCAGTCATCAAGTCATTCTTTGATGTGGTCATAACTTAGATATGATCGTTATTCGCAGGAACATCTTTCAGCCGATCCGTCAGTGCAGCTAAACTGACAACCGTGGCTTTGACACAATGATGCAGGATATATAGAAGCTATATCTTAAAAAGTACAACAGATTTTTATTAAATAAAAGTCTATTTAAAAGTTTTTTCAAATCACATAAAACATTGAATTATTTAAAAAAAATTTCCTTGTCAAAGGTGAACATAGCATTTAATCTTCTTCACTGGGGCACGCTCTGCATTCTAGCTTGCACACATTCACTTGACAGACGACTGTATCCACATCCCCATTACAAACATGGTCAGTGGCGAGTTGACAACCATTGGCTTATACTCTTGTAATTGGTTTCTTCGTATTTTGTTTTCCTCAACTTTTTAGTTTTTATTTCACATTTGTATTCAGGAAAATAAAAATCACTTAGGGTCTGAATCCATCATACTGGAGTTAAGAAATATATTAGAACTGGTACATCTGGACTGAGTGCAAACGAGTGTTAGACTTCTCTGCAGAATAGAAGGCAAAAAGCAATGGGGATCTCGTCTACCGAGATGTTACTTGGGATTTATTTAGTGTTCTCTAGCTGGAAGATATGCAGTGCTCTTTCTTTTACCTCACAATATTGACCTGCGTTTATTCTCCTTTGTCAGATTATGCTGTAATTCTCACACCGCAAAATCTTATTAAGAAATGTCATTGAGGTCTTGATATTTGATGACTCTCTTACTTTACTTCATGTATGTGGGTAGAGCGTTGTCTCAGTACATCAATTTTATCAGATTAAATTGGTTCTGCACATTTCATCCTCCTACTATTATCTGTTATATGACGATACAGAGGGAAACCAATTTTGTGGAGTATTTGTACATTTCTAGGTATTACCTGTTGACCACATGTTGCATGGAGATAGGTGGCTTTAGGGAGCAGAGTGATGGTTCTTTTGATTTGTAAGTTTTTTTTCCTTGCAAAATGAATTGATTTCTCTTCTGCTGTAGAGGACACTCTTTTAGCATAAATTGGGCAAATGGGGCCCTGTGGATATGCGGAATGAAGAGTAAAAATGGCTTTCGCCAAACAATGGAGTGGAAACAAGTCTTTTTTTTTTTTTTTTCTTTTGGATCCACTTCTGGCTTTGGCTAAAATAACTTCACACAAAACTGCATCAAAAACTAATTCCTGATTTATACAGTTAAACGTTTTTCCAGTGTAGTTTACTTCAAATTTTAAGTCTTGAGGAGAAATCCTTCTAAACAATTTAATATTAAAGAGCATCTCATAGCCATGTATAAAAAAAATCGTCTGCAATTCATTCACCTTGGTTTTACAAAAATGACAACCAATAATGGCGCCACATACGACTATTCCTATAGCGGTTGTTCTCCAGTTACCCTAATCTCCCTATTTGTGCAGCTACACATTTCTTGTCCCTTATCACCGTGTTACTTGGCGGGTTTACTATTATGCTGTTTTGGATGTTTAATGGCGTGCAATAGTGCCAGGTTTCTCAAAATGTGAGGGGCCAAACAGTTGATGAGGTGCAGCATTCCTCCCAAACACCCCTGATTCTGCAGGACATTCCCATTCCAGGACATATGGCGTCTATTCCAGTAGAAGCAACCTATCACAGATCTAGTCCTATTGGAAATTTTCCTGTGCAGATCAGTTTATGTACAGAAAGTTACAAGTGTGCAGGAGCCCCCTTCTTTCTTGTGGCAGAAAAGAAAGGGGCATGGAAAGGTAAGGGTATGTTCACACGGCAGCCTCCGTTATGGCTGAAATTACGGAGCTGTTTTCAGGAGAATAAGGCTCCGGAATTTCAGACGTAAAGGCAAGTGCAGGCGTTTTTCGCGGCGTCCATTACGGACGTAATTGGAGCTGTTTTTCTATGGAGTCAATGGAAAACGGCTCCAATTACGTCCCAAGAAGTGACAGGCACTTCTTTGACGTGTGCGTCTTTTTTTTTTTTTTTTACGCGCCGTCTTTTGACAGCGGCTATTAAAAAAATGACCGTCGGCACAGAACATCGCAAAGCCCATTCAAATGGATGGGCAGATGTTTGCCGGCGCATTGGAGCCGTATTTTTGGACGTAATTCGAGGTTAAAACGCTCTAATTACGTCCGTAAATAGGGTGTGTGAACCCAGCCTTAATGTTCAGTTGTCAATGGGCACAGTTATCCATACCACTTCTACATGCCCCTTTTTTTTACCTGGATGTCGCCCATTGAAGGGGCCCAAAAGAAGTTAAGCCCAATTTAAAAATGTCTGACTAGAATTTCTAACATCGTATCCGAAGACAACTCCACTTTTATATATATTTTTGTTAAGAAATATAACAAAATAAGAAATGCGTACGTACATGTATGTTTCAATGGTGATCCAGTCTGATCGTCCCTTGGGATTAAGAGGGAAATGGTTCCCTTTTAGGACAGATTTACTCATGCCTTATGGGTTTTCTCTGGATCGATAAGGGAAAACAGCTCTCAAATTTACCCCTACCCCTTTCCTTCATCCACATCCTTCTCCTTCCTCTTGGTTGAAGTTGATGGACATTTGTCTTTTTTTTTCAACCTTACTAGCTATGTAACGAAGTCAGAATATATGTGTAGAGACGTGTCCAGATGCCTTAATGGAGCCATTGACCTCTGTGAAGTTATGATCCATGAAAACGTGGATGCACAAAAGAAACCAGATGAGACTGAATGTCACTCACGTGACAATCAAGAGGACAAAGACCATTTGAGGCTAAGATCATCCGGAGCCCTTTGAAAGTTTCTTATACCTTTTTATGTGCTCCTTGTACTTTCAGGTCCCTAGAAATTTATATTCAGTCCTCTATAGTTATTAAATAAATCCACTTCTTCCTTGACTGTGTGTCTCGAGAGGGTTACAAGTCAGGTTTGCAGGTGGCATTTTTTAGACTGCACAATATATTCTGAATGTAATAAGCTAATGCAACGTTTCTGTCAAGGTCATTGCACTTTTCATTAGAATTCTGCCCATATTTGACACAGGAGTTTGTCGTACTACACGTTCTATCTAGAAAAATAGGGCTTATATCAATTATATTTCATATTACAGTTTTCATAAGGCCACTGGTGTTTGACGGTTGTTTTCTTTTAGCTCTTTCATGACTTGGAGGGGGGTCTTAATTTCCAGAGAAAAAGAGGTCAAATAAATATATAAGACCATAAAGACCTTGTTTTACTTGCATCTCCCTCCCTTAGCTTTACATGCACCCTCAGTCGTGGATGACCATCCAGGTACAGACATAATTATTATTTTTTTACAGGGAAAAGGGCAAATCAGACCCAGGGGCGTAGCGAGGTGACAGGCAGCCGGGGCACATGTTAAGTAAGGAGGTGGAGGGGTGCGCAGAATGTGGGTCTCTGAAAGTCCTGCCATCTCCTCCATCTTCTGTCTGTACTTCAGAAAGTTTCAACAGCTAGAGCTTATTACTGGCTTTTGTAACTTGATACAGGCAGCTCTGTCTGGATGGGATGGGGAGGGAGTGCACTTTAGATTATTGGTTTTTATTAAACTTGAATATGTGAAATGCAATAGGATCATGAGCGTTCGAGTCTATACTGCGGTGTCAGCCAGTGGCATCCCCATAGTAGTGTCTGTCAAACATAGAAGCAGCCGTATTGTTTTGTCATGCATTCCCCCCCCCCCCCCCCATTCCTCACAAATTTACTAACTACCCATGGTTCCAGCCTTGCCTCTTCTCTTGTGCCTAATCCTGTGTGGTCAGGAACGTCGTGGGCAAAGAATACCTGTAGATGTCCATACGTTAGCACCGACCATGTCTCAACAACTGCTGACACGTTTGCAAAGAATGGCACACCTTATGATAGTTGGACAGTTGGAGTGCTTTGCACCAAATTTATTAAAACTCATGCACTTCCCTTAACACGTTTTAAACGGTCAGAAAATAGAACAAATTTGCGCCATTTTCACCTAAGTTTCTTAATAAATGCTGCCTAAAATGTCTCTCTGGAGACCATGCCCACTTTTCTGGTTACTTTACCAAATTTGGCAAGAGATGAGAAGTGGCAAATTTTGCCAGAAATTTTGCCAAAGTTGTTTGTGCAGTTTATGCTAAAATTTGCTGTAAACTGCATATATCTTTGACACTTTGACCTCCACATTAGTAACCTGTAAAGACCTTGCAAGCAGAGCAGGCATCAGTGATGGTACATGTTGGCATTTTGCTGCTGGGCAATGCCCATATACTAGAATTGTCCATAGCTTCCTGCTGTCTTTTTTATTTTTTATTTTATTAAATATTAAGAGTGAACTGTGATGGGTGACACATAGATCTCCATAGGCTCAAGTAGAGAAAGCGTGTCACCGAGCCTGATTTCACACTGCTGCAAAGCAACCATCCCAGTCTGATATATGGAGATAGAAATAACAGGTGAGAGACTGACACATGGAATACCATAATGGTGCACATGGGAAACTAGTTTTGGCCGGAGTGTCCTTTTAATGATCTGTTAATCTCCGTCCAGCACACATGACTCACGGTCACAAGTGAAAACATACAGCCTTTCTTAAATTCTTTCTTGGATCCTATAATCTTCAGATGGTTTTGTTATTATATTGCAGCTTGCTGAGAAACGTTCTTACATGTATTCTGCATTCATGACTATACAGTCTCATATTATGGAAATCTGTACCGAGACACTTGATTTTCCAGTATATGAACTGTTCCTTGGATTACTTTAGAACCGCTTAAGTTTTTTGTTTTGTTCACACTGCTGAACCTCAATGGTAGTTCATGATAACATAAAATACTGTCACTGTGTGTTTTAGTTGATGTGGATAAATCCGTAAAAATAAAAAAATGAGAACAAATGTAAAACTGTAATTATGAGGGGGAACCAGATTCTGACACCCTACAAATGTAATAAGATATTTGGGAAAGCAAAGTTGTTGTTTTTTTCAAATACAGCGCCACTTTTTTCCATGGGCTGTTTTTGGTATTACAGCTCACCCAATTTAGGCCATGGATAAGAGTTTTACTGGAAGGAAAAAAAATTGACTTTTTTTTTATAATCTCAGGGAAAGGCTTTAAAGAGGCTCTGTCACCAGATTTTGCAACCCCTATCTGCTATTGCAGCAGATCGGCGCTGCAATGTAGATTACAGTAACGTTTTTATTTTTAAAAAACGAGCATTTTTGGCCAAGTTATGACCATTTTTGTAGTTACTTTTAAACACACCCACTTGGACTTTTGCAAGCCTCATTTGCATAACTACAAAAATGGTCATAACTTGGCCAAAAATGCTCGTTTTTTAAAAATAAAAACGTTACTGTAATCTACATTGCAGCGCCTATCTGCTGCAATAGCAGATAGGGGCTGCAAAATCTGGTGACAGAGCCTCTTTAAAGAGGTTTTCCACCTTTTTCCCCAAACTATTTCGAATCACATTTTAAATACGTATTAAACTAACATTATAATCTACTTGCAAATGCCTATGCAAAGATCTTGATATCTTCTAATATCGAGTAGTGCCATGTGACTCTGCAACCATCGGCACTTAGCACTTCCGATGATGTGCCAACCGGTCTTCCGTCTTTACTTCCAGACGAACTCCTCTTCCTGTCTTCTCCACGGACAGCGCGTCATCAGTGACGTTCCTGTAGTGGGCAGTTCCTATCGACGATGCAGTAAACTAGCGACTAGGTTCAATAAATCTGTATTTGAATCACACTCTTGAATGAAAATATAATGCGCCTGCGCAGCTCTTAACTTGTGTTTTATAAGCTAAGCCGCAAGCCCAGTTCTAGTCCAATCCGTTCCACTTTTTTTTTTCAAAGGGCAAGTCTTAGTTCATTCTTTCAACGTTGCCTATGGTGTTTAGTGCAGCACTTGTACGTTGGAACGTTCTCTTTTGCTTTCAGTGATGTACTGAGAGCAGTAAAATGATGACGGAGAGGAGAGATTGTGTAGTAAGCGTGATTAGTCCCTGACATGCTGGTAGACAAGTGGTGCTTGCCGGGAGGAGCGACAGAAGACAGACGCAGAGGTAAATAAAGCATTATGCTAAATGAAAAATAAAAAAATTTCAAAAACATTCAGTGTGGTTTATTTTTTATAATAATAAGCGGAGGCGTGAGAAAAATTTTTAGATGTCAGAAAACCCCTCTAAGTGGTTAAAACTAGAAATGATGGGTAGATGTACAACATGTATGGACCCCATATAACCTGATGTCCTTAATCTGCTTAAGACATCCCTGATAAGGTAAATGAATACCGTGAATGTTTTATTTCTACAATTGTGTAATCGTCAATCATTTAACATAATCAATTTGTCTGGGATTTCCAATATATAAGGTTAATAATTTTCAAAGGGTTTTAAGTTAATCATTGTTAATCACTGTATACATGAAAAGTAATAATATATTTCGTGTTTTCATTCACAACAATTTTAATTTGTCGGTGAATGAGTACAGTTTTACACTCTTGCTAGCCCTCTCTCAGCTGAGAAGTGGATACAATTGGCAATGCTCTGAACTAAATACAATAGCAGCAGCTTCACAAATATCTGTTCTGGCTTGTTCATCATCGGTTCCGTACAACCTTTCCGTTAGAGGAACCGATGAACAGAAACGATCGCTTCCCTTTGCATTATTATTCGGTAATACACGTGATTTAGAAATACTATTCTAGTGCACACTCCTATAACTATAATAATTTTTCACAAAGTGGAGGAACGCTTTAATGTAAAGAGTGTTCAGGTTCACTAACCGCAAACCAATATCTTGAAAGTGGTAAAGGAGCTGAAACACAAAGGGGGGAATTTATCAGGCGTAGAAGACATTTTGTGCAAAAACGTAGCATTAAAAAAGTAGATGGGGCTTAGCAGGAGGGGTAGGGGCCACTCGCTGCTTGACCAATGTATTACAATTTACGCGAGTAACTGATGTAAATTATAGCGAAAATCTACTCCTCATAGCTGGTGTAGATTTCCTTTTCTGGCACACAGACCGCCAGAGATGCGCTTAATTTCTTAAGAGACGTGGGCCTCTTTATAAATTGGGTGCATTTTACGCCAGTTCTCTTGGCATGTGAAACACCAGTCTTAATAAATCTGCCCCAGAGTATATTAGAAAGCTGTAGTAGTTTTTATTTTGTACAGTGATTAAGGTTTATTTATATAAAACGTAAAAACACCTTCCTGACATCCGCCGTGTATGTGTGTGTGTGTGTGTGTGTGTGTGTGTATATATATATATATATATATATATATATATATATACACATACAGCGCATGTCGGGTGGGGGAGTATGGAGCAAGCTCACGGGCTGAGCCCGCTCCATAGAATGATCGCGTCGGCTGTATTTTATTTTAAAAAGTAAAAAAAAACAACCCTTTTCACATTTACTCTCGAGCACAATGTAAAAAAAAAAAAACTTTAACGTAAATGGTATTGACGCGTCCGTAAAAGTCTGAACTATTACAATATATCATTATTTAGTCCGCACAGTGAACGGCCTAAAAAATGGCAGAATTTTTTTTTTTTTTTTTGGTCACTTCATCTTCCACAAAAAATGGTGCAATAAAAAGTGATCAAAAAGTCATGTACCCCGAAATGCTGCCAATAGAAACTACACGCTCGCCCCGCAAAAAATAAGCCCTCATACTGCTCAATCGACGGAAAAAAATAAAGTTATGGCACTCAGAATGTGGCGACAAAGCTCCAAATGTTGTTTTTAACACATTTTTTTTCCTTGTAAAAGTAGTAAAACATAATTAATAAAGTTAACACGCCGTTTTTCCCGTACGGTGTGCGCCGTAAAACCAACCCCCCCCCAAAAAAAAAGATTGAGTAATCGCTGTTTTTTTTTTTTTCCTATTCCACCCCACAAATATTTTTTTGCCAGTTTCCCACTACATTAAATGGTGGAGTGAGAATCTACAACTCGTCCCTCAGAAAGCAAGTCCTTACACAGCTATATGGATGGAATAAAAAAAAAAAGTTATGGCTTTTGGAACTTGGGGAGGAAACGAAAGTGAAAATCTGAAAAATGGCGGCCATTTTCCCATTCACTTCAATGGGAAAAGAAGGCTGCAATGCCTGTGAATCGCCACTAAATGCGTGTGGACGATTCACAGTGAGCAAGTAGACATGAAGGGGAAGCAGCGCTCGTACGAGCGTTGCGGCCCCTTCAAAACAGCTGTTCGTCGGGGGTCCCAGGACTCTGACCCCTAACCATCAATTTTTATTGGCTGGAAAACACCTTTTGAAATATTCGGGTATTTTGTGTAAAGAATGTAAATATTACCTAGCTGAACAGAGGCAAACTGAAGCAAAAAAAGAAAAAACATTGAAATCAATGGTAAATGCAAACGGAAACTATACTTTCTGTTCCTCTGGTGGAACATATGAACGGAAAAGCCAAAAGGAAGCCCAGTGCTGATATGAGCTAGCGGCTTGTCCTATATTTTGCAGGATTAACAACCAGTCATTTTGTTTTTCCTTTTTGTTTGTTCTTGGTTTTTTTGTGGTCATTTTTTTAAATTTTAAAGAGCTATTAATTTCCTTTCACCATAGTTTGGTATACACTGGCCATTAGCAGGTATGAGCTAACCTTGCATTACTTATATCTTTCCTATATAGTGATTTCAGCATCCGTAAACACATTTTTCGGTCTTCTTTTCCTGTCCTTTATCTCTATAATAAATTATAGAACTTGTTGTAACACGGTACTGCAGTTTTCAACTAAATTAAATGTGATTCATCATTGTAGCCATTACCTCAGAGATTTAATAGACAAATGCACTACGGAGGTAATATTTCTCATCTTTTTTACTAATTTATTTTATCTATTGATCTTATCATTTGGGCTGGAATTATATCTATGGTTGTTGATGTATAGAAAAAACAGAGTCTCCAAGGCGCTGCTGCACTAGGAAGGCAATAGGCATAAACGATATATAATATTCAAGCGATTTATTGAAAACAAGGCTACGCGTTTCAATGCCGCACCGGCATCTTCATCAGGCCATAAAAGTGTTCAGTGTGTATTCAAACTGTGCAGTTGATATGCTTTTATGGCCTGATGAAGATGCCGGTGCGGCATTGAAACGCGTAGCCTTGTTTTCAATAAATCGCTTGAATATTATATATCGTTTATGCCTATTGCCTTCCTAGTGCAGCAGCGCCTTGGAGACTCTGTTTTTTTCTATACATCAGCATATCTTCTGCGGTTTTCCTTGGAACACCGGCACTGAGTCCTGGCAGCAGCAGCTATTATTCTCTCAACTGTCCGTTATCCTCTTATCCTAGGTGAGCACCTATTTGGATTTTTGGATATTGTACTTTTATTGCCCGGGTAATCTACACTATGTGGCGCTGTGTTTTCTATCTCCTATCTATCTATGGTTGTTAAAATTGTTCCATGTGCAGTATGTCTGAGTAATATTGATTCATATACTTTCACCTTCTGTATGATAGGCAGGACCGCTCTGGTAGATCTCTTATTGGACACGTTGGGAAACTTTGTGAACGGTCCCCTAGACAAAATGACAGCTGCCTCTCCCACCTACCTCTTATTGCATTCTGACCACATATAACCGCCATATATAAAACACAACACACAAGAAACCTTGTCAGTGCTCGGGTTGGAAACCATGTTGCAGCAATTTCGATTCTATTTGCACTTGCCAAGAAGTTTGAAACAATTCGACTCCTTGCTGAATTTGTGAAATTATACTTGCACATACACTTTTGCAATTAATTTTTTATTTTATTACTCCAGTAAATCTAAAACTTAGCAAATTTTTTAATTGCTTCAAAATTCTCCTACTGTCTCCACGGCTACAGCCTACAAACGCTGTCGTTTTGATCTGGTAGTTATGTATTCCTTCCTTCCATCTGCCTCCCTCTTCTGCGGACAGGTTGCACACAGGGTTTGTTTGTGGTCTGTAACCATAGAGACACGAAGGTCTAAATTTGAGCTATATACAGAAAACAGTAGGATTTTTTTTTTGTTTTTGCAAAGTTGCTTCATTTTTATTATTATTGTGCATTGAAAAAATACAATTTTAAATCATATTATAGCTTGTATTGAAATACGACAGGAAACTTTAAATGTCATATATTCTTTTTAAAGAACAGTGGTATATCTGGATCGGTTTCACAAACCACATATTTTATCTTGGTTAATAGGGTGCTCATTCTGTACTACCTTCCTTTTAATGATAAGGGGAACAGATACTTGAAGTTTAGGGAATAGCATAACAAAATTCCCTTATATTCTTATCAAAATTCCCATTAAAAGTTTGAGGCTGCTATTTTTTATTATTATTATATATATATACAATGTGCTTATTTGCTTTTGAGTTTCATTAAAATATTTATTTTTCACATCAATTTAAGTTAAAAAGAAGAGGACTATCAAACCGAGGATTCAAACAACCTCTTCCCTTAAATCAAAGGATGAGGACAATTCTATGCAGAAACAATCCGAGGTAAGACTCTCAATCTAATGTTTACTACCTTTTTCACATGAGTGCCTTTTTTGCCAATAAAATCATTTTATTTAGTATAAGCAAATTAGCATTTTGGAACAACAAGGGCGTCACCGTTGCTCCAAAATGCTCTGTCTTCTTTCCCCAGTCCAAACTCCCCCTCCTTTTCTTCTTCCATTGATTGACGGGGCCAGGCAGTGTATTAGGCGAGTTCACGCCTAACCCCGTAGTCTCCTGAACGCACGTGCAGCTCTGCTTATTAATCGGCACATGGGCTTTACACACTTTACATTCACCGTTCTTAACGGCAAAATCGGGGAGCTGGAGGCCTTGATACTGGAAGAAAATATAGATCTAGTTGGTGTTGCTGAAACATGGCTAGGCTCTTCGCACGACTTGGCTGTAAATCTACAGGGTTTTACACTTTTTCGGAAAGACAGGACAAATAGGAAAGGCGGTGGTGTATGTCTGTATGTGAGAAGTGATATGAAGGTGGTGGTGTATGTCTGTAAGTGAGAAGTGATATGAAGGCGAGTGTGAAAGGGAATAGTGGGTGAAGATTGTGAGGATGTTCAAACCTTGTCGGTGTAACTAGAGAGGGAGGTAAACACTGAAAAAATTAGTTTTGGTGTAATCTATAGAACCCCCCCCCCCCAATATAACGGAGGAGATGGAATGTCAGCTATATAAACAGATGGAGCGGGCTGCACAGGCTTGTACTGTAGTAATAATGGGAGATTTTAATTACCGGGATATTAATTGGTGTCATGGTTCGGCTTCAATTGCAAAGGGGTGACATTTCCTCAACCTGTTGCAGGAAAATTTTATGGGCCAGTTTGTGGAAACCCGACTAGAGGTGAAGCTCTGTTGGATCTGGTCATTTCTAATAATCCAGAGCTTGTTGGGAACGTCAATGTTCGTGAAAACCTCGGTAACAGTGATCATAATATAGTTACATTTTGCCTATACTGTAAAAAACAAACACAAGCTGGGAGGCCAAAAAAATTTAATTTTAAGAGCCAATTTCCCCAGGATGAGGGCTGCAATTCAGGATATAGACTGGGAAGAACTAATGTTAAATAATGGGACAAATGATAAATGGGAGATTTTCAAATCTACTTTGGGTAATTATAGTGCCAAATTTATTCTTATAGGTAACAAGTATAAACGACTAAAATGAAATCCCACATGGCTTACACCTTCTGTAAAAAGGGCATGACAAAAAAAGGACATTTAAAAAATACAAATCTGAGGGTACATCTGCAGCCTTTGTAAATTATAAAGAGCTTAATAAAATCTGTAAAAATGTAATAAAATCAGCAAAAATACAAAATGAAAGGCAGGTGGCCAAGGATAGTAAAACAAAGCCCCAAAAATTCTTCAAGTACATAAATGCAAAAACGTCAAAGTCTGAACATGTAGGACCTCTAGATAGTGGTAATGGGGAGTTCGTCACAGGGGAAGGAAGAGAAGGCATAGTTACTAAATGGGTTCTTTAGCTCTGTATATACAACAGAAGAAAGAGCAGCTGATGTAGCCGTTGCCAGTGCTGTTACTATATCAGTTGATATACTGAATTGGATGAATGTAGATATGGTCCAAGCTAAATTAAATAAAATAAATGTGCACAAGGCCCTGGGACCAAATGGGATACACCCTAGAATTCTTAAAGAGCTTAGTTCAGTTATTTCTGTCCCCCTCTTCATAATATTCAGAGATTCTCTCGTGACTGGTATAGTGCCAAGGGACTGGCGCAGGGCAAATGTGGTGCCTATTTTCAAAAAGGGCTCTAGGTCTTCACCGGGTAATTATAGACCAGTAAGTTTAACATCCATCATGGGGAAAATGTTTGAGGGGCTATTGAGGGACTATATACAGGATTATGTGACAAAAAATAGTATCATAAGTGACAGCCAGCACGGTTTTACTAAGGACAGAAGTTGTCAAACCAACCTGATCTGTTTTTATGAAGAGGTGAGCAGAAGTCTAGACAGAGGGGCCGCTGTGGATATAGTGTTTTTGGACTTTGCAGAGGCATTTGACACTGTCCCTCGTAGACGTCTAATGGGTAAATGAAGGACTATAGGTTTAGAAAATATAGTTTTGTAATTGGATTGATAATTGGTTCAAGGACCGTATCCAGAGAGTTGTGGTCAATGATTCCTACTCTGAATTGTCCCCAGTTATAAGTGGTGTACCCCAGGGTTCAGTGCTGGGACCACCATTATTCAACTTATTTATTAATGATATAGAGGATGGGATTACTAGCACTATTTCTATTTTTGCAGATGACACCAAGCTATGTAATATAGTTCAGTCTATCGTTGCAAACGGATTTAAACAAACTAAGTGTTTGGGCGTCCAGTTGGCGAATTAAGTTTAATGTAGATAAATGTAAAGTTATGCATCTGGGTACGAACAACCTGCATGCATCATATGTCCTAGGGGGAGCTACACTGGGGGAGTCACTTGTTGAGAAGGATCTGGGTGTACTTGTAAATCATAAACTCAATAACAGCATGCAGTGTCAATCAGCTGCTTCAAAGGCCAGCAGGATATTGTCGAGTATTAAAAGAGGCATGGACTCGCGGAACAGGGATGTAATATTACCACTTTACAAAGCATTAGTGAGGCCTCATCTAGAATATGCAGTTCAGTTCTGGGCTCCAGTTCATAGAAAGGATGCCCTGGAGTTGGAAAAAATACAAAGAAGAGCAACGAAGCTAATTAGGGGCATGGAGAATCTAAGTTATGAGGAAAGATTGAAAGAATTAAACCTATTTAGCCTTGAAAAAAGACGACTAAGGGGGGACATGATTAATTTATATAAATATATTAATGGCACATACAAAAAATATGGTGAAATCCTGTTCCATGTAAAACCCCCTCAAAATACAAGGGGGCACTCCCTCCGTCTGGAGAAAAAAAAAGTTCAACCTGCGGAGGCGACAAGCCTTCTTTACAGTGAGAACGGTGAATCTATTCAATAGTCACCGCTGGAGCTGTCACAGCAGGGACAGTAGATGGCTTTAAAAAAGGCTTAGATTTCCTAGAACAAAAATATATTCGCTCCTATGTGTAGAAATTTTTACCTTCCCTTTTCCCGTCCCTTGTTTGAACATGATGGACATGTGTCTTTTTTTCAACCGTACTAACCATGTAACTATGTAACTGCGCATGCGCCGATGACGTCCGACTACACCCTCTTCTGCTCCGCGATTCCTGAGGTCCGTCTCTTCCAGTTGTAGTCTGACGTCCTCGCCGCATGCACGTTTGATTCAGGTTATCCTTCACTATATTTTAACCTATAATCACTGCATGTAATTCCATTACTTGGACATTATAAGTGACCCCAATATATCACAGAGCTGTACTCCTACAAGATATATGAAAAACCGATAAAAGACCGTCTATTAGCTCAATAAAAATAAATAAATTATTGCATTTCTTTAAAAATTGTTACCCGTATATATAAAAATGAATCCACACTGATGAAAAGATCAGATCGTCACACCAGGAAATGTCTTGTATCAACACTATACAGAGCCATCTATTGTCAGTATATATGATAACTACTCAAATATATGTATAGTGATATGAATAAAAGAAGACCGACTAGTATATCGGTGGCTAGCCTGTGGGCATACAGATGATAACTATATAATTAATGGAATTTGCTCAACACCCATTTAGAAATGGGCAATGTGTTGCCACATATAAAGTGCAAAAGCTGATGGCGAACTCCCCACAGTCCCCCCAAAAGTAACATAACCAGTACTAACCTGATTCCTTGCAATGGCGTCCTACCCACAGTCTACTCTATATTACCCTGTTACTAGTTTGACAGACTCCCTTTAAAGAGGCTCTTTCACCAGATTCTCAAATCCCTATCCTATTGCATGTGATCGGCGCTGCAATGTAGATAACAGTAATGTTTTTTTTATTTAAAAAAACGTTCATTTTTGGCCAAGTTATGAGCTATTTTATATATATGCAAATGAGGTTTGAAATGGACAACTGGGTGTTTTTTTTTTTTCGTTATGTCCAACTGGGCGTGTATTGTGTTTTTAACTGGGCGTGTTTAAGTGTATGACACTGACCAATCAGACCCCTAATGGGGCTATTCACACAACCGATTTTTTGACGGCCCGGGAAACCTGGCCGTCAAAAAATGGGACATGTCCTATTTTCGGCCGTTTACCCGGCCGCCCGGCTCCCATAGAAGTCGATGGGGCCGGGTAATACACGGCCATCACCGGAATGTGTCCCGAGTGATGGCCATGTATTCCGTCGCTCACTCCCTCCTCACAGCGCAGAGTGCATGTGAGGAGGAGGATTTTATGCCATTCGGACGAATGGTTGTGCGCTGGAGATAAGTTTATACACTGTGTGGCAGGGCCGGGGTGTACAGCAGGTGGAAGGGAGCACTGCGCTGGCTCCCTTCCCCTGCTTGTTTTAAAAGTGCCCTGGCCCGGCGGCACCTTCCATGGCCGATGGCGCCGCTATCAGCTGCTGCTGCTGCTACTACTGTAGCGATGACACTATACCAGAGCAGGGAGGTATCTCCCTGCTCTGCTATGTGCTAGCCCCACTTTAGGTCCCTGAAGGAGCGGAATCCCCTTGTGTTCGGGGATTCCGCTCCTGGACAGAGCGCTTGATGTCTCTGTCCATATCTGTGCAGTGACATCAGGGGCAACTCCTGAAGCGGAATCCCCGAACACTCTGTGACCGGGGATTCCACACCAGGAGAAGCCAGTAACGTTCAGTGTCCATAAATGGACACAGACGACAGGGGCTTTTCCTGAAGTGGAATCACCGGCCACATGGGGATTCCCCTTCAGGAGTTGCCCCTGATGTCACTGTCAAGATATGCCCGGCCCGGAACGGATGCAAAACTAATGCAAACCGGCCGGGAAAAACGGACGATTTTATGAGCCGACACTCAGGCTCGGGCGGGACCCTGTCGTGTGAATAATACAGTGTGTGTATAAAGTCACCGGGGGGGGGGGGGAGTAATAAATATCAAGCAGTGCAGGAGTCTAAAGGTCTATTAAATAGAATAGTAGGCCAAGTACATCTCTATAAACGGGAGAAATGCAAATTTATGTATTCTCTTTGCCTTCTTGCTTTTTGTCCGCACTTTATGCATCCTATATCAACCTCATGCTTTGTGAGGAGATAGCATTTCTGTTCTTCTTTGTTTTGTATTGATTGTTTCATTTTCCTGAGCCATCCCCCAACTCATTCACAGTGCCCTGCCGGTTAGCTTTCTTTCTGTTTGCAGTTTTTCCCCTGTGGCATTGCATCTTCAGCCGGAATGCATACTGTGAATGTAAACTAGATGCTCAAATGAAGAAGCACAGAAGAAGCTATTACATTGGACCACATATAAAACTGGGTTGAAAACGAGTTTTCCCTGTTGATTGCAGATGACTAGATCTTTGAATTTTAACCACTTTACTGTAGCCCAATTTTTTTTTTTCACCCAGTGGGTGAGCCATGTAGACCATGGACTTATTTTGAACCTTGGTCTATTAAAACTAATGCAATAACTCTCCTGTTATGTATGATTCATCTCCCATTACATATCCTTGTCACTATTTTAAAGTAACATAAGCATTTTGATATACGGTACTGCCGATTAAAAATACTGAAAAACTAATTCTCCCACACCAAATATGTATATATCCAATATACATTCTAATATACTTAATATAAAATACTAGTAATATGAATCATTTTGTTTCTAGGAAATATTATTAAATTCTATGTGCACTTTTGTCCATCGCATACTGGAACCTAAAATCAATTGAAGGAAATTAAAATGTTGTCTCTGTTATATTCAACATAATGTGCAGCGAGATGGAACATTGGAATGGCTCTTCTTATAATTATGTTCACTATATAGCGTAGAACCATTTTTTTTCCCTTCACTGTAGATAGAAGAAAATAATTAATTAGTCTTGACTAAAAATATCCTATTGTTTTTGTGTTTACAGTTCCGAAGTACACCCTATGTGTCTCCATAGTTACAGACTACAAACAAACGATGTGTGTAGTCTGATTCTCCCATCATATATTACTCCATTACCTCTACTCCCTCTTCTACTGTCTGTACCTTCGCAAGAAACAAAGGAAATTTGTAGTCTATAACGATGGGGACACACGTGTCTGGATATGAGCTGTGGACACAAAACCGTACAATATTTTTAACGAAGACTCTATTCAAAGTTGCTTAATTTTTGTTTTGGATTCATTGGAACAATTAATAAAATATAGCATAGGTGCACATAGCTTTTAATGATACCTAGGATTTCAGAAATGCTGCTTTTTTTTAAAGGGAGTATATTGTAAAAAATAAAGTTTTCATTTTTAACATATTTTTTTGTAAAGTATTTTTTTTACATGTTGCTATCTGTATTAAAAATAACAACTCCACAAATCTTGTAATTTTCACACCGACCTCTGAGCCCTCGCAAAAGGCCACTTCTCAGCAGTTATTTCATTCTCATCAGAGGCAGGATTACACTGTAACACCTGTATTATAAAGCTGAATGCCGATAATAGGATCACTTAATTGACAATAAGTGATGGGTACAGCTTATCCCCCCCCCCCCCCTGCACAACACTCTCCCATAGTCATTAGGTTGTTATCTGACTTCTGTACAGTAAATAGAATAAGAACACAATTAATCCGGATTTTTTTTTTTTTAAACTATATACTGAAAAATATATATATATTTTTTATATGTAAAAAATAAATGGTAAAGAATTTCCTTTTAGGTGACTTACGGTGCTAATTTATTGACTTCATCAAGTGAGCATGGAAATCTGATCTAAATAAATCCGTTCTGTGACGATTTTGAGTTTCTAATTTACATTTGAAAGAGATGGATATCGTTTTGTTTTTTTTCCAAGTTAACCTGCTCCTAGCCATTTTTATCGGGAATTTACTGCATATGGAGTTTTACAGCACTCATTGAATTCAATAGTAAACCCTCTCCTTCGCTCCAGATACAAAATAAATAATTATACTACAGCCACTTTTAATCCACAGTCTCAATCTCTTTCCTGTTCTTATTCACCTTGGATACTGAGACGACCCTGTGATTACAAGCAACCCTCTACCTTGTTAATAACATTTCATTAAAGGGGTATTCCAGCTAAAAAAAACAATTATCACCTATCCACTGGATAGTGATACGTGTAAGTGTTCACATAACGTTAAAGCCCTACATTCTATATAAAGTTCCAGCGCTTATGACAAATGTTTTCATAGGGCCCATGTACCCAGCATATGCCAGAAGCGTGTTCTTCTGGCAGGCACCAGGATGGTATAGGTGGGCAAATATCTTTTTCTGTATAGAATATCTTAGCATAAGTAGCTATTCTATACAGAGGGATACAGTAATAGTTACAATAAAAAAAAAAAATATATATATAGATATATAGCACTGTAAAAAAAAAAATTTGTTGGAGCTTATATTGACATAGGCTACAGAAAGTCTATACAGTGGCATATATGGCAGTTTTCCGTCAGCGGTATACCTCGGGAACTCAGACGAATGGAAATAATACTGTTAACTGAGCTATAGGCTGGTAAGGGACCGACCACTGGAACCCCCAATAGCCTTATAACTGCAGCAACGAGGAGTTTGAATAAAGCAGCGCTCGAGCATGCGCGCAACCGCTACATCCAAGCTTTATGGAAATCACGGAAACAGCCGAGCGCAACCAATCTAACTTTCACCAACGATCTAGTGGATAAATGTTTTTGGCCAGGCTACCCCTTTTAAGCTTAGTTTACTACATGATCAAGTACAAACTAACTTGTTATGAGGGATGAGTCCAAATAATGAGCCTGTATCCTGGACCAAAAGCCACACACACAAATGTGGTTTGTTCCATGGTTTTCAGGTGGCTTTTATGGCAATCAGCAGTCACAGTTCATTTTAAGAAGCAATTCTAGGAAATCATTTTAGAACTTCTTCTATGGGAAATTTAAATTATGGTAATGCATTACACTACATAACCACCCAAACACAGATCACTCACAATTGTGACTTCCTGTTGGCATAAGATAAATGACTGACTAGTGCAGGGGTAAGCAACCTATGGCACTGGTTCCACAGTAGGCACGCGGGGCTTGTTTGCTGGCACACTTCCCTCTCCTGGTGTCCAGCATCGTTGTGTGGTTAGCGACACTGAACACAGTGAGGGAGAGCGGCGCTTCATTATTCACTTGGCGGCGCTGATCACAGGACAGAGAGCAGTTCTTTGTTTGTCACTGCCGAACACTTACCAATTACACAATGCAGCACTGCTCTCTCTCCTGGTGATCACTGCCGCAGGGACGGAGTTCAGTAACCGCTCGAAGTCCTTAGCCAGACTGCTGTGTTCGGACTGTGATATAAGGACAGTTTATTGGCCGGATTTCCTAAACTGACCACAGTTCAGGTAGCCGTGCTTCTATCATCATAGTCATCCGTGACGCTGTGAGTCAGTGTCTCCCCGCATAAATACTGTCCCATACTGAAAACATGATTACAATATAGGACCGTATTCCTGCATGGAGGCAAGGACTTCTAGCATCGTAGAGATCTAGGATTCTAAATGCCCAGCTCCCTAAACTGTAGTCAGTCCGGTAAACACTTCCGACACACGGATAATAAGGCCTAAAAGAAAAAGTTAGCAAAAGTTGGAAGCTCTCTCTATTATGTGCACCCCCTGGCTGGTGTTCAGTAGAGACCCTCGCTCTCCTATGTGCACCCCCCCCCCCAACTGGTGTTCAGAATACGCTCTCTCCTATGTTCACCCCTCTTCCAGCTGGTGTTCAGTAGCCGTGCACCCCTCCCCGGCTGGTGTTCAGTAGCCGTGCACCCCTCCCCAGCTGGTGTTCAGTAGCCTCGTATGCGCTACAGATGGATCGTCTTTACAAAGAGAGTCTGGGGTCACACTGAAATGTCAGCTTAATTAACTGATCAATTGGTTTAGGTCACATACGTGGTAACAATATGTCTTATGACTTTCATGTTTGCATGGCACACTGAGTACTTCATTTAAAAAAAATAAAAGTATTTTATCGGCACACCATACAAAAAAGGTTGCCTACCCCTGGACTAGTTGTTAACCTCATTATGTAATTGATTAATAATCTATCATTTATTAATGATAACCCCTTCTCAGTGATTTATTTACTACATTACACTAAATACTTTGTTCCTTGATACCTTCCCACTGATCGCCTAAAAAATAATAACGTTTTTAGACATACACTACAATGTGGATAGGCCATTAATGTGTAATTGGTGTGGGCACAACCCTCGGCACCATGGCTCCTTTAGGCCTCATTCAAACGACCGTAAGGGTTTTTACTGTCTGCAAATACGGATGCACTTCTGCAGCCGCCTGCAATATCGGAGGTGCCCATAGACCTCTATGATGGTGTCCGTGCCGGACAAGAATTGTGGACGAGAATAGGACATGTTCTATATTTTGCAGATAATTTCTAGAGCACGGACACACCTCCGCAAATATACCGAAGGGTGTCCGTAGCCTATAGAAATTAATGGATTGCAATTTCATTGGTAATAACCTGATCCGTAATTACAGATAAACTCCGGTCGTGTGCATGAGGCCTTACTGCATTAACTGACGCCGTCCATGTCCGAGCAGCTGTCTGGTACTGCAGTCACTATTAAGTGAAGAGCTTTCAGGAAAATGTAACACTTGCTGACTGTTTTCCCCCACAGAAAACGGCTGATCAGGGATTGCAGCTGCGTGACACCCTGTGATCCGCATATATTTGGGGTTCTCCCTATAGGAAAACAATTTTACAAAGTAGGCACACTCTTTAATGACCTGTTCAACCATATCTGATGGATTTTCCATTTCTAAACCACAAGAAAGACATTCAAAGCAAGTTCATAATGGTAGTTTTCACCCTACAAGGATGCAATGTGACATAAGATTATATAATGAAAGAAGTAAAAAATTACTCTAAGGCCCCATGCACACGAACGTGCTTTTGCGGCCGCAATTCCCCCGAACGTCCACGAGAGAATTGCGGCCCCATACATTCCTATGGGCCCATGCACACGACCGTGGTTTTCACGGTCCGTGCATGGCCCAGGAGCCTGGACCGCAGAAAGAACGGACATCTCTTATTACGGCCGTATTCTGCGGTCCAAGCTCATGGGAAATAATGGACGCGGCCATCGGCACGGCCTGCGATTTGCGGCGGCCCGCGGCTGTCACTCCGCTGCCGGCCGATCCGAAAATCACGGCCGTGCACATGGCTACAGTCATGTGCATGAGACCTGACTACTTTTTAGATTTGCTGTATGGAATTTTATTTTGATTTGTTTTAATATAATTTTATACATTTTAATTTCTTTTTTTATAATTTTTTTGTATTTTAAAAGGTCTTATTTCCAACAACCACAAGTGACTTGAAAAGAACAGCCACTCCAATCAACTCCCAGAAAGGTCATGTGGTAGACAATGAAGAAGAAATGGAAGAGGAACCCTGTGATGACACTCCCAACCTCTCCACTCCACCACCTAGCTACAGTAGCCCATCAGGAAGTCCATCGACCACAAACAACAAGCCTTCAGTCTCTAAAGCAGTTGAAAACATCAGTCTTAGTCCAGCGTCACCCCAGAACACCCAACAAACCCAAAAAAAGAGAATTCTTTGCATGTATGGAGATGGGTGCTACAGGTAATTTCTTTTACAGTTCCCTCCTTACTCGCCACGTGGTGAGAACAATGACTATGTGTAACTTCTAAAACAAACTGGCTTCATTATTTGCTTGTATTTTTTCTTAAAATGTCATCTATGGGAACATCTGAATTTGATAAGGGCATGGTGTATTCTCTCCTCAAGCGACGTCTGACCAAATGTTTTTGTAATCTGAAATTTGATAATTTTTTGGTTACACGATTACCTACTACTTTCACAGAACTGTTACTTTTCCAACAGAATAATTCTACTTAGTGCATTACCTCTGGCTGTCCATGGGGAGGGCAGAAGAGGCAATTGCCCAGGGGTATCAACCACCTTGAAAGAGCAGGTAATAATGTAGTCTTGAGTAATATTATTAGTGGCCGATACTCTGTTCATTTTGCATGGAGTACTGATGCCCCTCGAGCGATCTGGTGGTTTATTGTCATAGGATGATGGAAAAGTAGCTGCCAGACACCTCTGACTTCACTTCTCTCTCGGTTTAACAAAGCATATCCTCCTGTTCTATATCAATGCTACAGGAAAGGGCCCCTCACCTGATTATTCGCCCAGTGGCGTCCACCAACTTTAGTCCTGCCATATGGGGGGTTTGTTTAATCCATGTATATATAAAATATACATACCGACATGAATTACAGGTTACCTAACTTTTTCTATTGCTCTATGTGTAACTTTGCATATGAAGACATTATTAGTCTTACGCGAGGCAAGACCCGTTTGTCTAGTTGGACTCATGCCTTATATATACACACACAAGCTACACTGGCGTTTCTCATGTCTTCATTCCCAGAAGGGATTCTGATTAATGGGTTTATATTATAAAGATGATATAACTTTTATAAACTGATCTAAACTGAAATAAGCACAAACTTTTGTAAGAAATCACGACTCCTGCACTTCTAATATTAGCAAACATTTCATTCCAAACTAAAGCGTTCTTCACATTGATGCAGAAATAATTTTAGCCTTTAATACACAGGTAAAATCTTCCTCATGTAGAAGGGATGATTTAGAGGACCTGTCATGTCACTAGCTCCTACAAAGTGCGTTATTAGACTAACGTCATTGCCGCTTTCTCTGTGAGTCCAGCATTGTTTGTTCTTTACTTCTATGTCCCCTGATGCTGACATATTGCCCCTTCCTTTTTATTTATTAAAAAAAAATGTAAAGTAACTGATGGCTAGCCAAGTGCGTTTGCCCGCCAGCAATGGGCGGAGCTAGCAGAGAGCCTCTGACGCTCACTTATCAGCGTTCGGCTTTTTCCTACAGACATTCCTAGGCCAGCATCCTCGCGTGAGCATATTTAATGCTTTGGTTGTGGTTTTTTATGTGTTTAATTTTTTTTTTAAATCTTTAGGAAATTTTTGTTTAAAATAGTAAATAAAGTAAATGGTACTGGCATTTAAATTAGGAGTTTCACAAGGTTGTTTTTTTTTTTTAGGAGTCTTGTTTTTTCGAAGAGTCCTGGATGACATATTATTAGCATTTTATAGAGGTTGTCCATTTTGGACTAACTCCGTTCATATTGAGGCCTTTGGTCACAAGCATTTTTTTCCCTGCACTGCCGTTTTACATCAATGTTCTTCCATTTGTTTTTTTATTTATTTTTTAGCGGAAGCCTTTAGTCCTCGATCAGAGACCTGTTTTGGACAAAGCTCCTAGGTTTAGCGAACGGTAGAGGAAGTCCAGAATTGAGGAATCTCCCATCCATTAATTAAGCATGCTACAACAATAGGAATAAATCTATTCTGCCCTACGGGTACATTATTGCCTTTATATAACTCCGGAATTTCATGTCTTTTAATCAGTGACTGGTAATGAATATTCATTAGGGGTTATGCGCCTATAAAAATATAACGTTTAGCAGCTTCCTCTACAAGCTTTCACTGAACCCGAAGCCTTTAGACTCCTTCAGCAATAGACACACCCATTAGACTCCTTCGTTGCGATGGAAAATGTCTCTGTTTTCACCTTCCAGCAGTCAGTTACATGAGTGAAGCATGTAGTAGCAAACTCTATCATGACAAAGTAACAAAAGTATTCAAGATTACAACATGGCTCTTTATGTGAGAACATGTAAAAATGGATACTGTGACAATATATACATACGGACAGTCTGATCAGCATTTGAATTGTTAATACAAGAGTTTAGCGCTATGTAAAAAAACAAAGTAATCTGTTGTAAGTGATGGGTCAGTTGTGTGGCATAGGGCATGATGAAAGCCGACTAAGAGCAGCGAACGGGGGGAAAAATGTTTTGCAGCGCGGTGTCTAAAGGAAATGGGATGGGGCAAATATGAGCGCTCTTCGTTTCCATCAATGTAAGGTTATTGCGGTCAGGGTTTTTGCTTGTTAATGTGTTTACAAGACACTTCAATATATGTGAGGTTGAATAGATTGCTCTTAACATTATTATTGTCCTAGTATAATTAGTTTGAACACCTGCAAAGCAATTATTTGATCCCATTGATTTTCAAAGCAAGGACAACCATATAAAATATGATCGTAGTCAGCATTTTCGTTTCCAAGGAAAACAATAGTTTATATTGTAGTAAATGAATGTGTTTAATTAGATATAACTTATGTGCCAGGCAATAAAAACTACGTAGACCGCGGTATGATTGTAATAGAGGAATCGAAGTTAGGATTTCAGTACATTTAAAGTAGGACCTCAGGATGAGGATATAGTTGAATCCTATATTAGAGCAGGGAGCCGTCTGTTCCCTGGTCTACTATTCACTGTGTAATGCTGGCTGCTCACGGCTCAGCCCAGACAGGTGCGATGACGTCACTGCCTCGCAGCTGTTTGCGCTGAGCACGTATATTTTCAGAGTCTGCTGGACTTCTGGCATATACCAGCATTTCAGTCATCCTATTGGTCCACGGTGTACTCTGTGCCCGCCCTATTAACTTCTTGTTTAGCCTCAATGCCCGCATGCCGCGGTGAACTGACAGTGCCTGCCCCAATTTTATATACAGGGTAGATGTTTTTTTTTATACAGGGTTGATGGGGGTTATATACAGGATTGATTGGGTAATATACAGGGATGATGGTGGGCTAGTATATACAGAAATGATTGGGGTCCCTGTATATTACCCCCATCATTCCTGTATACAGCAGCCATCATTCCCGTATATAACACCCATCATTCCCGTATATAACCCCCACCATTTCTGTATACAGGGATGATGGGAGTTATATACAGGGATGATAGAGCTGTGTAGTGTATACAGGGATTATGGGGTTACATACAGGGGATAATGGCTGACTGGTACTATCGTTTGTTCAAGTCTCCTAGTGGGACTAAAAAAAAATTTCAAAATAAGTTAGGTTTTTCACAATATACAAAATAAGCAAACATTTAAAATGTAAAAAAAACCTTTTAAAAAAAATTTGTAACAATTTTTTTTTTATTTTGTGAAAGTAAACACAAAAATAATTATATAAATTTTTATATTGCCATAATCGTATAGACCCACAAAATAAAGTTAACATCATTTTTACCGCAGAGTGAACGCCATAAAAAAAAAAAATTTTTTCCATTTCCCCAATAAAATAGATTTTTCAAATTTTTCCAGCGCATTAAATGGAGCCATTAAAATCTTCAAATTGTCCTGCAAAAAAAAAGCCTTGTACGGCTATGTAGATGGAGAAATAAAACGTCAAGGCTCTTGGAAGGAAAAACGGAAAAAAAACAAAACTAGAAATGGTCTGTCATTAAGGGGTTAAATGCTGGCAATGAACTGATCGCAGCAGGTCTTGCAGTTGAAACTCCCGGCAATCAGCTGTTAACATTGAGGGAAAATGCAGTCTACTGCACGTCTCGAAATGAAGGGTTAACCAATGCCTAGCCGAACCAAGAACTCTGTGGCTAATGGAGGGGAATGCAATTATATGCCATAATATGATCGCTCTGTTGGCATTTTTTACCTTTTGTGCCCCAAGGTTTCTATAGAGCCAGCAGACTCTGTGTTACTCTTTACAGAACGTCTCCTCTGGGAGGTTAAGGCTGTGTTCACACTTAGTTTTTTGCACGCAGAAAATTCTGCCTTAAAATTCAGTTTGGAATTTTGAGGCAGATTTTGATCTGCCTGCACGCCGTTTGCTGCGTTTTTCGCTTGCGCCCGAAATAAGTTTTCTCTGCCTTTCATTGATGTCAATGGGAGGTCCGAGACGTAAACGCCTGAAGATAGGGCATGACGCTTCTTTTTCCTGCGAGCATTTTTTTCCACTCGCGGGAAAAAAATGCCTCTGCCTCCCATTGAAATGAATGGGAGGCATTTTTGGACTTTTTTTGGTGCGTTTGGACATTTAGGGTATGTTCACACGAGGTCATTATGTCCGTAAAGGACGGACGTATTTCGGCCACAAGTACCGGACAGAACACAGTGCAGGGAGCCGGGCTCCTAGCATCATACTTATGTACGACGCTAGGAGTCCCTGCCTCGCTGCAGGACAACTGTCCCGTACTGTAATCATGTTTTCAGTACGAGACAGATGTCCGGCAGCGAGGCAGGGACTCCTAGCGTCGTACATAACTATGATGCTAGGAGCCCGGCTCCCTGCACTGTGTTCGGTCCGGTACTTGCGGCCGAAATACGTCCGTCAATTACGGACGTAATGACCTCGTGTGAACATACCCTTAAACAGATTGCAGGTGGGAGACCAGGAAGATCTGCAAATAGAGTGGGGGAAACTAAATGAGTTGCATACTCAAAGTAAGTTGTATGCAGATAGATATTCACATTCATTTATAGAACTAAACAAGGCACGTGATTTACTTCTATATACGAGACCGATAGTCATGTTTAATTTTTATCTGAAATTCAAGTTCTACTTCACAGACTTATACTTCATATAAATAAACTATGGCTACATTCAGACGAGAGTGTCCGATTTGCGCATGTGAAAAACGCAGCATTTTTCCTACATTTTATGTCCGTGTGTCGTCAGTGTGCGCTGCGTATTGGTATCAATGTGCATTGCGTGTGGCATGCGTTTTTTCACGTCCATTCAAGCACTTCTTTTATTTAATTTCTCTGCATTTATTTGTATCTGATGCGTGAAACATGGACAGCACACGGATGTCGTCCGTGGTTTTCACGCACTCCTAGACTTCAATGGGTGACAAAGTGCGCAAAAACGCACCAACATAGGATATGCAGTGAGCTTCACACAACGGACACTCGCTGCGCCAGAACTCACGCATGTCTGAATAGCCCTATTGAAATGAATGGGTGCGTGCGCTGAGTTATTTCAATGAACCACACACGGACGGGGAACACGCTGGTCTGAATGAGCTCTTACTCTGCTGTTGATTAAGGCTCAAGCCGCACCTCATCTTTCCATAAGGCGCTAAGCGACCATCTTCAAGGCCATTGGTCATGCTATTTTTACACGACCCCATTAACATCAGATCTGAGAATTAATTTTGTGCAGTAAAAGATGCTCTTTATGTTGCACTTATTAACCTGGACACCTTTAATATCATTTTGATGAGCTACAACATGTAATAATCTCTTCACTTTTAACACCTCTGACAATCTTGAGTGAAGTTGTATAAAATACAAGAGGTTAACAGAGTAGAATGTCATTCTTGGTATGAAAGTATCCATGTATACCACAGACTGTTACATTTCTAAAAAAGGGTGTAAAATAATAAATAAAAAATATATACCCAAAGAAATGTGCAGCTCTCCAAAAAATCAAGTGAGAACTGTGGCCTTTATTATCCTAAATGTGCAAAATCTTTCAACTAGGGCATGTTTTAAGTCTGTAGTATGCTCGTTTTTTGTTTTTTTTATTCACCCCCCCCCCCCTCATAGTAAAATAAATACAAATTAATTACATTATATGTACCTCTAAGTGGTGTCATTAAAAAAAACAAGTAACAGGAAAAGATTAAAAGTGTATGGACTTTTGCAAATCAATGATGAGAGAGAAATGCAATTTAAAAAATCACTGCGTCTTTTAGTGGATCTGCGAAGGTACCGTAGTCATGTAGTCCACTCTTGGCCAATTAACCCGTTAGGGACTATATATATATATATATATATCACAAGGCCACTACTGGCAGCTCCAAAGGGTGTTTGGTGCAGTAACATCCAACTTATGTTTTTCTTTTACTGGTGACAGAACCCTTCATAGGCTTGAAGAAGACTCCGTTCATGGGTTCCGTCTGAGCCTTCCGTGAGGGGAACCATGAAATGAATCAAAACTAAAACAAATGGAAACCACCGGATCTGCCACCATTGAAATCAACGGTGATTCAAACGGAAACCTTTCAGTTTGGATTCCGTTCATGGGCTCCCCTGACTGAAAGGTTCAACGGAACCCAAGAACGGAGTCCTGACGCAGATGTGAACGAAGTTGTCCATGTTTCGTGATATCATCTGCTAATCTAAGAGCAGATCTTGTGAATGCTTTAGTGTGTGATGTAAATCCTTTTGTATTTGTGATGTTTGTAGTCATATTTGCTCTCCATCCAAATGTTTGACTCTGCAAAAAAGATTTTAGGGATGAGTGAAGTTGTTTGCATCATTTACAATGTGAATCATGGAACTATTCGTGCGATGTAGAAGAATCCAAATATACAACATTGTATCGATCTACAGATTGACTTGCTGATGCTGTATAATCCGGACAATTTACAATATTTGACCAGTCCTATTTTGTCCTTGACCTTTCCACCAAGTATAGCACTTACCAACAGCCTGTGCCTTGTGTATAAAGCACTTAGAATCAGGTAGACGTTCTTCGCATTGTCCTTTCACCAGTCTCTGATCTTTCATCTGACCTTATGTATCGATCTTCCCTTTTGAGTGTTTTTCTTTCTCCATTGTATCTACTTTGCCTCAACTAGAGATGTGTTCTTTCCCAACATTTTACATTGATGCATTCAGAATTCGCATTTTAAGTAACCATTGCTTAAAGAGGCTCTGTCACCACATTATAAGTGGCCTGTCTCCTACATAAGGAGATCGGCGCTATAATGTAGGTGACAGCAGTGCTTTTTATTTAAAAAAACGATCTATTTTCACCACTTTATTAGCGATTTTAGATTTATGCTAATGAGTTGCTTAATGCCCAAGTGGGCGTATTTTTACTTTAGACCAAGTGGGCGTTGTACAGGAGTGTATGACGCTGACCAATCAGCATCATGCACTCCTCTCCATTCATTTACTCAGCGCATAGGGATCCTGCTAGATCCTTATGTGCTGTCTTATACTAACACATTAACAATACTGAAGTGTTTAGACAGTGAATAGACATTCCACGGGATGTCTATTCACAATCTCTGCACTTCGTTACTGTTTCTGTGGTAGTTACAGCAGAGCAAAGCGTAATCTCGCTGTAACCTGTCATTTACAGCGTAATCTCGCGATATTACGCTTTGCTCTGCTGTAACTACCACAAAAACAGTAACGAAGTGCACAGATTGTGAATAGACATCCCGTGGAATCTGTTTAGTGTTTCTAAACATTCCTATGCCAAGTACCCCAATTTTTCACGTTAAAGTACTACCTAGACTATGATCATACACTCTACTGCCTATTAATCATTGATGAGCACATGGCGAGTACCCCCTAGAGACATGGCCTAGCAGTAACACAGGTTGAAGTCCTAGAATATATTCAATAAAATTAAAACCTAAAAATAAATGTGCTCCATAAGTGAGTGTTGTTGGAGGATGTCCGTAGACTTACAGGGGTTTTATAAAAATTAAATTTTTTTTCCTGCCTTGTTTACAGACAATAAGCTAATATCTTCTAATTCCCTTCCAATTCGGCATCGCCGATCCACTGTGCCCCACCTGTCTCTGTTTACATTGGCTAAAGCTGTGACGTTCCATACTGGCACGTGAACAATGCAGCCAATCACTGGGCCAAGCGGTGATCTGAGTGAATATGGCGCACAAGCGCTGTGGACCGTGATCGACTGAACTGGTCACGTTCTGGTACAGAATGTCACAGCTCCAGCGAGTGTTAATTGAAAGGCAGTGGACTGGTGACGCTGGAGTGGCAGGGGATTAGAAGGCGAGTGTAAGGCCTAGTTCACATGGAGTATTTGCAGGCAGAAAAAAACTGCCTTAGAATTACTTTAGAAATTTTGAGGCAGATTTTGGACTGCCTGCGTGTTTGTTTTTTTTTCTGCGGTTTTTTTCTGCGGTTTTTTTCTCGTGGCCATTGAATGTAATGCGAGGAACGCGGACAAAAAAAACACGTTGAAAAACAATAAGAAATAAGCCCGCTGTTTTTTTTTTCTGCCTCCCATTGATTTTCAATGGGATTTTAGAGGCAGAAACCACGGCAAGACAGTATATGCTGCTTTTTTTCCCCCACGGACGGCCAACAGCGCCCTGGGAAAGAGAAACATGCCTCTACCTCCCATTGAAATCAATTAAGAGGAGTTTTGGCAGTTTTTTGGCGCTGATTCTGATGTGGTTTCCACATCCATATCAGCGCCAAAAAAAACTCTGTGAACTGACCCTAAGCTTTTTTTAGTAAACGATACTATTTGCAGGTAAAGTTGAAGTTTTCATAATAACCCTTATAACTGAACTCCATTCATTCCCTGCTCGGCTCCGTGTCCTAACACGTGAAATACTTCCCTCATCATTGTCTCACCACTTAAATATCAAATGTATGTTTTCTCTTTTTTTCTAGAAAAAACCCAGTTCACTTCCAAGAATTCTGTCACCCAGGAGACGCTGATTACCGTGACGTGGAGGATGGGAGTCAGGATGACAATGATGACAGGCTGGAGTGTCCTTATGGTACAGATTGTTACAGGTGAGAAAAAAACACTTGAGAAGTATGCCATTATGTGATGGAAAGACTTCTTACTGCCTGCCCAGTGCTATTCAGCAAGTAGTAAGAGGCGGCATGGTTATCCAACCTCCCCATCTAGAACAGCTTTCAGAAAATGTGCAGACGGGATTTCTAATTGTCGCGTGTTCTTTGTGTAACTGTCGTTCTTTTATTTTTCTTGTTACTTTCGCCTTTTCAAGGGACAAACAGAAAGACATTGTAGTAAACGCCTTTATTTTATAATAACCAAGGATTTAGTTTGACATTTTCTTTAGTAACGCATGAGAAGACGCCCATACTGGCTATTCTGGCAATTCTGATCACACGTTTCTTGTGAATGGTTGGTCAGAAAAAAATTAAAATTAAAATTGAGAACATATCATAAAGTACTCAACGTGTACAACACTGAGGAAAATAACATCAATGTTCTAAATTACAAAATACTTGTGTAGCTTTCACATCGTGACATGTATCCTTATTACGATTCCATTGCCATAGTTCATTGGCTGTGTTCAGATATACGGGTGCCAGCTCTCATTTCTTAGTTGAAAGCTCTCCTACATTGCAATTTTTTTTAAATGAATATCCACTTTTATTATCACCTCATTTATTTCTTAATATATCTTTAGGTAACATGCAGGCTTCCTGCTGCCACCACTAAGGAGAGCTTACAAGCTTGCCGCATACTTTTAAAAATGAACTTAAAAATTAGACAGTCTGCGGTAAGCGCCCCCTAATGGTGGCTACAGGCTGTCTTTTTTTTATTTAAAGGCTATGTAAACCTTTAAAAGGTATTTTTTTTTTTTTTAATAAACAGGTCAGTCAGTGTGTTTGGTGGAACTTTATAATTAGTTTTTATTAAAAATGATTTTTACTTTTTGAGATACAACTGCTTTGTATCCTGTATACAGAGCAGCTGTGTCATGTGCTAAGACTTTAATCCGTCAGTTCCGCGGACATGACCTGAAATACTCTAGATCTATGAGGGGAACGACAGCGGAAAGACTGTGTGGGACCGCCTGCACCCACTGTTTGATTAGGGGGACCATGAGTATCTGGATAATTTGTAGTGTGACGTGTGGGACTGTTCAGATAAATGTAAAGTATCTTTCTAAAATCATCGTTAGCCAATCCCTGTAAGTTGGTGAAAGCAGGGCATTGCAAAATGAAGGGGTCCTCTGACTAAAATACTGACATAAGAAAGATGTCTGACATTAATCAGTGATGCCAGCAGCGCCTATGTCCCTTTATGTATGACATAAGATCATCCCAGCTAAAGCCTGTTTGCATCCAGGCGTACAATAAATTTGTGGGGGGGGGGGGGTGAACTTTTGAATCAAGTACTCCACCCATATAATGCAATGTGGAAAAAATATAGTACAAAAAATAATGTGTTCCTTATCTAGATGGTATTATGTAATTCTTTTGTAATGTATAAAAAGATGGCCACCAGGGGACTTTCTTGGAGTGCCAAGAAAAAATAATAAAACCTTTTTTCTTATTGGAGAAGAGCTAGGAGAAAGTTCTTGCTTTTCGAGTGATGTCTCTAGAATCGTTCCAGAGCAGTAATTCCCTAGTGAAGTGCCGGCAACTGGAAAAAAAACGTTCACCCCAAAAAAGGTGTCTGTCTTGAAGAGTGGAGTTTTTAAAATTGGGTAATTTCTTGGACTTTTTTTTTTTTATTCTGGCAATTCAGTACCTGTGTAAACTAAAGTGGGGCCTGCAAAACTTATAAGGAAAAAGTTTCAAAATCCCCATGGTTATCCTTCAGTTCCAGGCAGCAGCTTTGGGCCACTTTAGGGTTATTTCTGAACTCAGGAAAAAATAGTCCAATAAAAATTGTGGTGTCTTTCTCCACTTTCATTTTTCACTCCTGCTTTCCACTAAATTCTACAACAAAACAGGAGGTCAAAATACTGATCATAACCCAATATAAATTCTTAATAACTTTTAGGGGTTTTCCCATTGTCCTGGCAGCTCAGAGCCCCTTCAAGCATCAAATGCGGCTGTTAAACCCCTTAGGCAGCTCCTTCACATCAATGCCCTGGCATGTGTCCGGGCAGTAGATTTGGACTATTTTGGAGGTGTGTTTGAACCCAGGAGAAATAGCCCGATAAATGTTGAGGTGTCTTTCTCCACTTTCATGCTTTGTGTTTGAGAAATATGTCCTATAAATGACACATTTGTGGAAACATTTTAAATTCAATTTTTCCTTTTCTTCTTTTTACTAAACTCTGCAAAACTCGGCCTTAATACTCATTATATCCCAAGATAAATTCTTTGAGGGTGTCGTTTTTAGAATGGGATCATTTCCAGGGTTATTCCTCCAGTGCTCTACCACCGTGGCTAGGTACATAAAAATAATTTCTTACTAAATATCTACAAAACGTCATAATTTTTTTTATAGCCTTGCAATATGCTCAAAAAGTGAGACAAAGGTTTAAAAATAGATGTCAAAATGAAGTTGACAAATGCTAAAACTTCTTTAATAACGTTTACACAGTATACTGGAGCAGTGGAAACGTGTTTTGTGGAGTGATGAATAATGCTTCTCTATCTAGCAGTCTGATGGACGAGTCTGGGTTTTGCGAATGTCAGGAGAACGTTACCTGTCTGACTGTAATTTTTGGTGGAGGAGGGATAATGCTATGGGGTGGCTTTTCAGAGTTGGCCTAGGCCTCTTCGTTCCAATGAAGGGAAATCTAGGAAATCATTGCTAGATTAATTATGACCCTCAATGCCGTTTGTCATTAAATAAGCATCTAGCCTTTTTTTAAATGCTGACATAGTATCTGCCATCACTATCTCTTGGGTTAGAACATTCCATAGTTTGACCACTCTAACTGTAAAGAACTCTTCCCTATATCGATGTCTGAAACGTCTTTCTTACACACGCAATAAAGATGTGATGCGTTCACAGCTTTTGGTCAGGTATTGACCATTAGACAGACATTGACTAGGTCAGTCTGCCTTTATAGGTCCTCTTCTGTATTAATGGGCCATCTTCTCCAGAACAACGAATCAGTGTGTGATACTGAATCACCTACAATATGAACACTCTGCTTACAGCAATGTGTCCTGATCTCATTATCACTTCTACTTCAGTTTTGTGTGAACTTTCTGATAAAAGATCCAAAAACATTCTGCAATTATAAATAGCCTCCGGTACAGACACTGTACGCATTGACTTTCTTGCCGGTTTGTTGATACATCAATGTTGCTCAATACATAGTTCAGATTTGCCTTGTACATTTGAGGTGATAGAAGAATTGAATTTCTTTGTACTTCCTTTTTTTATATCCAGCATGAAAATAGTAGGAATCACTTCATAGCATTTTACTATTTCATGTTTTAAAGCTTCGCATGGAACAGCTGCCGTCAGTTGTATGGATCAATTCTCCTATGTACACTGGGGCAAATGTATCAATGAATCATACACCACAGAGCAGTATTAAAATCTCATTAAAACTGTTTATTTACAGTATGTGCCAGATTATTAAGAATTTTAGATTAATGAACAGTCGTCATTTGTAAGGGTAAAGTACCTTCTGGAAGTCAGCCCAAAAGAAAATGTTATAATATTAAATTTGCTATCAAACAAGTTTACTAATTTATTCTCTCTATTCGGTGTTCTGCTTCTTGTCTTTTGAGATTCCAGATTATTATGCAGTTCGGAGCTTGAACAAGGTGCCGGGTTATAAAATCACTTTGTTGCGGGTTTAAGCACCCCATTGAATTCAATGGGGAGAATCCGCAACAGAAGAGCTACGATTCCGCTGCATAAATTGACATGCTGCGGTTGAGGAAATCGCACCGCAGGTCATTTAATGTGCGTCTTTTTCGGGGGCTTTTTTCCACAGTATGGGGACGAGATTTGTTGAAATCTCACCCACACTGCTGCTACTGTAATACACTGCACAAAAATCTGGCTAGTTATTTTTTCATAACCGGCCATATACAACATAGCAGCAGCAGCCTAGCATTACTAGGGTGGGAAGGGCCACTGTGTTTGGCCTCTCCCAGCATGATAATACCAGCCAGATAATATCAGCCTGCGGACGCCTAAGTGCCGGACCATCACTACAGATGGGTACTGGCTCGCACCTGCCTCTTCTTGGCACCCCTGTGGCCATGGGCATCGGGGTAATAATGGGGGTTATTGTTAGCCTTTTTACCAGCTAACACTAAGCCCTTCCTTAGTATTGGACGCTGTCAATCAGTCAGCGGCCATTACTAAGACGGTACCGTGTTTCCCCGATAGTAAGACACCCCCGATTGTAAGACGTATCGGGGGTTTCAGGGGGGTCGGCTAATATAAGCCGTACCCCGAAAGTAAGACATATGTCTTTCGGGGAAACACGGGGGTATTGCCGCCTCCTGCCCACTTCCGCGCCGCCCCCCTCTCCATACGTCACCGCGCCGGATATATCCGTCCTCAGCAGCTGCTAGTTCGCGCAGGAGGACGGATATATCCGTCCTGTGATGGCGCGGGTACTGAGACTGTACCCACGCGATCAGCGGCAGGAGCACGGCTGTTATACACAGCCTGGCTCCTGCTGCAACTGCCGGAATCGAAGCGCGCGCCGATTCCGGCAGTTTAACCCATTAAATGCCGCTGTCAATAGTGACAGCGGCATTTAATGTGTTTGACAGAGGGGGGAGCTCCCTCTGTCACCCAATCGGCGCCCCCGCAAACAAATCGCGGGTCGCCGTCGGGTTTCCATGACAGCCGGGGGTCTAACAAAGACCCCCAGGTCTGCCTTCAGCATCTGCCTGTTAGGCGATGCCGGAGGCATGACCTAATAGGTTGCCTGTCAGTTTTACACTGACAGGCAATAATGCTTCGGTATACTAAGTATACCAAAGCATTATATATGCGATCGGCACATCGCATAGTGAAGTCCCCTGGTGGGACTAAAAAAAAAAATGTAAAACAGTTAAATAAAGTTTGTGAAAAAAAGAAAATAAAAAATTCGACAATTTTTTTCCAATATAAGACATACCCCGAAAGTAAGACATAGTGGGGCTTTTGGGGATAAAAAGAAAGTAAGACACTGTCTTACTTTCGGGGAAACACGGTAGTAATAAAGTTTAAAAAAAATACAGACAGAAAAAATAGGTTTATTGAAATTAAAAAAACTCACACAACCCTCGTTAACCATTTTATTGATAATATAAAAAGCTGTCACCGAAGTAGTCCAACAACCGAACCTGTAAAAAAAAAAAACACAAAAAAAGCATTTGTTTGGGCCTGTTCTCATCACCGCTGCCCTTCCATTGAGGGGTTCCGTCTGAAGTTTCCATCATGTAACCCCTCAACGGAAGGGCAAACTGAAACCTCAGCTTCCGTTTCCCTCACCATTAATCTCAATTGCTAAAGTTTTCTGTTTGTCACCGTTGTGATAGGGTTCCGTTGTTTTGATGTAGTCATTAGTGCAGTTGGCTGCGCTATTGGTTCCGTCAAGAATAACGGAACCCTGTCACAAGCTAAGGTTTCCATTTGCCTTTACGTTAAAGGGTTACCCGACGGAAACCCTCAACGGAAGCGCAATGCTGATGTGAACAGGCCCAAACACATATGGTAGATCTAGATACAGGGCCCATGTGTGATTACTGTCTGCTGGACCCTATATCTAAGCCTACCTTGTGGTAGGCTTAGATACAGGGTCCAACAAATAGTACCTTATACAGTATTTAAAGACTGGACAACCCACCTCAAAGGGGTTGTCCAGTTCCTAAACGTTGAGGCCTAGCTTGTAGGAGCGCTACTTCCCCTTCATTTCCCTTACTTGCTCACACTGTCGTCGGCGATTCACAGTGTGAGAAAGTGACCGGATTGAAGGGGAAGTAGCGTTCGTACGAGTGCTGCACCCCCTTCAGCACAGCTGATTGGCGGGGATCCCGGGAGTCATACCCCGACCTATCCACCCCAGCAGACCGTGGTATTAAACTTACCCTCCTCTTCGGCCGCAGCGGAGGTCCAAACTACACACAGGATCGGGATGTTGTGCGCCACGCATAGCGTCATGTCGTCATTAGCTTCGCACAGCGCGGTGACGTCGGGACCTCCGCTGCATTCCGGAACAAGGAGGGTAAGTACTGTCAGTTACTATAGTAACATGGGCCCATGTAGTTTATTACATAGGTCCCAGTTACTTTTCATTGATGTGGTGCGGGCCCCCTGGCTGCGACCCCTAGAGTTGCGCCACTGTTTCCAAAATATAAGTCTTAAAGGGTTTTCCCACGAGAGACATTTATGACCTATCCTCAGGATAGGTCATAAATGTTAGATTCAGGTCCCACCTCTGGGACCCACACCTATCTCTAGAGCGGGGCCTCCTAAACCCTTCTCAGCCACTCTGTGTTACGGCTTAATGAGGTAAATTCCGACCATAAGAAAAGGTTATACGGTCGTGAGTTAAGAAAACAGCTGAGCTACGCTGTTTCCGTAAGTCCCATAGAACTGAATAGTAGTTACGCAAACGGCGTAGCCCGCATGCTACGCTGCTTCCATAACTGCCATTCAATACTATGGGTGTCACGGAAACATTGAACAGAACATTTCTGTGTGTGAAGGAAGCCTTATAATGTTATATTAGAGAATTTTTATTTATTTAATTCCCTTTTAAATTCTGTCATGTGGCTCCAAGTGTGTAACTCCATTTTAAAGGGTCTCTCCATACCTTGTTTATGTAAAGCACGCAGAACATCTTTCTCCAGAAGACAGAATCATTTTGTTAAAACATTAATGAAATTCTACCATTTATAAATGTGAATGTAAAGCACACCTTTGCATATATATTTATTACACTTGGAAGAAAAATTGCATGCGAGACGCTTAACCACATCCTAATACTTCAGGAAAAACTCAACAATTGCGTGAGTGATACAATTCTCCACTGACTGCTGACTGAAATGTAACTCTCTAGTGTTCGGGACAAGAGGTCAGGTTTATTTCTAGTTAATGTGTTATGTAACGTATCTTACTTTCACTGCTTCATTCCTGTTGTCCACTTATGCAAATGATTTACGAGAAAATTGGTGCTAGTCCATTGTAAAATTGGCGCAGAACCATCTGTCGTGCATGTTGCATAGCGATATCAAAAATGGTGCACATCTTCTATACGTAGGACACACTTTTTCTGTCATATTTTGATTTCATAGCTGTGCCCCTCTAATATAATTGTATTGCCCTGCGGAGATAACGCAGTACAGATTGCCCAGTATTTGCACTCTGTATTCTCCAACACACAAGGAATATGAGCACGTTCTATAGAACTATGGCACAATATAGTGCGAAGTCTTTTCTCTCATTATGTTTCTGCAGGATATTGTCACTATACATATTATTAGACAAATTCAAGAGTGGTTCATGAACACCAAGACGAAATGGACACTACATAGGCTTTCCAGTCCCCAAATCTTAGTCATTCAAGTAGAGTCTCTGATTTTTCAGCATCTTTATTGAAGTAACTGGTAAGGCGCTCGTCACACTACCGGCACATATGCCAAATGTATCCGTAGGTCTCCATGCACCTGGCGTCTGCCTAAATAGTGTCCTTTTGGCATATGCCCTGCCAGTATGCGTTGGCATACCTTTTCTTTTCTATAGCACCTTCTGAGCAAAACTTTTGAAATACAGTACCATGCAGTTCTGCTGAAAGTCTTGGGAACCTGCAGAAGCTCTTTTTTTATCCAGCACGTACGAAAAAACTTCCAAACCACCTTTGCCTTGTTATACCTCTAACGAAGTCCCATAGTTGTACGGCAGTCCTTGCTCTACGGTTATTTTTTCTTAGGATATTCTTCACTAAAGATCTTTTATTTTTTTTATTGATGTGATGTGAAGTGATGAACTACTTTTAGAACTGTAGATTGTAAATCATGCCACCTTCAATAACCCCCCCCCCCCCACCTTGCTAAAAATATGTGAAAACCTTCTGGTATTTTGTATTGCATACGGTTTTCTGGCGTCAGTCTGTGATCCATACATTACTTGTCTCAAGTCAAATAACGGAAAACTTCTTAAAGCGAATCTATCATCCAAAATTGACCTATTGTTTAAATCAAATTTGCCGCTGAGCTGTCAGACTTTCTGTTCTGAAGAGGTCACTTTACTTGTCTCATCATCATCATCAGAGGCGGGATTATAATGCAATAATACCTCCATTATAAATCTAGAGGCAGATAACGCAGGCTCCTACATCTGGCCACGGGGCATACTAATGCCGGGCAGCGTCAGGTCATTATATGTGACCCATCCCACAATGTTCTGACGTTGGACATTGTGTGCTACCCTGCATAAAGCACCCTGGTGCAGCTTGGAATCAGGATCTTGTACGCGCTGCAGACGTTTACCGGGCCTGATGTCGAATTTTTTTTTGGACTGAGGTTTCTTATGTCCATGTAAAACAAGACAGAGTGGGTCGGCACTGCTGATAAGTCTTCAGGCAGACTGCAGAAACTGCCTAGGAATTCCAGCAGGTCAAGTAATGCAAAAGATAAGAGGTGCTCAACTCTGGGAAACAAAAAGCCCAAACTATCTCCAAGTAGAGGGAAAGAACGACTGCCACTTTTTCTTTCCCTCTACTTGGAAATTCTTCTGTCCATGTGGCTGCTGTAAAGTAAATCTCTGATCTTCTGTTCTCAGCTCCAGCATGATGGCTGCCCCATAATCATGTAAAGAAAATTGATTAAAAAAATATACAATCCGGAGATAATCTGTAAATAAGCAATCTTCAGCAAATAGTGTTTTTAAAAGCAAAAAAATCTTAATTTTTTACAATAAGTGGCTGTATTGTTCGACTAGTTGTAAACAATTTAGCTGGAAAATGTCAGAAGTTTGTGATGACATCACATTTAGATTGTGTTCGCAATTACTAATCAATCTGCATTTTTTGGTCACTACTTTTGGGCGGGACTGAGCCATTTGCCGCCATTTTGCAAAAATCATGACCACGAAAAAGCAAATTGACCGCGACGTGTAAACACAGCCTCAAGCCAAAAATATCGATTTGTGATACTCGCATGAATTATTTAATTCGACTTTTTCTTTTGATATGATTTTTTTTTTATAGAATCCGATAACTTTTTTTTCTTAGCATGTATTAATGGCTCATTCTCTGGTGAGTAGTGTGGTAATTGGTCACATTCATAGAAATAATTACCTGTTTGAACAAAACTATTAAAAGGCTTTTCAAGTCGATCCACTTACATTACATTAGTGGAAATGACGTTCGTTTAGATTTTCTGTATCATAAAGTCACTGGGCTGCTTTTATCTAGATTTATTATCTGTTAAAGAGAAATTGGCATAAAATAATATTTAGATACCTTCATTAACCCCTTATTGATGGCAATATGCCTTTTTTACAGTAATCCTTAGCCCCTTCCTGCAGCAGCTGTTTTTCATATTTTATTTTTTGTGTTTCCTCTTTGTGGCTCCTCTCCAAAGCCATAATTATATTAAAAAAAATTCCATCGATAAAGCCATATGAGGGCTTGATTTTTGGGGGATAAGTTGTACTTTTTCATGGCATCCTGTATTGTACCATATAATGTACTAGGAACCGGGGAAAAATATATCTTGTGGGGTGAAATGGGCAAATAACAGCAATTCCTCCATTTATTTATTTTTGGGTTTCGTTTAAAGCCGTTCACCGTGCAATGAAAACAACATGTTGACTTTATTCTGCAGGTCAATACGAATACGGCGATAACAAATTTATGTTGTTTTTTTATTTTTTTCGTCGATGTTCTGATCTTTAGTTGCAGGATGGGCTGTAGTTTTCATTAGGACCACTGTGGGATTTTTTTTTTTTTGTGTTTTTTTTTTCCCCCCAAAAGTGCTGTACTCCGTAGCCATACTGATGGACTTTGTTTCAATGCCACTATAGTCGTCCGATAAGGAAAGGCGAGTCATTTTCTGTTCTTTAAATCATACTGGATTATGGACTTCATGATTAACGCGTATAATTAATCCTAAATTACTGTGTGATCTAATGATATAATTTCTTGGAAATGTAGCCAGAAATAATAATGTCGATTTTAAGATCTTCAAGCTCTTAAAAGCCCTTCAGAAAACCCTTTTATGAAGCACAGGATGACTATTAATACACTTTACAATGTCAAATAGAAACAGACTAATAATAATAAAATATATATAAACCCTGTTCTATGCAGAGCCGCTAATTCTAATCACATGTCCCCGTGAGATGGACCTCAGGAGGCAAGCGGATGAATGGTAATAAGCTAGAAACTAGGATGCTGACGTTTTTGATTTAGAAGAACTGGTATCACAGAAGTCCAAAAATTCACTGCACATTACACAGAAAATTCCTTCCTGGTTCATGGGTACAGCCAACATCTTGTAACTCCTCCAAAAAGGGATCTAAGCAGTTACAAAAATGGCTTTGGCGAGGCAAAACAAATTAAAGTACATCGCCTGCTAAGAAAAAGGCAAACTAAAATTTGTGACAAATGCATGACAACATAACAGCTTTGTAGTGACAAAAAGTGCTGAGAAAATTGGTCTCCTTAAAAAAAAAAAAAAAAAAAATGTGACTTTTTGTTTGGTCTGACATGTTTTCTGGTTAAGAAAATGATCTAAACAACTATGAAATGAAACGTGACGTATTTTAGTCTGTTGTACACACAGTAATTCACTGACTATAAGCGGTAATGTGTCACATTTTAAAGGCTATACACATATATTTGCAGCCATTTTTATTGCTTGAATGGGTCCTATATATATATAAAAAAAAAAAAAAAAACAACGGAGGCAACTTTGCAAAGAGTCTTAAAGAAGAACTGTTTTTTTGTTTTTTTTTACCCGCCCGCCTGTTAGCAAATGTAATGTAGTCACCGCAGAAAGCATTTTTTGAAAAACTATCCCGGTGGTATAGGACACCTGTGGACCTGCATAGTATTTTTCCAAAACGTCCAGATATCTGGTGGAGATGTGGAGAGGCAGAGAGTTGATGCACATTCCGATTAAAGGACAAATATGGCAGCCCCGGCTGATGTAAAAGGAACCCCACTCCTTTCTCCTGGCTTTATTCCAACAAATCATAGTTATGGTGATGCCCTTGTGGACTTTCCGTGGTGTACTAAATAATTTCTTGTGTATTTAAAAATGTTTTATTGTTCATCTTCCTGAACTTTGAATGAACAGTATTGAACCATAAAGCCAAAAGGTTGAGGGTTAGCTAAGGAATTTTGGGGCAGATTTTGCTCTGCCTGCACGCCGATTTTCACTGCCTTTTTCACCCGCGGCCATTGAGCGCCGCTGGCAAAAAACGCAGCGGTTTACGGCCGCTTTTTGGCATGTTTTCCAACGCGGTTTCCGCGTAAAAAAATGTGTCAAAAAACTCAGTATGAACTGACCCTAAGAGTTCAGTCAGTATCTGGATAGTTGGACAACCTTTTATCTATTGCAAAAGTTTGATGTACTCCATGCCATAAGAAATAATGTTGCTTTGGGTAGAAATAAGTCAGAGGCAGGAACAAGAAAGATTGTCCGTTATGTGCGATCTGTATACTGAGGATGAAACATTGTGTTGCAAACAGAAAATGTATGTTTTTTTATTTGCAGGTTTTCTTAGGAAATCTGTTGTTCTTGTTAAACGGGTTGTCCAGTCATAAGAAATTGATGGCCTATCCTCAAGATAGGCCATTAATATCTGATCGGTGGGGGTCCGATTACCGACTTCCCCACTGATTAGCTGTTTTGAAGGGGCCGCATTACGTGAGCGATACGTCCCCTTCATTCCTTACCAGCTCGTACTGTGAATCGCTAACACACTTGTAGTGGCGGTTCGAAGTCTTTCAGCCTTCTCCTATCCAAGCGAATGGGAAGAGCCTAAATTACTGTGAACCGCCGTTACAATTGTGCCTGCGATTCACAGTACAAACAGTGATAGTAATGAAAGGGAGGCAGCGCTCGTACGAGCACCGCTCTCCCTTCAAAACAGCTGATTGGCAGGGGTGCCGAGAGTCGGACCCCCACCATTTAGATTTTGATGGCCTATCCTGATCTAAGGTTAGGCCATTCATACTTTGACTGAACAACCCCTTTGATTCTTAAGTGTACTAATTAATATTATAACGTTGTTATACATAATACAGTTTTACCACACCAAGAGATGCTTAATTTTATGGCTCCTGATCCCACAATAAATCTGCATCAGAAACCACAAAAGTACACACTAAAGCGGACTTATCAGGAGGTACTAGGTGCATAAATGGATATTAACTTTTACCCATCTCTTCAATCTGTCCATGTTCCGTAGCTTAATTGTAAGGCTATGTTCACACATTGCGAATTTGTTGCACAATTTTGGTTGTGAAATCTGCATCGAAATTCCACAACAAGGTACAGTACGAGGTAAGAGAATGGGGTTTTAACTAACCCCATCCACTCACTGCATAAAAAAATCTGTAGCGGAGTCTGGGCGTGCTGTGGATTTTTAAATCTGTTGCAGAAATGGCGCGGATTTCCACTGTGGATTTCATTCATTGCAATGCAAAAAGTGACATCCGCAGCTATAAGCAAATCAAAATCCGAAGCTAAATTGACAGGTTCCAAGGCGTAATTTTTACACATTGTGTGAACTCCGCCTACGGCCGGATTCACACGAGCGCGTGCGTTTTGCGCACGCAAAAAACGCGCCATTTTGCGTGCGCAAAAGGCACTTAACCGCTCCGAGTGTCAGACCCGTATGATGCGCAGCTGCGTGATTTTCGCGCAGCCGCCATCATTATGACACTCTGTATGTTTGTAAACAGAAAAGCACGTGGTGCTTTTCTGTTTTCATACATCCTTTTCACTGCTGTTGCGCGAATGACGCACGTCCCACAGAAGTGCTTCAGTGTGCTGCGCGTGATTTTCATGCACCCATTGACTTCAATGGGTGCGTGATGCGCGAAATACGCACAAAGAACGGACATGTCGTGAGTTTTTCGCAGCGGACACACGCTGCGTAAAAATCACGCAACTGTCTGCACGGCCCCATAGACTAACATAGGTCTGTGCAACGCGCGTGAAAATCACGCGCGTTGCACGGACGTATATCCCGTTTGTCTGAATAAGCCCTAATAGGCAGTGTTTAAATTCATACTACCCTGTGTACATAACCCTTCATACATACACACCTACCTCATGTACTTTAATGTACTACTGAGAGGTAAGCAACTGCAGATGCAAAATAGCTCTGATTTAAGGATTTTCTGATAAAAATGTCCACTTACCGAGCGGATCTCAGTGCTTTGATATTGTGTATAAATATACGATAATTTCTCTCTTAGGAAAAATCCACAGCACAAGCTGGAATACAAGCACACAAGACCACCAGGTAAGTGTGATGACTTCTTTTCTGTGTTATGTTCATACATATATAGAGCAAAACTAGTAAAGTACACTATAACATAAATTGTGCTGAAAGTGCAAGGATTAACCACTTGCGGACTGCCCGCTGTGTATATGCGGCGGTCGGTTCAGGTTCTTAAAGCCTGGGCCATGGTATCTCTACGGTGCAGGTTTAATTTGACTGACTGAGCGGTCGGCAGAGACTGAAGAGCAGATACAAGTGGGTTTCTACCAATGAGCGCTGCTGCCTCGATCAGTCCCAATGGTCATGTGACTGGTCACATGATTGCTGGGGTGCCGTTAGTAGGAGTCTGCTGCTGGGTCGATCTAGCCTTAATAGTGACAGAAGTCACTATAACAAGGCTGATTTCTCCCTAGCTGGGACAGGCCGAGTTACAGGGGGAACAGTGTAGTGTAAAAAGGGTAGTGTTGCTTCCAACTCAGTAGAACAAAGTTTCTACACAGCAGCAAGGATTTAGGACCTATAAATTGAAGCATTTCTCCTCCTGCCCCATGGCGTCTCTCTTGTATACCAGACAGGGATGTTTACATTAAAAGGGTTATCCAATTTAGAAAACCCATTTTCATACACCCTATTGGGGAATTCTAAATTAATAGAGGGGGTCCTCGGTTTAGGATTCTCATATCTGCCAGATTTCCCCACAGGGTTTCCAGCCATGGGGGGGAGCACTTTGGAAAAATCCACATTTTTTTTACGCTCGGTTGACAAAAAGATTATAAAGTGGAAAACCCTTTTAACATTAGTAAACCATTATTTATTATATTGTAAACTTTACCTTTTCTATGTTATGGGTTTGTATTTTTTTTTTCTTCTGTGTATACATCTTCAAACCATATTCAAAAAGGAAATGCTAACATTTCTGCACAGATAGAAAAGCAGGTCAATAACAGAACTAAATTTTTATGTGCAGACGTTGACAAAGTGTTCCTGATATGTAAGATGGTCTAACTTTTCCCTAATGGCATAAAACCAAATTCTCAAACAATCTTTCAGCTATTTGTAAGCAAAGTTTAGGAACAGAAGGAAACCTACAAATATAGCTGTTTTGTTTTGTCAAAAATAAAATTACTAAACAGTTTAATTTGAACAACCCCATTATAGGTAGCAGGTAAACCGCTGATCCAGAGGACTCTTGTTGCAGGGAACCAGGACTACAAGCCGCTATTGCTGAGGGTTGAGCGCAGGTTCTGATCATTAGCTTCACAATATTTAATAGGGCGCTGTATAAAGCCGGCATTACTTTCATTTGGAAAATAAAAATTCTATTTCCCAAAAATGGAACTTTTATTTGCAGTGTTGGTCAAATGGGTTTTAAAAAGTTTTTTGATGGATTCCATCACTGATAAGTGATGCTCCACTGCATGGTAGGAGATTAGACGGCAAATAACCAACCTACATTGTTTTAAAGGGAATATGTCACAAAAATGTTCTTTGTCATGTTAGGGTCTCTTCGCAGTGCATTTCAGCACTTTCTTCAGTGTATACATCTCACCTGTCCATAGACTTTTTATTTTTATTTTTTACAATAAGAGGCAATGCCAGATGTGACCAACTGTATAAGCATTCCATTGAATACATCGGGGGCACTTTTTCAAATATGCTCCACCCTAACGTAAGGTCCAAAAGCAGTTTGCTCCTAGCCTTACAATGATATAAATATATTCTGCACTGAGAGGACGGCTGACCTTATATTACTTAAACTGGGATGACTTTTATGAGAATTAGAGCATCTTGTTCAAAATGTCTGCTTCTGAATATACATTAGGTGTTATGCCCTTTTAGAATACAGAATTAACCCCTTCCCACACCACGCAGTACATTTAAGGTGAGATGCAGAAAGCACAGTGCCATAAATGTACAGCACCAGCTCAGGAGCTGTGCCAGTGCCAACAGCAGTGGGTTTTCACCTCCTTGGTGTATTTCCAGTTTTGTTGCATTACCGCTATGAATTAAAATTAGATTTTTGGGGGGTTTGCATTTGATTTACACAACGTGCCTAATTCTTTGAACGTGTGAAATATTTTATTGTGACAAAAACGTAATAATGAAGACAAAAAAATATCAGAGTGCATTAGTATTCACGCCCTGAAATTCAATAGTGTTTGGAGCCGCCTTTTGCTGCTATTACAGATGCAAGCCTCTTGGAGTATGTCTTTATTAGCGCAGCACATCTACGCACTAGAGTTTTTTACTATTCTTAAGGGAAACTTAAACTCCAAGTTAGAGGGATTGGTGTACAGCAGTCTGTAAGTCATGTCACGGATTCTAAATAGGATTGAGGTCTAATCTTTGACTTGGCCATTCCAAGACATTTAAATGTTTTCCCTTAAACCACTCCTGTGTAGCTGTAGCAGCATATTTAGGGTCATTGTCCTGCTGGAAGGTGGATCACCGTCCCAGTCAAGTTTTCCTCAAGAATTGCCCTGTGTTTACTGGCATCCATTTTTCATTCAATCCTGACCTGTTTTCTAGTCCGTGCCGATAAAAAAGTATCCCCACAGCATGATGCTGCCACCACCATGCTGTACTGTGGGAATGGTGTTCTTGGGGTGATGGAAAGCGTTGGGTTTGCGCCACACGCAGCATTTACGATAATGGCCAAAAAGTTTGATTTTAGTCTCATCTGGGCAAAGAACCTTCCATGTGTTTGGGGAGATGCCACATGCATTGTTTTATGTTTTTTTCTGGCTGCTCTCCCATAACACCCCACTCTGTGGAGTGTATGGCTTATAGTGGTCCTATGGACGAAATCAGTTTTATCTTTACCGCTTCTTCAAAGTTATTGATGGTGTCTTTGTTTAATCTCTGATTAATATATATATATATATTTTGTATTTAAACCATTTGGACTAATTTGTCAGGTTCATTGCATAAAATCTAACTTACATTTCATTTTAAGCCTACAAAACAATGCCAGAATTGAAGTTTTCTGTTCATCTCCATTCCAAAAAAACAATAAAAGTTACTAAATAAGTCCCATATTCCCAAAACAAATACAAATAAACTACAATTCACCCTGCAAAGCAAAAGACGTCCTAAATCTGTTGATCGAAAAATAAAAAAGTAATATACAGAGTTGTTTTTTTTTTTACCTAAGATCAGGAAAACGGAGTCCTGTCTTGTGTTTTTTTTTTTGTTTTGTTTTTTTTGCCTTCCTCTGGATCACCAGTGCAGGAGAATAAGTTGTCTTAGATGGACTAATGTCTCTTTTCAATCTTACAAACTTTGTTGGTTGTCAAACTTTTTAATGGTATGGACATAGTCCTGATGTGTGCAAGTATTATGTGAGTGACTGGAGCTGGTGATGTTTAGGAGGACGACGCCACACAATCTGACAGGAGTCTGGTATTTTGCTTTATTATGTGTGATGTTAAACCCTACCCCTCATAAGAACGTTCTTCTGCCAGTGCTGGAAATGCTGTGATATCTAAATACTAAGAAAAGGAGAATCTTCAGACTTCAGTATGGCGTATTGTTCTCGAACGCCATAGAACATCGTAAAATCACCCATCCAGTTTTTTTTTTGTTTGTGTTTTTCAGGGAGAAAGCTAAGGAAAAGGAGTCCTAAAAAAGGTACTTAACTGCCTATAACCGGTTTGTTTTAAACATATATTACATTTAATAGTTATGTTGTCTTTTTTTAGATTTTGTGCCAGTAATGTAATTTGTGATATAAGATGAAAGATTTATGTTTTAGTATGGGGAAACGTATATCAAAGATATTATCCATGCATATAATGTGTTCACTTTATGTACAGTATATTATACGGGTACCACGTATCTATATAGTAGGAGGGATGTTAAAACATACATTGTGTAGAGGCGGGACACAAATAGTATGCACTTATCTTTTTGATTTAAAGGGAAACTACATTAGCATTTCACTTATTGAACTCTCCTCAAACCCCAGTGGCCGCTGCTGTCAAAAGTTCATTGCCGTTAAGCCCTCTCCTAAACTCCTCCAACTGTAAATAACGGTCTGCAAACGTTTCGCACCTTTGATGGTAATCCATCAGTCTCGTTTGTTCCTCTTCTTATGCCGCCCATGGCCCAAAAACTGGCCCTCCTTGAATGCCGAAATCTTGTCTGAGATAGCACGCATGCACCCGTCAGGTATGGTTCGATACCCTTCCCTGCTTCGTCCGGGCCCCAAATCGAGTTACTGCGCATGCACCACTATGGTGTCCCGTTGTGCGCGCGCACCAAAATAGGACATCGATGCGCAGGCGTGGGTTTTTTTTGTGTTCTGGTGGGAGGTGAGGAGCTGTCAATCAATCAAACGTAAGGAGGCAGGGTTAACTCGGAAAGGCTTGAGGAATGAAGATATGACTTTTATGCTCATTAGCATATGGCACAGGAACACTAAAAAATTGAATACTAAAGGTACAGAGCCGACTAAGAAGACAATTATAGCTTACATAGAAATTCTTTTTCAGCCCCTTCCGCCAGGTATTGCTGGTTTAATAGGTGAAATGCTGGTGACAGGTTCCCTTTAAAGCCGATTTGTCAGCTGAATATACTGCACTATGTAAGGGGAGCATATTACAGCTACAGGTCCGTACTCCTAGTAAACAAAATGGCACAACATTGCCCACCTATAGGCATGTTTCCTTAACAGGACAATTATCTTCGAGAACCATGAAGAAATCCATCATGACTTCTTTTGGGTTTGTTTTTTTTTGTCACCACTGAGGCCACTAGGTGAGAAATTAAAAAAAGCTGATGCTAACGGATGTTAGGCTAAATTCACACATTTGTGGTGCGCTGTTGGCTTACTCCTGTCCATATCTCCTATTAGGGCATATGAACATCATAGCAGGGATTCTCTCTCTCAAGTCCCCCCTCTTTAAACTAGAGGGGAGCTGCTCTGCAGACTGTGACATGTGAATAGCTACCATGCAATGCTACATTTCCCCTGCAGCCAGACTGTCTGTGGAGAGATAACCCCTTTAATTGGACAAACATATTCAAAAAAAAAATTGCCAGCCAGTAACTTAGGACCTTTAAAGGGGTTGTCCACTACTAGAAAACTGATGACCTATCCACCAGATAGGTCATCAGTATATGATCGGTGCGGGTCTGACACCCGGACCCCACACCGATCAGCTGATCTGGCTGCCTCCGGGCGTCGGATGTTTTGAACGGTGTGCAGTAGTGGGAGCCGGAAGCAGATGGCTCTGACCACTGCATAGCGGCCGTTCAGCAGAACTGCAGCTCTGCTCCTATTCACTTGATTAGGAACAGTTCTGCAGCTCAGCCACTATTGTTTGACCAGAGCCATCTGCTTCCGGCAATATCATCTGGTGCGCGGCCACAGCAGCTGATCGGTGCGGGGTCCAGTAGTCGGACCCACACCGATCATATACTGATGACCTATCCGGTGGATAGGTCTTAAGTTGTCAGAACGTGGAAAACCCCTTTAACTTAGAAACTGTCCTGTCTTACATGAGAAGTTTCCTCTCTCACAATGGCAATGATTATTTCAATAATATTAATCTTTCCCCCCCAGTAAATAAAGCCGGAGCACTACCATTACTCTGAGGGTATGTTCACACGCAGTGTTTTCAGGCGTATTTCGGGGTGTTTACGCCTTGAAAAACGCCTGAAAAAACGGAAGCTGAACGCCTACAAACATCTGCCCATTGAAATCAATGGGAAAAACAGCATTTAGTTCATACGGAGCATAAAAAGACCCTCCGTAAAAAGAAGTGCATGTCTTGAGGCTGTTTTTGGAGCTGAATTTCCATTCAACACTATGAAAAACGCCTCAAAAAACGCCTAAAAGGAAGCCTCAAAAGAAGCTCCAAATTAAAAGAAGCTTCATTTTCAGCTTCAAAAACGCCAGAAAATCAGAGGCTGTTTTCTCTGAAAACACCTTCGTATTTTCAGACGTTTTTTAGTAAGCGTGTGAACATACCCTAATAACGATCAGGTGCTAGTGCTTGTTTATAGAATTAATTCAGAATAGTAATGGACACAGTCGATGTTGTAAATTTTGGATTTAATTTAATCGTGTTAATTGGTAACGGTCTCACTATTTGCTTGTAAAAAAAAACTGTTGATATTCTATTTAGAAAATAGTGAATAGCAAATAAAATGTATATCACCTAATAACATAATATATAATTTACATATTTGACTCCTTAATTACCTGCAGTGTTGTTCTTGATCTTTGTCATAATTATAATGATTTTTCTGATACGTTCGTTTTTCTAATATGCGTCATTGAGCAATAAATAGAATTTTTGCTTTGGGCAATGCATTTTTTTCTCTCGAGGAAATGCAATGATCAGATCAAACTGTACATCATCCCCCTTTTTCAGGGCTTAACTTTTTTTTTTTTTCTGTAATTTGGTCTCTCTTTAATTCTGTAGAAAGCACATTTGAGCAACATTTTCTATAAATTTCCAGAGCAGAGACATAATAAGAATGCAAATATCTGGCCCGTCTATCAATGTTATGAGCCACATTTCTCTGGCTAAATTACATTTGAAAAGGGTTATTATTTAAGTGATTCCAGGCTCCTGTCTTTAATCCCGACTTTGCTCGGCGGTACATGGATCAACATAATACAAAGTACAGAGTTGGCATTTGCAGTACTAAGATATCACTCATTATATTATCTTTATCTAACTCATTCTACAGCGTATTAATCTAAAGTCAGACATACACTTTGGGATATATTGATCCACAATTTATTGATAATGAACTATAATTTTTTTTTTTTTTAAATTATAAGTTTATATTAACACTGATCTTTACTTATTGACTTATTTTTGCATCCAAAGAGTATTTCACTGTATAATAATTCACTATGTAGACTCTCTGTCCAGTCCCAGGCATGAACAAGTCATATCCAGATTTAGGAGCCCGCTCCAAATGTAAGGGGCCAAGACCACAATCGTCAGAATAATGCTTCCCTTAAAGGGAAACGGTCACATCAAACATGTAGTCCAATCTGTGGGCAGCATATTATAGAGCAAGAATAGCTAAGCAGATTGTATAGTTTTGTGCAAAAAGATTCAGGATATACTGTCATTTATTTAAATCCCTGCTGACGCTAGATTTAAGAATCCAGTGGGTGGTCCTACTCAATGATTGACAGCCGTTTCTGTAGTCACACTCATACATGGAAAGCTGTCGATCAATGATCGAGGCCGCCCATTGGACTCTAACCCACTGTAGGTAGGGATTTACGTGAAAAATTTGCCAAGTTTTCTTGAATCTTTTTGCACAAAACTTGATCTGTTTAGCTCTTCTTGCACTATAGCATAATGCCTGCAGGGGGATCAGCATGTGCAATGTGACAGATATCACACCCACAGCATCAGTTTAGAAAGAGGACAGTACCCAGCAGAATCTAGAGGAGGAGGCAGGAGAGATCACAGGCAGCATCAGTGTAGGGAGGGAGAATGGATATCTCACAACCGCAGCATCAGTTTAGAAAGAGAGGAGTGTACCCAGCAGAATCTGCAGGGCGAGAAGGGAGGAATCACAAAGGCAGCATCAGTGTTCAGAGAGTAGAGATCTCGCACACACCCGCAGGCAGCGTCTGTGTCAACATAGGGGACAAGTTCATACAAATGCTTTATTAGAAGGGAAAGCAGTACAGGAGTGAAGCTGTGCTAGTATATGAGACCTAGTAAAGACAGCAGCATCTTGGAGTCACAGAAATCACATCTAGCACGTACAGTATTACTGGGAGGAACACGACCACATGAGAAAAGTCTAAAACTAGGAGCAGGTTACCAACTGAAAATGAATGAAGGAATGGAGATTGCAGCCTGAAACTTATGTATTTAAAAATCAGAGAGGTGTCCATAGCCTTTAAGGCGTCTGACCGGTTTGAGTTGCAATGTCTTTGATATCACGGCTTATTATTTTGCTTAGACAAGTTTTACAACTAATACAAATATTTTCATTGCTTTATAGGAAAAAAAAGTGTATTGGATGGCGACAGTGATAACGATGGAGAACCAAATGATTACGATTTGGACGACAGCTTCATTGATGACGATGAGGATTTTGACATCACAGATGAAGATTCGGACTGGATGCCGGATTCTCAAGATAAAGATAGTGAAGATGTGAAAGACCTCCTAAAAGAAGCAAAACAATTTGTTAAAAGGAAACGCTGATTCACACTTAAAAAACAAACATGCAGCATGCTACGATGTTACAATATGCTGCATCCTTTTCATTTTAAAGATTTTGCTGATATATATATTATTATTTTTAATTCTAAGAAAGTTAATAAGTATCAAAAACGTAAATTTTTTTAAGCATATTAAAATGTGTTATTACACCTACCCATACGAGACATTTCTATCTACATTTTGTACGCTGCCTGTATTTACTAATGCAATTTACTGAGATGCAACATATTTGGATCGTGTATTTAAAAATGCTTCTCTACTTTACTTTTCACTTGTCCTGACAGAATATTCATTTTGTGCCACCGTGGAGTATATTATTCATTGGTGGGGACTTAAAAATAAAACCATGCTCTCCTCCACTCCGCCTTGCCCTTTCTTCCGCCTCCCAGCTTCAGAATAGAGTAAACAGGCAAATGCTAGTAAGTGATGTAACTGGCTATGCCCACCACCCCATCCACATAGACTGTGCTGATGTCTATTTCAAGCATGGTACGGTCTTAGGCTAACACTTCCCCATTTTGCCACTAGAGGGAAGCAGTAATCTGACATTCACAGTGACATATGTCAATGTGACCAGCACTAGGACCGTGGCAACGTCTAGCTTTATATATTTGATCCTGTCTATATCCGTAGCATTTATTTATTTTGTTTGGTCTAGGAGTGAAATGTTTATATGACTTCCCAATTGAAAGTTTTCATCTGCTGACACTAGCATTTACCCTGGAAAGTTAGGCCAGGATCACACGTGCAGTTTTATTTACCCAAACCCAGGAGTGGACACACAAGGAAAAAAGATGGATCGGTCTTTTCTTTATACCTTTAATTCCTTACATAAAACCTGAGCCAAAAACTGCATTAAAACTATGTATGTGATTCTGGCCGTAAGAGAACCAATATTTCTATCCACAAGTTTCTCCTAAAAAGAGAGAATATCCTCAATGTGCCCCATCCTTCTATTTTAACAGTCCAGCCCCTCACTAGCTACCTAGTTTCAAGTAGATGACACAGCTCGGACTTCTTACCACCTCTGTCCTATCTTCGCCCCTCAGTAACCCCCTAACACCACTAGACAGCACCACTCTCATCCCAAAGCATGCCTTCCATTTTCATCTTTCCCTAAGGATCTAGTTAAGCCAGCCTAGGAGTGTAATATATCCATGTATTTACTACAATCCGGTGGTTATTACAGCCACATGGATTGCTAGGGAAAATATCCGTAACGAGTTTTGGATGCAGTAGGGTGTCTAGTTTTAGATTATTTGTAGGTTCTAAACTGATTTTGGACTAATTCTGTCTTCAATAAATTTGTGAAAAGTTTATACGTACGGTAGTTACGTATGGTTTCCATTTTTGCCATTCCTTAAAGGCGTTGTCCAGTCTCTAGAAATTCAAGGCTTATCCTCGGGATAGGCCATCAATAGCTGATGGGTTGGGGTTCAACTCCTGGGACCCCTGCCAATGAGCTGTTTTGAAGGGGGTGCAGCACTTGATGAGCGCGGTTTCCCCTTAATTTGTACTTGCTTACTGTGCATCGTCGACACACTTCAATAGGAGAAGAAGGCTGCAATACCTGTGAATCGCCGCTACATCCGTGTCATCGACTAAGTGAGCAAGCAGAAATGAAGGGGAAGCCGCAATCGTATGAGCGTTGCACCCCCTTTATAACCGCTAATCGGCGGGAGTCGGACACTTACCCATCAGCTATTGATGGCCTAGCCGGAGGATAGGCCATCAACTTTTGGGGACTGGACGACCCACTTAACAATCTAGTCAAGAAAATCTAGCTGTGTGGATGATCCTTGTGTTTAGCGCGCTCTGTTCTTTTTGGTTTTATGGGTTTGGTGGTTTATTATAACTTGTATGAGAAATGTATTCGCAGAGTTTGGCTTTTGTATATTTTTTTATGTAAAAATTGTGTTTTAGGTTTTTCTTAGAGGACCTGTCCCCTCTCCTGATATGTCCGTTTTAGTTAATAGTAAATATATATAATTGTGTTCCCTAATGAAGTAACAATTCTGAAGCATCTTTTCCTAGAGAGCTTTGTTGAGCTGTTCCCTGGCTATTGCTCTTAGAAATTAGTTAGTATTCTAGGGGGGGGGGGGGGGAGGTCCCTACACAAATTAACAATGTCCAATCAGTGCTGACAGAGTGAGATAGTGTAGGTACACATCCCTTTGACAAGGGGATTGGTGTACACACCCAGTTGTCAATTTATTTTTAATTTCTAGGAGGAATAACAGGAGGTCGGCACCACGCAAAGTTCTAAAAAAAAGATGCTCCAGGATTGCTATTTCATGGGGAATACAAGTATTTACTCAAATAGACATGTCAGGTCCTCTTTAATGGTTTAATGTCAATAAATCTTATTTTAGCAAACTGCGTTGTTGTTTTTATTTTTTTTAAGTTAAGAAATTACCATGGCTACAGTTATTGGTAAAGCTAGAAGTATGGGGTATTGTGTTTATTACCTGATGTGTAAGGCTTCGTTCACATCTGCATCAGGGTTCAGTTCGTGGGTTCCGTTTGCTCTTTTTTGACGGAATCAATAGCGCAGTTGACTACGCTATTGCTTCCGCCCAAAAAAACAATGGTAATTCAAATGGAAAGCTATGGTTTCCATTTGGTTTCTGTTTGTGGGTTCCCATGAGTGAAAGGTCTGATGGAACCCTAGAACAAAACCCCGAAGATCAAGATGCTAATGTAAATATTGTGTAAAAGTATGGGTCATACGCCTACTCAGAGTTTTTTTTGTTAATTTGAATATTCTGGATCCTATCGCCAAACAAAACGTTAACTACTCAGACTTTTTCACAAGATCTATTTTTGCAGTTCTGTTTGGTTTGGGCAAAGAATCAAGCAAAATTAACATTACCGTACACATGAAGTAAGCCGTCCGTGACTCTCCGTATTACATGGAACACAATGTTTATGAAGTGTTCTTTATTTCCAAACTGCTCACATTTCAGCAAAAATAATTTTATGGAAGATTTACTCTTAAGATATTTCTACGAGACTAAGCCGTTTCTTTTGCAGTCACATACTCTGGTTTTGTTTTTAGCGTTTCATAAAATAATGAAGTGTAATATGTTATAATGGCTTTATCCTCATGAAATTTTAAAAATCTAGATTTACTGGGTGCTGTAACATGTCAGTTTTTTTTTTGTTTGTTACTGAATATGTTTTTCAAAGTCATAAATACAACCGAGAAATCTACAACAAAAAAAAGTCCAGTCGAGAATAATAAGAATCCTGCTCTTAGTCCTAATCAGTTCTCTTGCAGGATTCTAAGTAATTCCCAGAAGTGTCCACCTATGAATAATCACAGGCACACTCCATTCCAGCCCTATGGTCAGGACTACACTGAGACTTTTTGTAATGCTACTGATTGATTTTAACTATTGAGGTACAGTTGTGGTCCAAATGAATACATGGACTTGCATGCAAACTTGTGGACTGCAGTTTTCACTTAAGAGTTAAAATCTGGCCTAAGTGTAGCTCTAGCCTATTAGTTCATATCCAGAAAAATCATCAAATGACACCAACCGGATCGCCACACAATGGACAATGGAGTTCTTCCTCGTTAGTTGAACTTTTAATCACATTTACCAGCGGTTACTCAGGCATCTTCATCCTCCGGTCTATCTTCCGATTTGTCTGCATTAGCAATTTCAAATGTCTTTACTTCCTCTCTGCCTTTATTTTTTCTCATATTTAAACTACAAGGACCCTGCACCATATCCTGCCCTTGTTCCTATTTAAGAAGCTCAGTACTTTGTACCAGTGCCTGAGCAATGTGGTTTTATTTATAGTAAATATGTCGGTGATGGGCTGCCCCGCCCTTTCTGCTAAACTTCGTACACTTTTAGAAATGTACCGCAAGTGGCAGAAACCGCACAAAAGTCACAATTCATCACGTTAATACATTTCCACTGTTTTTGCCAATTCTGATTCTGTTCCTTGGGTGTGTCTGAATTTCCATACGGTTTTTGGTAGTCCTAAATATCCCTTATGTCGAAGTTTTTCGGATTCTGACTTCATCCATTAAAGATGGCATAATAAAGAGCAGAGGAATTTCAAACTAACCATCTGAAGCATCCAAAAGTCCAAATGTGTATAAAATCCCCAAGGGAAACCTCTTAGATCTGTTGTGAATTCCCTCATGCCAACTTGGCTAACCCTTTCCATCCTATTTACAGGATGTAAAACGCCTGCGGAACAGCAAAATGGAAGTTAAAAGGATTGTACTTTTACTTTTTTTTCCTCCTACTAGAAGCGTTATTTTTGCTGTAACCATCTATGGACAGTCTCCGTATTGCAGTTTTGTCTCATTCAATTGAATGTGTTTTTGGGGGTAGAGCGCAAACTTCTGTTTAGACTCCGATAAAGCCTTTCACGACCAAGGTGTTTAGTGTCAGCCTGATCACTAATAGCATAGTACTATACAGTGCAATCTGCCCTTCAAGGATGTATATTTATGCCCTGACAGTGCCCTATTAGCCGTTAGGATGTAAATCTACAGGTTGGCAATGTGGTAGATGTGACAAAATGACAGTGTAATACGGACCACAAAGCTGTTGGAATAATCAGACTGTCTCTAACATCTGACCACTTTATAATTATGAGACCGCATCGCCTTCATTGAATTTATCTTACAATCTGAAAGCATTTTGTTCTAAGACCAAATCTGCTAGAAAGTTTTTGGAAACCACAAAAGTAAGAATCTGTTGGAGCTCATTGACTTTCTTGATATTAGACCATAAAAAAAAAAGTGTAAGAATAAGTTGTAAATAACTGGATTTATATTATTCCATGCAGACTATCATTTATTTTGAAAAATAAAGTTTGTGAATTAGAGCAGATCTTTAATATGGAATAAGTACAAAATCACGCTACAGTAGCTAGCAGCCTTAAATATTGAGGACATGCTGGGGACAGATTTTCGGAAATGGTGTAGACCAGTCTATGCAGGTTTATAAAATTATGCAAAATCTTTACTCCACTTCACATTTTTTAAATTAAAACCATCCACCGATCATGCATGTTTATTTCAATTTTGGGAGACAGCGCTTATATCCTGTGAGAATAAAGACTAGGGCATGTTGAAAACCAGCTGACCTGACATCTGCAGTTGGGATAGAGTCCGGATGCCCCGATACACATTAGAGCGTCAATCCTGGCAAACTTTTGTCTGAAAACATCCTAGAAAGCGGAGGATTCTTGGAGTACTAGTTTCATTACAAGGTTTAATCCCCCAACCGTCTCAATAAAATTGGGAAAAATGATTAAAAAGTCACTATTTTGTATTGGAGATTTTGAACTTTATATCTCAATGAAATATAGTGGGCACATAACTCAGGTGCCTTAGAGCGCACTTGTTTCGGCAAAAAAATAAATGCATGTGCTTGTTTCCTGCAAGCTACTGAATGTTTCTAAAGTGTTTTTGCCAGACATCCGTTTTATTTTTATTTTTTTTAAGCCTCAGATTGCCCCTAACCAGGTGTACCGCTTCCAGTCATTCACTTAAATTTTGTGGGCATGTATATCGCCCTGTGACCTCTGCCAGCACTTATTTTCCCTTACAAACACCAATGTATTGACCAATTGGATGCCTCCCCAAACTTAGAGTCCGCCTCTTTGTTATGTCTATAATCACTATTACAGACAGGAGAGAACGGGCTGAGAGAGAGCCCCTTTCAGTTCAGGCTTATTCAGACCATCGTTAAAATTGTCCGTGTGACAGCCGGTTTTCTAACGGCCGTCACACGGCTGCATGTATTTCTATGGGGCTATTCACATGGCCGTTGTTTTAACGGACCGTATGAACGGCCCGAGAAAAAATAGGACATGTACTATTTTTGTCCATTATCACAGATCCCTCAATAGACTCGTCTATGAGGGATCTGTGAAAACGGGTCCTGCACGGGTGTAAATCGGGCGTGAGAAATGCCTGTTCATCCGAATAAGCCCTTTAAACTGCAAGCTTGATACTTTAGTAGTTGTGAGTCCACTACTCTAGCTTCGGCTTCATCCTCCTTGTATTATCTCTTCTACTTGTGTTTTACCAGCCCTGCAGTGTACTCTTATCCCCCAGCAGAATGTCAGCTGGAATGTATAGGACTTACAGCAGTAGCCTTTCAAGATCTGACCCTTTACTCTCATGCTCCTTTATTTACCATCAGAGTAATAGTACTCACACCTTGATATCAACATCCTTAAGTGTTTGAGAAAGGCTTCTGACCCAAAACGTTCCACAACCGGATTAATGTTTTCACATTTTTACTCTGTTGGTAAATAAAAGGAGCAGTGAGAGTCGTGGGTCAGAGGTCTTGATAGGCTACTACTGTAAGTGATGTACAAAGCATTGAGAAATGGATTTTTACAGCTGCTTCCACAAGTGTGTGTGTGGTGGATTTGCTTGTTGAAGCCATTTTAAAAATTTCACTAACAATCCATTACTTTTTTTGGTGGATATTGTGTCGGGGGCTGTTGGACGGAGCCCCCAGTTTGATTTGCACCACCCAGCTGTGACTTTGGTTTTGGATGCTGTCCTTTTTGCTTTGTTTATTTGTGACTTGAGTGAGGTTATGCTAAGGTAAAGAATCCGTATGAGCCGTTTTCAGAGTAATGGTAGGAGTTTATCAGACTTTCACATTGTTTTGAAGAAACTTTGATGTCGATTTGCTGGTGTTCTTCTTATCATTGTCCGAATGCATGAGCCAGTTCAGGCCCAACTGAAGCTACTAAACACATGGCCTCATGATTGTCTCAATGACTGCAAGTTTCCCGGGTCTTTTAGCTTTAAAAAAATAAAAAAATAGCCCAAATCATCAGCTCTCCACCTCCACCCTTGTGTTTTAGTATTTTTTATTTTATTTTTTTGTCCAAAGGAAATTGTTCTAGAATGTTTGTCGTTTGTTCAGATGCAATTTTGAAAACGTGAGTCGTTCTGCCATATACTTTTTGTAGAGAACAGACTTTTTCTTTGCCACCCTTTCCTGAATGCCGTACTTGTTCAGTCTTTTTCTAATGGTTTTGTCCTGAACATCATCTAATGTGTTTACAGAGGCCTGTAGTTCACTTGATGTAGCTCTTTGGCTTTTTCTTTATATATCGGAGCATTAAACAGTCTGACCTTGGACTAAATTTGCTGAGACACTGCTTTGAAAATTGGTAACTTTCTGCGTTTGTAAACAAACCACCTCACTGTAGAATGTTGAATTTCATATAGTCTGGAGATGGCCTTATAAATCTTCCCAGAATGATGAGCAGCAACAATTTCTTCTCTGGTCATGGCTGATGTACTTTCTCTTTGCCAAAGGTTCTGAGAGAGCAAGAGAAGCATTAAATCTTGCATTCAGTGGTGCTCAGGTCATTCATGCCCCCCACTCTCTGTGATAACAGAGCGTGAGAATGGGGAGGGGGTGGGGGTCAGGCCCATTCTTCATAAATAAGAGGGTAAGGTGAAAAAAAACCCAAAAAAAACCCTCCCTTAGTGCTATTGGTAATCAGACCCTCGTTAAGGGGGCTTCCGGACTTGTCTAGAAAATAAATATATATATATAACTATATATAACATTACCATCTGTGGTGTTGTTTCTGGAAGAAAGCAATGTGTTTTTCTAGTCTCATACAATAATAGGAATTCAGCCTTCAATCCTCTATGCTTCTCATTTCACCACACTTTTAGAGTTATTTCTGAGTAAACACTTATATTCCCATCTACTTCCTTGGCTTCTATTAAACCAATGCAAGGTGCTATATGCCTCATCTGACTCAGACCCTGCTTTACAGTCCATGCCGTGCTATTAGATGAGAAAACACAGCTGTATTTGTGGTGTTTATTAAGATGATGAGATTGAATTGAAGGGAGACTCATATCTCATCACATAGTATTTCGTTCCCTGCATGCGATACCAGCCAGTATACATTATTACTATGTCACTATAAGTTGATTACTGTAAATACCTACATCAGATATATATATATATATATATATATATATATATATATATTTGTGAGATTTTACCCGAGCTTATCTGTGCATAAGACTAGATTTTATTTGCACTATAGCAGATTTATCTATTTAATGATACATACACCTTTATGTGGAAACAATCCCATTTACATAACGTATCATTTTCTAGTTTTGCCCTCCAGCAATTGCATTTGATACTTAATGTACATTAACAGAAACCAAATACTGGATTTTCTATGTTATGTATCTTCAATTTATATGATTTATATTTATAAAGAAAGCAGAATTTATATGTCTGTGTAGAGCTAGAAAGATTGGGTGTTATTTGTACAACTTCTGTAACGACAGTGTTGTCAAGCCTCAAGCCTCAAGCTCTGTCACACCAGACTTCAGGATTTTTTTCAGAATGCATTTTTAACACAGTAAATATTATGTGATATATGTGAATTTTATTCATCCATGGGAAATTACCAGTTTTCTCTTGCTACTTCAAGGACCGTGTGGTACGCCCTGCTGCTCTATACCACTCTATGGGAGTTACAGAAACAGCTGAGTGAGCGCATGACTGTTTCTGTAACCCCCATACAGTTGTATGGAGTGACAGGACCAATGCTTGACCACTGCTCCATATAAACTGCTTACCATGGTGGTCCTGGTGGGGGAGGCAGGGAACTGGGGTTTCTTATTCTAGCAATCTGTAGGGATCCAGCAGTTGGACTCCCATCAATCTAATATTTATCACCTATCCACTAGATAGTTGATAAATGTTATTTTCTGGAATACACTTTTTTCTATCTGGACAACCCCTTTCCATATGCCCTATTAAAGCACTCCAGCATTTTTTTTTTAATTATTATTGTTATTATTATTATTGCCTATATAGTGCAGCACAGGAAATTTCAAAGAATATTGTAGAGGCTCTTGTGTATGCCTTGTGGAGTGGCGTAACTACCGCCGTAGCAGCAGTAGCGGCTGCTACGGGGCCCGCGGCATGAGGGGGCCCGTGTCGCCCGCTGGCACGGGACCCCATCATGGCCGGAGGTTCCGCTAGCAGCCGCTATGGCTGCTACAGCGCGACACCTCTTAACACTACGGCAGAGCATGGAGGTATCTCCCCGCTCTGCCATTAAACAAAAGACATGTATCCCCTATCCACAGGATATCCACAGGATATCCTGTGGATAGGGGATGCATGTCTTTTGTCTTTTCACACTGTAGGTTGCATTTTTTTGGGGGGTTCCCTACTGGGGGGGCTGTACGGCGTTCCCTACTGGGGGGGGCTGTACGGCGTTCCCTACAGGGGGGGCTGTACGGCGTTCCCTACAGCGGGGGCTGTATGGCGTTCCCTACAGACCCCCCCTGTAGGGAACGCCGTACAGACCCCCTGTAGAAAACGCCGTACAGACCCCCTGTAGAAAACGCCATACAGACCCCCTGTAGAAAACGCCATACAGACCCCCTGTAGAAAACGCCATACAGACCCCCTGTAGAAAACGCCATACAGACCCCCTGTAGAAAACGCCATACAGACCCCCTGTAGAAAACGCCATACAGACCCCCTGTAGAAAACGCCATACAGACCCCCTGTAGAAAACGCCATACAGACCCCCTGTAGAAAACGCCATACAGACCCCCTGTAGAAAACGCCATACAGACCCCCTGTAGAAAACGCCATACAGACCCCCTGTAGAAAACGCCATACAGACCCCCTGTAGAAAACGCCATACAGACCCCCTGTAGAAAACGCCATACAGACCCCCTGTAGAAAACGCCATACAGACCCCCTGTAGAAAACGCCATACAGACCCCCTGTAGAAAACGCCATACAGACCCCCTGTAGAAAACGCCATACAGACCCCCTGTAGAAAACGCCATACAGACCCCCTGTAGAAAACGCCATACAGACCCCCTGTAGAAAACGCCATACAGACCCCCTGTAGAAAACGCCATACAGACCCCCTGTAGAAAGCGCCATACAGACCCCCTGTAGATAGCGCCATACAGACACCCTGTAGATAGCGCCATACAGACACCCTGTAGATAGCGCCATACAGACACCCTGTAGATAGCGCCATACAGACACCCCCTGTAGATAGCGCCATACAGACACCCCCTGTAGATAGCGCCATACAGACACCCCCTGTAGATAGCGCCATACAGTCCCCCCTGTAGATAGCGCCATACAGTCCCCCCTGTAGATAGCGCCATACAGTCCCCCCTGTAGATAGCGCCATACAGTCCCCCCTGTAGATAACGCCATACAGAGTCCCCCCTGTAGATAGCGCCATACAGAGTCCCCCCTGTAGATAGCGCCATACAGACACCCCCTGTAGATAGCGCCATACAGTCCCCCCTGTAGATAGCGCCATACAGTCCCCCCTGTAGATAGCGCCATACAGTCCCCCCTGTAGATAACGCCATACAGTCCCCCTGTAGATAGCGCCATACAGAGTCCCCCCTGTAGATAGCGCCATACAGAGTCCCCCCTGTAGATAGCGCCATACAGCCCCCCTGTAGATAACGCCATACAGCCCCCCTGTAGATAACGCCATACAGCCCCCCTGTAGATAGCGCCATACAGCCCCCCTGTAGATAGCGCCATACAGCCCCCCTGTAGATAGCGCCATACAGCCCCCCTGTAGATAGCGCCATACAGCCCCCCTGTAGATAGCGCCATACAGCCCCCCTGTAGATAACGCCATACAGCCCCCCTGTAGATAACGCCATACAGCCCCCCCTGTAGATAACGCCATACAGCCCCCCTGTAGATAACGCCATACAGTCCCCCTGTAGATAGCGCCATACAGACACCCCCTGTAGATAGCGCCATACAGTCCCCCCTGTAGATAACGCCATACAGTCCTCCCTGTAGATAACGCCATACAGCCCCCCTGTAGATCGCACCATACAGCCGCCTTTGTAGATATCTACAGGGGGGACTGTATGGCGTGATCTACAGGGGGGGCTGTAAAAAAGGCACTATCTACAAGGGGGGGGGGTTGTGTGACACCCAGGGGAGGGGGGGCCCCAGTCAAAAGTTTGCTATGGGGCCCAGTCTTTCCTAGTTACGCCCCTGGCCTTGTGTATATCTTCTTTAGTTGATGGGCCATTTATGCATTGGCTATCTTTTTTTTTTTTTTCTCCCTTTGGTTTGGTTCCCTTAATTCAGCCTATTTTTCCCATCATGCCTCACGTTTTGCAGATGTAGAGGGGACGGAGTCTCATCACATCAATGACATAGAGCTTCTGTCCCTTAACTGTAGAGTCTGCGTATTCTATGTGATGCAGCTGAGGTTGACTCTCTGACTGCTGCTAGTAATAGATTTCTCTCTGTTAGTTTTTACACAGAAGGAAGTGAGAAGAAGCATCTCATAGGAATAATCTAGACTCTGCACACAGCACTCACAGATAGTATAGACAGTCCGTGTGAGTCAGGGGAGTTTTATAACTCTGCAGGTAAACATTGTATGGGCTCCCCTATTGTATCACTGCACTCCTGGTGCCTTAGAAAGGGCAGAAATGATCTATTCAGCAGCACCGTATGCATGGGGGACATGCAGAGGAGCAAGGAGGGTGGAGCTGGGTCGAGAGGAGAGATGTCTCAGAGCTGCCAGGAGGAATTTGATTGGTTATATAATCCTGTAGTTTAAAGGAAGTCAGCCACACATATGCAAAAAAAAATGTCCAGAGTGCTTCTTTAAGTTATATGGACATCGTAGAGTGAAACCCCCTCGTTACAACTTTCCATGTCCCTGGTTCTATATTTTTTTGAGATTATATACACTACATATATTTTATATATTTATAACTGGGAGAACTAGCAGGTGAAAGCTCAGTTGCCCTAGGTTCTTCATCGCACTGCTCTTTCTGACATCTCTGGTGTCACTTTTCAGGGTTCTGGTTTGAAACATGGTGGTGACATGCGCCATAGATAGTGACCAAGTGACATTGCTGTTACTTTTTTCATCTGCCTTCTGCTCCATGAATGATAATGAAAAAACAAATATTTGCTCTTTGCTCTATACAGAATACCTTAAAATAAAAAATAGCCTGTTTATGGTGCTAGGATATAGGCTCTCCAGTCTTCACCATAGAAGACTGTGTAAAAGGCAGCAGGATATCATCTAAAATCTGGTCTAATCATGTAGACATCACACGTAATTAAAGAAGGGTAATATTGATCTATTGCTGCAGGCAATCATTAAACAGTAGGCTTGGCCTCTAGATTCTCAGTCTGCAAAATGAAGACCCATCACCAGGACACCGTGAGATCCCATTCTTTCAGGAACGGGTCGATCAATTTACAAATTATTAAGTCTTTAGGAATCAGATAGCCAAGGCTCAGAAGAGTAATCTGGCCAGTTGACCTCAACATCTCATAGCACATAGGTCAACCTTGATGATGTTCTGACAGGCAGGTTTCAACCCTTTTGAAATAGGATCCCAGAGAAAAACACTATCCAAAAGATTATAAAATCAGCCATTTAAAAGAATGCTAGACCTAAAAATGTTCTTTAAACTGTCTTATACAAATCTAGCAGAGAACACAGAGGTTATATTCCCTGTAATCTCTTCTGTTTTTGTCTGGTGGCATTTTGGGATGGGACACAGCTAAGGATACAGGACTGTAAAAATGGGAAGGAGGAAATTCTTTATATTTTTCTACATTTTGATTGCAATATGGAACAAAGTGGGATCAAGGGAAATTAGGATATTCAAGGATGACTTGTTGGGATTTTTTTTTCCATTAACTATTGAATTTTCTTATTCCATCTGCAGGTGCTAGTCATATACAAGCCCATGTGCTATCCTAGTCCACAAGAGACTACACACGGACAGAACACGGACCTGTAGTACTCAATGACTGACGTCACTTGAAAGTTTTTCCACGCAAGCACGTTCCGTGTGGAAGTAAAAGGCCACATGCCCCATCGCTGTGCGATATAAGGAGAAGTCAATGTGTGCGCAAGAAAAACTGATCGCATCAGTAGGCAAACATATTTCATTGATCTTTTAGTTTACTACTGAAAGTACTGGCTGGCAAACATGGAACAGCACCTCAGAGGCAAGATAGATCAGTCATTCCAAGGCAAATTAATGTGGAGAGTCCCATTGGGTTGGTGCAATAGAGGCCTTAGATCTGGGACAACAGGGACTCCGCATGGGAACAAATCTGCAAGGATCTCTTCCCTCAATGGGAGACCAGCACAACTTTTGATAGAAAAGTGTGAATGCCTCCTTTACATCAAGGTCACCATATTTGTAAAAAAAATAAATGAAAAATATGCATGCTTTTAGCAGAATAAATATTGAAGCGAAATGAGAAATTGCCATGACCAGTTTCGGCTTGAGATGATGTTGAAGGAGAAGACTCTCCCTGCACCACCGACGAAGAGGCCTTATCTCCAAAAACTAATGTTCTTGAAAGCTGTGATGGATTTGCGACCATAAGCTATTTTTTTATTTAGTTATGTTTTTTTGAGTCTGCTAATTTTACACAATTGGCAAAACTATAGGTGGCCCTAATGGAATATTTTCTGCTAGAGAGAAAATGTATATATGAACATTTTTCATTTATATGTAAATTATGTATAGTCATACAATAATGAGGAACTCACAGCGTCGAGGGACTTAAAGTAGGACACAAAGGAAGGAAAAATTGGAAAGCTGCAAAGAGCGCTACACCGCGTTCCAAATTATTATGTAGATGTTATTTTTCGCTGATTTTCCTAAATAGTCGATGCAAATGACAGTCAGTATAATCTTCAAGCCATCAACCGTTGGAGTATAATGCAAATTTTATTGAACAAATCTCCTAATGATAACAGATTTTTTTTTAGAAGTAAAAAACCCAAAATGCACTGTTTCAAATTATTATGCACAACAGAGATCAAAACATTTTAAAGGTTGTAAAGAGAACTAAAATAGTAATTTGTTGAATTTGCAGCATCAGGAGGTCATATTTACAGAAATCAAAAGCTCTTTCAATCAAAAAAAAAAACGTAACAGGCCAAGTTACATGTTAACATAGGACCCCTTCTTTGATATCACCTTCACAATTCTTGCATCCATTGAATTTGTGAGTATTTGGACAGTTTCTGCTTGAATATCTTTGCAGGATGTCAGAATAGCCTCCCAGAGCTTCTGTTTTGATGTGAACTGCCGCCCATCGTCATAGATATTTTGCTTGAGGATGCTCCAAATGTTCTCAATAGGGTTTAGGTCAGGGGAACATGGGGGCCACACCATGAGTTTCTCTCCTTTTATGACCATAGCAGCCAATGACACAAATGTATTCTTTGCAGCATGAGATGGTGCATTGTCATGCAAGAAGATAATTTTGCTACGGAAGGCACGGTTCTTCTTTTTGTACCACGGAAGAAAGTGGTCAGTTATAAACTCTACGTACTTTGCAGAGGTCATTTTCACACCGTCAGGGACCCTAAAGGGGTCTACCAGCTCTCTCCCCATGATTCCAGCCCAAAACATGACTTCGCCACCTCCTTGCTGACGTCGCAGCCTTGTTGGGACATGGTGGTCATTCACCAACCATCCACTACTCCATTCATCTGGACCATCCAGGGTTGCACGGCACTAATCAGAAAAACAACACGGTTTGAAAATTAGTCTTCATGTATTTCTGAGCCCACTGCAACCGTTTCTGCTTGTGAGCATTGTTTAGGGGTGGCCGAATAATAGCTTTATGCACACTTGCAAACCTCTGGAGGATCCTACACCTTGAGGTTCGCGAGAATCCAGAGGCACCAGCGGCTTCAAATACCTGTTTGCTGCTTTGCAATGGCATTTTAGCAGTTGCTCTCCTAATCCTATTAATTTGTCTGGCAGAAACCTTCCTCATTATGCCTTTCTCTGAACTAACCCGTCTGTGCTCTGAATCAGACACAAATCTTTTCACAGTACGATGATCACGCTTAAGTTTTCTTGAAATATCCAATGTTTTCATACCTTGTCCAAAGGATTGCACTATTTCACGCTTTTTGGCAGCAGAGAGATCCTTTTTCTTTCCCATATTGCTTGAAACCTGTGGCCTGCTTAATAATGTGGAACGTCCTTCTTAAGTAGTTTTCCTTTGATTGGGCACACCTGGCAAACTAATTATCACAGGTGTCTGAGATTGATTACAATGATCCAAAGAGCCCTAAGACACAATAACATCCATGAGTTTAATTGAAAAACTAATAATTAAATGTTTATGACACTTAAATCCAATGTGCATAATAATTTGGAACACGGTATAGATAATATTTCCCCAGGTGTAATTGCATTGAAATTAACGGCATTCAGCATGAACACCATATCTATCAAGTACCCCCACAATTTTTTCTGGCACCTGCAACATTTTTTTAGATGCCCTAAAGAATGGCGGCATAGACCTGGTGTATTTCACTAGCTGTGTCACATTCCTCTATACATCATGTTATGGAATACAGCGAGCACTACACTAACTACAGACACTCAGCAATACGCCGATATTGGTGACTGTGCCGGATTGTGTCAGTAGACCGTCCTGGTGCATAAATATATTTCGAAATATGCGCATCCAATGTAAATGGAGTATATAGAGGAGAAAATTAGCAATGCAGGACATGTGAAATTAACCTGTGGCCAGGACAAGAGCATTGCAGATTAGGTAAATATATTGCAGACTAAGGAATCTCTACTTTATTCTTTAAGAGCAGGCAGATATTTTAAAGCTATATATGACTTGTGGGTGTGGCCTACCTTGGTGGGCGGAGTCTACGGAGCCAGACCTTCTATGCCTACAGACTCCTGATATGTAAATCCGGTATTGGTCATAATGGAGCGTGTGATGTCATAAAAGGAGAGAGCTCAGCAGCGGTAATGTCCCATGTCTTTCCTCGTGACTTTCCCCCGTGGCGTGGCTGTTGTGAGACGTCACTCAGGAATTTCCCAAAATGAAAAAAAACAGTGCAGTGAGTGGACTGACGATTCTTCGTGTAATGATGAAGAATTTCATACAAAATTAAGCCCAATGGCTTGCGGCATTTCTAATGATCTGACATTGATGGGATGCTAACCTGATGCTATAAAAAGAGTGAAAGGCACAGACTTCTCAGTACATAAAACCATCCTGTGTGGCTGCAGTCTTTATTTTAAAGCCTTGTTCACTAATGGATTAAATGGCATAGATAAAAAAAATATTCACCATCTCTGGACTCTCCCTGCACATCATGAGACTCATTGTCCAGTTCTCTTCCATCGAGACTGTAGAAATCACTGCTGGCAATGAAAGGGGCCCCCCCAGAGCATATTGCTTGGGGGACACATGGTCGCGTGGTCCCCATATTCATTTGTTTTATTATATTAATATGGGGGCTTGTGCTATTTGCTGTGTTTGTTTGGTGTCCCCCCCCTTTTTCTATTGGTAGAGTGGTACTTACCATGGTGGCGTCCCCCATGTCAGCTGTGTTATGGCATGGGCGGGTTGTAGACTTTTCTATCACCAGGCAGAATTCTCCCCTGGCAACAGTGATTGGTTGTTCAAATTCCAGTGGTGGAATAATTGGATAGTTCATTGTTATCAAAATTTGTAGAGTTTATGGATTTTTTCGGTATTCCGCTGTCAGTAGAGAAAACGGTGTTTCCTTGTAGGTCGCTGGAATTTTTAGAAATTAAGATTGATTCAATCAAAATGGAGTTTAGTTTACCAAATGATGAGTTGTTGGAGGTTAAAGAGGTATTGGTTGTTATGTTAACAAAAAAGAAATGTACAGTACATTATTACTTGATGCCTTGTATTCAATGAAGGGGGTATGTGGGGATGAGTCCTTTAATACGTGATTGGGTGTGTTTCCATGGCTGAACTGAGAGTGATGTCGTAGAATATTAGAGGCATGGGTACCCCTCGTAAGAGAATTACGGTATTTGCACATGTGAGGGACTTTGGGCCACACATCTTATGTCTTCAAGAGACCCATCTGACGGCCGATGCTGTTAATCGATTGAAAAAACCATGGGTTCAATGGGCGGAGCATTCGCTTGTGCTATTTGCTGTGTTTGTTTGGTGTGTCTCCCGTTTTTCTATTCATAGAATGGTACTTACCATGGTGTCCCCCATGTCAGCTGTGCAATGGCATGAGCGGGTTCTCCACTTATCTATCACCAGGCAGAGTTCTCCCCTGGCAACAAGGATTGGTTGTTCAAATTCCAGTGGTGGAAAAATTGGATATATAAGGAGGCATTTCGTCGCGGTGACTCTATAGAGGACCCGCACCTGAGCCCGCCCTCCCTCCCCTTTTAATGTATATTTCCTAAGTCACGATGTTTACTAGAGGGGTTTAGTCACCCAGCTAATGCTGAGCGGACTTGGTATATTATTTGGACAATCCTGATATTGTATTGGTTTTGATGATTTCACTAAGTTTTGCTATTTATTAATTCAAGTTTTACTTATGGTTTATTATTATTTTATTGTTACCTTTAATAAACATTGCGGCCTTATTCATCCAACAAATGTCTGTGTGGTTTATTTTATTTTATTGAACAAGAGTGGGGCCTGTGCTACCATGTGGAGGAACTACTGATAGCAGCCGACCAATGTAACGTTATGGCAATTGTAAGACTATGCAGTGAGTTCATGGCAGGGCAGCTCTGTGCAGAAAACTGCATTGGAATATGGAAATTCACTGGCCAATTCTTATTTGCCAGACCTCCGCCAGAAAGCCTATATTTACTTACTGAATAACTTTGAAGACCTAGTAAACAGATCCAGCGAGTTCCTGAACATCTCAGCTATGGAACTTAAAGGCTTTCTAGGAAAAGATGAGCAGAATGTAAAACAGGAGGAGATCGTGTTTCAGGCTATTAGAAAGTGGAACGACTATAATCCAGCACAGCGGAGGCAGTATATCTCCATCCTGTTTCCTGAGGTTCGCTTGGCCCTGATGAGGGAGGAATATTTCATGAAGAACGTCATAGAGAATGACTATGTGAGAGATAATGACGAATGCAAGAATATTATTACAAATGCCCTCAATGTCATGTATGGCCGCAGGATCAAAGGCTCAAGGGTTAATTTCACCAGCCCTATAGCCAGACCACGTCTTTTGCCTGGCACTTTATTTGTGATCAGTGGCAGGACAGGAGCTCAGCTTACTAGTGACATTGACTCTTTTAACCCACTGGCAAAGCAGTGGCTCAATGTAACATCAGTGGGGGAGAGTCCCATAGCTCATCATGAAGCAGCGTACCTCAATGGCTATGTGTATGTTATTGGGGATATGAAAGTGAATACTTCCTAAACTACATGAAACGTTATGATCCAATGGAGAACACTTGCCAAGAAATGGCCCCCATGTTTTCCAGGAGAGGACGTGTCAGGGTCACTGTATTTGAGAACTACATCTATGCTATATGAGGCTTTGACGTCCATGGTCATGTAAACACTGCTGAGCGTTACTATCCTGAGACCAACAAGTGGAGTATAATTGCTCCTATGAATGTACAGAGAAGTGACGCTAGTGCTACCACCCTGGACGGAAAGATCTATATATGTGGAGGATACAGCGGCCATGAATTCCTGTGTACTGCAGAAGTCTACAGACCTGAAACCAACCACTGGAGTTACACTGTCCCAATGAAAATCCGACAGCGTAGCAATGGAGCAATTGCCTACAGAGGGAAAGTGTATGTGGCTGGTGTATTTGATGGACGTAGATGTCTGAGCAGTGTTGAAGCTTGTAGCCCCAGTACCAACACTTGGCGCAGAGTCTCAATTATATCCAAGCGACGTAGAAATCTTGGCATTGCAGTTCTGAATGATTGCCTTTATGTTCTGGGAGGCAATATTGGTTTCACCGACGCCTACAGTGTAGAATATTATGACGGGAAGACAGCAGCATGGCATCCTGCCCAGAACCTGAAAGTCTCCCTTAGTGACATGAGCTGTTGTGTGGTAGTAAGGCCAGTCCCCTCCACACTCTGAGTATACTGCATACTAAGCATCATAGAAATGAGGTTACAGTGCCATCTCCCACCAGTGCACTGCCAGTATTATTCCTCTCTAAGTATGAAACAGGGAGACGCCACATTGTAGACAAGCCAGGGTGCCATAGTACAATACAAGGTATTCTGATAGCTTCACTGGCAACAATGGAGAATCTGCAAAGTAGGAACCTGGCAACAATGGGAAAAAAAAAAAAGCAAACATGGAGAGACTCAATAACAATAAAGGATCTCAGCAAATGAAGGCCTCCAACTGTGAGTAAAAAAAAAAAAGAACCGTGGAGGACCTCAACAACAGTAGTGTATCTCAACAGTAATGGAGGAGATCAGCAGCCATAGAAGAACCCAACACCAACTCAGGGACAATGGAGGACCTAGGCAGCAATAGAGGACCACAGCAGTCATAGAGGAACTCAGCAACGATGGAGGAGCTTAGCAGCCATAGAGGAACTCAGCAGCTATAGAGGAACTCGGTAGCGATGGAGGAACTTGGCAGCGATGGAGGAACTCGGCAGCCATAGAGGAACTCAGCAGCAGCCATAGAGGAACTCCGTAGCAGTGGAGGAACTCTGCAGCAATGGAGGAACTCAGCAACAACGGAGAAACTCTGCAGCAACAGAGGAACTCTGCAGCATTGGAGGAACTCTGCAGCAAATGAAAGAAACCAGCAGCAATGGAGGCACTCTACAGCAATGGAGGCACTCTGCAGCAATGAAGGATCTCAGCAGCAATGAAGGTGCTCAGCAGCAATGATTTAGCTCAGCAGCCATGGAGGAATTCTACAGCGCTGGAGGAGTTCAGCAGCAATGGAGGCACACAATGAGTGATGAGGGAATGCAGTACAATGAGATTAGCATAAGAAACACCTAGGAATCTTAACCCCTTCCCGCTCCTGGATGTACTATTAGGTCATGGTAGCTGTATCGTTCGCGCTCCATGACCCAATAGTACGTCTCAGTAATAACGCCCATTTCGGCCATCCTCCCGCCACATACAGGAGCTATGACTTGTACAGCAGCTGCTGCAGCTCCTACAGCGGGGACCGATTGCTGTGTCCCCACTGATTAACCCCTTAAAAGCCACGTTCAATAGAGATCGCGGCTTTTTAGGGGTTAAGCTACCATCGTCGGCCTGCTACACGATAGCGGCCCGCGATGGTGACTATGGCAACCGGACACCAAACAATGGCGTCCGGCTATGCCATCGACGGAAGCCTAGTGGTTCCTGACAAAGTCAAGACCCATTATGCTTGCTGTCAGTGAGTAGCTGACAGTTCTAATACACTGCACTACGCATGTAGTGCAGTGTATTAGAATAGCGATCAGGGCCTCCTGCCCTCAAGTCCCCTAGTGGGACAAAGTAATACAGTAAAAAAAAAAGGAAAAAAAAGATGTGTAAAAATAAGAAAATAAAAGTTTTAAAAGTCTTAAAAGTAAAAATCCCCTGTTTTACCTTATCAGTCCTTTATTATTAATAAAAATAGATAAATAAACAAATAAACTATACATAACTGGTATCGCCATGCCCGTAACGGCCTGAACTACAAACTTATTTCGTTATTTATCCCGCACGGTGAACACCGTAAAAGAAAATAATAATAAACCTTTCCACAATCACAATTGTTTGGTCACTTCACCTCCCAAAAAATGAAATAAAAAGAGATCAAAAAGTCACATGTACCTAAAAATGGTACTGATCGAAACTACAGTTCGTTACACAAAAAATAAGTCCTTGCACGGCTTTATTGATGGAAAAATAAAAAAGTTCTGGCTCTTAGAATATGGTAATACAAAAAGTGAATGATTTTTTTACAAAACGTATTTTATTGTGCAAACGCCATAAGACATAAAAAACTATAAAGATCTGGTATCGCCGTAATCGTATCGCCACGCAGAATAAAGTGAATATATCATTTATAGCACACGGTGAACGCTGTAAAAAAAAATAGAATAAAAAAACAATAGTAGAATTGCTGTTTTTTAGTCACCACGCCACCTAAAAATAGAATAAAAACTGATCAAAAAGCCGCATGCACCCCAAGAAAACTACAATGAATTCCTCAAGGGGTCTAGTTTCCAAAATGGGGTCACTTTTGGGGGGTTTCCACTGTTTTGGCACCACAAGACCTCTTCAAACCGCACATGTTGCCTAATAAAAAGGAGGCCTCAAAATCCACTAGGTGCTCCTTTGCTTCGGAGGCCGGTGCTTCAGTCCATTACCGCACTAGGGCCACATGTGGGATATTTCTCAAAACTGCAGAATCTTGGTAATAAGTATTAAGTTGCGTTTCTCTGGTAAAAACTTTTGTGTTATAGAAAAAAATGGTATAAAAAGGATTTACTGACAAAAAGAAATATGTAAATTTCACCTCTACTTTGCTCTAAATTCCTGTGAAACACCTAAAGAGTTCATAAACTTTCTAAATGCTGTTGTGAATACTTTGAGGGGTCTAGTTTCTAAAATGGGGTGTTTCATAGGGGTTTCTAATATATGGGCCCCTCAAAGCAACTTCAGAACGGAACTGGAACCTAAAAAATAAATAAAAATGAGACAATACTTCGCTTCTCCTAATGAGCATCGCCTACTCCAAGACGACCCAAGTTTTGACCGTTTGTATAAACGGAGACCCCTATTAGACCGTTTCAGTGCCCGGTTTTCCCAAGCATACACCCCCGAGACGTGTATTTCTATTGATGAGTCCTTGGTACATTTTAAAGGGAGGCTTCAATTCCGCCAGTACCTGCCGGGTAGGAGGGTAAGGTATGGTGTGAAGATGTATAAGCTGTGCGAGAATGCATCAGTACCTACAAATTTAGGATATATGAAGGGAAGGACACCACTATTCAGCCCCAGAATGCCCCCCCCTTACTGGGAGTTAATGCAAAAATTGTGTGGGATTTGGTGCACCCACTGCTGGACCAGGGTTACCAACTCTACCTGGATAATTTTTATACCAGCGTCCCACTCTTCAACTGCCTCGCTTCCAGAAGTCCTGCGGCATGCGGCACTGCTAGAAGAAATCTGAGAGGCCTCCCTAAAACTCTGCTTGGGCAGACACTCAGAAGGGGTGAGAGCAGGGCACAATCTAGCAGCAACATATTGTGTGTCAAGTACAAGAGAAGAGAGATGCCACACCAGTACCCATGTACTTGTACAAGGTACCAGTACAGAGACCCCAAAACCAGACTGCATCCTGGACTACAATAGGTACATGGGAGGGGTGGACTTGTCAGATCAAGCCCTGAAGCCCTACAGCGCCATGCGGTGTGGTATAAGAAGCTGGCCGTGCACATCATACAGATGGCATTGTACAATGCGTATGTGCTATGTCGATGTGCAGGCCAGACGGGAACTTTCCTGGAATTTCAAGAGGTGGTTATCAAGAAACTAATATATAGGGACCAAAAAGGGGGGGCACCCAGTACTTCTGGAAGCGGGGCCACACGCATCGTACCAGGGCAACACTTTCCAGAAGAAGCTCCCCAAACTGGCAAGAAAGGAAAAAGTCAAAAGAGGTACAAAGTCTGCTATAAGAGGGGGATAAGGGAGGACACAAAATATCAATGTGACACATGTCCCGAAAAACTAAGGCTCCGTATGAAAGAGTGCTTCAAAATGTATCATACATCCCTTGGTTTATCATTTACCCCAATTTTACTTACCCTGATGTACTCCGCACAGCTTATCCCCCTCATCTTTCCCTTCTGAGCCCTGCTGCGTGCCCAGGCAGCTGATAACAGCCACATGTAGGGTATTGTCATACCCGTGAGAACCCACATTACAGTTTATGGGGTGTATGTCTCCGGTAAAAATGCTCACTACACCTCTAGATAAATGCCTTAAGGGGTGTAGTTTTTAAAACGGGGTCACTTCTTGGGGGTTTCAACTGTACCGGTACCTCAGGGGCTTCTGCATACATGACTTCGCACCAGAAAATCCCCAGTAGGCCAAATGGTGGTCCTTTCCTTCTGAGCCCTCCCATGGGCCCAAACATCAGTTTATCACCACAAATTGGGCATTGCCGCACTCAGAACAGAATGGGGTATTTTATTTCTTGTGAAAATAAGAAATTTTCAGCCAAAACTACATATTATTGGAAAAAAATAATTTTGTTTGAATTCCAAGCCCAATTCAAATAAGTTATGTGAAAAAACTATGAGGCCAAAATGGTCACAACACCAATAAATGAATTCCTTGAGGGGTGTAGTTTCCAAAATGGGGTCACTTCTAGTGGGTTTACATTGCTTTGATACCTCTGGGGCTCTGCAAATGCGACATGGCACCCGAAAACCAATCCAGCAAAATCTGGACTCCAAAGAACAAATAGCGCTCCTTTCCTTCTGAGCCCTCCCATGGGCCCAAACGGCAGTTTATCACCACAAATGGGGTATTGCTGCACTCAGGACAAATTGGGCAACAAAATGGAGTATTTTATTTCTTGTGAAAATAAGAAATTTTGAGCTAAAACTACATATTATTGGAAAAAATGTTTTTTTTTTAAATTCCCAGCCCAATTCAAATAAGTTCTGTGAAGAAACTATGGGGTCTAAATGGTTACATTATGCATCAATTAATTCCTTGAGGGGTGAAGTTTCCAAAATGGGGTCGCTTCTGGTTGGTTTCCATTGCTTTGATACCTCTGGGGCTCTGCAAATGCGACATGGCACCCGAAAACCAAACCAGCAAAATCTTCACTCCAAAGAACACACAGCGCTCCTTCCCTTCTGAGGCCACCCATGGGCCCAAACGGCAGTTTATCGCCACAAATGGGGTATTGCTGCACTCAGGAGAAATTGAGCAACAAAATGGGGTATTTTGTTCCCTGTGAAAATAAGAAATTTTTATCAAAAATGACATCTCATTGGAAAAAATTTCATTTTTTTAATTTCACAGCCCAATTCAAATACGTGTTGTGTAAAAACTGTGGGGTCAAAATGGTAACAACAACCATAAATTAATTACTTGAGGGGTGTAGTTTCCGAAATGGGGTCACTTTTGTGGGATTCCTACTGTTTTGGCACCTCAACACCTCTTCAAACCTGGCATGCTGCCTAAAATATATTCTAATAAAAAAAAGAGGCCTCAAAATGTAATAGGTCCTTCTTTGCTTCTGAGTCTTGTATTTTAGTCCACGAGCATACTAGAGACACATGTGGGACATTTCTAAAAACTGCAGAATCTGGACAATACATATTTAGTAGTGTTTCTCTGGTAAAACCTTCTGGGTTACAGAATTTTTTTTAATAAAATAGAAATTCAGCAAGAAAAATTAAATTTGCAAATTTCACCTCTACTTTGCTTTAATTTCTGTAAAATGCCTGAAGGGTTAAATAAACTTTCTAAATTCTGTTTTGAATACTTTGAGGGGTCTAGTTTTCAAATTGTGGTGTTTTATGGGGGTTTCTAATACATAGGTCCCTCAAAGCCACTTCGGAACTGAACAGGTACCTTAAAAAAAAGGCTTTTGAAATTTTCTTAAAAATATGAGAAATTGCTGTTTATGTTCTAAGCCTTGTAATGTCCAAGAAAAATAAAACAATGTTCAAAAAACAATGCCAATCTAAAGTAGACATATGGGAAATGTGAACTAGTAACTATTTTGGGTGGTATAACCGTCTGTTCTACAAGCAGATGCATTTAAATTCTGAAAAATTCTATTTTTTATAAATTTTCTCTAAATTTTGCAATTTTTCACCAATAAACACTGAATATATCGTCCAAATTTTACCACTAACATAAAGCCCAATGTGTCACGAGAAAACAATCTCCGAATTGCTTGGATAGGTTTAAGCATTCCGATGTTATTACCACATAAAGTGAAATCCGTCAGATTTGAAAAACAAGGCTGCGTCCTTAAGGCGTTAAGCAAACACCGCAGTTAATAAGGGAGCAGGTAGATCTCAGTAGTGTCCCACTTGGCATACACATCCAGCATACTCCTTCAGCCCCATCAAACAGCCACCAGAGTCCCACAACAATCTTGCCTGTGCGTACTGAGTCCAGTTGAACCGAAACTCATACCTGCAGCAAATGCCATGCTCTGAGCAGGTGAGGAGGGGAGAGACGCGAGAGAGCTCACGGTAAACGCCCGCTCACATGAACACCCAGAAGCCCATGGTATTGTACAGTATTATATAGTATGGGGGTTGTACAGTTTTATATAGTAGCAGGGTTGTTATACTTTAAGAGCAGGCAGACATGGAGTACAGTATACTTTACTAGAAAATGTGACTAAAAATGTAAGCCTACTACCATTGTGGAGTTTGAGGAGCACTACAAAGAAATTTAATGAGGAATGATGTAAAATAACATTAATTGGAACCCATTACCCCTTACCAATATTTGATGTAATTGTACGTCATAGTCGGGAGGGGAGAGTAAGGAGCAGGCAGAATGGCTGAGCTCCCTTCATACGCCGGTATGGTAAGGTAATGGCTCTCTTACTTTGTAAAAATAGAAATCATAAAAAAAAACTATAGAAACGGTATCACCTTAATTGTGTTAACCCACAGAATAAAATGAACATGTCAATCACAATTTTTTTTCTATTGTACCCCACACAGAAATATTTTTTTTTTTTTCGTTTTTCATTACATTATATGGTACAATAAATCAATAAATGGTGGCGTTAAAAACGACAACTTGTCTGGAAAAAAAAAGTCCTCATACGGCTATGTCGGAAAAGTAAATAAAAAACTTTTGGAAGGCGAGAAGGAAAAAACATAAATAAACAGGCTAACAATGTCTGCCATGGCAAGGAGTTAAACTATAAGGCCATGTGATACTCCAAATCACAAAATAAACCAAAATAAATAATGATAATAATAATAATAATACAAAAAAAAAACAGAAAATGTAAAGTATCAAGCATTCCGGACAATATATTCCCATAACACTTATAATTTTTTGTTATACTATTATTATTTTTTGTATACTTTAACCTAAGTGCAGAGGTTTTTTTTACCAGCCATATCCATCATAATTACAGCTATTTTTTATCATGCTGAAAATCTTTTCTGTGCATACATTGAAACAATATATACTTCTCTTAGGACCAAACCAATTTCATTTTAAATTTATTCCGGAATGTGGCAACACTACTTCCAATGTAATCAAATTTTAGGTAATTGTTTTTTGATGAAAATATATAATTTCACAACCTAGCCATGATATTTTGATAGAACTGAAATTGTGTTTTTGTACCCAGCAGTTGCCCTATTATACTGGTTGTATACAATAAATTCATACTATCATAACTTTGTAGCTCCACATCAATTGTCAATGTGTCCTTTTGTAATAAACTTTTTAACATTTAACTTTTAAACTATATAGATGACAAGTTAAAGGGAAATCACTAGTTTTACAAATGTTATGTTTTAAACAATGCTGATTCCTAGAGCCCAGGTTGTCATAAAGTCAGTAGTTTACTTAGGAGACCTTACTCGTGCCCTTAGCTAAGGTAGCTCTATCTTTAGCCATTAAAATGGCTAAATTCCTGCTCATCCAGTCGTCACCCTTAGGCCTTATTCACACGAACGTGTCCGTTTTGCGCGTGCAAAAAAACGCTGCGTTTTGCGCGCGCAAAAGTTCAGTGTGGCATCAGTATGTGGTGCGTGCCTGCGTGATTTCCGCGCATATGGCATCGTTATGACACTCTGTATGTTTACAAACATAAAAGCAGGAGGTGCTTTTCTTGTTTCATTCATTTATTTTACTACTGTAGCGCGAATAACGTGCGGCACACGGAAGTGCTTCCGTGTGCCGTGCGGGATTTTCACGCACCCATTGACTTCAATGGGTGCGTGATGCGTGAAAAACGGCCAAGTATAGGACATGTCGTGAGTTTTACGCAGCGCACATACGCTGCACGAAAATCACGGACTGTCTGAACGGCCCCATTCACTAACATAGGTCCGTGCGACGTGCGTAATATACGTTCGTGTGAATAAGGCATAAGTGACACATTGCTTTAATGGGCATACCTTGGTGGTTTTTTTTTAAGTGATCATAAATAGTTATAACTTAGTGAATACTTCAGGACCACCATTGGGGCAGTACAGTAGGTATTGCAGTTAATGACACATCTTCCAGTGCCACGCCTTCCAGATAAACATCAAGAGAAAAAGTCACACAAGCAGAATAATAACATTTAAATTCTAGTGTCCTGTGCAGTACCTTGTATAGAAGCGCCCTCTGGTCGTGTACCATATAGTACCCAAATAATACAATGATGCAGTGCCCAAATAACACTGCCTATCAATACACTAGTAGATGTAGCTGCACTGCAAGGCAGTTGCATTTTCATAAGTTTGGGTACTAAAGGGATCTTGGTTGCAAGCTCTGGGTGCCCAAGCCATATGGGCCACTGGTGCCATCTACAGTAGTGACAAGTGGGAAACCCTGTGCAACCGCACAGGTCGCACAACTCTAAGACCATCCATGGACCAATCATTGATTTATTTTCAATACTGCTTTGCTGTTACAGATGCTTCTATCCTAGTTAGACGGCTGTCGGGTTTTTTCGGGTTCCCATTGTTGAATATTGCATTTCTATGTCACATAGATGCAATAATGGAACATCTGGAAGGAAATACTTTATCCTAGCACTGTATATAACACTTGGGTAAAAAAATGGCCAGGAAGACAGCTCTGCTTTTATGAGATTCCACATTATCCAATATAATTTCTGGGCTATTGTCTGCTAGATCAAATTCATTTTACTATATGTTGTTCCAAAATAATATATATTGTACGCTGACAGGGCTAGTAAATAATATAGGGTGCCACTTTCGTGAGTTTAATACAGAAGCCCATCAGCTATTTATATACAATTATAACATCATTTAATTTCAATCGTAAAGTAGTAGATTTATTCAGCTATGCATTTAGCTGCATTATTGTCAATATGGTAACATTTTTGAATGACCATTTATTTTAATAACTTTGATCTTTTTTACATTTCAGGTCCAGTGCTTCATACTTGATAATGCTGTATGTCCAAAATGATAAAATGCAGTATATGTTCAATTACATTGGGTTCATGATGAATTGTTGTTCTGATGAAACAATTTAGGGTATGCGTAATAGTATATTAAGGATTTACAGAATTGCACAAAACTGTGCATTTGTGATGAAAGTTTTTGATTACATAACGTAACTGAGAACTACTCCCTTTACACATGGGATAACACATAAATAAAATGCAACAAACACATCTGAAGCCATTTATTACAAATATGAGTTAGGAGCAGAACTATCATGTGCCGGGATTTGGAGGCTCCCAAGTAGACGGAGTCCATTGGTAATTTTAGTCGTTGTAGAGACGTATCCACAATGGTTCCTATTTGGCACCATAATTCAAGCAAGTACATTACATGTTGCACCTTGATGTGTACAAACAAGAAATCTGCTTGGGGGTTACCAGAAGAACCATATTGAGCCATCGCATGCACAAATTATCAAATTTCTTAATGTTTCTCCTCTTCTGATAAACATATTTCTCAAGTCTAAGAAAAAGGTTCATTCTCCCTATATATATTAATGGTTGATGGAGTCGGGGCCTTCCGATAATACGCTTTTAATATTAATCATATTTATAATTCAAGAATGTACCTAATTTTATGCGTGCATAGCACAAAATCTTCATGTACACATGTTTTTTTAGCCTTTGTAATCTTTGACCAACAAAAGTATATAATAATTGTGTATGTCATTGGCAACATACACAGTGTGTGGTAAACTGGTGCCTTCAACATCTGCAGACAATAACTAGATAAAAGGTAAAATCATGGTAAAAAAAAAAGAGGCAAACAAGGGGCGTAAGTATAGGAATTGCAGAGGTGCAGTTTTGTATTCTGGCCCAGGTGCGGTGCCTGAGGGGGCCCAATAGGTTTCTCTGCCCCATATGAGAAGACCAATACTATTAAAGATGTGTGATAGCTAGGCGTCCCCATTACAGATTTTGGATCAGGTCTCAGAAGCTTCAAGTCAAACTCAAGCAGCAGGTGCCAAATTCTATTGCGGAAACCAGCAATAGGCTCGCAATGTGAATTCTCATGGGATGGGCCTTATATAACAAGGTTCTGTATGCTCCTCATGTACTGCTGGGACTGGGTAATGATAGAGACGTCTGTCAAGATATATGTCACAAGTTATAGTGAGGTTAGGTCATTAGAGATAACAATAATATGTATTCGGTTGCAGAAACCTAAAGACAACGTGTACTTTAGCTGATGGACTTACAATCTGTTTTTGCTTTCAAATGGAGCCTTTAATATATTTTAAAAGAGTTTTATTTCTGGAACTAATGTACTCTCAGCGGGTGTTACAAGACATTATTTATCCAGTAAATGTACAAAATGTTTAACAATTACATTGTTATAATACTAAGAAGAGAAGCAAATGGCACCTGAAACTGTAAAAATCTAACAGATCTGAAAGTGCTGAAAATTCAGTGCTAAAAGCATAAATAATAGAAGTGTCGCACTCATCAAGCGGCAGACACTTCTTTTATCTCAAACATCGGGGTACATGTTTTCCTTTTTATAAGTGACGAGGTTGAGCATTCGCTATGCACGGTTTACTTACAGAATTATCCAGTCCTAATAATTGCTTTCATACACAATGAAGTTACATTAACTAAAAAAATATAAAAAAAACTTATGACTGGCAGAATGCAGGGAGACAAATTTGTGTTTTGAATGCCAGTTTTGTATCTTTGACGTTCTGTTGAAACATAATATCCTGGCTCAGTACTCCTATATCTGCAATGAAATGCGCAAATTCACTAGTACCATTATTCAATGATAATCCAAATGCTGCCATAGATTTATATTGTTAATTGGCTTATAATCATTTTCTCAGCCCACAATAACATATGGTACAAACTGAATTTATTTTAGCAGTGTACAGATTGCTTGTATTTTTTTTTTTTACATTGGCATTTACATAGTAAGCTGAACATTAGGGAATCAGTTATGAAAAATTGAGGCTGACTGACATTTATCAAGTTGTCAAATGAATAGCTTTATGTTAATTTATACGAAACCGGATCAGTATGTTTTAAATTTTAAATCTGTTTGTAATGCATTAGGTACTATTATACGAGTGAAAGAAAAAACATTATCTAAATTGTATATGTTTTGTGAAATAAATGATGATCTTGTACTTTTATCATCTTTTTCATTATGTGTCTTTATTTTTTAGTCTGACTCTCCGTCTGTAAGAAGAAAAGAGGTTCAGATGACCACATGGGGAGAAGGTTGATGAAACTGACACTAAAGGCCAAATTCATAATGATTTGTATTACAAAAGATTTGCGCAGGAGGTTTCTTTGGCTTGATGATGTTTTTTGGCAGCTGAAGTTATGCATAGATGAGCCCTAGCGTTACTTGTTTGACAGACATCACACTCCAATATAAGGCAAGGTAAGTCTCACATATCCAGGTTAGGCTTGGCCCCTGTATTGTGCCTCCTGGTGATACTACCCTATATAGTTTTCACTGAATAAACACCAATGTGGATATATTTTTCTCACTATGTAACTATATATTAACCAAATATTTATTGTAACGTAGTAACAAAAATATATCCCCATTGGTGTTTATTCAGTGAGAAATACGTGATACCTTACTCAGGGGAAACTCGTTTAGACCTTCTTTTTCCAGTGAATAAACTACTCCATATAGTGCCTCAAAACAGTGTCATGTTTCCCAAGTAACACTTGCCTGTGTCTAAGTAACAGTGCCAAGCAATGCCACCATACAGTAACCAAATAATACTAACATACAGCAACCTAATAAAAATAGAATACAATCTAATTAATACCACCATAGAGTTAATGTTAAAATCCCTAGTGTTCTAAAGGCCTATAACTATAATATTTTTGAAGGCAGCTTGTATAGGATGTTTCAGGGGGTTAATGTTTCTGGAGGTCTAGGGTATTTAACCCCTTCCCGCTTTGGCCACTTTTGACCTTCTTGACAGAGCCTCATTTTTAAAATCTGACATGTTTCACTTTATGTGGTAATAACTTCGGAATGCTTTTACCTATCCAAGCGATTGTGAGATTGTTTTCTCGTGACACATTGGACTTTATGTTATTGTTAAAATTTGCTCGGTACATTTAGCATTTAATTGTGAAAAACACCAACATTTTGTGAAAAATAGCAAAAATTAGCTTTTTTCTAAATTTAAATGTATCTGCTTGTAAGGTAGGCAGTTATACCACACAAAATTGTTGCTAATTAACATCCCCCATATGTCTACTTTAGAGTGGCATAGTGTTTTGAACATCCTTTTATTTTTCTAGGACGTTACAAGGCTTTGAACTTTAGCAGCAATTTCTCACATTTTCAAGAAAATTTCAAAAGGCTATTTTTTCAGGGACCAGTTCAGTTGTGAAGTGGCTTTTAGGGCCTTATATATTAGAAACCCCCAATAAGTCACCCCATTTTAAAAACTTTACCCATCAAAGTATTCAAAAGAGCATTTAGAAAGTTTCTTAAGCCTTTAGACGTTTCACAGGAATTAAAGCAAAGTAGAGGTGAATGTGAAGATGAAATTTCATGTTTTTTTTGCAGAAATTCATTTTTAATCCATTTTTTTTGTAACACAGAAAATTTTACCAGAGAAATGCAACTCAATATTTATTGCCCAGGTTCTGCAGAATTAGAAAATATCCCACATGTGGCCCTAGTGTGGTAATGTACTGAAGCACCGGCCTCAGAAGCAATGGAGCTCCTAGAGGATTTTGTGGCTTTCTTTTTATTAGAATATATTTTAGCCACCATGTCAGGTTTGAAGGGCTCTTGCGGTGCCAAAACAGTGGAAAGCTCCCAAAAGTTACCCCATTTTGGAAACTACACACCTCAAGGAAATTATCTAGGGGTATAGTGAGCATTTTGACCCCACGAGTTTATTGCAGAAATTATTGGAAATAGGCCGTAAATGTAGATTTAGCAAATTTTTTCTAATTTCCACAAGGACTAAAGGAGAAAAACCACCACAAAATTTGTAAAGCAACTTCTTCCGAGCACAACAATACCCCACATGTGGTCATAAATGGCTGTTTGGACACACAGCAGGGCTTAGAAGGGAAAGAGCGCTATTTGCCTTTTGGAGTTCAAATTTAGCAGGAGTGGTTTGTGGAGGTCATGTTGCATTTGCAAAGCCCCTGAGGGGACAAAACAGTAGAAACCCCCCACAAGTGACCCCATTTTGGAAACTACACCCATTGAGGGAATTATCTAGATGTATAGTGAGCATTTTGACTGCACAGCTTTTTTGCAGAAATTGTTGGAATTAGGCCGTGAAGATGAAAATCTAAATTTTTTCAAAGAAAATGTAGGTTTAGCTATTTTTTTCTCATTTCCACAAGGACTAAAGGGGAAAAAGCACTGCAAAATTTGTAAAGCAATTTTTCTCCCGAGTAAAACAGTACCCCACATGTGGTCATAAACGGCTGTTTGGACACACGGCAGGGCTTAGAAGGGAAAGAGCGCCATTTGTTTTTTGGAGATCACATTTAGCAGGAATGGTTTGTGGAGGCCATGTTGCATTTGCAAAGTCCCTGAGGGGACAAAACAGTAGAAACCCCCCACAAGTGACCCCATTTTGGAAACTACACCCATTGAGGAAACTATCTAGACGTATAGTGAGCATTTTGACTGCACAGGTTTTTTTCAGAAATTGTTGGAATTAGGCCGTGAAGATGAAAATCTAAATTTTTTCTAAGAAAATGTAGGTTTAGCTAATTTTTTCTCATTTCCACAAGGACTAAAGGGGAAAAAGCACCACAAAATTTGTAAAGCTATTTTTCTCCCAAGTAAAACAGTACCCCACATGTGGTCATAAACGGCTGTTTGGACACACGGCAGGGCTTAGAAGGGAAAGAGCGCCATTTGTCTTTTGGAGATCACATTTAGCAGGAATGGTTTCTGGAGGCCATGTTGCATTTACAAAGCCCCTGAGGGGACAAAACTATGAAAATGCCCAAAGGAAACTACACCCCTTTAGGAATTTATCTAGGGGTGTAGTGAGCATTTTGACCCTTCAGGTTATTTATAGAATTTATTAGAATTGGGCAGTGAAAATAAAAACAATCTCTTTTCTTCAATAAGACGTAGCTTTAGCTCAAAATTTTTCATTTTCTCAACAAATAAAGGAAAAATAGAACCACAACATTTGTAAAGAAATTTCTCCCGAGTATGGCAATATCCCATTTGTGGTCATAAACTGCTTTTTGGGCACACAGTAGGGCTCAGAAGGGAAGGTGAGCCATTTGGCTTTTGGAGTCCAGATTTTGCTGGATTGGTTTTTGGGCGCCCTGTCGCATTTGCAAAGCTCCTGTGGGACAAAAACAGTGGAAACCCCCCAGAAGTGACTGCAACCCTCAAGGTATTCACCTAGGGGTGTAGTGAGTATGTTAACCCTGCAGGTGTTTTGCTGAAATTATTGTGCACTCGATGTTGCAGAGTGAAAATGCGATTTTTTTTCCATAGATATGCCAATATGTGGTGCCCAGATTGTGCCACCATAACAAGACAGCTCTCAAATTATTTTGCTGTGTTTCCAGATTTTAGAAACACCCTACATGTGACCCTAATCTTTTGCCTGGACATTTGACAGGGCTCAGGAGTGAACAAGTACAATACGAAATTGAGGCCTAATTTGGCGACTTACAAAGTATTGGTTCACAATGGCAGAGGTTCTGATGTGAAATAATGGAAGAAACCCCTGAGAAGTGACCCCATTTTGTAAACTGCACCCCTTAAGGCATTTATTAAGGTCTGTAGTGAGCATTTTCACCCTACAGGACTTTACCATAAATGATTGCGCTGCGGATGGTGCAAAGTAAATATTAAAATGTTTCCCTATATATGCTATTTCAGTGGCAAATATTTCGTGCCCAGCTTATGCCACTGGATACACACACCCCAAAAACTTGTTAAAAGGGTTTTCCCGGGTATGGCGATGCCATATATGTGGAAGTAAACAGCTGTTTATGCACGCTGTAGGGTTCGGAGGGAGCGCCATTTGGCTTTTGTAGCGTGGATTTGCTTGGTAGTAGTTTTGTTTGGGTATTGCTGGTGTTTACATTTATAATGTGGGGGTACATGTAAGCTGGGCAGAGTACATCAGCAGCATAGTCAGGTGGTATAATAATTGGGTTAAAAAAAACAGTAAAATAATCCACACTCCGCATCTTTGCAGTTTGGGGAATTTTGCTGGGAAGTGTTGTTCTGGTATAATACGGGCGCCCTCCCTTCCAGCAGATATGGTTGGGCCCTACATTTGCTGGTTCCCTAATTTTAGGGCCTTGATAATTTGCCTCTTGAAACAGAAGAAATGTTCCCCTCGGGCCTACACAACCGCATATTTTTTCTTTGCTGGCTTATTGGAGCCTTAACTAATTTTATTTTTTCATAGACGTAGTGGTATGAGGGCTGTTTTTTTGTGGGACGAGCTGTAGTTATGCAACTTTTTGATCACTTTTTATTGTATTTTTTGGGAGGCAAGGTGACCAAAAAACAGCAATTCTGGCATCGTTTTTTGAATTAATCGTTCACCATGCATTATAAATTACATGTTAACTTTATTCTGTGGGTCAGTCCGATTACGGCGATACCTAATTCATAGCACTTTTTTATGTTTTACAACTTTTTGCACAATAAAATTACTTTTCTAAAAAGTTTTTTGCCAAGTTGTGAGAACCAGAACGTTTTGATTTTTTAGTCGACGGAGCTGTATGAGGGCTTGTTTTTTGCGAGACGAGCTATAGTTTTTATAGGTACCATTTTTGGATACATGCAACTTTTTGATCACTTTTTATTCCAATATTTGTAGGGCAAAGTGACCAAAAAACAGAAATTCTGGTATAATTTTTTTACGTTTTGTTTTTATGCCGTTCGCTGCGTCGAATAAGTAACATGATATTTTTATCGTTTAGGCCTTTACGGATGCGGCGATACCAAATATGTATGGTTTATTTTTATTTTTCAATAATAATGGACTTGATAAGGGAAGAGGGCGATTGTGTTTTATTTTATTACTTGAAACTTTTATTATATGTTGTAAAACTTTTTTTCTACGCTTTTTTATACTTTTTTTTTTACACTTTTTTTCAAGTCCCAGTAAGGGAATTTGAAGGTCCAACTGCCAGATTTTTTTATTCTAATACATTGCACTACCTACAGTATGTAGTGCAATGTATTAGATCTATCAGTCATTCACTGAAAGCAAGCCGATTAGGCTTCGCCTCCCGGCGGGGCCTAATCAGCTTCCGTAATGGCAGAGCAGGAGGCCATTGTTAGGCTTCCTGTTGCCATAGCAGCATCGGCAGTCCTGATTGCATGGCAGGGCTGCCGATCTGCTAGCAACCTCTAATATGCAGCGAACGCTTCCGAACGCTGTATCTAAGGGGTTAATGGCAGGAATTGGAGCTAGCTCCAGTTCCTGCCATTACAGGTGGATGTCAGTTGTAACATAGAGCTGACATCCACTGCTGATGACGCCAGCTCAGCTCCTGGGCCGCCTCCCATCTTCCCGTCGGCTACGGAAGCCTTTCAGGCTCCGCCTCCGGGTGGGGCCTGGACAACTTCCGTGCTAGGGAGACCGGGTGGCCAGTATTAGGCCTCTGGTTGCCATTGCAGCCATTGAACCCTTGCAATTTCATTGCTGGGGTTCCGATGAGCTGCAAACAACTTAAATGCAGCGATCGCTTTTGACCGCTGCATTTAAGGGGTTAATGGCGGGGATCGAAGCTAATTTCAGTCCCCGCCATTGCAGCTGGATGTCAGCTGTAGATGATGGCACCGACTCTGAGCCAGTGTCCACCATTTGTCGTATGGATACGGCAAAAGGCGGCAAGCACTAGCTTTCCATGACGTATATATACGGCAAATGTCGGGAGGGGGTTAAAGACTAGGCTCCTCCCATTTTTTTTAAAGGGCCTGCACTCCACAATTGACCTCTGACTTTAATGTGCCTTCACAGAGTCCCATCTATACAAAATATATAGTGCTCTATGGAAAATAACCTTTTCTCCTAATACAAATACAGCTGCATTACATAACATAACATTAGGTGCTTAACATATATACATAAGTGGGTTTGGGGCACACCTCACAAGCTTCATCAGGATCAGGAATATACAATTGAGCATATTTGTGTTACTTGCGATTATCTGGATGTAATGCTCCTGCACGATGATATATTGATCCATTTATTCTAAAACAATAAGGCCCATAACCTGGTAGGGATGCCATTTGTTTTCCTATCACTACAAATGCAAGAGAACTATTAATTAACCGTATGTGATCAATAAAATTCTTAGAATGACCATGCTGATATTTTATAAGTTGTTCAATTAATGTGGAAATGCAAGTGCGATCTAATTTAGCTTCTCCATTGGAGCAACAGTTAGAAAACTTTCTTCCGGAAAGTGTTTAGCATTACAAAATTCACAAATTCACAAATTTTGCCATTAAGAGTGCCACATGATACTCTTTTTTGTTTTTTTTTAATGTATGTCATTTAAGGCCATATACCTTGTAGCATTTTGTCTAGCTCGGAGAGTTTTATCATCTCTATTATTACGGTTTTCACGCCTTCGAATAGATTCATTAGGCCATTGTCTGTTTCTGAGTTGTCTTTGTGCCTTTTGATTGCTGAGACATGATCTCCACTTTGGGGGTCATATTTTGTTGTCACCTTGTTCTATCTTAATTGGCTTTACGGCGTTTGGCATCACCTTGTTCTTCTGCCGTTAACTCCCTCTTTGGAGACATGGACATAGTTTTTAGAAGTAAAGTAATGTTGTCGTCTGCAGTGCGTTCACCCCCCCCATACACACAGCATGTGACCTTTCCGACGGAAAGCTCAGATGGAACCCCTCAACGAAAAGACAACGCTGATGTGAACACACCCTTAGTTTGTTCAATAACCCTTCTCTTGTAACCTACAATGAAAATAAACTGTGCTTTTATTTTAGGTATTTGTGTGATGCTGCGTATAGTTGTGTAGGTGATTGTAAGCAGACTCTTTATGCTATTATAAGGAAAAAATAGATATTTTGCTACCTGACATTAGGCATTCTGCCCACACACAGGGATAAATGTAACATCACCACGTAAATAGCACTTAAACAGAAAGATATTATCACAGTTTGCATTCACAGCAGGAAAACTCCAGCTCCACAACACTCTCCTGTCCTTCTCTGCACTCTTCTTTAGTGGAATACAATATTCAGGAAAGCACCTAAAATTATGAGCCCTTTAGGTTTTTCTTTCATTCATTACACTTTTATGAGATACACATAAAATATCATCTATATATAAAAGTAATATAAGTCTCCCATCTCCCTCTTTCTCTTTTCTTGAGTCCTTGTGGGAAATTTATCCCTTCCCCCCTTTAAATTTTTACCCATTCATTCAAAAGAGCAATGGTGAGGTTAGACATTGATGTTGGACGAGAGGGCCTTGCTCACAATCTCTGTTCTAGTTCATTCCAAAGGTGTTACATCATTAGAGAGCCAGTTTTCTTCTTTCTGGAAAAGAGATATTTTTCATACTTTTTCCCAGGGAATGTTGCTCTAAAGACCTACTAGCTGAATTTCCACAAGGAGAATCAGTATCTTCCGAGACACGGCGTAACTAGGAAAGACTGGGCCCCATAGCAAACTTTTGACTGCCCCCCTCCCCTCGGTGTCACACACAGCCCCCCTTGTAGATAGTGCCCCTCTGCAGATTCTGCCACACAGTGCCCCTTGTAGATAGTGTCCCCTGTAGATAGTGCCATACAGCCCCCCTGTACATTGTGCTATACAGCCCCCCTGTAGATAGGGTCACACCCACTTGTAGATAGCGCCCCCACCTGTACCTTGTAGATAGCACCATACAGTCCCCTCCTGTATATGGTGCCATTCAGCCTCCCTGTACATAGCGCCATACAGCCCCCCTCATGTAGATAGCACCATACAGCCACCCTCCTATAAATAGAGGCTACAGCCTCCTTCCTATAGATAGCGCCTACAGCCTTCCTCCTGTGGATAGCACCTACAACCCCCCTCCTGTTGATAGCACCATACAGCCCCCCTCCTGTAGATAGTGCCATACAGCCCCAACCCCCCCCAAATACAGCCTGTAGCCTAGTTAAAGGCGTTGTCCCACAAAACACATGTATCCCCTATCCACAGTACAGGGGATACATGTGTGATCGCTGGGGGTCCAACCGCTAGGACCCCCAGTTCTAAGGAGAACGAGGAACCAAAAGTCCCCCAAAGACTTCCAGGGTCTGTGTCCGGCTTGTGTGTCCGGAAGCTCCAAAGAATTGAATGGAGCGCCTGTCCCGCATGCGCACAAGCCTCCTGTAGATGATGCCACACAGACCCTTTGTAAATGATTCCACACGGACCCCCTGTAGATGATGCCACATCCCTCTGTAGATGACGCCACACACACCTCCTGTAGATGGTGCAACATACTCCCCCTATATATAGTGCCACATACTCTCCCTGTATATTGTGCCACATACTCCCCCTGTATATAGTGCAACATACTCCCCCTTTATATAGTGCCACATACTTCACCTGTAGATAGCCCCCATCCCCTCCCTGTAGATAGAGCCATTGTGGCTCCCTCTATGAGCAGGCATCCGTAATACTCTAGCCGTGGATTCCGGTGCTCCAGGAGGAGCCCCTGACTTCATTGTCCATATATAGACAGTTGCATCGTCAGTGGCTCCCTCTATAAGCAGAATCCCTGGCCAGGCATCGGCATTGCTCTGGCCGGTGATTCTGCTTCAGGAGGTGCCCCTGATGTCACTGCCCTTATATGGACAGTGAAGTCATGGGCTACTCCTGGAGTGCCGGAATCCCCAGCCAAAGCGTTGCTGACACCCTGGCCGGGAATTCCGCTCATAGAGCCCTGACTTCACTGTCCATATAAGGGCAGTGACACCTCCTGCAGCAGAATCCCCGGCCAGGGCGTCGGCAACGCTTTGGCCGGGGATTTAGCTCCAGGAGAAGTGAATGGCAGAGCAGTATGCTCTGCCATAGTATTCAATTGTATCTGCGTCCTGAGGACGCAGATACAATTGAATGTAGCAGTTGCTGGGACAAGTCCCCGGACAGTAATTTCCCCGAGACTGTCACTGTAAATTCACGACAGTCCCAGCAATTTCGGGACAGTTGGCAAGTATGCACATGTATCCCATATCCTAAGAACGCAGTTACTATTGAATGTGGCGGCGCTACCGCTGTAGCAGCCATAGCCGCTGCTAGCGGCGCCACCTGGCATGGGGGGCCCGTGATGGTGGGCGGCACAGGCCCCCTCATGCAGCAGTCCCCGTAGCAGCCGCTATGGCTGCTACAGCAGTAGTTAAACCACTATGCCGATAGTCCGTAAATATGGCATCTCACACGGCCCAACAGAACCCTACTCCATGCCCTCCAACAGTTGCCAGATCATGCGGGAAAGTCCCTAACTTGGTTGATGTCCTGCTGTCCCGATGGCCGGCAACATGTCCCGGTTTCAACTGTATCTACTGTACGTCCCATGGCACTGTGGGGGCATTTTTCTGTGTGGGGGCACAAGTGGGACTGGGTGTGTATGGACAGGGATTAGTTGGAGTTAGAAGCTTGGCTTAACATTAAAAAAATGTGACCCTCTTTACAAAACTTGAAAATTGGGAGGTATGCTACTCTGTACTGGTGGAGAGGAACTACTTTACAACAGTGCTGTCTACAGATGGATGTCTGTAGTTTGACTGAAAACCTGAAAAGCAATACCTTGCAAGAGTCTGTAATATTTCTTTAATAATTAATCTGTTTGCGAAACCAACTTTTTTGAGCCCTGAGAATGATACTTTCATAAAAGAACTAATAAGGATGACAGCTAGTAGCCACCTGAGCTTTTTTGCATAATGTGTTCTTTTGCTGCTTGAACTCTTTCTTTATTTAATTGGATCTCTAAAGTATAGAACGACTGAAATCCTAACGCTGAATAGCTGTGCATAAGAAACACTGACACAAAGTCCTCAGTGTAACACTTCAGAGTGACTAGGTTGTTTAGCATGCTTATTATACAGATTAATAACTTGAGGATGGGAATCATCTGCTGGTTACATCAGTATAGCACTCACTTACGCTCAGAGTTTTTCCACATAATGAGTAACCTCTATAAAGATGCATGAATATTTTGGATTCTCTGAGATTGTTGGAGAGTGTTCAGTAGATTGTACATTAGTAGCACAGTGCTGCTGTAAGCCATGAATTTGTCAAATCAGGGTCTAAGGTTGTGATTGACAACAGTAGTAATAGAAAGCCATAAGTCAGCTGAAATGGAAAACCTCCTGACTATGATGTGCATATATGTCAAGATGTGCATGTATGTCAAATTACGGGAAAGGGTTAACAGACTTCAAGGTCAATAAATAATAGTTCTACAATAGACGGGTGATGTCTAATGCATCAGCTTGCTCTTCTGCTGGCACAAGTGAGTCCCAGGCATATTTTTGTGGTTTTGCTCTAATTTGCGCAAAATCGCTGCTGAACTATTGCAGAATTACAGTGATTTGTGCAGAGCCGTGTTGTTTCTGATGCAGTTCTACCTAACTATCAGCAAAACCGTGGCGTTTTTGCGGCGATTTTGGGAATATTGCGGCAAAACTGCAACTGGAAGAGCTTCAGGGCCTTTGGTGACATCATACTCACATGACAAAGATCTTGCACCATAGAGTAGGAGGATTGACACTGTGGAAGTTAATGAGGGTAACCATGGGGAGTCTGTGAGAAAGGGGGCAAGGAGTCTGTGTGTGAATGTGGGGAAGTCCAGGAGGAGCGGCATGTGAGAAATGAGGCATGGGGAGCAGTTTGTCACAGGTGGGCATGGGAAGCAGTTTGTCACAGGTGGGCATGGGGATCAGTCTGTGAGAGGAGTGGCATGGGGAACAGTCTGTAAGAGGGGGCATGGGGAGCTGTCTGTGTGAGAGAGGGGGACCATGGGGAGCAGTATGTGTTAGAGAAGGGCATGGGCAGCAGTCTGTGAGAGGGGGGCATGAGGAGCAGTCGGTGAGAGAATTGGGAGCATGAGTAAATGGGAGAAGGCTGTAATACTGTGAACCGCTGCTACAAGTGTGTCGATGATTCACAGTACAAGCAGTTCAAATGAAGAGGAAGCAGCGCTCGTACGAGTGCTGCCGCCCATTCAAAACAGCTGATCAGCGGGGGATGCCGGAAGTCGGACCCCGACCGATCACATATTTATGGCCTATCCTGATAGATCATCAATTTTATGGGACTGGAAAGCCCCTTTGAGGTGTTTAATAGGTTCATGTTGTTTGCTGCTCTCTACATTGCTCCTTTCAATTAGCTTTTTCTGATAAGCTTTCTTGTGGAACTGCAAGTACATTACTCAATGAGCAATTTGTAGTCGTTCAGACAGCACTAGGCGTAATGGGTGCATAAGTAGGGGCCCAACCCAATAACAATTAAGAAAAGTTACTCTGCACACCAGTTTGGCGGAAAGTACTGATTTTTTATTTTCATGCCAGTGGCTGTGTGGGTGTTTCGGTCTTATCCTAAACCTTCATCAGGCAATAAACCGTACCGGGCATCTGCGTGTTGGCGCCGAGTAATAATGGTCAGCCACCATAGTGGTCAGCCGCCATTACTCAGCGCCAACACGCAGATGCCCAGTACGATTTAGAGCCTGATGAAGATCTAGGATATAACCGAAACGTCCACATGGCCACTGGCATGAAAATAAAAAATCAGTACTTTGCTCCGGACTGGTGTGCAGAGTAACTTTTCTTAATTACTCAATGAGCATTACCTCTGAGGCATGCCCCCTACCATCCCTAAATGATGTAGCCTGTCTCTCTTTCCCTTCCCCCTCTTACACTGACATACCTGTGTAACCTGCAAGTTCTGTGAGTAAATAAGGGATATATATATAACATGCTGTGTGAATAGCACTAACCTGCTTTGACCACAGATGCCTCTATCCTGCTACCATGCTAACCCTGCTAACATGTTGTCCATGACTGAAAAGTTACAGCCTATTTTGGTGATCTCAGCACTGACGACAGGGCCATGAACAGACACATGGCAGGAGACCCGAACAGTGGTAGCGAGAGAACAGTGAGGAATCCTAAAACTAAGTATATTGACACATTTAACATTTTATCATTTTTTGCTCAGTGAAAAGGTTTTTTTTTGTTCCTAGAAACTTCTTTAAATTAATTTAAAAATGATGTAGCAGACTCTTACTAAAATTTCTAGATCCATGCAAACACTGCTAAAAAAAACACCATAAATATCCATTTAAAACAATATACATTTCTAGCTTCAGTCATTAGATATAGGAATAAACAATGTATCCTTTAGTTATCTTGATTGATGTTAACTATTATATCTATTCAAAGAGAATTTGATGATGGCCTTTCTACTGTTCTACCATCAAAGTAAAATCTGTTTACTAAGCATTTGAAGTTTAGGTAGGATTTTGATTGAAAAGCAAAGTTTTAATAAAGCCTTTTTTTTTTTTTTAATAAATAATCAGCGGTTTATATGGTGAGTACATAAAATTAAGGATTTATTATTCCGGATAAGCCCATTTAGGTTATTGTTAAAAATGAAGGAGACATCAAAGTTATTATTTTAGTTTTTTATAAAATAATACTACTTTCCCTGTTACAATTTTACATCAATCAGATCTCCCTTGTAAAATCTCTTTTATATATATATATATATATATATATATATATATATATATATATATATATATACTAGTCCTTCTCAATGAATTAGAATCTTTTCAAAAAGTTAATTTATTTCAGTAATTCAATTAAAAAAGTGAAACTCCTATATTATATAGATTCATTACACACAGAGTGATCTATTTCCAGCATTTTTTCTTCTAATGTTGATGATTATGGTAACAGTTAATGAAAACCTACAATTTAGTGTCTCAGATGATTAGAATATTATATAAGCCCAATTTCAAAAATGATTTTAAAAACAGAAATGTTGGCCTACTGAAAAGTATGTACAGTATATGCCCTCAATACTTGGTCGGGCCTCCTCTTGCATGAACTACTGCATCAATGCGGCGTGGCATGGAGGCGATCAGCCTGTGGCACTGCTGAGGTGTTATCAATGTGGCGTGGCATGGAGGCGATCATGCTTCCCTCTGCTGACAAGCTTTATGGAGATGCTGAGTTCATTTTCCAGCAGGACTTGGCACCTGCCCACACTGCCAAAAGTACCAATACCTGGTGTAATAACCACAGTATCACTGCGCTTGATTGGCCAGCAAACTCACCTGACCAAAACCCCATAGAGAATCTATGGGGTATTGTCGAGGGGAAGATGAGAGATGCCAAACCCAACAATGCAGATGAGCTGAAGGCCACTATCAAAGCAACATGGGCTTCCATAATACCTCAGCAGTGCCACAGGCTGATCGCCTCCATGCCACGCCGCATTGATAACACCTCAGCAGAGCCACAGGCTAATCACCTCCATGCCACACCGGATTGATGCAGTAATTTATGCAAAAGGAGCCCCAACCAAGTATTGAGGGCATATACTGTACATACTTTTCAGTGGGCCAACATTTCGGTATTAAAAATCATTTTTGAAATTGGGCTTATATAATATTCACATTTTCTGAGACACTAAATTTTGATTTTTCATTAACTGTTACCATAATCATCAACATTACACAGTATATACACGTCTATCTATCTATCTATCTATCTATCTATCTATCTATCTATCTATCTATCTATCTATCTATCTATCTATCTATCTATCTATCTATCTATCTATTTATCTATCTATCTATCCATCTATCTATCATCTATCTATATCTTTATATATATATATATATATATATATATATATATATATATATATATATATATATATATATATAAAATTAAATGGCTACATAGTTTAAAAGGTTAATAGAAAGACACAGGTCTATCAAGTTCAACCTATAATTCTACCGTGTTGATCTAGAGCAGGGGTCTCAAACTCGGCAGGGTAAGTGGGCCGCATATAGAAAAAATGGGAAGTTGACGGGCCGCATTACTTTCAAATTTGATACAACACAAAATTATTGTTAATAAATTACTTATTTGAACTACTATAACACTATATTACTATAATAATACTACATTACTATAAAATTAATACTACATTACCATAATAATACCGCTAGGTTTAAAATTTGAGATATTTCTCCACGTGCTTATTTCAACAATCCAGTTTTCCAGTTTAAGTGTCGCTAAATGCAATCCGGCGGCTCAGTTGGCAGCGTTTGGCAGACACACATGTCAAGATTGGGCAGCCCCTTTTTAGATAGTGCCACTCTGCCCTCTGTAGATGCTGCCTCAGTGCCCTCTGTGGATGCTGCCGCAGTGCCCTCTGTGGATGCTGCCGCAGTGCCCTCTGTGGATGCTGCCGCAGTGCCCTCTGTGGATGCTGCCGCAGAGTCTTCTGTGGATGCTGCCGCAGAGTCTTCTGTAGATGCTGCCGCAGAGTCTTCTGTAGATGCTGCCGCAGAGTCTTCTGTGGATGCTGCCGCAGAGTCTTCTGTAGATGCTGCCGCAGTGCCCTCCGTAGATGCTGCCGCAGTGCCCTCCGTAGATGCTGCCGCAGTGCCCTCCGTAGATGCTGCCTCAGTGCCCTCCGTAGATGCTGCCACAGTGCCCTCCGTAGATGCTGCCGCAGTGCCCTCCGTAGATGCTGCCTCAGTGCCCTCCGCAGATGCTGCCACAGTGCCCTCCGTAGATGCTGCCACAGTGCCCTCCGCAGATGCTGCCACAGTGCCCTCCGCAGATGCTGCCACAGTGCCCTCCGCAGATGCTGCCACAGTGATGTCAGGGGCTTGCCCAGAGCTGGAGTCCCGGAGTAGAGCCGCTTTTAGCACTCTGTCTGGGATTCCAGCTCTGCTCCTGACATCACTGTCCATATATGGACAGAGATGTCAGGGGCAACCCCAGAGCTGGAGTCCCGGGCAGAGCGCTAGTAGGCTCTTCCTGGGACTACAGCTGTGGTCCTGAAATCACTGGGACTCCTGCTCTGGGGAATTACATGAGCATGTTACGTCCGTAATGGACGGAATGTATTTCGGCCGCAAGTCCCGGACCGAACACACTGCAGGGAGCTGGGCTCCTAGCATCATAGTTATGTACGATGCTAGCAGTCCCTGCCTCGCTGCAGGACAACTGTCCCGTACAGTAATCATGTTTTCAGTATGGGACAGTAGTTCCACGGAGAAGCAGGGACCAATGGCGGATTATCATTAGGGCGGTTCGGGCGGCCGCCCGGGGCCCAAGGCTCCCGGGGGGCCCATGGCCGACTGAACCACACATGGTCGCACGGCCCCCCTCATGCCCGGTGTGGCGTCGCTAGCACCGGAGGGGGCCCCGATGCTAGCGACAGCCACATTCACACATCAATGAAAAGTTACTATAGTAACTGGGGCCTATGTAATAAACTACACGGGCCCCTGTTATTATAGTAACTGACAGTACTTACCCCTTCTCTTCCTGGAGCGCATTGGAGGTTCTGACATCACAGCGCTGTGCGCAGCGCATAACGTCACGATGCTATGCACCGCGCACAGCGTCCCGACAGTTGATGGAGTGAGGACAAGCAGCCGAAGAGAAGGTAAGTTTACTTTTATTGTCTTGCTGATGGGTTGGGGTCAGACACCCGGGACCCCTGCTAATCAACTGTTTTGAAGGGGTTGCAGCCGCTCGTACGAGCGCTACTTCCCCTTCATTCCGGTCACTTTCTCACACTGAATCGCCGACACGGACGTGACAGCGATTCACAGTGTGATCAAGTGAGGGAAATTAAGGGGAAGCAGCACTCGTACGAGCGGCTGCAACCCCTTCAAAACAGCTAATTGGTGGGGGTCCCGGGTGTGGGACCCCGACCCATCAGCTATTGATGGCCTATACTGAAGATAGGCCATCAATGTTTAGGGACTGGACAACCTTTAAAGCCTACCGTGTGTTAGGCTTAGATACAGGGCCCCAGCTTAGACTGCATAAGCATACTGTCTGCTGGACTCTGTATCTAAGCCTACATTAGGCTTAGATACAGGGTCCAACAAACAGCATCACACATGCACATGGGCCCTGTATCTAAGGCCCTGTTCACATCACTGCAGCCCTTCCGTTGAGGTTAACCGCTCAACGGAAAGGCAAATGGAAACCTTAGCTTCCGTTTGCATCATCATTGATCTCAATGGTGATGGAAACTTTGCTAAAGATTTCCGTTTGGGGGGATATTCATTTGTATCTATAGGGGGCTGTGTGTAACGCTCTCTACAGGGGGGGGAGGGATGTGTGATATCTACAGGCGGCTGTGTGTGGCGCTATGTATGAGGGGGTGTATTATCCACAGGGGCTGTGTGTGGCAGTATGTACAGGGGGCTGTGTGTGGCACTATGTACAGGGGGCTGTGTGTGGCGCTATCTATGGGGAGGGTGTAATATCTACAGGGGTGTAATGGCAGGAAGGAGGTGAAGGGAAAGTGAGCCCTAATCTACCCACCGCCCTGTCCCTGCCTACTTGCAACGACCCGCCCTAGGTGACGAGGTACAACTGGGCGGCGGTCCCTACGCTGGCTAAGTGCACAGGAAGACAAACAGGGAACACGCAAGGGAAGGGGCAGTAGCCACGGAACGCCACGAGGAAACGGGGCGGCGAACGAACAGTCAGGACCAGGTCGAAGTGAGTACACCCGAGCAGGCACGGAGACAGAAGCAAGCCAGGGCAAGCAAGCAGGTCAAGCAGAACTGCAGCAAGGCAGAAGCACGGCAGAAGCAGGCTGGAGCAAGCAGCAGTGGGGCCAGGAATCCAAAAGAATTACAAGCACTGAGGGAGAGCACAGGGCAGGTAATAAGGGCAGGGGGCGGAGCTAACTCCGAGAGACCAGGCCGCGATAGGCTCTCCCACTCCTGAGCCTGCCACCCTGGTTGGTGGGAGATGGTGTCAGTCGAGCAGGTCTGGCCTCAGGTGTGGATTGATTAATCCCAGGAGTATAGCTAGATGAAGTACCTGGCAGATCCCTAACAGTACTCCCCCTTTTATGAGGGGCCACCGGACCCTTACTAAGGGGACCCGGTTTAGTGGGGAAGAGGAGGTGGAACCTCCTGATCAATACCCCAGCGTGAACATCACGGGCAGGTACCCAAGTCCTCTCCTCCGGCCCGTATCCTCTCCAATGGACCAGGTACTGGAGGGAACCCTGGACCATCCTACTGTCCATAATCTTGGCCACCTCGAATTCCACCCCCTCAGGGGTGAGAACGGGAACAGGAGGTATCCTCGAGGGGGACCAGGACGGGGAGCAGCGTTTAAGGAGGGAGGCATGGAAGACGTCATGTATGCGAAAGGATGGGGGGAGCTCCAGACGGAAGGATACAGGGTTGAGGACTTCAATGATCTTATAAGGTCCAATAAATCGGGGAGCAAACTTCCTGCACGGGACCTTAAGGCGCAAGTTCCTGGACGACAACCAGACCAAATCCCCAACGACAAACCGGGGGTTAGCAGAACGTCTACTATCCGCCTGAATCTTTTGTGCGCTCTGGGACGCCTCTAGGTTCTTCTGAACCTGGGCCCAGACAGTGCACAGTTCCCGATGAACCTCCTCTACCTCAGGATTATTGGAACAACCAGGGGAGACGGAGGAGAACCTTGGGTTAAACCCGAAATTACAGAAAAACGGGGAGACCCCTGACGAGTTACTGACCCGGTTATTCAGGGAAAATTCAGCAAGGGGAAGGAATGAGACCCAATCGAATTGACAGTCAGAGATGAAACACCTTAAATATTGTTCCAGGGATTAGTTGGTCCTTTCCGTTTGGCCATTAGTTTCGGGATGGAAGGCGGAGGAGAAGGACAGATCAATCTCCAACTTTTTACAAAAAGCTCTCCAAAATAAGGAAACAAATTGTACCCCTCTGTCAGAAACGATATTGACTGGGGCCCCATGGAGACGCAGGATGTGTTTCACAAACAAAGAAGCTAACGTCTTGGCGTTAGGTAGCTTCTTAAGGGGCACAAAGTGGCACATCTTGCTGAAGCGGTCGACTACCACCCACACCACCGACTTGCCCTGAGATGGAGGCAAATCGGTGATAAAATCCGTGGAGATATGGGTCCAAGGTCTCTGGGGAATGGGCAAGGAACGTAGTAGGCCCGCAGGTCGGGACCTAGGGGTTTTGGACCTAGCGCAAACCTCACAAGCGGCGACGTAAGCCCTAACATCTTTAGGCAACCCAGGCCACCAATAGTTTCTGGTAATGAGGTGTTTGGTGCCCAAGATGCCAGGATGACCAGATAGAGCGGAGTCATGGTTTTCCCTGAGTACCCTCAGCCGGTATTGCAGGGGAACAAACAGTTTGTCCCCAGGGACGTTCCCGGGAGCTGCACCCTGATCAGCCGCGATATCAGAAGCTAAATCAGAATCCGTGGCAGAGACGATTATACCAGGGGGTAAAATACAAGCGGGATCCTTCTCGGAAGGAGGATTGGCCATGAAACTACGTGACAGAGCGTCAGCCTTAATATTCTTGGACCCAGCCCTATAGGTAACCAAGAAATTAAATCTGGTAAAGAATAGTGCCCACCGAGCTTGTCTAGGATTAAGCCTCCGGGCCGATTCTAGGAAAACCAGATTCTTGTGATCCGTAAGGACCGTTACCTGGTGTCTGGCCCCCTCCAGGAAGTGCCGCCACTCCTCAAAAGCCCATTTAATGGCTAGAAGTTCGCGGTTACCAATATCATAGTTACTCTCCGTGGGCGAAAACTTCCTAGAGAAGTAAGCACAGGGGCGGAGATGGGTGAGGGAGCTGGTACCCTGGGACAAGACGGCCCCCACTCCCACCTCGGAAGCGTCAACCTCCACAATAAATGGCTCCTCTTGGTTGGGCTGAATCAGCACGGGGGCCGAGATAAAGCACTTCTTGAGAGTCTCAAAGGCCTGGACGGCCTCAGGGGGCCAATGGAGGACATCGGCACCCTTGCGGGTAAGGTCCGTAAGAGGCTTAGCGACGACCGAGAAGTTGGCAATAAATCTCCTGTAATAGTTGGCGAACCCTAAAAAACACTGTAACGCCTTAAGGGAGGCAGGTTGGACCCATTCCGCCACAGCTTGAACCTTGGCAGGGTCCATGCGGAATTCATGAGGAGTGAGGATTTGCCCTAAAAATGGTATCTCCTGTACCCCAAAGACACATTTTTCAGTCTTAGCAAACAGATTATTCTCCCGAAGGACCTGGAGCACCTTCCTGACATGCTCCACGTGGGAGGACCAGTCCTTGGAAAAGACCAGTATGTCATCAAGGTACACAACAAGAAAATTACCCAGGTACTCTCTCAGGATTTCATTAATAAAATTCTGGAAGACAGCAGGGGCATTACACAACCCAAAGGGCATGACCAGGTATTCGAAATGACCCTCGGGTGTGTTGAACGCAGTTTTCCACTCATCCCCCTCTTTGATGCGGATAAGGTTATATGCCCCCCGTAGATCGAACTTAGAAAACCATTGGGCTCCCTGAACCTGATTAAAAAGATCCGGAATCAAAGGAAGTGGGTACTGGTTCCTTACGGTGACCTTATTCAGGTTACGATAATCAATGCACGGCCTAAGACCACCATCCTTCTTCCCCACGAAGAAGAAGCCAGCACCTACAGGAGAAGTCGAGGGGCGAATGAAACCCTTGGCCAGGCATTCTTGGATATACACCCTCATCGCTTCACGTTCAGGACATGAAAGATTAAATATCCTACCCTTAGGAAGCTTGGCACCAGGCACCAAATCGATAGCGCAATCGTAATCTCTATGGGGGGGCAACACCTCGGAGGCCTCCTTAGAAAACACATCGGCGAAGTCCTGAACAAACTCAGGAAGCGTGTTTACCTCCTCCCGGGGAGAAATAGAGTTAACAGAAAGACATGACATAAGACATTCATTACCCCATTTGGTGAGATCCCCAGTATTCCAATCAAATGTGGGATTATGCAACTGCAACCAGGGAAGACCTAATACCAGATCAGACGATAATCCCTGCATCACCAGTACAGAGCACTGCTCCAAATGCATGGAGCCAACCAGGAGTTCAAAAACAGGAGTATGCTGAGTAAAATAACCATTAGCAAGGGGGGTTGAGTCGATTCCTACTACAGGGATGGGATAAGGTAAATCAATACAAGGCATCTTTAGAGACATAGCAAAATCCACAGACATGATATTAGCAGATGAGCCAGAATCCACGAAAGCACTGCCCGTGGCAGACCGGCCAGCAAACGAGACCTGAAAGGGAAGCAAAATTTTATTGCGTTTCACATTAACGGGAAATACCTGTGCGCCCAAGTGACCTCCCCGATGATCACTTAGGCGCGGAAGTTTTCCGGCTTCTTATTCTTGCGCCTGGGACAGGTGTTCAGTAGATGCTTGTCGTCCCCACAGTAGAAGCAGAGACCATTCATTCTGCGAAACTCTCTACGTTGTCGAGGGGACATGGAGGCCCCGAGTTGCATAGGTACCTCCGAGTCCTCCGTGGAGGGGAGAGGAGACGGGACCTCGGGGGGAATCGCAGAAAAGTCAGAGGGGAGCACACTGAAGCGTTCTAGCTGACGTTCCCTGAGACGTCGGTCAAGTCGTACTGCTAGGGCCATAACCTGGTCAAGGGAGTCAGGCGAGGGGTAGCTAACCAGCAGATCCTTCAGGGCGTCAGATAATCCTAACCTAAACTGGCACCTTAGGGCCGGATCGTTCCACTGAGAAGCTACGCACCACTTCCTAAAATCAGAACAGTATTCCTCAACCGGTCTCCTACCCTGACGTAAGGTCACCAGCTGACTCTCGGCTAAAGCAGTCCTGTCAGTCTCGTCGTAAATGAGTCCGAGGGCAGAGAAAAAACGATCAACAGAGGAAAGTTCAGGGGCGTCAGGAGCCAAGGAGAAGGCCCACTCTTGGGGCCCTTCCTGGAGTCGGGATATGATGATACCCACCCGCTGGTTCTCGGAACCTGAGGAGTGGGGCTTTAGGCGGAAATACAGTCTGCAACTCTCCCGGAAGGAGAGAAACGTCTTACGGTCCCCTGAAAACCGGTCAGGTAACTTGAGGTCGGGTTCTAGAGGTGAGGTGAGGGGTACTACTAAAGCAGCGTCACCCTGATTGACCCTTTGGGCCAGGGCCTGGACCTGTAGGGAGAGGCCCTGCATCTGCTGGGTCAGGGTCTCAAGGGGGTCCATGATAGCGTCAGCGTAGGAGAAATGGTAGACTAGGTAAGGGCTTGTAATTATGTAATGGCAGGAAGGAGGTGAAGGGAAAGTGAGCCCTAATCTACCCACCGCCCTGTCCCTGCCTACTTGCAACGACCCGCCCTAGGCGACGAGGTACAACTGGGCGGCGGTCCCTACGCTGGCTAAGTGCACAGGAAGACAAACAGGGAACACGCAAGGGAAGGGGCAGTAGCCACGGAACGCCACGAGGAAACGGGGCGGCGAACGAACAGTCAGGACCAGGACGAAGTGAGTACACCCGAGCAGGCACGGAGACAGAAGCAAGCCAGGGCAAGCAAGCAGGTCAAGCAGAACTGCAGCAAGGCAGAAGCACGGCAGAAGCAGGCTGGAGCAAGCAGCAGTGGGGCCAGGAATCCAAAAGAATTACAAGCACTGAGGGAGAGCACAGGGCAGGTAATAAGGGCAGGGGGCGGAGCTAACTCCGAGAGACCAGGCCGCGATAGGCTCTCCCACTCCTGAGCCTGCCACCCTGGTTGGTGGGAGATGGTGTCAGTCGAGCAGGTCTGGCCTCAGGTGTGGATTGATTAATCCCAGGAGTATAGCTAGATGAAGTACCTGGCAGATCCCTAACAAGGGGGCTGTGTGTGTACAGGGGGCTGTGTGTGGCACTATGTACAGGGGGCTGTGTGTGGCGCTATCTATGGGGGGGTGTAATATCTACAGGGGCTGTGTGTGGCACTATGTACAGGGGGCTGTGTGTGGCACTATGTACACTGGGCTGTGTGTGTCGCTACCTATGGGGAGGGTGTAATATCTACAGGGGGCTGTGTGTGCCACTATGTACATTGGGCTGTGTGTAGCACTATGTACAGGGGGCTGTGTGTGGCGCTATCTATGGGGGGGTGTAATATCTACAGGGGCTGTGTGTGGCACTATGTATAGGGGGCTGTGTGTATGTGGTGTTTTACAGTGTGTGGTATTATTATATTTAGGGGTACAGTATGTGGCACCATGATAACTTTATTTTCATTTATAGGTGTGGAAATGTTGGAAAAGTGAGGAGTCGAAGACATCTGAGTGGCAAATTCTGCAGAAATCAGTCATGGCCGGGGGAAGTTGTCATGTGCTCTGGACCGGATGGAGAAGAAAAGAGGAAAAAAACGACTAGAATCTGAGACGTCGTCACATGTGCGTTACTAGATTTATAAAGAATCTGTCACCTCTCCTGACACGTTTATTATAGGAAATCCTTGTAATTCACAAAAAGTCTTGCAGTCCAGGACTGATAGACAATTCCCCTTGTCAGGAGGATGTGTCCCTGCACAGTGTGATACTGTCAGTATGTAGGGAGACAGCCCTGTGACAAGGGGAATCCATAACACCCATTTGTTAATGCTTGCCCAAAAAGGTAGTGTTAAAAATAGTTACTGCGCGGCAGGGCGGCGGTGCGGAAGGGGGGCCCAAGTTTGGGTATAAGGCCCAGGGCCCATCGTCTACTTAATCCGCCACTGGCAGGGACTCATAGCATCGTACATAACTATGATGCTAGGAGCCCGGCTCCCTGCAGTGTGTTTGGTCCGGGACTTGCGGCCGAAATCCTGTACGTTCCGTCCATTACGGACGTAACATGCTCGTGTGAACCCAGCCTTACTTGGATCAAGATAAGCTGTAATACCAGACACAGTCCATGGACAAGATTGGTATTGTTTTTGAGAAAAAATAAATCAGTTGTTTTTTTTTTAAATAATTTCAGACAACCCCTTTTTACTAAGAATCTTCTATAGAAAAATCTACGTAAAGCTAATCATGAACCAGACTGGCTTTCTAAAAAAAAGATGTTGGACTTCACATCAAAAAGACTCAGTAGGAACAGACACAGCATAATGATGAAACCTTGATGGTCCCTAGCTGCATAGCCCACATCCCAGGCACAGTCATTACCACATGTGCCCGTATTAATATGAAACCTGCAAAGACAAATCCAGCTCTGCTACATTTGTATATATTATTTAGTGGAGTATAAACTAGTGCAGGCACCAAAGTAGTAGGTGTTTTTCTTGTGTTTAATTATGTAAAAGTAATAGATTTATAATGATATACAGTGTATTCATGTCAAAGCACTCAGTGTATGATCAACGAATTCTAAAATATGGTTTTGCTTCCATTTTGCCCTTACAGATAAAAGCTAGGGTGAATCCTGCAGTGTATAAAACAATAAGCAAAAATCAATGCACTGCTTCTGAGAGATAGCAAAACATACGAAATTGGCTTTTTGCATGCAAATTGTATATCTACTTAAGCTTAGATTAATTAAGTGCACAGAGGTAAATTTTTAATTGAAACTAGACTATTGTGTAGCACTAAATGTAAGGTCAGGTCAGCAGTTCTATGTATTTTATTTAATCTAGTCCATAGTTTATTACTCTAACATTATTCATTATTGGAAGTTTTGTTCTGTACTGTCAATTCCTTCTCTCAATATATTTCATATAACTTTAATGACACAATATATCCGACCCTTATCCTGGCAATTAGGAAAATCTGTCAATCAGCTTTTGTGATAAGTTTATCAAAGTGGCGCACTTAATAAAAATGGTAAATTTTCCTCTTCAAACTAGTTACATAATTAAAAAAGACACATGTCCAGTTCAACCAGTAGAAGGGAGAGGATGCGGTTGATGGTGGGGGTAGTGGTAGATGTTTTAACTTTGTTTCCCCTTATTGATTCAGAGGAAGGCAAAATTAAACCTATAAGGCATAGGCAAAAAAACATAAAAGGCAAACATTTCCTTCCAATCCTGATCCCAAGTTGTGATCTAACTGGATCAACATTAAAAAAATGATTCTATAAATTTACGCAATTTACATTGATGTTATTTTGTTCTAAGACTATGCCCGATTCCTTATGATAATGAAATGCATCTATATTATGCACAAAAAGTTGCTCTCTACTTGCTCTCTACAAATATCACAACTTTTAAGTCAAGTCCCTTAAACTAATTTTGAATACTGCCAAAATAGGTTAAAAAGTGTGGTAATAGTTGCAAACAAACAGTACATTTGTTGCAAAGCATTTACATAATTATTTTGTTGCACTTTGAGTATTTTTTCTTGTGCATTCACTTTAATAAAGTCTCACAATTAGTTTTTAGGGAAACTACAAATTCTACTTATTCTGGGTGTACAATCATAGTGGCCCTAGCAAAACTCGGAATGGATACCACTGCTGCTTAATTTCATAATATGTCTGTATAGGGGAGATCTGGTTTTCTGACGTCATAAATTCTACAATTTTGGTTGCCTGCAGCCACCACGTGGGGAAGCTAAGTGCATATAGATTTATTCAGCTAGTACTGAACTGAGATGTTTACATCTGTATGCAGTGAGCTTCCGCTATTGGGTAGCTGCTATGACAGCGTCATACAGTGTATACAGTACTGTGCAAACATTTTGCAAAGTAAGAATGCTTTCAAAAATAGAAGTATTAATCTTCAATTAACAAAATACAAAGTGAATGAACAAAAGAGAAATCTAAATCAATTCAATATTTGATGCCTTCAAAACAGTATCAATTCTAGGTACACTTGCACAAAGTCATGGATTTTGTTGGATTATAGTCAGGTGTATGATTAACCAATTATACCAAACAGGTGATAATGATCATCATTTTCATGTGCAGGTTGAAACACAGTCATTAACTGTAACAGAAACAGCTGTCTAGGAGGCTTAAAACTGGCTTGAGGAACAGCCAAACTCTGCTACAAAGGTGAAATCGGAAGATGTCCAGCAGTGCCATCAGTTCAGAACTGGCAGAAACCAGTGGGACCCAGGTACACCCATCTACTGTTCAGAGAAGTTAGGCCTGAAATGGTCTTAATGGAAGAATTGCGGCCAAAATGCCATACATTCGACGTAGAAACAAGACCATGCGACTCAACTATGCACAAAAACATAGGAACTGGGGTGCAGAAAAATGACAGCAGGTGCTCTGGACTAATGAGTCAAAATGTTAAATATTTGGCTGTAATAGACGGCAGTTTGTTTGCCATAGGGCTGGAGGGCGATACAAAAATGAGTGTCTGCCGGCAACTGTGTTGAATTGTGGACATTCAGTTTGGGGCTGCATTTCAGCAAATGGAGTTAGGACTTTGGCCAGGAATAATGCTGTCCTCAATGCTGAGAAATACAGGCAGATACTTATCCATCATGCAATACCATCAGGGAGGCGTTTCATTGGCTCCAAATGTATTCTGCAGTAGGAAAATGATCCCAAACATACAGCCAATGTCATTAAGAACTATCAGCAGTGTAAAGAAGAACAAGGAGCCCTAGAAATGATGATATGGCCCCCGCAGTGCCCTGAACTCAACATCTTTGCGTTTTTCTGGGCTTACATGAAGAGACGGAAGGATTTTAGGAAGCTTACATCCACAGAAGATCTGTTGTTAGTTCTCCAATATGTTTGGAACAACCTACCTGTCGATTTCCTTCAAAAACTGTTGCAAGTGTACCTAGAAGAATTGATGCTGTTTTGAAGGAAAAGGGTGGTCACACCAAATAATGATTTGATTTAGATTTATTTTCTGTTCATTTACTTAACATTTTGGTAATTGATAAACAAAACTATTAACAATTCTATTTTTAAAATCATTATTACTATGCAGCATTTTAACCACAATTGTCTAAAACTTTTGCACAGTACTGTACATTATACACATAGATTATATGTGGGATAATGTACCTCTTACTGTAAATTATAAGAATATTAGTAGTCACCAAGAAGTTCAGTGAATTCTAATAATTTAAAGTAGGGGTTATATTATTCCTTACACATTACTGCACACCTCAACGGCTGCAGAAGCTCTTATCGGAGAGTAAAAAGGCTTCCTGTCCACCATTGATTAATATGAAACACCCTTATTTATTTTTTTAAAAGGAAGTTCTGCAGCAGCGAGTTGTGTGTTATGCTGTTTTACACCATACTGTATAATACACACTGCAGCAGCTTAAAAACACTACATGCAAAAACGATTTGTGACAAACTGCTTCTGCAGGAACAGATAACAAATGCCTTTGTGGCACTGCTTATCTCTGTAAAATATTTGTCAGGTTCTGACATCAGAATGTGATGGTTATACAAATATTATTTACATATATTACGTTGCTTTACTTATCTCGGACTTATCCTAAGTTACAACATGTATGATGGACCAGAGTTGCATTCACAATTCTGCTTGATTTGGTCCACTCGTTGAATGTATTCGTATTGTCCAGTTTTCTGACCCATACAAAGCCACATAAAAAAACTTATACTGGACAATTTTATTATATATATATATATATATATATATATATATATATATATATATATATATATATATATATATAGCAACTGCTTTTAATTTGTAGACTGACTTTATTGAGCTAAGTGTCCTATTACATGGCCCAAAGGGGGCAGTGTAAATGAGCGACGATCAACGAGACAGCTCGTTGATCGGCACTCGTTTACTCCTTTCACACGGAGCAATGACTGGATAAGTATAGGGATGAGCGCTTGTTACTTGTGCTGCCGACAACGATGATTTTTAATTCTGCATAAAAGAGCAGATCAGCCGATGAATGAGCGTTTGCCCGATCATTGGCCCGTGTAATAGGGCCTTTAGTTTTCATGGAACGCTGATTTACAATCATTGAAAAAAAGTTAACTATTTTTTGTAAAAGTACAAAGGGTTTGAATGTATCGTGATGTACTGGGAAACCTGTACTGACATTATCTATGATGTTAGGAGATAATACATGGTGTGGATCTATCTGTTGGTTCTTCTCATGTCTTTACATAACAGGCTATTATTTATTATCAAGCATATTTTGGACATAACCCTTTATTCATTGATCTGACGAGTGTCATGGAGCCTCACACTTTTTTCATTTTAACAGAACAAACGTCAAATCTAATGATCATTCCACTGTCACAACGTGTTCTTCAATCTGTCACATTGTAACCAGGTCTATCTGATAAGCGTATATGTAATGTTTAATGAGTTATATACATTGTTACAAAGAATTCACTGTCTGTAAGACTAAAAAACAAGTGCGGCTCTCTGGCTGCTTAATGGAAAGGGTAGAAAAGAATAGAAAAAAGTAAAAGCTATTACAGGAGATTTCAGCTTTTAAAAATAAATATCTCTGATACATGTTTATGTCAGTGTATACATAAGAATAATGAATAGACACGTATTAAAGAGGCTCTGTCACCAGATTCTCAAATCCCTATCTCCTATTGCATGGGATCGGCGCTGCAATGTAGATAACAGTAACGTTTGTTTTTTTTAAAAACGTTCATTTTTGGCCAAGTTATGAGCTATTTTATATATATGCAAATGAGGTTTGAAATGGACAACAGGGCGTTTTTTTTTCGTTATGTCCAACTGGGCGTGTATTATGTTTTTAACTGGGCGTGTTTACGTGTATGATACTGACCAATCAGTGACCAGTCAGCATCATACACTCATCTCCATTGATTTACACAGCAGCGATGTGCAGCCACATAAACAGAGATTAACGTTAATCAAGTGTCCTGATAATGAATACACATGAAATCCAGCCTGGACGTCATGTGTATTCAGAATCCTGACACTTCTGACTCTTTTCTTTGAGATTTCTAGCAAGGGAAACGAAATCTCGCGAGATTACGGAGGTAAAGCCTTCTTTACTGTGAGAACTGTGAACCTGTGGAATAGCCGACCGCAGGAGCTGGTCACAGCAGGGACAGTAGATGGCTTTAAAAAAGGCTTAGATAATTTCCCAGAACAAAAAAATATTAGCTCCTAAGTGTAGAAATGTTTACCTTCCCTTTTCCCATCCCTTGGTTGAAGTTGATGGACATGTGTCTTTTTTCAACTTCACCAACTAAGTAAATATGTCCGCCATGGTTTTTTGTGCTTTTTTTTTTTTTAAGCCATGTAGTGTACAGGATGAATAATATGTTAACTGATTTTATGGGTCACTACGATTGCGGCGATCAGGAGTGGGCGGGGTATAATTAGACCCTGCAGTGTTGTCAGATGACCAGTTCCTAGATGAGAGGCAGTGGCAGTGCAATAGTTTATGTAGCAATGGTGAAGGCCTTCTCTTGTATGTGTCTGGGTGTCTCTGATAACTGAGCACCAGACCCATGGCTGCCAGACCTTCCATTGTTCCATTCTGCCATAAAACATTGTCCTGTAGAATAAGGACCCTTAATGATCGCCGAAAAAAGGTGCATCAGTGATCATTACGGTGTTAACCTATCTGTGAATTATCATACTGAAAGGCATCATCCCATTTTTATTTCAGGGATTTAAACTTACAAATTAAGAAATCATTATCCTTCATCTACTGGGAATTTTCTGGAAAGACCAATAATTTATCTCATTACTGATTAATGAAATGACAACATTTTCTGTAACATATTTTCATTTGATTCAAGTGTAATTTCAGTAACGTTTTTAATCCCAGTCATTTTTATAACTTTCTATCGCTTAGAGAGAATATATAATAAAGTAATTAAACCTGAGATAACATCTCTATACATTTCTGAATTCCTCAATGAACGCTGTACTTTTTTTCATAGTGCCCTGTGCAGACTGTATAAAGATAACAGTTTCAATGACATCATTACATATTAGGGTTTATGCACAATAAAGGGAAATATAGTAGTAGACTGGATATTACTCCATACAAGTTCCAGCACCACTTCTTCCAATGATTTTCAATTCTTGCAGTAATATGTTCAACAATATGCATTTATACAGCAGAAATGTCTCATAAGAAGCATTTTACACCAGTAGTAATAGACTGGACCTATTATGGGGGCCTCAAACGCAGTCCTTAACGCCATCAATGTGCCTTGTATCACATTCAGTGACTGACAAGGGATAACCACAAAATAATAAATAGGCAGCACTCAGAATCAATGACCCATTTATTCACCCATTGCAACATTTCATGTCCCTTGGAGCCTCTCTCAAGGGGTAGATATATGCACACAACTATTTTCTACAAATATTATTTTTACTAGAAGCAGGATTAAACTTAGCAGAAGAAAAAAAATAAAACCTTCCCAAAACATATCTTCCAAGATCTGTTGTGTTTGGCAAAATATATGGGGTGAATACAGACTGCAAAAATAGTCATGTAAACAAGCTTGTATGTACATACAGTAGGTAGATATAGATGCCATAGGCACATGCATAAGCATACATACACCTCACAACGTTTGAAGATGGATAAAATGCCCCCAGTGGCCACATAACAGAGAAGACACTAGGCAGAGCACTCGGCAAACAGGAGCACTCCTGTCTAATCATAATTCTGCGGAAGGCAGTTGCACCCTATGAAGTTGTTTTCCCGCTTCTGCAGAAATATTACTGTACTGCATAGTCCCCCTGAAAATATTAGTACCACACAGAAAGTGCCCCCTACAGTAATTAGTGCCACACATTGTGTCCTCAAAAATAATTGTGCCCAGCAAATAGTGCTCCTGACGGTAATAATGCCCCAGACAGTGTCCTTCAGAAATAAATTAACCTGATTGTAAAAATGTCCACTAACTACCCCAAAAAATTATTTTGGCAAGTAGTAGTGCCCCTGAACGTAAGGCCCTGTTCACACTGAGTTTTTGGCGCTGATTTTGACGTGGAACCACATCGGAATCAGCATAAAAACACAGTCGAAACCACCTCCCATTGATTTTAATGGGAGGCAGAGGCGTTTTTTTTCCATGGCGGCTTTTAGCTGCTCGCAGGGAAAAAAACTTGCCACGGTTCCGCCTCTGACTTCCCATTGAAATCAATGGAAGACAGAAGAAGCATTTTTCCCTGCATTTTTTTGTCCGCGGCGCTCAATGGCTGCGGGCAAAAAACGCAGTGAATAACGCCACAAATACCACGGCATGAAATAGTAGGCTGGTCAACATCTGAATTTTGAGGCACATTTTTTTTCTGCCTGCAAAATCCTCTGTATGAAGTAGAGTGCCCATATTAGTAATAGTGCTCCCCCATGGTGCCCCCAATAGTAATAATGCTCCATCAGAGTACCCATATTAGTAATAGTGCTCCTCCATAGTGCTACCAATAGTAATAATGCTCCCTTAGAGAGCCCCATTAGTAACAGTGCTCCTCCACAGTGCCCCCATTATTAGCAGCCCCCCACAGTACCCCCATTAGTAACAATGCTCCTCCACAGTGCCTCTGCTAGTAACAGTACCCCTCATAGTTCCCCCAATTTAAATAATGCTCCCCCAGAGTGCCAATATTGGTGCCTCCATTAGTGACAGCCGACAGCTCCTCACGTCGCCTCCGCTTCTTTCCTAACATGCAGCCAACCACAGTGCGCATTACCCGGCTATTCTACTGATAGCGCCAGGGATGATATTCACTGACACTGAAGCCAGCCCCTTCCCAAAATCCTTTTTACTATGTATGTTTGAGAAAGGACAAACAGCCTCTCAGTACAAGGCATAGGAGGACTAAAGCTGGCCATGCACTACCGACTTTGGACGACAGATAAGGACGATTTAGATTATTTTATTCTGAATGTCGGCAATTTTTCAAGACATGAAAGAGCGTGAACGACGCTAACTGAAGGAAGATATCTGTGTAAAATTTGATCTGCCGTGTCAGATTTTTTTCTGTCGTTGTCTGGTGCAATCTTGGAAAGTCGTTAATGGAAAACAATAAGATCTGCATTCCATCAATAGAGGCTCAGACCAGTTCACAGATCAAGGTAGAGATCGGTAGGCGATTAGTTGTTTTAAAGGAGCACTCACACAATGTTTTTTATTCTCTGGCCCATTCAGTTTCTCTATTCATTACTATCACAGCCTCGATGTGAGTCTTATAGGAATGAATGGAGAAACTGACTTCCTGTCCACACATGAGACGCTGTGGCGGTTGGAGATTTCTATTACTGGTCACGTGACACAGTTGAGGAACAGAAGGGAGTGGATAACTCACAAATACAGCCACCGGTAAAAAAATTACCTTGACCACAATTTACATAATGTGCCTTTCCAATGGGTCAGAGAATAAAATTTTTTATGGGAGTGCTCCTTTAATTTATGGCATTGTTGTCCAATGCGACAATCTTCACAGATTAACAGTGAAAGTCAAGTCGTTCAGAAAGCGGCCTTCTGAAATCACTAATGTATGGCCAGCTTAACTGTATAGGCTAGTTCAGTAATCTATCTAGAACTAAAGGCACCGTATTATGGTTCCGCACAGCAAAAATCTGTAAAATGAATATGTGCATGACACTTAAGAATTTTTTTATTTTTTTATACAGGAGATTAGAGCAACTAATATAACAGTTATTTGCAAATTGTGAGCAATTACAGAAAATGCCCCACTAATCTAGATACCTGTTTAAAAATAAGATTAGAAAGTAACTTAAAGGGTTTATTATTTATGAATGAACTGATCTGGAATAGGATAGGTTTTGATGAGAGAAGCGGTGCAGGGATTTATCACACAGGATAGATGGGCTTGGTGATTGATTCCTCACTTGTTCTTTCCATGACTCCTGGGGCCACCTTCTGTTTGGTATTATTGCAGTTTCTCTGGTGATGCAAAGTCTCTCAGAACCTAATAGCAAAAGTGATGGGACCAACCAGGACTGTCCACTCTTTCTCCAAGGGCCCTATTGTAGTAAGTATGCTCTTTGCCCTAGAAAGGGGAAATGGTTATAATGTCGTTCCGTTTGCATAATAGCCCCCTTCTCTACTGAGTGATGGTTGCTGTTGACAGATCCGCTTTTAACACAATTCAGAAAATCAAGCTATGAGTGAGTGACTATAACTTTTCGCACCACCAATGTTATTTGGACAGTTATCTCCTCCTTTTATAAGACAAAAATGTTGGGAATGATTTTTTTCTGTAAAGACTATTCTCATCATAAAAAAACATGCCTGTATGTAAATGGCCAGCACAGACTAACCATCCTGATAATGAATTCACAAAACATCATTCTGACTACATGAAAAATGTAATGTATCAGCATAGCTATAATCATAAACCAGGATATGTGATCAATTATAGATGACAATCCAAGGTCAGTAGTACAAGATAATGTGCAGGTTAAAATCTAGTAAAAATAGGTCATGAGTAATACCTTAGGAAAAAATATGTCACAAGCCACAGAGCAGCTGAAAAGATCCACAATATATTGTGAATCTTCAATTTGTGCATCTGTCCCTGCATTATACATTAATGTATTCATGTGCAAGTCATAGACTGTGCTTTCATGTGAGGTCTTTATATACACAATCTCGCTTATGTGAACACCTGTGCACTCCTATGGAATCTTCCTCTACATTGTCTCTCAGGAGAAGCGTCTATAGAAAGCTAGATGCCTCTCAGAGAAATAGATTCACATCTTATTAGTTTCATTGTTTTGCAGTTGACTTGAATGATGAATGAAGGAAGAAAAGCCTAGTAGAGTAATTAAAAAAACTAATGTTCTTTGTGTTGATAAATCATAAATAAATCATTCTACCCTCTCTACATTAAGGCTTCAGGCTCACATTAAAGCGACCCTCCAGTCCAAAGTAAAAATTAGACTATTCATAGCCAATGTATAGTACACATGGAAATCCATTTCAGAAAGCTCCCGTCACATAGTTCTTGTGCCGATGTCATATCCAGAGGTGGTTTGAAACTCAGTAGTAAGTGATGCAACTGCGGACAATAATAGCACTTACATGGAAGCATCTAGGAGTATCAACAGCAGTGGCGTAACAACCACTGAAGCAGCCCTTATGCCTGGTGGCATCGCTAGCACCGGGCATCCAGGGCCCCAGGCGACTGCCACATTCTTATTGTATCTGCATTATCTACGAAGGGATGTATGTGGCACTATCTACAAGAGGAGGTATGTGGCACAATCTACAAGGGGAGGTATGTGGCACTATCTACAAGAGGGGTATGTGGCACTATCTACAAGGGGAGGGGGTATGTGGCACTATCTACAAGGGGGTTGTTTGTGGCACAATCTACAAGGGTGGTATGTGGCACTATCTACAAGAAGGGGTATGTGGCACCATCTGCAAGAGAGGGTGTGTGGCACTATCTACAAGGGGGGTATGTTGCACTATCTACAGGAGACTGTGTGGCACTATCTACAGGGACAGTGTGGCACTATCTATAGGGGTGTGTCACGGTGCTTTACGTTTCGAATCAGTATTTTTAATAACTATTATGACTATGAAATAACATAATTAAGTGATAACAAATATAATTAGTTATAGTATCAGTGCTGAACTGTTTGTTACAATTTTGTGACCCTGTAACTAAAGGTTAATAACAGTACACTTGGCAGCCTAACTGTATTTTTACATTGCACACAGAACTGGTAAATGTTCAATGTCGGGAGGGCGGGGGTTGTGGGTTGCAGGAGGGGGGGGGGGGGAGTTAAAAGTTTGCTATGGGGCCTAGTCTTTCCTAGTCAGGCCCTGATCAACAGCAAAGGTTTCATCTTATGACAGTACTATGTTTGACATGCTTGAGAAAGGTCCTATTGGATTGAAACGTTGCATATTTGGGTGAATAAATTCCTCATTTTTTGCATGTGCTGTCTCGTCTCTCTCTATTTAGAGACGTGTTTAAAGTCACTGAGCTCTTCACTAATTAGGAGGTATGTCCCAAAAACTTTTGCCTATATATTGTAGGACAAGTATTTAAGTTTATGTATCCCATGTTTTATTTAAGTTAACAATTTTACTGTTTTCAAAGGCTTAAATAGTTATTCCCAACTTAGACTTTTATGGTATATTCACACAATATGCCATAAATGGTCGTGGCTCTGGGACTAGTGAAGAGGAGGCCAGGAGCATGCAACCCCCCATTTTGTTTGGTGAGGCGGCCGCTGGCTGCAGATTCCATGCAGGGACTTGTAGAGAGGAGGCCGCAAATGCGCTATTCTGTTCTGGAGTTACTGCTGCTCGGCTGTTTCTCTAACTTTCATATAATAGAATGGATAGAAGCCCCCTTTCCCCCTTCACCAGGCAAAACGGGGGTCAGATGACCCCATTCTTGATATAGGTGCGGGTCCTGTGGATATGCCATAAATGTCCAAGTTTGGAATACCCCTTAGGGTATGTTCACACGCTGAGAGGCAGTTACGTGTGAAAAGACAGACTGTTAACAGCTGCCTCGTTTCACACGTAAAAGCTCCTCCTCGTAATTTACGAGGCGTCTGAGACGCTCGTAAACCTTGAGCCGTGCTTCATTGATTTCAATGAAGAACGGCTCAAATTACGTGGCAAAGAAGTGCCCTGCACTTCTTTGCCGAGGCAGTAAATTTACGGGTCGTCGTTTGACAGCTGTCAAACGACGACTCGTAAATAACAGGTCGTCTGCACAGTACGTCGGCAAACCCATTCAAATGAATGGGCAGATGTTTGCCGACGTATTGTAGCCATATTTTCAGACGTAAAACTAGGCATAATACGCCTCGTATACGTCTGAAATTTGGCCGTGTGAACATACCCTTAACCCCTTAAGGACACGGCCAATTTTAGCCTAGAGGACAGAGCAATTTTTTTTACATTTCCCTCTTTGCATCCCGACGCTCATAACGCTTTTATTTTTTGTACGACGTAGTTGTATGAGACTTTGTTTTTTGCGGGACGAGTTGTACTTTATGTACGTACCATTTTTTGGTACAAATACATTATCGTTTAATTTCTATAAATTTTTAATTAGATTAAAATGCAGAAAAAAAGCAGTTGCGCATCAGTTTTAATATTTTTTTTTTACACCATACACCGATCATCATAAATAATGTTATATATTTGTTGTACAGGTTGTTACGGTCGTGGCGATACCAAATATGTCTATATTATTTCATGTTTTGGGACTTATATTTAAAAAAGTTGTTTTATTATAAAAAATGTGTGTTTCTGTGTATTTTATTTACTTTTTATTTATTTATTTATCATTCATTTTTTTTTGCATTCATTTAACTTTTTTTTTTAATCCCATAAAGGGATTTATCATTTTGATTTTTATTTTGTAACTGTAATGTACTGGCATAGATCTATATGTCAGTACATTAGCCTGTTACTGATCGTACGCAGGCAGTTGTTAGGGCATACCTCAGTATGCGCTAACAACAGGAAATATGTTCTGACAGCCCTGGGGTCCTTCACTGGACCCTGGGCTGTCTGGCCATACGAGTTGTGGACTTTGATCGCGTCACAGTTATTTTCTGTGACGCGATCAATGTGCAGTCCCCTCTCTTTGAACGCCGCGATCAGCTTTCATCGCGCCGTTCAAAGGGTTAACAGCGGAGAGAAGATGTTTCTCTCCTCTCCGCTGTCAGAGCGGGGCCGTGGCTGTGTATTACAGCCGTTGCCCCGCTCTCGATCGCGCGCACAGACGCGCGCAGGGACGGCTGTCACACAGGACGAGTATGCTCGTCCTAATGCGCGAAGTGCTCGCCGCTCAGGACGAGCATACTCGTCCTGTGTCGGCAACCAGTTAAAACCTGATACACATGGATTTATTTTTTATTTTTCTGTCAATGGAGTGGTGTGGAGTGGCTTATTTTTTGCGGTAGGAGTTGTAGTTTTAGTGTTAGTTAAATGGGTATAATTTTTTTATTTGTTGGGCTAACGACGTGATTTTTGCAATGTTTTTTTTTCCGTAGACCATGCAGGTTTCTTTTTTTATCGTTTTTATACACATCCTATTTGCTATTTTAGAATTTTTATTCTTAAAGTTTGAAAATAATAGTAAAAAAATAAGCTTTTTTACGTTTCAGTTATTTATTTTTTGGTAATAACAGAGTTTTACCCTAAAATAGACCTTTTATTTGTGATCGTCATTGTCTACCGTAAATTTTAATATATTACATGTCTATATTAGGGTAATTGGGTCCGGGCTAGCGTTCCGACAATGATTGGCGGTACGGGGAACGTTTTTTTTGCGGTGGGTATTTAATGTGTATTTATTATTAATTTTTTTTGCACTTTACTTTACTTTTATTTTTTTATTACTATGGTCTGTCCCTCAAAGGTCAAAAAAGACCTTTGGGGAACTTTATATATATTTTTTCTTTCTTTTTCACCATGCGTTTCCACTGTAACTGGAGCTGCACAGCAGCCCCAGTTACAGGGGAAATCAGCCCTCTCATAGTGACGATTGTCACTAATAGGGCTGTGCAGGTTCTAGTAAGACCCAGCAGCAGTCTGTCAGTAACGGCAGCCGGCGATCATGTGACTAGTCCCATGAACACCGGAAGCAATAGAGGCAGCGGCGCAGCCTCTATTCCTATACACAGCGTTCATTGAGCGCTGTGTACAAGTGATCAGAGAAGACAGAAGCAGCGAAAGAGTCCCGGCAGTCACTGACAGCCGGAGACCCAACATTCAGCTGCCCGATCGCTCGTGCAGCAAGTTAAAACCAGAGCCGTAAAAAGTCTATGGCTCGGGTTTTAAGGACCCTGACCGCTGGCCGTAATAACACATCCAGCGGTCGGGAACCAGTTAAAGTACCATATAATGTACTGGGAAACTGAAAGAAAAATTCTTTGTGGGGTGGAATTAGAAAAAACTGTGATTCCTCCATTGTTTTTTGGGTTTCGTTTTTATGGCTTTCACCGTGCGGTAAAAACGTTAATTTAACTTTATTCTTTAATCTGTTGGGGAACATGGCAGCAAGTGTTTCCCTGCAGCACCACCACAGGGGAAGCTTAGTGTTACACAGTGCCTGTTCAAATAAATGGGTTGTTAATCTAATGTAGGACAGGTCCTCCAAAGCGAGAGACGCTCTTTGTAACTGCTTTCCCCTTTAGCCAAGAGATGAGAATCCTGGACAGGTGTCGCCCCTCTATTAACTCCAAATTACAAAGTATATGAATGTACGAAAGATATGCCATAAATGTGAGACAGATGTAGGATCCCACATCTTTGACTCTCATCTATATCTAGAATGCCCCTGTCCTACCTTCTGTCGCTGTTGCTGGACTGCGGCCACTGATTCCCAAGGTGGTTGATTTTTCTTGAAACATCCAAGCGCGTTTTGCTATGCTGCTTCCAAAACTCACATAGAAGTAAATGAGAGTAACAGCAACAACGTAGCACAGCGAGCTACCCTGTTTCCGGAACTAAGCGGCTACAGAAACAGTGTGGTTTGCTGAGCTATGCTGTTTCTGTAACTCTCATTCACTTCTAGGGGAATTCCATAACAGTGCCGCAAAATGGGCTCAGCTGTTCCTGGAAAAACCCGGCCACCATGTAAATCATTAGCCAGAGACCAGCGGCAGATGATAGGACAGGGGTAGGGGACCCTGTTCTAAAGATAGAACGGGTCCCAGAGATGTGACCTACATCTATCGGACATTTATGGCCAGTTTTGCCACAAATTTACAAGTGCGTTTTTCCGATGCTATTTCCGGAACTCCCATAGAAGTTAACAGCTGTGCTGTTTTTGGAACTCGGACCTAACGAAACACCGTAGCTCCCTAACTCTGTGCTACTCTGTTTCCGTAGCTCCCAATCACTTTTATGTGAGTTCCCTAACAGCATAGCAAAATGGGCTGGTTTGAGCGCATCGGAGCCCAGCGGCAGAAGGTAGGACGGGGGTGAGAAGGCCCTGTTCTAAACATAGGTGCGGGTCTGAGAGGTGGGACCCACATTTATCAGACATTTATGGCATATCCTGTAGATATGCTATAAATGTTCGGGATGGGAATACCCATTTAAGACAATCTTTTATTAAATATGTAGTGAGTGGAGTGATCCAAACCCACTCAGATCTGAGCGATCACATTTCCCTATTGAAAACTGTGGGCCCTGTTGACATTGTGGGCACACTGCAGTTCTTTGTCTTTCTTGGACTGCCACTCTGCCACTATAGGCAAATAACAACAGATCATCGTCTGATAGGGGGACTTGTAATGTGAGATGGGGTTTTCAAAATCGACAACTCAAAAAATCTAGAGCTCACTTTGTATATTGACATTTAGCAATCGAAGAACCCACATTTCCAAAATATAAAAGCACCTTTTGGTACATTGCATGAAAGTTGAATGTGAAATCAATGATAATTTTCAAACATGTCACGTAACAGTACTAAAGATCCGGCATATTGTATTTCATGTTATGCTCAGCAGGTAGTAACATTTTCCCAGAAACATTTCGATTGTTTGGTTTATAAAGAACATGCAATTAATATTTTTTACTTGATAAAACTGGAGGTGTTTCTGCAACCAAAAGGGTATTATATTGTATGGGAATAAATATAGTAGCCTATTTCCTTCTGTGCTTTATACTTTTTAGCACATAACAATTCCTTTACAATGTTTTAGCCATTAAGCTCCTCCATGAGGTTCAGTAGTGGAGTTTCTTACTTGATAATTCTGAAATTGTACAACCATATGAAAGGGGTATTCCTAGAATAGACATTTATCATCTATCCACAGGATAGGTGATAAGTGTCTGATCATTGGCGGCCCAACCCGGGGACACACACGATCACTAGAGTAGGGATCCCGAGCCTCCCGTTCCTGCTCACTACAAGACTGCAGTGACGAGAACTTTGAATGGTCTATGGGGCTGACGGAGATGTGCTCACGCATGTTCGTCTTGCACTATATTCAAGCTCCTCCTCACTGCAGGGGATGCAGTGAGGAGGAATGGAGGCTCGAGACCCCCGTTCTAGTGGGTTCCCCAGCCATCAGACACTTAACAACTTTCCATGTCAAATTCAGCACCAAAAAACGAATAACTGCTAAACTAATAACCGCTAATATAACAATATTTAGCAAGAAGTAAGATAGCAGCTGAGATCTTCCCTGTGTACACATTCTGCACACCCACAGGCTTTCCTCCTACAGTGGACTCTTCCAGATTAGATGCAGGTAGTCTCACACAGCAGTAAAAAACCTGAGACTGTATTGCTGCCTGTGGAGAGCCAACTTCAGCTAAAGTAGTCTTCATTGTTTAAAGAGACAGGGCAATCATTAAATTAGGGGATTTTTTGTAAATTTCGTAATTGTATATATTTCATTTTTTTATTTTGATTTATAGTGTGTGCCAGAGATGGTGGGAAGGGCCAAATGCAAGTATGTTGCAGAAAAGATGGTATAGAAACCAAGAGGTTTCCGTTTCCATCACCATTGATTTCAATGGTGACGGAGCCGGTGCCCGTGGTTTCTGTTTGTCTCTGTTGTGCACCAGACCCGTGGTTTTGCCGGAAGCAATAGTGTAGTCGTAGGGACTCCGGCTCTACAAAACAATAAGTAAGACACTGGGTGAGAAGGAGACAACTGTTGGTGCAATAGTAAGAAAATGGAAGACATACAAAATGACTGTCAATCGACATCGATCTGGGGCTCCATGCAAAATCTCACCTCGTGGGGTATCCTTGATCCTGAGGAAGGTGAGAGCTCAGCCGAAAACTACACAGGGGGAACTTGTTAATGATCTCAAGGCAGCTGGGACCACAGTCACCAAGAAAACCATTGGTAACACATTACGCCGTAATGGATTAAAATCCTGCAGTGCCCGAAAGGTCCCCCTGCTCAAGAAGGCACATGTACAGGCCCATCTGAAGTTTGCAAATGAACATCTGGATGATTCTGAGAGTGATTGGGAGAAGGTGCTGTGGTCAGATGAGACTAAAATTGAGCTATTTGGCATTAACTCAACGCGCCGTGTTTGGAGGAAGAGAAATGCTGCCTATGACCCAAAGAACACCGTCCCCACTGTCAAGCATGGAGGTGGAAACATTATGTTTTGGGGATGTTTCTCTGCTGCACAGGACTACTTCACCGCATCAATGGGAGAATGGATGGAGCCATGTACCGTCAAATCCTGAGTGACAACCTCCTTCCTTCCACCAGGACATTAAAAATGGCTCGTGGCTGGGTCTTCCAGCACGACAATGACCCGAAACATACAGCCAAGGCAACTAAGGAGTGGCTCAAAAAGAAGCACATTAAGGTCATGGAGTGGCCTAGCCAGTCTCCAGACCTTAATCCCATCGAAAACTTATGGAGGGAGCTGAAGATCCGAGTTGCCAAGTGACAGCCTCGAAATCTTAATGATTTACAGATGATCTGCAAAGAGAAGTGGGCCAAAATTCCATCTAACATGTGTGCAAACCTCATCATCAACTACAAAAAACGTCTGACTGCTGTGCTTGCCAACAAGGGTTTTGCCACCAAGTATTAAGTCTTGTTTGCCAAAGGGAACAAATACTTATTTCTCTGTGCACAATGCAAATAAATATATATAATTTTGACAATGTGATTTTCTTTTTTTTTTTTTTATAATCTATCCCTCACTGGTAGAATGAACCTAGCCTAAAAATTCTAGACTGTTCATGTCTTTGACAGTGGGCAAACTTACAAAATCAGCAAGGGATCAAATACTTATTTCCTTCACTGTATATCTATATATATATATATATATACACACACACACACACACACACACACACACACACACACACACACACACACACACACATATACATATATATGTGTGTATATATTGATATATGTATTTATGTGTACGTACGTATGTATATATATATATATATATATATATATAATATATTTATATATATATATATATATTATAAAATATATTTATATTATAATATATACTACCATTCAAAAGTTTAGGGTCACTTAGAAATTTCCTTATTTTTGCAAGAAAAGCACCGTTTTTTTTCAATGAAGATAACATTTAATTAATCAGAAATACACTCTATACATTGTTAATGTGCTAAATGACTATTCTTGCTGCAAACGTCTGGTTTTTAATGCAATATCTACATAAGTGTATAGAGGCCCATTTCCAGCAACCATCACTCCAGTGTACTAATGGTACATTGTGTTTGCTAACTGTGTTAGAAGGCTAATGGATGATTAGAAAACACTTGTGCAATTATGTTAGCACCGCTGTAAAAAGTTTTGCTGTTTAGATGAGCTATAAAACTGACCTTCCTTTGAGCCAGTTGAGAATCTGGAGCATTACATTTGTGGGTTCGATTAAACTCTCAAAATGGCTAGAAAAAGAGAGCTTTCATGTGAAACTCGACAGTCTATTCTTGGTCTTAGAAATGAAGGCTATTCCATGCGAGAAATTGCCAAGAAACTGAAGATTTCCTACAACGGTGTGTACTACTCCCTTAAGAGGACAGCACAAACAAGCTCTAACCAGAGTAGAAAGAGAAGTGGGAGGCCCCGTTGCACAACTGAGCAACAAGACAAGTACATTAGAGTCTCTAGTTTGAGAAATAAACGCCTCACATGTCCTCAACTGGCAGCTTCATTAAATAGTACCCGCAAAACGCCAGTGTCAACGTCTACAGTGAAGAGGCGACTCCGGGATGCTGACCTTCAGGGCAGAGTGGCAAAGAAAAAGCCATATCTAAGACTGGCTAATAAAAGGAAAAGATTAATATGGGCAAAAGCACACAGACATTGGAAAGAGGAAGATTGGAAAAAAGTGTTATGGACAGACAAATCGAAGTTTGAGGTGTTTGGATCAGACAGAAGAACATTTGTGAGACGCAGAACAACTGAAAAGATGCTTGAAGAGTGCCTGACGCCATCTGTCAAGCAGGGTGGAGGTAATGTGATGGTCTGGGGTTGCTTTGGTGCAGGTAAAGTGGGAGATTTGTACAAGGTAAAAGGGATTTTGAATAAGGAAGGCTATCACTCCATTTTGCAACGCCATGCCATACCCTGTGGACAGCGCTTGATTGGAGCCAATTTCATCCTACAAAAGGACAATGACCCAAAGCGCACCTCCAAATTATGATAGAACTATTTAGGGAAGAAGCAGGCAGCTGGTATTCTATCTGTAATGGAGTGGCCAACGCAGTCACCAGATCTCAACCCCATAGAGCTGTTGTGGGAGCAGCTTGACCGTATGGTACGCAAGAAGTGCCCATCAAGCCAATCCAACTTGTGGGAGGGGCTTCTGGAAGCATGGGGTGAAATTTCTCCCGATTACCTCAGCAAATTAACAGCTAGAATGCCAAAGGTCTGCAATGCTGTAATTGCTGCAAATGGAGCATTCTTTGACGAAAGCAAAGTTTGAAGGAGAAAATTATTATTGAAATAAAAATCATTATTTCTAACCTTGTCAATGTCTTGACTATATTTTCTAGTCATTTTGCAACTCATTTGATAAATATAAGTGTGAGTTTTCATGGAAAACACATAATTGTCTGGGTGACCCCAAACTTTTGAACGGTGGTGTATATATATATATATATATATATATATATATATATCCCCTACCCGACATCCGCCATATATATGGGGGGGGGGACGTGGGATGGGGTAACATGGAACGGGCTCACAGGCGGCTGAACCATCTCCATAGAACAAGCGTAGTGGCTGGGTGTTACAGCCGTCATTTCAGCGCGATCCCGCTCATTTAAACTGTTAAATGCCACGGTAAATAGCGACAGCAGCATTTAAATTACTAGAAACAGCGGCCCCCTGTAACTTTCCAACGGTCCCCCTGCGACACGATTTTGGGAGTTGGTTGACATGGCAGCCTGGAAGCCTGATTAAGGCCCCCGGGTCCGCCATCTTTGTAGTCAAATGAAGAAATTAGGAAAAAACTAAAGTGAAAATCTGAAAAATGGATGCGGCGGGAATGTGTGTGTGTGGGGAATGTGTGTGTGTAGGTATATGTATATAGGTATATACTCGCACACACATGATGCTAAAATGTAGCATCATGCTATATATTAGCATGATGCAGGGATCCAGTGATTGCAGCACTTGTCTATCTTGCAAAAGATGTCTGTTAGGCTGGGTTCACACAACCTATTTTCAGACGTAAACGAGGCGTATTATGCCTCGTTTTACGTCTGAAAATAGGGCTACAATACGTCGGCAAACATCTGCCCATTCATTTGAATGGGTTTGCCGACGTACTGTGCAGACGAGCTGTTATTTACGAGTCGTCGTTTGACAGCTGTCAAACGACGACACGTAAAAATACAGCCTCGTCAAAAGAAGTGCAAGACACTTCTTTGGACGTTTTTGGAGCTGTTTTCTCATAGACTCCAATGAAAACAGCTCCAAAAACGGACGTAAAAAACGCCGCGAAAACGGCGCGAAAAACGCCGCGAAAAATGCGAGTTGGTCAAAAAACGTCTGAAAAGCAGGGTCTGTTTTCCCTTGAAAACAGCTCTGGATTTTCAGACGTTTTTGGTCACTACGTGTGCACATACCCTTAGATACTATATGCTGGGGAATGATTGCAGCAGGAGATTCTGTGACCTGATTGGCTGAGCTGATTTGCTCGTGCACGAGTTAAAAGCAAAGCATCCTGGTATATAAGGGTACAAGCTCTAGCTTTGATGCCCTTAGCTGATGTCGCAATCAGGAAGTGCCTGTCAATATCAATATGCAGCAAGAGAAGATTTTACATTTACTCTCTGACATGTATAATGGCTGGATCTCGGGCTAGGAAGTAGCTATCTGCATAATATCATATATATATATATATATATATATATATATATATATATATGTATAGAAAAAAAATCTATTGCATTGCATTGCATAATAATTAATCACTCTGTTAACATGCTGTTATGAATTCAAGCGCTAATAATGTTTGCAGCACATTTTCATTGTGACATGAAAATGACTTCACGCCTTCCATCAAATAAACAATGAAGTAAGTTTTCGTAACCATTTGATTTATTAATTAATTCAGATTTTGCATTGGATAAAGAATACAGAATTATCGCATTGGTTCCCCATTAACCTTAGTTCGCACAAGGCATATTTCAGTGATGCAAATATTTACCATTACTTAGTGTAAAGAGATGATGTTGGGTTTTTAATATGGCCCGTGACTTGTGTCTATCATTTTCCGTCTACTTTTTGCTAGCTCATAAGTGGCTAGATTGACTAATATTTGGAAGTTTTGCTAGTGTAAGTGATCTCTATGGTTTTACGGCAGTTTAGAGCATAATCAATTTGTTTCTAACCACAGCATCCTCGAGTTATGGCATATTTGTGCCATTTATATGGCATTTTTTCCCATGTTGACTTCAATGGAAGAAAGTCACAAGGAGCTATCGTAGGGGACGAGCGGTCGTTACTCTGATCGCTCGTCCCAATACATTATTATCATGTCGGCAGCACGTCTCCCTGTTTAACTTTTTAAAACTATACGATCAGCCGTTGAATGAGAGTTTGCTCATTCATCTGCTGATCGTTCCCCTGTTTACACAGGACAATTATTGGCAACGAGCGTTATATGAAGGCTCATCTGCACGATAATCGGCCAGTGTAAAACCCCCTTTAGACACCCACTGATCAATAAGATATGGCATAATCTAGCAATATGCCGTAATGTACTACATTGGGTGGTCCCCTGCACATTATCACCCCCATATGAATGAGACTTTCATTTGCACATATTACACTGATTCTTGCAAAGGTTATATAATTGTGATTCATAAAACCCAATATAGCTGATAGTTGACTTTCTGTTGTGTAACCAATAATCTTGCCTTTCCAATATCTAGCTAAAGCATTATGCCATATATATATATATATATATATATATATATGCCGACAAGGCAATTGTATTTATAGTATAATCTGTCAAAAAGCTTTATTGAACATTTATAAAAAAAGGTAACATGAAAAGTGTAACAAAGAAAATCAATGTTACTTGTAAAAATAATTTTTGCATCTAGTAGATGATGCATTCCTCCCATAAGTGTTCTGATATTGTAATCACCATATGCAGAAGGAAATGAATTCGGCCATTTTAATAAACCTGCCTGATATTGTACCTTAAATTCTGGGAAACACACTGTATCTGCCATTTAACAGATGAATTGTAGATAATTGACAGTTCATATTATCATATGTAACCATGGAAACCATTTGGTCGATGCTGATTGTTTCCATGGCAATGGATATTACCACAGAAGGTCATATGTATATAAGGTCGGACTGTCCAGTGGTAATTTCTGTGTATGTTGTGCATTTAGTTGCTAAATGATTCTGGTAAACGTCGTATTTCAAACATCAGATAAATTGTATTGAAATAGCTGAAAATAGAAACAAATCCATTAATATCAATCTGTTCTATTTTCAGATGTGTCTATCAAGAACAAGGGCAAATAAAAATCTTGCATGTCCAAGTGATCATACAGCGAAAAGTACTTACGCCCCTGAGATCTTTAAAGGGAGGATAACTGTAATTGACAATCCCTCAAACATGGCTATGGCCGGAAAAACCTCCAAGTTGGCTATTTAACTCTTTTCTTTAGTTATTATGAACCCTGTTGATATAAGGTTGTTTGCTTATACTATAGTTCACGATAGAGAGAAGCCTATGAATGAATACACATACAGCCTATGGATACACACAGGCTACTGTGACTTCATCAGAATACTACATCCTTTAAAGAAAAACAATTGTGAAATCATTACAATAGCACGCAGCTTATTACACACACAAGCACACAATTGTAACATAATAAAAATAGAGCAAAGCCTGTAAATACACTATTGTGACATTGTCACAATAGCACACAGCCTATAAATAGACAGACTAATTGTTGTGACTTGACGATACAGGAAGCCTATAACACACACACGCACGCACACACACACACACACACACACACACACACACACACACACACACACACACACACACTCTATTGTGAGAAGACAATAGAACACAGGCTATGAATACACACATTATAGTATTAACATTGCAATAGAATGCAACTTATAAAGAACAGTGTGACATCATGACAATACAGGCAGACTATAGATACACAAACATTATTGTGAAACCACCCTTAAATTTATTATTTTTCATACAGATAGAACACAGTCTATCAATGCAAGCACATTATTGTGACATCACCACATTAAAGCAGAGGCTATGAATAAACTTCCAAAGTCTATAAATAAATACTATTGAAACTGAGTCACCAATATTTATCATAAAAATAACAAAAAACAAATTACTTGTGACATTATCACTAAGGAACTCAATCAATACATATAATTTATATTGTGTAGCTGCACTAGTGTGCGGCCTATGAAAGAAAAAAACTGACACACATCATTGATTTAGTATTGTCAGTGCAGACTGTAAATACACACATAATTCGGTGACATCTTGGCAAGTAGAACATGTAAATGCACACACTATTGTGACATCATCACAGTAGATAAACGCTTAACACCATGATATAATTACAAGAGCGCAGCCTATAGAATATCCTAATCTATACCCTGATCACCTGTATCCTGCTCTGTACCCTTTTGACCTTGACCTCCTGTTGCTGACCCTTGGCCTTGTCTAGACTTCTTTTGTATCTGATATCTCTGAGTATCCCAATCCCAGCTTTTGAAACCATTGCTAAACTTGGATTTGGGACCACACCATTCCTATTTGTATCACCAACAATTGAAGACTATTCTCAGGACTGAAACCTGGAGAGTATCCCTGCACATGTCATTTTATAGACCAATGTGGCCCAAGACCAAGTTTCCAGACGTCACTTCTTAGAAAAAGATGTTGGCCTGCATCATATGCACAGTTTGCACTACCGTGTTTCCCCGATAGTAAGACACCCCCGATTGAAAGACGTATCGGGGGTTTCAGGGGGGTCGGCTAATATAAGCCGTACCCCGAAAGTAAGACATATGTCTTACTTTCGGGGAAACACGGTGGTATTGCCGCCTCCTGCCCACTTCCGCGCCGCCCCCCTCTCCATACGTCACCGCGCCGAAATACGGTAATGCAGGATAGAGAGAAGGGACAGCCTTTTCTGTAATAAAAGTTAAAGAAATTCATACTTACCCGGCCGTTGTCTTGGTGACGCGTCCCTCTCTTCACATCCAGCCCGACATCCCTGGATGACGCGGCAGTCCATGTGACCGCTGCAGCCTGTGATTGACCTGTGATTGGCTGCAGCGGTCACATGGCCTGAAACGTCATCCAGGACGTATGCTACGGTATATTTTTTTCCAATATAAGACATACCCCGAAAGTAAGACATAGTGGGGCTTTTGGGGATAAAAAGAAAGTAAGACACTGTCTTACTTTCGGGTATTAAGCAATTAGGTGTGCTCTACAGGAGGGCCTGTTAGTTATGTCACAGTGAATATATCCCATAGTTAGGTGTGCCCATGATGTCACCACAAGGAAGTTGCCCCTGATCCCTGAAAAATCTGGGTAATGGCAAGTAGTGGTGAGCGGGACTGATCCCCTATGAATTACAACCAACAAAGTGCTATGATTTTGTTCTCATATAGATTATTCTGAATAGTATGACATTAATTTATGAAGTCCAAATACAAATCAACAGTTACTATAGTAAATTTTTAAAATATACAAGAAGGAGAATATATCATTGCACTCACCAGTAACAAGTAGCACAAATTCTTTATTCTCAGTGCTTTTTAACATGTATTATACAGAAGACAGACACATGTAGCGCGGCCAAAAGCCATTTTGTGCCCTCTGACGCTTTGTTTCGTGATATATTCACCACTTTAGCTATTATACCTATTGACTGCCCAATTGAACTGAACTGATATTGAATTGGTATTGAAATATTATGGAACCACTGGTCTCAGTAATGATTTTGGATATCTACATTTGCATTTTTTGAGTAGTACCAACAGTTTTTTTTTGTATTGGATTATAGTAAATTTTGAGACAAAGTTATAAGACAACATTCCATTGGACAATTATCTGCTTCTGATGGCGTCCTTTTTCCAGTTCTTAAGAAGTAAAAAGTGAACAACTCAATATTTTTGTTTATAGCCAAATTCTGCATTCTTCTAATCTCATTGACATTAAACCTGACCCACCTTGATTTTTCAGATATGCTTCATGTTTTCCTGTGGCAAATGGTATTTTGTAGGTTAGCTATGGAACATATTGTTCTGAAATGTGCATTATCACAAAAGAAGATAACAGACTAGCAAGAAATGAGAGACTGTGACTAAGATCTAAGTAATAATCAATACAGCTTCAAGGTCTAAAAAAAAGTTAACCTTTGAATCCAACTAAAGTCAATTCTAATTATATTAAAAAATATGAACCGGCTCTCTAGTCATCCTAGATATACAATATTACATCAATGTTATTTAATGTCAAATAAAAATAATTATATTCCCATACCAATAAACCAATAACCAATTTTACCATATTTTAAAGCACGTTCAAGTTGGCGTCCTGGCGCAGTAGACACAGAAGTGTTGTTAGGAGTCTTAATTTAATGTTCATGCACATTCACACATTAAATGAGGGGGCGTCAAGTACTTTGAGGCTATTTCCTTTGTCGTATATATATATATATATATATATATAAAAGCAGTAAATAGGCAGCCCTCACAAAGGCTTATAGTGAAAAAAGAGGGGGCTTTATTGACCCCAAAAGTGCAACGTTTCGGCTCACACAACCTGAGCCTTTCTCAAGCCTATATATATTGTCCTTGGGATCCCAATACATAAGCATTTGGCGTTGCCCCCGTTTTCCCAATATTTTCTATGAGAGATTGAGATGTTACCACCAGAAGTAAATACGTTCCCTCATTTTAGTTTAGGCTGCATACAGATGTACTTGCTGTATTTAAACTAGATAGACAATCGATAAATCTGTAGAATACATAATTAGATGTGTTTTGAAGACCTCTTAGCTCCTTTATCAATAGCATAAATGTTGCATAGATTAAAGAGAGCTCCGAAACGCTTCTAGCCAACTATATATTCTACAGTCATATTGCACAAAAGAACATTTTAGGGCTTCATTCTTTATGTCAGATTAATTATTTTACTTATTATTCCCTTTTTTTGTCTCTCTTGATATCTTAATAAGTGGATGGGTCAACACCTTTTGAAATTGAAGCAGGCCCAGTAAACACCTCCCGCAATCAGGTATTATCACAGTCTTGCAGCTTGCTATACATTTCCCCTGCGTAGGCCACGAAAAAAATAAAATAAAAAAAATATAGAAATATAGAATTATAGAATGAAATATAAAGGGTCTTTAAAAATATTACAATTAAAGCTATACTAAACTATACTATACATATAATAAATATTTTTATGTTCTGATCACATATTTATAAATTATAAGTTGTCTTGAAATGAGAATAAGGAGATGTTAAAATCGTCCATTGATTCTGTTCCTAAGTTTATAATTCTATATCAACTAAAATACATTGTAATTAGAGCACACATCATTCATAACTATAAGTCTGTGCATATATACAATTAACTCTAAACACAAAACTGTCTCTATAGGACTAAATGCCCACACTTGTACTGCCCATTGGAAATAATCGTATTTTTGTTCAATTGTAATAAAACAACTCGTGCTATACCCTGCCGTAGTCTGCAGGTGCAATTGAACATATAAAATCATAATGACAACCAGGAAAAACTTGGATGGAATCCACAAATTAGGAAGTCATGGGTCTGAAGAATGGCAATACAAATGAGACATTGGATAACATATCTTTATCATTTGCACGTCAGTAGCTTCTTGGAACTTGAAACAAGTTCTCTTGAATGCTAGTCTTGTGTGGACAATGACACGAGTCACTAAATTGCTCCTAATTTAGTGAATATATTCAAAGGCACGCATTATCTAAGTTAAAGATAATTTATGCTGGAGCTGTTAAAAGGTTAACTGTTAGCTATTAGGTCTAAAATCTGGGAATATTTCCAAATTGCGATTATTGTGCCTGTATCCATTCAATTTGCTTCTTGCCGTGTGTCAACAACATAGTTAATTATGTTTAACATCTAAAGGAAATTACATTAGTTTTTGAATAATATCCAGTTAACAGTTACCGAGGCCTCCAAAGCTGGAAGTTAAAGCAAATCATTAACTCTAAGGTATTAGAATTTTTCTTTATTTGCTGCATGTTACTAGTTTATCACGTTTACCAGTAATAATTCTTCTCTTTAATTTAAAATGGTTTATTAACCCTTTCAAGACCAAGGCCTTGCAAATAACCTGGAATGCCACATTATTATTTTTATTAAAAAAATTCAGTTTTTTAAACACACTGTCTAGTATTTTGTTGTGTTCAGGGGAATCTGGCTGACACAGTGTCACCCCAATTATTTTAATGGTACAGCACTTGTAACGGCTGCAGTCCCAGACCGCTGCCGCCCCCACTGTCAGACGACCGGGACAGCAGATGCCAGCTCGCGTGGCCGTCATGCTCTGGACTGTGTGCTAAGGTGCGTGCGCTCGTCCCTGGCCTTAAAGGGCCAGCGCATGTGCATACTATAAGTTCCTTAACCAATCTCCAGACCACCCTGGACTATAAAATGTGCTCCGCCCTTCAACTCCCTGCCTGAGCGTTGTTGTTGTCTACCCATGTTTGTATTGCAAATGGTCCCTTAGTTGTATCCTGCTCCCAGTGTTCCCGTGTCCTGCTTCCTGTATCCTGTTGCTGTGTTGTTTCCTGTACCTAAGCATTTAGTTTGAGCTGTGTGTATCATCTGCCACATCTGGTGTTATCTGCCACGTCTGGTATCATCCACCATGTCTGGCATCATATGCCACGTCAAGCTCCATCCGTGCCAAAGCCTCTGGTACTGTCTGAACTCTTACAGGTACTCTTGTGCTAAGGACTTTGCATAGACTTTATATAGACTGTTATTTGGCCAGCTACCACTTTGCTACTGCGGAGCGGCATAGTGGGTCCACATACCCCCAGATTGTGGCAGTACGATACAGCACGATTAGCCTGTGAAGAGGACCATGTATATTTACATTCCTACTGCACAGGGCATCGTCAGCTGGGATGTAAATATACATATTGTGGTCATCTAGGGGTTAATGAAAATAATATTCTCTCCATAGCGACACCTATAGACTGCTACCCTGTAATGACTCCCCCAAAAGCAGCCACCAGACAAGCCTGTGTAGACAAAACTAACACAACACCAAAAATCAGCTGACCTGAGCCCAAAGATGCGGGCTTTGTCCGCCATAGCGAGCAGCTTTTACCTGATATAACTTCAGCTTACAATATACCAGCCAAATCAACAGCTACTAGCGGGTATATGAGTAAGTAGCGGGCATATGAGTAAGTAATTCCGCTTATGGCTATCTCTAGGCGGCCTATAAAGTCCACCAACTTTAAAGCCTCAAAGTTAACTAGAGTCTGTAAGCCGATAAGAAAAATGTAAACAAATCCCTGAGAACAATCCTTGAGAATGGAGAGTGGCACTACGTCTCTATGCTTTGCAGTATTTTTGTAGCTATCCATCAGGCGGTTTGAATTTTGTAATATGTTTTTAGCCTCACCCATAATGCTACTTAGGCTTGAAGCCAAAAACAAAACCATTTCATAGCATCGACAGTGATATCCACTATATTCCACCTCTTCTCACATATAACTGAAACAGGCCATACTTATGCTGGCTAACCAGTTCAGGACCGGGCTATTTTGAGCCTTCAGGACCAGACACCGTTTAGCCCTTTTTAAGCACATGTTAGTTAAATGGCTATAACTTTTTTATTTGTTGGGCTAACTACGTGATTTTTGCGAAGTTTTTTCCATAGACAATGCAGGTTTCTTTTTTTTTATCGTTTTTATACACATCCTCTTTTGCTATTTTAGAATTTGTATTCATAAAGTTTGAAAATAATAGTAAAAAAATAAGCTATTTTAAGTTTCAGCAATTTTTTTTGGTAATAACATAGTTTTACCCTAAAATAGACCTTTTATTTGTGATCGTCATTGTCTACCGTAAATTTTAATATATTACATGTCTATTTTAGGGTAATTGGGTCAGCGCTAGCGTTACAACCATGATTGGCGGGGGGAAAGTTTTTTTTGGGGATGGGTATTTTATGTGTATTTATTATAAAAATAAATTTGCACTTGACTTTACTATTTTTTTATTATTATGGTCTGTCCCTCAAAAGGTCAAAAAAGACCTTTGGGGAACTTTATTATTTTTTTTTTCTTTCTTTTACACCAAGCTTTTCCCCTGTAACTGGGGCTGCACAGCAGCCCCAGTTACAGGGGAAATCAGCCCTCTCATAGTGACTATTGACACTAATAGGGCTGTGCTGGGTCTTGTAAAACCCAGCAGCAGTCTGTCAGTAACGGCACCCGGCGATCATGTGATCAGTCACATGATCACCAGGAGGAATAGAGACAGCGCCGCTGCTGCTGTCTCTATTCCTATACACAGCGTTCATTGAGCGCTGTGTAAAAAGACATCGGAGAAGACAGAAGCCGCGAAAGCTGCTTCTATCCTCTCCTCAGGGTCCCCGGCAGTTACTGACAGCCGGAGACCCGACATTCAGCTGCCCGATCGCGCGGGCAGCAAGTTAAAACCCGAGCCGTAAAAAGTCTATGGCTCGGGTTTTAAGGACCCTGACCGCTGGCCGTAAAAACACAGCCAGCGGTCGGGAACCAGTTAAAAGTTCCCAGCAGGATGCAGATAATTCACAATATTAGATGAGGGTAGTCGCTCAGGTGCACTGCTTATGAACATCCACTTATATAACTACCATTCAGGAGGGGGATGGCTGCTAAACATTATAATTATTATAATTATTATTATTATAACACATAGATAAGATTTTTCTAAGGTGCCAGTTATTTGGTTACGTGTAGTGCACCTTGCTGACTATCAGTCTACTGGTCACACCCATAATCCTGCTCCAATGATTATTTTAGTCAGACTTAATCATTTAATATATCGCCACAGGCACTCAATAGAGAATTCTCTGTATTTGCTGATAATCATCTTATCTTTAATTTACACTCCAGCCTCCAGGCAAACTTTATAACACACTCTAATCTCATTCCATCATCCAGAAAATGATCTGTATACACTGTAAGATAAATTAGAAACTTTAATACTAATACTGATACCCAGTATCATCTACTTGGGCAACAAACTTCCTAGCTTGGCGATTGCAAAACTACTATTTTTGTTATTCAATCACTTGGCGCTCTCTTACATATATTTACGACATGGATTCCATGTTGTACATGCAGTTACGTCGGGCGGATCGCATGGACGCAGAACCGAGTCGGTGCAATCAACAGCGGGAGCCTTGCGGTGATTGAAAGCCAGGTTCCCGCTGTAACGGCCAAGATCAGAGTAATTTCTGATCCTGGCTGTTTAACCTTTTAGATGCCACAATTAATAGGAGCTTGATAGAGGGAGGGCGTTATTGGAGTACCATGCCGATGGGTTACTGTAGGGTGGTGAAGAGTTATCATGGCAGCCGGAAACCATAATACAGGCCCACATGTCTCCCAATAGATTGCTTATCAGTGACACACTGACAGACAATAATGATTGAAATACTAAGTTTTCCCCAAGAAATAAAAATAGCCCCCTTTTTTTCAGTTTGTTTGGGGTTTTTTTCGCAGCTATTTATGTACTTAGTCCTTTTTGTTATAATTCTATTGTATTCTCAGGTAGTTCTGATCGTATCTGTGTTATTTAAAACATAATGGTGCCTACCTCTTTTTCTCAAATTTTTTGCAGCCTCAGATGCCCAATTTTTTTATGTCCAATCATTTATAAAATACTATCATTTTTTTTTATTTTTACTTATCCACTTATTGTCACCACATCTCTTTAAAAGTATGTTTAGGTGAAACTTCTATAAGGGTTTTCACATATGCTGTTTAATCAAGCTCAATTAAGAAGTGACTATAAGACCTACCTACCTATCCTCTCCTCATTATTCCTGTCTTTCGACCATTTTGAGGTTTTTATTTGTCGGTCGTGCGAGTAATAGAGCCCTCTGGAGCTCTGTGTGTCAAGACAATTCCCACAACTCTACTCCATGTATACTTGGTTATACTCCAAGTCACGTCTGTGTCCAAATCACTGTACCTAAAATTCTTTATTTCTTTCCTCCCGGCAGAACCGTATCTTCACTTCCATGTCAGTAATTTTGCATTAGCCAATCATAATGCAGAGTGAGTGAAGTGCCTGTTACAGGACCTGTTGGTCGTGTATTCTGTTTCCTCCAGTCGGTGAATGAACATAAATAAAGACAAAACTCAACTCACCTGATTTTGTCAGCATAGTAATCGATGGCTCGACACCCAGCATCCACAGGTGCACACATGTCTCCTTAGGTAAATTTCAATAGTTCGCACAATAAAAATATTTACTGGACTCATAGTCATAGCCTGTTGTCAAAAACTTCACTAGGTATTTAAAAAGAGGTTGTAATGACGGGGTAGGGAGACAGACAGGTGAGCCCTGATCTACCCGCCACTTGCACGACCCGTCCTAGGCGATGGCGTACAACTGGGCGACGGTCCCTACGCTTAATACGTGCACGACAAACAGACAAGGGTACACAGAAGCTAAGGGAAATGGGGCAGTTGCCCACGGCAACACCGTGAGCAACAAGAGTAGTGAACGAGCCGAGTCAAACCAGGAGTGTACGAGGTACCAAACGCAGAGCAGGAGAGTAGTGAACGAGCCGAGTCAAACCAGGAGTGTACGAGGTACCAAACGCAGAGCAGGAGCGTAGTCAGTAAAGCCAGGGTCAAAATGAAGCAGAGGTCAATAGTAATAGCTGGAGCAGCAGAGCCAGGAAACAAGATAGAATCACAGACAAAGACAAGAAGCAAATGAAGGTATACATAGACCGAGGGCGGGAGCTAGAACCATCTGGCCAGGCTGTGATAGGTTCTCCCACTCCTCAGCCTACCAGCCTGAGTGGTAGCAGATCGAGTCACTCTATCAGACCTAGGAGCAGATGCAGACTGATTAACCACGGGCGTCGACACAGAAGCTGTGTCTGGCAGATCCTTTGCAGAGGTATTACCAAATCCCCTACTGCTGGGTTACCCGACAAAGGTCAAAATTGAAATATACTTCCAAAAATGCGTAAAACTCTATGCAAACTTACCTTTATGTTTTTAAAAACGTAACCAGTATTTGTTTATCTACCCAGTATAAGGGTACAGCTGGAGAAAGGCCTGTGCAGCATTTGATCGCCTCACAGTTTAAGAAGCGCTGACATAGAGAATGCATGGAACACAGCAGAGGTCACAAATTTATCTCTCATTGCATATTCCTCCAAGTGAAACATGCCAAAATTTGTCTCATCACTTCTTGGAATAAATTGTAATTTATTTTGTTTATTTATTTATTTAATGTCAACAAGATGGAATATATTTGGACATCTTGGGAAACTCAAACAACACATTCAATGCGAGCTAATGATGGCATACACATGAGAAAAGTTCACTAAGGGCCTGTTCACATCACCGTTCACTTTCCGCTATTGATTCCATCGTTAAAACGGAAACCTCCCGGAATGGTGACGAACGGAAACCATTAGCGGTTTCCGTCACCATTGATATCAATGGTGACTGAAACGGAAGCTGTGGTTTCACTTTCACTTTCCGTTGCGGGGTTCACCCGATGGAACCCTCCGACGGAACCCTGGAACGGAAAGCGAACGGTGATGTGAACAGGCCCTAAGGCTCTATTGACACGACGGGGTTCAAGTGTCGGCCGATAAAAACGGCCGTTTTGGACCGTTTTTCCAGGCTGTTTTGCATCCATTTTGCATCCATTCCGATTCTGTTCCGGGCCGTATTGCCTTTTTTAACGGCCGAGTTTGACCCGTTTTGCATACGTTTTTTTCCCTGTCCGTTTTAAAATCGGAGGAATTTCATTTGTAAATGAAGCTGTGGTGGCCGTGGATTGGGGATTCCGCTCCTACAGGGAGCAAAAAAAATACCCTCCTCCTCCTCACATGCACTTCGCACAGTGAGGAGGAGAACGAGAGAGGGTGAGCGATGAAGACACAGCCGTCACTTGGGACACATTCCAGTGATGGCCGTGTATTATCCGGCCCCATAGACTTCTATGGGATCAGGGCGGCCGTGAGAGCGGCCGAAAATAGGGCATGTCCCATTTTTTGACGGCCGGGTTTTCCGGCCCGTCAAAAAAATCGGTTGTGGGAATAGCCCCATTAGGGGTCTATTGTTCCTACTGCGGCCGTGTGATGGCCGTTTTATTAAAGGCCGTCACACGGCCGGGAAACCCTGTCGTGTGAATAAGGTCTAACCCCCACCAATTTCTGAGGGAACAGATAGCATTTTCTCATGTGTATGGGAACCTCCCACGAAGGCAGATGCGGGAAAGAGAGGGATGGGGCAAGTTTGATTTCAACATATCTGATCATTGAAATAAACATGTGCGGTCAGCATGTTTATTGTTGTGTCGGAAGAAATAGCTATCGGCTTAACGAGCCGACGGTTACTTCATGTGCATGGCCAGCATTAGGTTCAAAAGTAGCTCAATAGTCATTTAATAAGCCACAAACTACTAAATGAGCATAACTAAATTAGAGTCTGTTTTATATAATGGTTATCCACAAAATCAATAAATTAAATCAGATGAGCCATTTCGGTTTTTTTCTTTAGAATTGGAAAATCAAATTAAATTACAATTTGATATCATTGACTTGAGTCATAAACCCCTGTAGTTTTTGTCATGATGCCATCTTCCAAAGATAGTACAGTGGTAGAATTCTTCTGGTCCTTGCATATGATCCTTTGGACGAGCTTGAACTGAGATGCCAGATGTATTTAAAGAGGCTCTGTCACCAGATTTTCAAACCCCTATCTCCTATTGCAGCAGATCGGCGCTGCAATGTAGATTACAGTAACGTTTTGTTTTTTTCAAAAACAAGCATTTTTGGCCAAGTTATGACCATTTTTATATTTATGCAAATGACCCTTTCTTATGTACAACTGGGCGTGTTTAAAGTTATGTCCAACTGTGTGTGTATTGTGTGTGTACATCTGGGCGTTTTTACTTGTTTTACTAGCTGGGCGTTGTGAATAGAAGTGTATGATGCTGACGAATCAGCATCATCCACTTCTCTTCGTTACCACTCAGCTTCTGGCAGTTCACAGACACACAGCGTGTCCTCGCTCATCCGACGCGATGAAGTTCCTGTGGGAGGAAGTGAGTGACGTCACAGCGTGATCTCGCGTGGACACGCTGTGTGTCTGTGCACTGCCAGAAGCTGGGTGGTAACGAAGAGAAGTGGATGATGCTGATTCGTCAGCATCATACACTTCTATTCACAACGCCCAGCTAGTAAAAGAAAAGTAAAAGAAAAGAAAAGAGCCTCTTTAAGGATTTTATTGTAAGGAAATGTCTTCAACAGTAAAGTCTTCATCTAAGTATTTTTTGTGGTACTCATTAAGAAAAAGTGCAGAGAAGCTTTTTAGTGTTTTGTCAGAGACAAGGCTGATGAGTGGCTGTATAAATTGTATACATTATTATAGAAAGAAAAGGATTCCCCCGCTTCAGAAATGCCGTCACCCTGGATCACAGTTCTGTATGTGGACTCTGTGACGGATACTATAGGAGGCTCTTTAGATTGAAACGTGTGACTTGTGCTCTATGGGTGCTTCGTGGCCACTGGGAGTTGCTTGGCAGTATAAACAATGAGGACAACAAAGAAAAAAAAGCCAACATAGAGAAATAATTCTCTTACTTTTAACACAAAATTAAAAATGTTTTATGCTGGTCATCCATAATGTTTGTTTAACTCTTTAATAATAAACCTGTTCAGTGGCAGCATCCATGTAAACTAGTTTCAGTGAGCAAGCTTCGTTTGCAGTAAAGAGCAAATAGTGACATTTAAGATATAATAAATCTAAAACACGTACAGTAATTCATAAAAACATTTAATTAAACATGGTTTGCGAAAAGCATACATTTTTGTGATTAAATCTGCAGCAAAACCACCATACTTAAAATATATGTTACACAGTGCAAGTTACATATAGACATTCAATACATAAGAGAGGGAAATCTGTTTTAGTTTTTTTCACATTTATCACACTGCAAAAGTTCATATAATATATACCATACTGCACAAATTTATGCTCAAAGAAGAATTCCACTCCAAACAAAAAGTCTACATTTTGTCTGCCGAGGTACTGTACGAAAAAATAAAAAGCCTCCATCTTGGTAACCCCCATTTTTGTACTCAATAACATCGCCTTGCAATTCCTTTATTTAGGGCATTTTATGTTTTGGATAAATTAGGCATCGCTTTTGCTTAATGGGGGCAGTGCCCCCTGTCTACATGTACAGCTCAAGGAAGCATCTAGTTTGTCTAAAACTGTTATGTTCTTCAGGATTTATCAGAAAGCTTTTGCATGCCGCTGATTTTCTAAATTTTCTATTACGTTAAAACCAAAACAATCCGACCATACTATTCATACTATCTGACCTTTTTGGTGGGACTTGAAATGCACACCTAATCATCAATGGTCAAGAGGTTTTGTGCTAGACCTTTTTGCTGATTCAGACACATGCATGCAACTAGCATTTTTGAAAGGCCAACCAGTATTGGAGAGAAAATAACAGATTTTGAAGGAGACCACTTTTTGAGAGCATCACATCAATATACATTATTATATAAAAGTGAATGGAACCAACTAGTAAATTTCATGTTTTGAGTGGTGTTATTCTTTCAGTGAATATAACATTACAAATAAATTACTTCAGCTTGATACAATCAACTTCTTCTGTAATAGGAACGGCACTAGTCTTGATATCGATGTCAGCACTACATTTACTTCCGTTATAAGTTGATCTCCATTTCAGAAGCATGATCTTTTTGAAATACTTCACAGTATTGTTTTTGACAGTCACAAAGCACATGGTATTTATCATGCTGTTACTCATGGCAATGCATTCCACAATGTAGAAAGCTGAAAGAAAATGCTTCTCTTTTACAAAAACTGTTGGGAAAAAATCACGAACAATGGTAAATCCATAAAAAGGAGCCCAGCATAGAACATAAGCGGTAAGGATGCACATCAGCACCAAAACTGTTTTTCTTCGACATCTCAGGCGTTTACGGATTTGCTCTGTCTGGAACCCAGGAACTGTTTTAAACCAAAGTTCTCTGGAGATCCTGGCATAGCATAAAGTCATTGTCAAAACTGGGCCGACAAACTCAATGGCAAAAATAAAAAGAAAATAGGATTTATAATAGATCCGTTGGTCAACTGGCCAAATCTGACCGCAAAATATCTTTTCCTGATTTTCCACAATAAAGAGTACAGTTTCTGTAGCAAAGTATGCTGAAGGGATGGCTATGAGTAATGAGATAATCCAGACCAAGGCAATCAGAAAAGAGGCAGTTTGATAATTCATCCGAGGTTTCAGAGGATGTACAATGGCCAAGTATCTGCAAGAAAAAAAGTTTAAAACATTTTAGGCCAAATCAAAAGGAAAACATGATAAACATATCAGAACAGTGTTCTTTCCTTCCAGCAAAGGGAATGTTAAATCAGATCTCCAGTGCAAAGATCCTGCAAACAGCAATTTTGATCTGAACTTCCTTGGTCCTTTGTTGGGGGGATGTAGAGGATTGTACTTTAAGGGATTATCTGATGTAGACAGCAGCTTCTTAAAGAGGCTCTGTCACCAGATTTTGCAACCCCTATCTCTTATTGCAGCAGATCGGCGCTGCAATGTAGATAAGAGTAACGTTTTTTTAAAAAAAAAAACGAGAATTTTTGGCCAAGTTATGACCATTTTTATATTTATGTAAATGAGGCTTTCTAAAGTACAACTGGGCGTGTTTACAGTAAAAGTACAACTGGGTGTGTATTGTGTATGTACATCTGGGCGTTTTTACTTCTTTTACTATCTGGGCGTTGTGTATAGAAGTATCATCCACTTCTCTACACAACGCCCAGCTTCTGGCAGTGCAGACACACAGCGTGTTCTCGAGAGATCACGCTGTGACGTCACTCACTTCCTGCCCCAGGTCCTGCATCATGTTGGACCAGCGAGGACACATCGGCACCAGAGGCTACATTTGATTCTGCAGCAGCATCGGCGTTTGCAGGTAAGTCGATGTAGCTACTTACCTGCAAACGCTGATGCTGCTGCAGAATCAACTGTAGCCTCTGGTGCCGATGTGTCCTCGCTGGGCGTTGTGAAGAGAAGTGGATGATACTTCTATACACAACGCCCAGATAGTAAAAGAAGTAAAAACGCCCAGATGTAACGAACACAATACACGCCCAGTTGTACTTTTACTTTAAACACGCCCAGTTGTACTTTAGAAAGCCTCATTTACATAAATATAAAAATGGTCATAACTTGGCCAAAAATCCTCGTTTTAAAAAAAAAAAAATGTTTCTCTTATCTCCATTGCAGCGCCGATCTGCTGCAATAGGAGATAGGGGTTGCAAAATCTGGTGACAGAGCCTCTTTAAATAGAATCTACTGATTGCAGCAGGTCCGATTTCTCTAACCCCCAACAATCCGCTGTTATGCCCACTGCAAGGGAAATGTAACATTACATGCCAAACATTAAAATGCCCCATGATCTTCTTCTGTCATCAGACCCTATATATTGTATTATACTTTAGTGATCTAAATGCATAAAATTAAGACTTAGTCCTCACAATTAAAAATATTTTAGTTAATATACTGTACATGGTATTACAAATTCGTTTTGTACGTGGCATACGGGGGCATGCGGGGGCATGTTTTTTATGCAAAAATGTTGATACAAATGGCAAATTTTATTTTAACCTCTGATCAGGTAAAAAATTCAAACACAATGATCATGTACAGAACATTATAAACCAGCTGTAAAATGTAGAATTTTAGCCATTTTTTTCTGTATTCCGAGTCTGATCAGTATCATTATCAATCACTATTAGTATCAAAAACAGCCCAAAAATCTGCCAATCAAAGTAAAAGTATGTCCTTATTATACTATGACTCAACAATGAAAGAAGATCTGAAGCAGTCCACAGTCCATCTAAAGAAAAGGAGGTTTTAAATAGAATAATCTGTTTGAATTATCTTAATTGATCAAAAGTACAATCATTTAGTAAATTACATTCAATAGTGCTTGTAATTCCATATTGCTATTCATTAAGCATAAAAGCTCTGTTCATTGTATTGCTTAACATACTAAAAAATGCTTCCATTTACTTTCCGGGGCTCAATTACCCTGCGCACTATTATGACAAAATGAATGAATAAGTAAGAGGTTTAGTAACTGCATGGAAAAAGAGTGCTAAGAAATTACATAAAAGTAAGAACATGACGATAGAAAATCCTGTACAACCTCTAATATTATACAGAGTTTTTTTTCTGTTGTATTCTATATCATGGCATGTTCCATCAGATGCCGTTTTATGAGGGTATCCATCCTCTTAGAAGCATCGCCTCTAGGAGAAAATAGCTTTATAATATGGCGCCATACGGAGTACGGAGTTGAAGTGACCCCATAAGCCTCTGTTCAGGCGCCGTGAGTATGCATGATACTTTAGAATTGTTTGGCGGCTATAAAGTTCATATCCTAATGGATATGATTAGAGAGGACTCTTAGGTGTCCTATTATGTAAGTTCTCTTGTGTATCCTACAAATAACAATAAATGTATACGGCTTGTTTGCAGATTGGGTGGTCATTGTCAACTTTGCAGGATCCACCTGATCAAGACTGGACTCATAAACCATTTCTGGATATTCTTTCTAAAATCTTAGCTTCACACCTCAGATTGCAACAAGATTAACATAGGATTTTCAAAAGGACTTTCTAATATCAAACACAGCCCATGAACTCTGGTGACACCGTTTCTGGAAAAAAGCAGACCTTCATTTTCTAATTTAACAAACCCTTCAAGTAGATTTTTATTTTTTACGACAAAAAAACTCGATGCAAAATAAATGTTATCCTGATTTAACTGGATAAACAGAGAATTATTGTGAGAATTATTTTGTGGGACAAAACATGAATTTCACATAAAAATCCTCCTTTGTTGTTTCAAATTTACAGATGTATAAAATGATAAATGTGTCTGGGCTGACATCTTTAAATATAGCATTGAAGTGCTCGGTTCTGTCATCGAGCGCCTCAGTGTGATGCTCCATTACAGACATCTGCCTGTCACATATTGTCAGCAGGTGGAACTTTTTGATATGGCACTTGAAAGGGAAGTGATAACAATACAATGACAGATGACGGTTACATTTTCCAAAGACCTCAACCTGAATGCAACTGAATGCAACTTGCTATTTTCTTAACTGTTATATAATCTGCCTTGGCAAAAAACATGTAGACACCCTTTCTAATTAGTATTTTCAGTCATTTCACCCACCTATTGTTAACAGGTGCACAAAATTGAACATACAGCCATGCAATGTATTATTCTGAAGGCTTTCTAACTAATATTATCATTGTATGCAAATATTCCAACAAGTCAGCATGAATGCTAACTGTGGGCTAGAACTTTTTGCCCAACATCAGTGCTGACCTCAGGGCCGCACCATCCAAGAGACGAGGTGAGCATCCCACCTCAGATGGAGGCCAGCTGCTTCTCTGAGGGGGCGGTGGCTTAGCAGAAACCAACCACCACCACCCCCTCCTGCACTATAATTATATCTGCATCTATAGGACGTATATACAATTAAATGGATCACCAGCACTGGCATTAGTTCCTTGCCCTGCCTTTCAACGAAGCAAGTGGCACGATGACATCATCACGCTGATTCCATCATACAGCTCCAGCAGACTTGGTCAGACAAGACCAGGCCTGCATTGCTAGAGGACGGCGCAGTAACGGGTTCAGGTGAGTATTTATATATATATTTTTTTAGTTAACAGTGTGAGTGGCATTCATCTACAGAGGGCTCTATCTACAGGGGACTCTATATACAGGGGACTTTGTGGGGCAGTATCTATAAGGGGCTGCATGTGGGGCACTATCTACAGGGGGCTGTATGGGGGGCACTTTGTACAGGTGGCTCTATGGGGGACACTATCTACAGGGGCTCTATTTGGGGCACTGTCTACAGGGGGCTCTATGAGGGGCACTGGCTACAGGGGGCTCTGTGAGGGGCACTATCTGCAAGTGGCCCTATGAGTGGCACTATATACACGGGACTCTATGAGGGGCACTGTCAACAGGGGGCTGTATGAAAGGCAATATCTACAGGGGGCTCTATTTGGGGCACTATCTACATGAGGTTCTTTGAGGGGCACTATCTACAGGGGACTCTATGAGGAGCACTATCTACAGGGGGCACTATGCACAGGGGGCACTATCTACAGGGGGCACGGTGTGTGTGGGACATAGTATATGATGCTATTATAATCAGGGACACCGTGTATGGTGCTGTTATAATTAGAGGTGCAGTGTATGGTGCTATTATATTTAGCGGCGTAGTGTATGGCACCATGTAAATTTTATCTTCGTTTATAGGTGCGGAAATGTTTGAAAAATTAGAAACTGGAGACATCTGAGTGGCACACTGCAGAAATGGGCTGTGGCCGGGGGAAGTCATCATAGAGGTCTAGACTGGATGGAGAAGAAAATAGAAAAAGAACGACTAGAATCTGAGAAGATGTCACCTGTGAGTCACTCAATGTAAATGTTTCTTCTGCCTCTAATCAGTATTGTAGTCACTGTATGATCTGCAGCGAGATTATGGATGGTATGATTATTTTTTGGGGAAACGGTAACTCCCAGCATATCTTTACCATTTTTCAGGCAATGCTGGGAGCTGTAGTTTTACGCCATACAAACATATACGGCAGGGGTTACACTGAATTTTCAAATAAGCTGTATTTGTGCTGGCACTGTATTTATGTACTGAGCTTTGTTCTGGTGCTGTATATTTGTACTCAGCTTTGTTCTTGTGTTGTACATATGTACTGCGCTTGGTTCAGGTGCTGTATTTATTTACTTAGCTTGATTCTGGGGAAGTATATATGCATTGAGCTTTGTTCTGGTACTGTATATATGTACTGATCTTGGTTCTGGTGCTGTATATATGAACTGAGCTTTGTTCTGGTACTGTATTTATGTACATAGCTTGGTTGTGGTACTGTATATATGTCAGAGCTTTGTTTTGGTGCTGTAATTATGAACTGAGCTTTGTTCTGGTACTGTATTTATTTACTTAGCTTGATTCTGGAGAAGTATATATGCATTGAGCTTTGTTCTGGTACTGTATATATGTACTGATCTTGGTTCTGGTGCTGTATATATGAACTGAGCTTTGTTCTGGTACTGTATTTATGTACATAGCTTGGTTGTGGTGCTGTATATACGTCAGAGCTTTGTTCTGGTGCTGTAATTATGAACTGAGCTTTGTTCTGGTACTGTATTTATTTACTTAGCTTGATTCTGGAGAAGTATATATGCATTGAGCTTGGTTCTGGTACTGTATATATGTACTGATCTTGTTCTGGTGCTGTATATATGAACTGAGCTTTGTTCTGGTACTGTATTTATGTACATAGCTTGGTTATGGTACTGTATATATGTCAGAGCTTTGCTCTGGTGCTGTAATTATATAGGATATATTTATAATAAAAAAATTGCAGGGCAGATGGAATTGTTGCAATTCATTGCCTATTTAATGGGAACCTGTCATGTGGTTTTAACCCATTGAACCGCCACCATGTGGTAATACAAGACCTGACAATATTTCCAAACATTCTCCTGTATGTTTTTTTCAGATGCAACAAAATCTATAAAATTAACTTTAAAAACGGCACACGCTATATGCTAATTATTCTATAAAGGGTCATGGGGGGGGGGGGGGTGCCGTTATCCTAAAAGGTCACACAGTCAAATCCCACCTTTCCATGTTTGATTGATATCTTCCTGGCTGGCCTACATCGCTACCAAACTCCTCCAACTTTCTCGGGTGCACCATTGCATTGTACTCCATGGGCCCGCATTGTGCAGCGAGGTGTACTGTGAATGGCTCCATCGCCGGACCAAGCATGCCAGGGGAGTACAGGGCAATGGTGCATCCGCAAAATTTGGAGGCGCCTCAGACAGCAGAAGAGTTAGAATCACCCATGGCTCATTAATGTCTTGCTGGCTGAATAGATACTAACCTCTAGAGCCTGATCCAAAATCTAGTAGAAAGCCTTTGCATGAGTAATTGGTATAGACAGAAATGGGCATGGTTGAAAATGCGACACCGTGCTCCAAAAATGTGCCAAAATTTTGGGGCAAATAACTGGGACAACTAATAGGTGGGGGAATATATTAAGATTGGCATTTCAAATGCCAGCCTTTACCTAATTTACATTGGTAAAAAATTTGCCAAATATATTCAGAGGAGCACACCTCTTAATATATTTGGCGCATATTTGGCTGTCCGTGCAACAGAAAGGCAAATCTATGCCTGCCATGAGCAGGTGTAGATTTGCGCCATAACTTCTGCCAATTATGATAAATCTGTAGCATTGGTTGAGGTCCCGCCTCCTTTGGCTAAATCCCACCTTCATTTCTCTGCACTTTTGGAAAGTAAAAAGTCGCAAATTTTAACACAACTATGGCATGTTTGATATTTTAAGCTTTTTTAAGGCACAAAATTGGTCTAAACATTTTGATATTCCCCCACTGTCAAGCATGTCAAATTTATGATACAGCATGCACCATTTTGATTAATTTGGCACATTTTTCTGACTGACTGGTCTAAGTTTACGCTGTCTAAAAATTAGACAGTATTAGTAACTCTGCCCAAATTAGTCTGAAAGAATATTGGGATAGCTGTTTGCTATGTGATTTTATTGTAATGAAGTTTTACAAGCTGTTAGTAGCAGGGATAACATGATCCATCCCTCCCTGCACTCCTCCATATACAGATTACAAAAAACATAAATTTAACAGCTACTATAAGTGACAAATACATAAAAGAATGCAAGAAGACCACAGATCATGTCCTCCTAACATCTTCTTACCCAATGTGAGAAACCTAAGTCCAAGACATTATCAATATGGCGCAAATATATATGTTTGCATCCCCATTAAGTTTCCAATGCTAAACACAATGCTCACAGCTGGCTTACATTTCTTGATGAGGGCTAACAACTCTGAATACTTAAAGACTGTATCTGCGCTTTACATTAGAGGTTTAGACTGTATAGTTGACAGAAGTATAAGTAATCAATTACCATGGTGACTGAGGTGATCAACGTGTATAATTATAATGTAAAGATTTTTTTCCTTAAAGAGGCTCTGTCACCAGATTCTCAAATCCCTATCTCCTATTGCATGTGATCGGCGCTGCAATGTAGATAACAGTAACGTGTTTTTTTTAAAAAAACGTTCATTTTTGGCCAAGTTATGAGCAATTTTATATATATATGCAAATGAGCTTTGAAATGGACAACTGGGCGTGTTTTTTTTCGTATGTCCAACTGGGCGTGTATTGTGTTTGTAACTGGGCGTGTTTACTTGTTTTACTAACTGGGCGTTGTGAATAGAAGTGTATGATGCTGACGAATCAGTGACCAATCAGCATCATGCACTCCTCTCCATTCATTTACACAGCACATAGTGTTCTTACTAGAACGATGTGCAGCCACGTACACAAGTGTCCTGATAATGAATACACATGACCTCCAGCCTGGACGTCATGTGTATTCAGAATCCTGACACTTCTGAATCTTTTCTGTGAGATTCCAGCAAGCCACGCGTAATCTCGTGAGATTACGAGGTAAACGAGATTTTGTTTCCCTTGCTTTAAATCTCACAGAAAAGAGTCAGAAGTGTCAGGATTCTGAATACACATGACGTCCAAGCTGGAGGTCATGTGTATTCATTATCAGGACACTTGTGTACGTGGCTGCACATCGTTCTAGTAAGAACACTATGTGCTGTGTAAATGAATGGAAAGGAGTGTATGATGCTGATTGGTCACTGATTCGTCAGCATCATACACTTCTATTCACAACGCCCAGTTAGTAAAACCAGTAAACACGCCCAGTTAAAAACACAATACACACCCAGTTGGACATACGAAAAAAAAACACGCCCAGTTGTCCATTTAAAACCTCATTTGCATATATATAAAATAGCTCATAACTTGGCCAAAAAAGAACGTTTATAAAAAAACTAAAAACGATACTGTTATCTACATTGCAGCGCCGATCACATGCAATAGGAGATAGGGATTTGAGAATCTGGTGACAGAGCCTCTTTAAGTCCGATTTATTGGAATAAGTCGGAATGAATTGCTCTATACTTCAGGACTTTATATGTGCAATAAAGCTGCGGTCCTGGATGCATAGTTGGGCACAGGAGCATAAAGGAAAATTTTACTTTTCCCAACCAATTTTTCTAAAATAAGGTTTACGTTTTCACATTCCTTTTTTAAAAGTGTAATAATTGCTGATTACAAGTACCAATAATGGGCTTCTGACAACATTGTAGTCAACGGGGGAGGGTAAGCCACAGGAATTTTAAAATTTTGTAGCTATGTAAACAGTTTATTCAGGTCTGAAAAGTAACATATTTAATAGTGCATGTACATAAGTACATTGCTATAAAAAAAAATTATATTTCTATTTTGTAAAGAATTTACCTTTAAATTGGAGATCAACATCATTTTTAGTAGTCAATATAACTATGATCATCAATTAAAATTATTACTGTACAGATGACCTTCAAAACACATACCCAATGACCAACTCATTATACCCCAATAGTCACTTAAAATTAGGGGCCAAGCGCTGAAAACAAACAGCACCGCACCCTAACTTTACAGTAGGCAGTAATGCATGCTGCTTGGAAGTGTTCTACTGCCATCCGCCAAACCCATATTCGATCATAAGACGGCCAGATGGTGAAAAATGATTCATCACTCCAGAGAACATCTTTCCAGTGTTCCAGAGTCCAGTGGCGTCGTGCTTTACACAACTACAGAAGGCGCCTGGCATTGTGCATGGTGTAGCCGCTCACCCATGGAAACCCATTTCATTAAGCTCCCAACACACAATTCACTTGTTACTTCCAGAGGCAATTTGAAACTCTGTAGTTAATAATTCAACAAAGGACATGTTTTAGCATTCGATGGCTCCCAATTTGCGGGGGCCTACTGCTTCGTGCCCAAGCTGTTATTTCCAGACACTTCCACTTTATAATAATAGCACGGAAAGTTGTCCGAGGAAGATCTAGCAGATCAGAGATTTCACAAACTGACTTATGGCAAAGGTGGCATCCTATGACAGTGCTATATTTAAACTTACTAAGCTCTCTCTTCACTACAACCCATACGGTCACAAATGTTTGTCTATGGAGATTGCATGTCTGTGTGCTTGATTTTATTTACCTGTGTGCTATGGGTGTGGCTGAAACACCTGAACACAATAATTAGGAGAGGCATCCACATACTTTTGGCCATATAGTGTACAAACCAGTCGTAGACAAGATGAGTCCTCTGGAGTATGAGTAGATCTTTATTAGTGGCTCTATACTTATAGAGGGGGTAACATGCAGGGGAACCTGATACTTTGATGTCCTTGTGCCTTAATTCGGCATATGGAAAAATAATTATATTAATGAGATGACCCCTTTAATTAAAAGCCTAATGCAGTCATATAAATTCTGTGGTACAGCATTGCACACATGAAAAAATATTTTGCAGCAATTGACAATTTTGATGGGTAAAGTTAGGAAATTTTAGTAAAGGTGGGCAAGACTTACCTGTCAACAGCTATTGCCAGTAGAGCATTCGTGGAGACATAGAGCGAAACAGTCCTTAGGTAATTGACGGATGCACACAAGATGTGACCATGCTCCCAAGAAAGCTGCTTTACAACATAATAGTCCATTTCAAAAGGGCAGCAAACTATGGCCACAATGAAATCAGAAATGGCCAGATTGGCTATCAGCAGGTTGGTTAAATTTCTGAGTTTCTTATATCTTGCCAGTGCCGCAATAAATATGAAGTTCCCAATGCCACAAATCAGCATAATGCAGACCAGAGCCACCCCAATGACTATTTTTGCAGCATAAAAAGTCCTGGTTTTGGTTACATCGTCATCATCTAATTCATAGTCACTGTAATTGTAGTCTGGTAAGGAGGTTACGTTTTTGTTGTAGTCCATAGATAGTGACATCATAAGAGTAATAGTAAATGAAGAATTGGTTGAAGACGACACACAAGTAGTCAGTTCTGTTTAGAAAAAAGAAAACTTAGGAATAGTCTTGCAATTCCCGATCATATCTTTAGTGAATGCCATATGAGATACCAGACAGATGAGTTCTGATCCAAAGTTGATCTGTAACCAATGAATAAAGTGATCAGTTAATTGTATTCATTACCCATTATCACAATTTTAAAGGAAAGTTATGTAATATATAGTTATATATCAAATTAAATCAAAATATAAGTTACAGATGTAGCAGAGCTAAGTTTTCACTCCTAGTGATACTGTAATGTCTGGCCTGCGTGCATAAAATTTGCAAGTAAAGAAACATTAGCTTAATAGAGATTTATGGTTTTATGTAATGATCATAATCATTGTATAATGAAAAGTTATTCAACTTTTTAATGTACTTTCTGATTTGATAGATTTTCAATATATGTGCTTGCTGCCAGTAAATACTAACATTTTTGTTTACATCCAGTGGTTGAAAGCCCTTTATGATCATAAGCAACTGACATGCTGTATAGCTTGTTGAAGATGTTTTCCAGGATTAGAAAAACGGTTCTGTTTTATTTCCAGAAACAGCGCCACTCTTATTCATGGACTGTATATGGTATTGCAGTTCGGCCCCATACATGTGACTACAATACCTGACACAGTACATTAACAAGAGTGGCGCTGTGTCTGGAAATAAAGGAGACCCTTTTACTTATGCCAGACAACACTTTTAAAGTAAATTTCTGCCTTGGAAGACCATTTTTTTTTTTTTAAATCGAAAAAGGTTCAAAATTCTGTGCTCATTAATTTCTTAATATATCTTTATTGCGGTAGGAGTTTTGTTTTTCTGATACAGAGCTACAAAATCCCCTGCATATACAGTACATAAAATTAAAATATAACTTGCAGGCTACCTGCAGCCACCACTAAAGGGAGCTTAGGTGCTGACTGCAAACTGATCTTCATTGAACTGAATGATAAGAGAGTGTGCACTGAACTCCCATGCTCCCTCTAGTGGTGATTGCAGGTAGCCAGCATGTTATCTCCTTATCTACAGTTCACTTCACACAGTTTTTTCAGGATGCCGTATGGTCGGCCATTAAATATATTAGTCTAACAATCAGTGGGGGTCACAATCGTCAGACCCTCACTGTTGAGACATCAATGTCATGCAATTTACCAGTACACATTTTATTCTTTTGGCAATATTTCTTCACAATTTTTTTTACTAGGGCTTTAAAAAAAAATAAAAAATAAATAAAATTAGTTTTAAAGCTCTCAAGTTACATGTGACCATTTCTATAAGTAATAAAAGTAAATGCAGAAGGGACTCTAAAAACTATAAAAAAAAAAAAGAAGAGGCCTCCTCTCTTATGTACCGACTGTGGAATGCTGTAAGATTTCAGACTCATTGGCCCACATTTATCATGGCGTTTATGCCAGGTTTTGGCGTAAACAGTAACAAAAAAAGTCCCAAATTGCAACAATAAAATTGCGGTAAAATATTAAAGTTTTTTTCTTGTTTTTCTCTAAATGATACAATCTTGCGCCATCTAGTAAAAAAATATATACTTTTTTTTAACATAGGAGTCTATGGGCGATGGATTGCCAGCTGATGGCATATGTCGGAGGTATATTTTCTTTTTACATGTTTGTTTAAGAATCGGTTCACACCTTCATTAGTTCTTTTCCGTCAGGCTTCAGTTGCTTTTTGGCGGTCAGAATAACGTAGCATGCAGCATTATTGTATCCAGCAAAAAAAACTGATCCCTGATGGAAACATGACCTATCCATTATGAATTAATAGAGAAAGAACAGATGTGTTATAATCCGGATCTGGATCCATCATGACACATCTGTAGAAAACCTAAAACCGGTACAAATTTTGTCACAAATCTAGGCGTAGATTGTTTTCCTGCCTCAGACGACGCAAAATATAGTAGGAGACATGCACCTTTCGGGTGCAAATCACGCTATCTGCTTTACTAAGATTGGCGTAAAATATGCTAGTCTTAGTAAATGTGGGCGATTGGCATTGCTTTAAAGCCGTTTATATTCTCTACAAGACGGGATGATTTGCTAAGGCTCAAAGTTTCTTGATAAGAGATTAGGGCTAGCGCTACACGGCAGATTTTCTAATTGAATAACTCAGTCTAAGGGCGGGTTCACACATAGCGGAATTTCACTTAAATTCCGCTGCGGACACTCCGCAGCGTTAATCCGCAGCGGAGCCGTTTCTCCATTGACTTTCACTTTAATTTAGCAGTGTTCGTTTACACGATGCGTACAATTCCGCTGCGGAGCATAGGCTGCGGAGCGGAATTTGGTGTCCGCAGCATGCTCTGTCTGTTGCGGAGCAGTGGCGGACTGGTTGCGGACTCATGGCGGAATTTCTCCATTGACTTCAATGGAGAGTCAAAATTCCGCAATGAAGTCCGCAGATCTTATGTGTGCTGCGGAGCGTATTGTTTTTACTACCATGACATTTCTTCATTCTGGCTGGACCTATGTATTTCTAGGTCTACAGCCAGACTGAGGAAGTCAATGGGGCTCCCGTAATGACGGGAGCGTTGCTAGGAGACGTCTGTAAATAGTCACTGTCCAGGGTGCTGAAAGAGTTACGCGATCGGCAGTAACTGTTTCTGCACCCGGGACAGTGACTACCGATCTCAATATACATGTATCTGTAAAAAAAAATATAAGTTCATACTTACCGAGAACTCCCTGCGTCTGTCTCCAGTCCGGCCTCCCAGGATGACGTTTCAGTGTAAGTGACGGCTGCAGCCAATCACAGGCCAAGCACAGGCTGCAGCGGTCACATGGACTGGAGCGTCATCCAGGGAGGTCGGGCCGGATGCCGAAAGAGGGACGCGTCACCAAGACAACGGGCGGTAAGTATGAATTTCTTTGACTTTCACTAGGGAAAGTGCTATCCCTTCTCTCTATCCTGCACTGAATAGGGAGAAGAGAAGCACTTTTCCTGCAGTCCGCAGCGGCCAGTCCGCATCAATTTTCTGCACATTTTGTGCAGATCCGCTGCAGAATCTGCAACGCAGATTCTGTGCGGCATTGATGCGGACAGTTGCGGAGGAATTCCGCCATGTGTGGTCATGCCCTAAGTCAGAATTAAATGAACAAGGAATATGAACATCATAGTCCAAATCTCTCAAATGTGGGAGAAGAAAGTGAAGTAAACGTTGGGATTACAATAATGTCCCAGACCGTTCTCCACCACTTTAAAATGTGCTTTGGATTTAGACAGAAACTCTCATTGTGTAAACAACAATAATCATAATGACTAACACTATGACTGTAACATGGGTAGAACTGGAGCTGCAGCAGCTTCTATGCGGCCCAGAGGTTGAATACGCACAACATTGTTCCTTTTTGTGGGGTAATAAGTTAGGCCCTGTTCGCACCAGCATTTGACATTTCGTTGTTCTTCTCCATTAGAGGAGGAGAACAAGGGTAAAAGGAGAAGCGCCTATTCTGTTGCACTACGGATACCACCGACAGATCCTAATTGACTTTAAAGTGTTTCTTGACGTTTGGCAAACTTCTAACATGTCATAGAGACATGTCAGAAGTTTGGATTAGTGGGGGTCCGAGCACGGAGACCCCCACCAATCGCTAGAACGAAGCTGCTGCAGCGCTCGTGTGAGCGCTCAGCCGCTTCGCGTCTGTTTGGCTTTTTCCGGAAAGCCGATGTATCGGAGTACGAGCTCATATACTTTCTATTGAGTCCGTACACAGATACATTTATTTCCGGAAATAGCCGAACAGACACTCGGACCCCCACCAATCCAAACTTCTGACATGTCTCTCTGAGTTTGTCAAACGTTTAGCTACACTTTAATGGGTTTTGTCTGCTTTCCGCCGGGGTGTCCGTGGTTTTACCGGAATTAATAGTTCTACATGCGACACTATTGTTTTCAGTATTCTTGGCCAGATCTGTGACGGGGCTCCTAACGGAACCTACAACGCAGATGTGAATGAGGCCTTAGTGGCTTTCCGCTATTTAACTCTGTTATGCGGATTCTCTGATATATGGCACTAATATTCATTCCTAGAATTATTGCTTTCAGACAGCGAGATCATTACGTATTTTCTGTAGTTGAACATAACACTGAAGATAAGCCTACTGCATCATTTAACAATTAATAAAGAGATGCGCAAACAATGCTGCCCTATGACAAAATCACATCTGCCACACGTATAGATAAAAGGCTAATGGTTATGATGGATAGATATGATTAGATAGACAGAATGATAGATAAATGGATATCAGATGCTAAACATCAAAAGATAGATATAAGATGGTATCACACAAATATGAAATACAGAAATAGAGGTGAGACAGATAGATGGATGGATGGATGGATGGATAGATGGATAGATAGATATGAGATAGATAGATAGATAGATAGATAGATAGATAGATAGATAGATAGATAGATATGAGATAGATAGATAGATAGATAGATAGATAGATAGATAGATAGATAGATAGATAGATAGATAGATAGATAGATAGATAGGAGATAGATAGATAGATAGATAGATAGATAGATAGATAGATAGATAGATAGATAGATAGATAGATAGATAGATAGATAGATAGATAGATAGATAGATAGATAGATAGATAGAAGATAGATAGATAGATAGATAAAACTCGGGAGGTGTATGCAAGATTTCCAGATATAAGTAATGGAGGATTTTTACAGATATATCTCTACCTGCGCAGGAACTGTATATAATGTGTAGATTATAATTATAACAAGGCTTCAGATTACATTGAGCAAATGATAAGCGCAATGTCCTATGTAATGTTCTTGGCAACATAATAGAATTTGAGCTAAGGATTCTAGTACTTAGTAAACCTCAAATAGCTCTTCCCGCAGGCGATGTATTTCATTGTAGGAACAGGACAGGCACAGTGACAAGCTGTTCAAATGTCACAATATTGAGTAGTGTTTATAACCAATGTAAGGTATAGTCCTATTATAACATGTGCTACTGTACACTTATCTTGTTAAGTAGCAGATAGATAAATGTTTTATGTTTATAATACAATCTTTAAATAGTATCTAGAAGTATCTAGGTCTGAACAAAATACTTTTTTACTTAAATAAGATACATTACCAGGTATTTCCTCCTACACTTACAGTGACAGCACTAAAAAAATATGATGGGAGAAATGCAGGACCAAATTGTATGTATAATTTACTATATTTTAGCTACGCGGGCCTCCAGAAAGTCTCATGTGCTCTTAACTACTGATCCTATTTTATATACAGGTATAGCAAAGCAGAGTTTGTCATTTAATACAATGTGTAGTAGTTGTATGATGTATCGTCTGTTATCCCTAGGACTATAGGTAGCCTTACTGCATCTTTCTCCTATCTGTTCATCTATCTACCTACCTATCTATCTATCTACCTACCTACCTATCTATCTATCTATCTATCTATCTATCTATCTATCTATCTATCTATCTATCTATCTATCTATCTATCTATCTATCTATCTATCTATCTATCTATCTATCTATCTATCTATCTATCTCTATCTATCATCTATCTAGTATCATGTTGTCCTTTTAATATCAAGAAAAATAACTGCAACTTTTCAAACAATCTAATTTGACAAATACCTTTAAGAAATTACATTTCAAATATATATTTTCTAGACATGCTTTTTTATATCAATTAATTATAAATTATTATTTGGTAGCAGGACACATGGCCGTTTTTGAAACGCGAACATAAAAGCAAGGTTTTTATAGATGAAGCTAAAACAAAGTTAGAGGCTTAGAAGTGGAGAACAATCTTGAAGCTGTAGATAAATGATTGAAGTGAAGTCCTTACCTGTCCTTGATAATAGCTGTGAGAAACGCTTTATTGCCATCGATGAAAAAAAATAAAAATCAAATTCTGTGAGTCAAAAAATAACATTGTTTTCTCTTCTCTTGCTTAGCTCCTTCCCTTGTCAGTGACACAATGTGTGCTTCTAAATTCTGCTTCTATGTATTGAGAAAACTCCAAGGACCTCCCTATATGAAGTCTAATGGCCAGCTGGCTGTAGTACTGGAGATGGTGCTGCCACCTGGTGTTTTCTTTTCAGAATACGGCTTCGAAGAGATGCATTTCACTTAGAAATAAATCTGTCACACACAGCTATAAACAGGGCTTAGAAATCAATACACAGAGGGAGAGCTTCTTCTTTAAGCTATGCTGTAGTATATACTGCCTAGGGATACATTATCATCATTATTAACTGCGACTGTAATTGTAATGCAAGCTATATTTAATTCCTGGAGGCTCTAATTGTGATACATTGTGTAATGGACTAAGACAAGATTTCAACAGATGATCCTGAACATATCTCTATGCTGCATACTGAGCGTTTGATGTATAAGTCATACAGCTAATGAAACAATAGCGGTATAGTCTTCCAGGCAGATTTCTATTGTTTCCACTTATGTACAACAACCTGCCTGCTGTGTGGACATTTAATGCAATATTGTACTGAATGATTATTTATGGTCTTAGCCACTTTCAACAAAAAGTGAAAATCTGTATGTAAAATGGAAACATCAAATTAAGTGTTTGTTGAAGAATCATATGCAATCTGCCTGAGGCTAGCGCTACATGAATGTAAGGTATCGAATCTCGCAGTGCTAGGGGCATAGCTATAAGGGGTGCAGTGGTAGCCGTCGCACCCAGGTCAAAGCCGCATAAGAAGAGACCAGTACTATAAATGATATATAGTAGGTGGGGGCCCTGTTATAGAGTTTGCATTGCGGCCCAGGAGCTTTAAGTTACACCTCTGCCCAGCACGCAAGTTTCAGATCATTTGTGTCCCCCGTATTCCAGCCATGCTGAACTATCTCAACATGTTTAAGGGCAATGTCATGACGTTTCCACCTCAGCGGCTGCATCTACAATCTGCTGTATTTTTTCCAATTTAAGTTAAAACAGTAACGGAAAAGTATCACCAGGGCTTTTTATCTATTAGAACTATATATAGTTACATCTACATCTGTTTATATAGTTACATAGTTTGATTGACAAAATACACAAGTTCAACCTTTCCCAGATTAATTACACATCATTCATTGCTACAGTTTGTAAAGCCCTCGATTCCATTTTTCATTAGATAAGTATATAGCCCTTTTTTGTTGTTGTATCGCAGTTCGGGCATGACCACACATGGCGGAATTCCTCCGCAACTGTCCGCATCAATGCCGCACAGAATCTGCGTTGCAGATTCTGCAGCGGATCTGCACAAAATGTGCAGAAAATTGATGCGGACTGGCCGCTGCGGACTGCAGGAAAAGTGCTTCTCTTCTCCCTATTCAGTGCAGGATAGAGAGAAGGGACAGCACTTTCCCTAGTGAAAGTCAAAGAAATTCATACTTACCGCCCGTTGTCTTGGTGACGCGTCCCTCTTTCGGCATCCAGCCCGACCTCCCTGGATGACGCTCCAGTCCATGTGACCGCTGCAGCCTGTGCTTGGCCTGTGATTGGCTGCAGCCGTCACTTACACTGAAACGTCATCCTGGGAGGCCGGACTGGAGACAGACGCAGGGAGTTCTCGGTAAGTATGAACTTATATTTTTTTTTACAGATACATGTATATTGAGATCGGTAGTCACTGTCCCGGGTGCAGAAACAGTTACTGCCGATCGCGTAACTCTTTCAGCACCCTGGACAGTGACTATTTACAGACGTCTCCTAGCAACGCTCCCGTCATTACGGGAGCCCCATTGACTTCCTCAGTCTGGCTGTAGACCTAGAAATACATAGGTCCAGCCAGAATGAAGAAATGTCATGGTAGTAAAAACAATACGCTCCGCAGCACACATAAGATCTGCGGACTTCATTGCGGAATTTTGACTCTCCATTGAAGTCAATGGAGAAATTCCGCCATGAGTCCGCAACCAGTCCGCCACTGCTCCGCAACAGACAGAGCATGCTGCGGACACCAAATTCCGCTCCGCAGCCTATGCTCCGCAGCGGAATTGTACGCATCGTGTAAACGAACACTGCTAAATTAAAGTGAAAGTCAATGGAGAAACGGCTCCGCTGCGGATTAACGCTGCGGAGTGTCCGCAGCGGAATTTAAGTGAAATTCCGCTATGTGTGAACCCGCCCTTCTAGCAGCGTCCCTGTCATGTGAATAAGACTTTACTCTCAAAAGAAAAAGGTTTGTGACATTCCTAGAAAAAGACTGTATCACTGAAAGATGAAGCACATTAGTAACAATGTTTGGAGATTGTCTTATATTCTGAGCTGAGGAGGAAGAATTGCGCAGTAATACAGTTATCACATGACCTCTCCATTTTTATGACCATCTGTAGAGAGTGAAAACCAAGCAAAACATGATGAACATATCAAGAACATATTTTCTGCGGATGAAGGATAGGATAACTCAAATATTTTAGTGAGATTGACTAGCTCTGCTTTCACTGAGATTTACTACATGCTGTTCCATATTGTCAGCTGCTCCTTAGCGCCGCCTCGTCTTAACTACAATATGATGAGAAATCGTCAGGTTGTCGTGTGTTGCTAAGGAGCATATAAAAGAATTTGGCAAATCTCTATGAAAGTAAAGCTACTGTTAGGCTGGATTCACACGAGCGTGTGCTTTTTGCGCACGCAAAAAACGCGCCATTTTGCCTGCACAAAAGGCACTTAACAGCTTTGTGTGTCAGCCCGTATGATGCGCGGCTGCGTGATTTTCTCGCAGCCGCCATCATTATGACACTCCGTTTGGATGTTTGAAAACAGAAAAGCACGTGGTGCTTTTCTGTTTTCATTCATCCTTTTCACAGCTGTTGCGTGAATCACGCAGTTCGCACGGAAGTGCTTCCGTGTGGCATGCGTGATGCACGAAAAATCGTCAAAGAACGGACATGTCGTGACTTTTACGCAGCGGACTAACGCTGCGTAAAAATCACACACATGTCTGCACGGCCCCATAGACTAATATGCACGGACATATATCCCATTCGTCTGAATAAGCCCTTACTTTTTTGTGCACGCATACAATACTTTGTAATTTAAAAATAGTAAATATAAAGAGTGCACTATTTACATTTTACACTGAAAAGTTTGGTCTCTAAAGGGCCTATTACATGGCCCGATATGGGCCGTGGAAACGAGTACCATTTAATGAGACAGCTTGTTAATCATCACTCATTGGTTATGTATGGGGACGAGCTGTATGGGAACAAGCAATCGTTCTATGATCGTCCGTCCCTAAACATTTCCATCATGTCGGCAGCACATTTTCCACTTTACACAGTGCTCGATAATTTATTTATTTTTGGGGTGGAATCACCAACTTGGAAACAGTCCTAGAAGAAATCAAAGAGTCAGACAAGGCAATTGGGGCACTTGTGAATCGCTGAAAAATGTATTCGGAATGAATTGAATTGGGGTAATTTACCCATTACTAATCATGATGTATTAGACAACCCTGTTCACACAGTGGAATTATGTGTACACTGGTAACCTGAGATCCCCCTAGCAGCTCCCAGTGTCTCAGCTCTATTGATGTCAGCACAATCTCCTAAAAAAAAAAGTCTTCCTTAGGGCCTGTTTATGTCACCGTTGCCCTTGCGTTGAGGGGTTCCGTCAGAGGTTTCCATCGGGTTAACTCCTCAACGGAAAGGCAAACTGAAACCTAAGCTTCCGTTTCCCTCACCATTGACTGCGCTATTGTTTCCGTCAAAAAATGACGGAACCATGTCACAACGGTGACAAACGGAAACCTTTAGCAATGTTTCCGTCACCATTGATATCATTTGGCCACCTCTATCATGGACACCAACAACACGTGGAGACCACCCTTTAAAAATAATGCATTTGGTCCTGAAATTTTATGATGGAAAAACAGTTTTAATAAGGTATTCACAGCAATGATTCAGGGGCTGTGGTCCTCATTATGGCAAAAGGCAGTGTTCTGAAGTTTAGGACCCCTTGATCTTTGCTGTATGGCATGCAAATAACCAATCTCTTACATACAGAGCAGCAGAATAGATGAATGATTAGAACATGGATTAATCAGATATCAATAATTAAACAGACTCGGAAACTAGCTCTTGGGTGAAACCAGTCCCATTACAACTTTTATCTTGACTATAAGGGACAAAAACGTCCAAAACCGCCTCCCATTGATTTCAATTGGAAACAAAGGCTTTTTTTTTCCATGGCTGCTTTTAGCCGCTCGCAGGAAAAAAAAGCAACATGTTCTTCTTGCCGCGGTACCGCCTCTGACCTCCCATTGAAATCAATGGGAGACAGAGGAAGCGTTTTTCGCTGCATTTTTTGCCCACCCCGCTCAATGGCCACAGGTGAAAAATTGCGGCAAGAATGTGCAGGCAGGTCAAAATTTGAATTTTGAGGCAGATTTTTTATGTTTGCAAGTTCCTCCATGTGAACAGGGCCTAAGAATAGATTATGTGAGCAACTTTCCTCTATGAGAACAAAGAAGACACTGTTGCTTAATAAACACATTTTAATAGTAGTATATTGCATACTTCATAGACATACAGCTATCATATTACCCAGCATTGATTCCCTTCTGATTCAGAAGATACTGACACTTATGGCTTCCATCATGTAACACATTTATAAATTAATTGACGCACGCTGTAAAATAACAAAGACGTACCTGCTGCCACTTCACCTGCTAATTAAACATTTCTAGCTATGACACTAATTCTTCTTAAATAGTTTGGGAAAGCTCCTGTACTTCAGATGTGTTTCCCGGCTTCACTCCCACAGTGCGCAGATCGTCAAGAATATTCTGCCTGTAAATGGAATGGAATTATATAGAAGGTGCAGAATTTCTATCTCTCTAAAAACCTCTTATCTGATCAACTACAATCTGGATTCTGGACAAATCTTGTAATAGAACTTGCCCTCTATAAAATGAATTAATAACTGCTAAACGTAAAGGCTATTTCTCCATTCTTGACTTATCCGCTGCCTATGACACTGTTAATCACTATCTACTCCTTTAGATTCTCTCCTCGCTAGGCATACCAGGTCTGTCTCTCTCTTAGACCACCTTCTATCACTCACACGGGACTTTAGTTTCTCCCACTCCCATTAGGGCATGTTCACACGTGGCGGATTTCCTCCGCAACTGTCCGCATCAATGCCGCACCTAATCCGGGTTGCGGATTACGGCTGCGGATCTGCCCAAAATGTGCAGAAAATTGATGCGGACTAGCTGCTGCGGACTGCGGGAAAAGTGCTTCCCTTCTCCCTATCAGTGCAGGATAGAGAGAAGGGACAGCACTTTCCCTAGTGAAAGTAAACGAATTTCATACTTACCGGCCGTTGTCTTGGTGACGCGTCCCTCTTTCGGCATCCAGCCCGACCTCCCTGGATGACGCGCCAGTCCATGTGACCGCTGCAGCCTGTGCTTGGCCTGTGATTGGCTGCAGCCGTCACTTAGACTGAAACGTCATCCTGGGAGGCCGGACTGGAGACAGAAGCAGGGAGTTCTTGGTAAGTATGAACTTCTATTTTTTTGACAGGTTGCTCTATATTGTGATCGGTAGTCACTGTCCCGGGTGCAGAAACAGTTACTGCCGATCGCTTAACTCTTTCAGCACCCTGGACAGTGACTATTTACAGACGTCTCCTAGCAACGCTCCCGTCATTACGGGAGCCCCATTGACTTCCTCAGTCTGGCTGTAGACCTAGAAATACATAGGTCCAGCCAGAATGAAGAAATGTCCTGTCAAAAAAGCAAGACGCATCCGCAGCACACATAACATGTGCATGACAGCTGCGGACTTCATTGCGGAAATTAGAATCTCCATTGAAGTCAATGGAGAAATTCCGCCATGAGTCCGCCACTGCTCCGCAACAGACAGAGCATGCTGCGGACACCAAATTCCGCTCCGCAGCCTATGCTCCGCAGCGGAATTTTACGCATCGTCTAAACGAACACTGCTAAATTAAAGTGGAAGTCAATGGACAAACGGCTCCGCTGCGGATTAACGCTGCGGAGTGTCCGCAGCGGAATTTAAGTGAAATTCCGCCACGTGTGAACCCGCCCTTAGATCTCTTTTCCATGCCCTGTTTCTGTAAGGCCCTGTTCACACTGAGTATTTTGGCGCTGATATTGATGTGGAAACCGCATTGGAATCAGTCCCAAGAAAACGGCTGAAAATGCCCCCAATGATTTCAATGGGAGGCAAAGGCGTTTTTCTCCCCGGGCAGCTTTTAAAAGACAGGGGCATGTCCTTTCTTGCCACGGTTTCCACCTCTGATCTCCCATTAAAATCAATAGGAGATAGAAAAAACCTTCGGCGCTCATTTCCGAGCATTTTTCGCATCGTTTTTTACCCGCAAGCCTTCCATTATCTTCAATGGACGCAGTAAAAACCACAGCAAAAAAGAACAGGCAGGTCGAAATCTGCCTCAAATTTCCTGAAGGAATTCCGAGGCAGATTTTTCTGCCTGCAAAAAACTCAGTGTGAACAGGGCCTTAGTGTACCACATGGTTAAATACTCGAACCGATTCATTTTTACATCTACACGTACGGTGTTGCCCAAGAAATGTCCTGTCAAAAAAGCAAGACGCATCCGCAGCACACATAACATGTGCATGACAGCTGCGGACTTCATTGCGGAAATTAGAATCTCCATTGAAGTCAATGGAGAAATTCCGCCATGAGTCCGCCACTGCTCCGCAACAGACAGAGCATGCTGCGGACACCAAATTCCGCTCCGCAGCCTATGCTCCGCAGCGGAATTTTACGCATCGTCTAAACGAACACTGCTAAATTAAAGTGGAAGTCAATGGACAAACGGCTCCGCTGCGGATTAACGCTGCGGAGTGTCCGCAGCGGAATTTAAGTGAAATTCCGCCACGTGTGAACCCGCCCTTAGATCTCTTTTCCATGCCCTGTTTCTGTAAGGCCCTGTTCACACTGAGTATTTTGGCGCTGATATTGATGTGGAAACCGCATTGGAATCAGTCCCAAGAAAACGGCTGAAAATGCCCCCAATGATTTCAATGGGAGGCAAAGGCGTTTTTCTCCCCGGGCAGCTTTTAAAAGACAGGGGCATGTCCTTTCTTGCCACGGTTTCCACCTCTGATCTCCCATTAAAATCAATAGGAGATAGAAAAAACCTTCGGCGCTCATTTCCGAGCATTTTTCGCATCGTTTTTTACCCGCAAGCCTTCCATTATCTTCAATGGACGCAGTAAAAACCACAGCAAAAAAGAACAGGCAGGTCGAAATCTGCCTCAAATTTCCTGAAGGAATTCCGAGGCAGATTTTTCTGCCTGCAAAAAACTCAGTGTGAACAGGGCCTTAGTGTACCACATGGTTAAATACTCGAACCGATTCATTTTTACATCTACACGTACGGTGTTGCCCAACTGATCAACTCTTTTATTTTGCAATATCCGCTATATACATATGACACCAAAATCTATCTCTCTGTTTGCAACCTAGAAACCCTACTATCTTGTGTCCCAGACTGTCTCTCAGCCATCTCTTCCCTTATGTGCTTCCAGTTCCCGAAACTAAACATAGACAGGATTGAGCTATATTTCTTTCAATATCACAATCTGCCCTCAACCCCAAAATATCCTTATCTCTAAAAAACACCCCACAATTCCTCTCTAAAAAGGCACGTAACCTAGGAGTTACATTTGACTCTTACATTTCAATCTCACATCGACACTTTTACTACTCGACCTCCTGTTATCTCTAATTCAAAACCATTTCCTGTACTCATTCCTTTCTCAAAGAGGACACTACCAAAATATTAGTCCAAGCATTGATAATATCCCGGCTAGAGTACTGCACCCTCTGCCTACAAACTGACTAACACATCTTTAATTTACCCTTAGGGTATGTTCACACGGCCTATTTTCAGCTGTTTTTCGGGCTGTAAACACCCCTAAGGGCATGACCACACGTGGCGGATTTCCTCCGCAACTGTCCGCATCAATGCCGCACAGAATCTGCGTTGCAGATTCTGCTGCGGATCTGCACAAAATGTGCAGTAAATTGATGCGGACTAGCTGCTGCGGACTGCGGGAAAAGTGCTTCCCTTCTCCCTATCAGTGCAGGATAGAGAGAAGGGACAGCACTTTCCCTAGTGAAAGTAAACGAATTTCATACTTACCGGCCTTTGTCTTGGTGACGCGTCCCTCTTTCGGCATCCAGCCCGACCTCCCTGGATGACGCGCCAGTCCATGTGACCGCTGCAGCCTGTGCTTGGCCTGTGATTGGCTGCAGCCGTCACTTAGACTGAAACGTCATCCTGGGAGGCCGGACTGGAGACAGAAGCAGGGAGTTCTCGGTAAGTATGAACTTATATTTTTTTACAGGTTGCTGTATATTGTGATCGGTAGTCACTGTCCAGGGTGCAGAAACAGTTACTGCCGATCGCTTAACTCTTTCAGCACCCTGGACAGTGACTATTTACAGACGTCTCCTAGCAACGCTCCCGTCATTACGGGAGCCCCATTGACTTCCTCAGTCTGGCTGTAGACCTAGAAATACATAGGTCCAGCCAGAATGAAGAAATGTCATGGCAAAAAAGCAAGGCGCATCCGCAGCACACATAACATGTGCATGACAGCTGCGGACTTCATTGCGGAACTTAGAATCTCCATTGAAGTCAATGGAGAAATTCCGCCATGAGTCCGCCACTGCTCCGCAACAGACAGAGCATGCTGCGGACACCAAATTCCGCTCCGCAGCCTATGCTCCGCAGCGGAATGTTACGCATCGTCTAAACGAACACTTCTAAATAGAAGTGGAAGTCAATGCAAAAACGGCTCCGCTGCAGATTAACGCTGCGGAGTGTCCGCAGCGGAATTTAAGTGAAATTCCGCCACGTGTGAACCCAGCCTAAAGGATATGTTCACACGGCAAACTAAAAACAGATGTAAAACATGAAGCTGTTTTCAAGGGATGAGAGCCTCTGATTTTCAGCCGTTTTTAAGCATCAAGCGTTTTTTGATTCGTTTTTTACCGCCGTTTTTGCAGCTGTTTTCCTACTGACCCAATGAAAAACTGCTCCAAAAACGGCTCAAGAAGTGACATGCACTTGTTTTTACGGGGTGTTTTTTACGCGCCGTATTTTCAAACGGCCGCGTAAAAAAACGCCCCGTCGGAACGAAACGCCGTTTTCCCATTGAAATCAATGGGCAGATGTCTGGACTCGTTCAGCTTCTGTTTTTTCAGCCGTTCAACCTGGTGGAAGTGGGTGAAACATCATTTTTATGTAACCTATAATTACCTTCTAAGTAGGCTCTGTACGTTTAATATTCAGTTTTTTAATGTTCCCGTGACGTATGCTAAAGAGCATAAAAGAATCATCTCTTCATTGCGCAAGCCTTTCCGAGTTAACCCCGCCTCCTTAATTTTGATTGACAGCTTCTCTCCTTCCTCCAGCACACACTTGCGCATTGATGTCCTATTCTGATGTGTGCGCACAACGGGACACCATAGAAGCACATGTGCAGTAACTAGATTTGAGGCCCGGGCGAAGCAGGGAATGGTGTCGGACCATACACGATAGGCGCTTGCGCTCTATCTCAGGCGAGATTTTGTCATTCAGGGCAGGCCAATTTTTGTCGGTGGGTGGGCGTAAAAGAGGAATGAATGAGACTGCCCGATTATTATAATAAAAGGCGCTAAATATTTACAGACCATTATTTACAGTCGGAGGAGGAGTTTAGGAGAGGGGATAACGGCAATGAACTTTTGACAGCAGCGGCCAGTGAGGGGTGAGTAGAGTTCCATAGGTGAAATGCTGGTGACAGGTTCCCTTTAAGCTTTTTTGGGCAAAGCTCCCATCTAATGTATCTTATAAACACTGTTTTATTGTCTATACTACACTGTCTTTTGTAAAAGTTACAATGTGTTCCCCTAATATTGCTCCATATAAAGCGTTATAGAAGATGATGATGCTATAAAAATAAATAATAATAATTGCTTCACATTTCCCTTGCACTAGGGAAAAATCTTCCCCAATGCCTACTGAATATTTTAGTTGGGCAAAATAGTTGAAATTTGTCACAGCAATAACCCATTGAACTATAAAATATAAGGAAAATTTTATACATGTGTTGCACAATGGCTGTTACTTCTTAAAGAGGCTCTGTCACCAGATTTTGCAACCCCTATCTGCTATTGCAGCAGATCGGCGCTGCAATGTAGATTACAGTAACGTTTTTATTTTTAAAAAACGAGCATTTTTGGCCAAGTTATGACAATTTTCGTATTTATGCAAATGAGGCTTGCAAAAGTACAACTGGGCGTGTTGAAAAGTAAAAGTACAACTGGGCGTGTATTATGTGCGTACATCGGGGCGTGTTTACTACTTTTAATAGCTGGGCGTTCTGAAGAGAAGTATCATCCACTTCTCTTCACAACGCCCAGCTTCTGGCAGTGCAGATCTGTGACGTCACTCACAGGTCCTGCATCGTGTCGGCACCAAAGGCTACAGATGATTCTGCAGCAGCATCGGCGTTTGCAGGTAAATCGATGTAGCTACTTACTTTGGATGATACTTCTCTTCAGAACGCCCAGCTAGTAAAAGTAGTAAACACGCCCCGATGTACGCACATAATACACGCCCAGTTGTACTTTTACTTTTCAACACGCCCAGTTGTACTTTTGCAAGCCTCATTTGCATAAATACGAAAATGGTCATAACTTGGCCAAAAATGCTCGTTTTTTAAAAATAAAAACGTTACTGTAATCTACATTGCAGCGCCGATCTGCTGCAATAGCAGATAGGGGTTGCAAAATCTGGTGACAGAGCCTCTTTAAGCTTTTATCCAAGGTGTTGGAACATCATGAATGAGTTACGTAATTTCCCACCATTAACATTTTTCATACATATGCCTCAGTGCTCATTTCTTTGAGCATGTCCATCACAGCTTAGTCCTCTGTGTGCTGCCATACAGGCTCAATTGAGTGCCATATGTACGGAGATATTCTTTTGAAGCAATGCTTCTAGGAGAGAAAAGCATCTGATCGAGCATGCCACAATTTTGTTTTGTCCATTTGAGGCCCCTTTTTCCATTAATGGGATTTCTAGTACAGCTGTGTTCAAAACAAAGGCATAATACAGCGCTATACATAATACAGCCCTATACATAGATGATACAGACATTAGCTACTGTGACGCTATCAAGTCCATTAACACTGTGAGCTTATATGTGTATCTATATAAGACCACTTTTAAACTATGGTTTTTTTTCTTTCCATATGAAATAATTTTTTTTCCCATTATACCAACCCAAAAGTTTAGAACCATTTGAAATTGCTAGAATTATGAAATGTTTGCAAGAAAACGAAATATGCATTATTCAGGTATGCTAATGTAGAGAGAGAAGGAGCAGCAGGTTCATTTTACACACGGCTAGAGACTCTGGATCCTGACTACGAAAAAACTCTCAACTTTGGAGGTTTTCCCCTATTTACAAGATAATAGATTGGACAGATAAGATCTTATTTAAATGAGTTGTCTGAACCTTGTGCCTATTGCTGAATATCATTATCAGTACTAAATAATGGATAATAACAAATTCACATGGAAGGTTACTTGAGCTATAATGAGCAGGTTTAGGTTCTTCTTGATGGACATATGCATACATATGTGTTTATGAGGGTGCTTTTTTCTCCATTGCTTTTTAACAGCACATCATGTGGTAACTCTTCACACACTGATAGCAACACCGCAGAAGAAATGCCTCCCGATCTGACCCCCTTAGACTTTTATCTTTGGGGTCATCTGAAGGCAATTGTCTATGCTGTGAAGATACGAGATGTGCAGCAACTGAAACTATGGATACTGGAAGCCTGTGCTAGCATTTCTTCTGCGGTGTTGCTATCAGTGTGTGAAGAGTGGGAGAAGAGGGTTGCATTGACAATCCAACACAATGGGCAGCACTTTGAACACATTTTATAAGTGGTCAGAAACTTGTAAATAACTCATGAAAGAATAAAGTAACGTTAAAACCAAGCACACCATTGTTTTTCTTGTGAAATTCTCGATAAGTTTGATGTGTCACATGACCCTCTTCCCATTGAAAAAACTAAAGTTGGATACAAAATGGCCGACTTCAAAATGGCCGCCATGATCAACACCCAGCTTGAAGTTTCCCCCCTCCCATATACTAATGTGCCACAAACAGGAAGTTAATATCACCAACCATACCCATTTTATTTAGGTGTATCCATATAAATGGCCCACCCTGTATAATAATTTTTCTTTCTTTTTTGCAACTATTCTGGTAACAAATAAGCTAAGCAGCATCACTCAATGTCAAGCAGCACCTGCAAAAGCAAATAGGATTTTAGGGTGTATAAAAAGAGAGATAAAAACCTGTGATTCAAATGTAATATTACCCCTCTATAAATCTCTTGTAAGGCCACATCTTGAATATAGAATTCAGTTTTGGGCTCCACATTGTAAAAAGGACATAGGAGAACTGGAGAGGGTTCAAAGCTGGGCAACTAGATTATTAAATGGGATGGGAGGTGTCGCTTACAATGAAAGGCTAGAAAAATTGGGCTCGTTCATCTTGGAAAAAAGACGTCTTAGAGGCTATCTTATTAACATGTATATATATATATATGTGTGGTCAATACAGAGAACTAACCAATGATCTGTCCTCTCCAATGACTATAAAGGACCAGGGGACACTGATTGCGTGTGGAAGAAAGATGTTTCAGACATCAATATAGAAAAGGGTTCTTTACAGTTAGGGCATGACCACACATGGCGGAATTCCTCCGCAACTGTCCGCATCGATGCCGCACAGAATCTGCGTTGCAGATTCTGCAGCGGATCTGCACAAAATGTGCAGTACATTGATGCGGACTAGCTGCTGCAGACTGCGGGAAAAGTGCTTCCCTTCTCCCTATCAGTGCAGGATAGAGAGAAGGGACAGCACTTTCCCTAGTGAAAGTAAAAGAAATTCATACTTACCGCCCGTTGTCTTTATGACGCGTCCCTCCTTCGGCATCCAGCCCGACCTCCCTGGATGACGCGCCAGTCCATGTGACCGCTGCAGCCTGTGCTTGGCCTGTGATTGGCTGCAGCCGTCACTTACACTGAAACGTCATCCTGGGAGGCCGGACTGGAGACAGAAACAGGGAGTTCTCGGTAAGTACGAACTTCATTTTTTTTTACAGATACATGTATATTGGGATCGGTAGTCACTGTCCCGGGTGCAGAAACAGTTACTGCCGATCGCTTAACTCTTTCAGCACCCTGGACAGTGACTATTTACTGACGTCTCCTAGCAACGCTCCCGTCATTACGGGAGCCCCATTGACTTCCTCAGTCTGGCTGTAGACCTAGAAATACATAGGTCCAGCCAGAATGAAGAAATGTCAAGTAAAAAAAGCAAGACGCATCCGCAGCACACATGACATGTGCATGACAGCTGCGGACTTCATTGCGGAACTTTGAATCTCCATTGAAGTCAATGGAGAAATTCCGCCATGAGTCCGCCACTGCTCCGCAACAGACAGAGCATGCTGCGGACACCAAATTCCGCTCCGCAGCCTATGCTCCGCAGCGGAATTGTACGCATCGTGTAAACGAACACTGCTAAATTAAAGTGAAAGTCAATGTAGAAACGGCTCCGCTGCGGATTAACGCTGCGGAGTGTCCGCAGCGGAATTTAAGTGCAATTCCGCCATGTGTGAACCCGCCCTTAGAGTGTTCAAACTATGGTATGCCCTTCCCCAAGAGGGAGTGATGGCAGATACTATGTCAGCATTAAAAAACAAGGCTAGATCCCTATTTATTTACGAATGGCATTGCGGGTTATAATTAATAATTAGTTATAATTAATTACAGCTAACACCACTAGATAGGGGTAAGGGAGACAAGTTTAAATAAAAGCATAGTGCATTTGGCAGCGCTCTCACTGGAAATGGAGCCCATTCTGAGTTTTGCTATTGGGCCCTATGATTTCTAAACACACCAATGGCCTTTTGCATCTGCATAACTGTAGTGTATGTGGAGTGGTGCTTTTACACATTTTAGCTGATATTTATGCAGTGGTATCCTTGTGATGGCAATGTATAGCACCTCCGAAAAGAATGTTGGGCTTTATGTAAAATACGCTTGATCCAGGCGTTCATTACAGAGACTCATTTAGACATGTATATTTGCATTTTTCAAATTATAAGAGCTGGTATAATATTACTTTACCTATTATATAATAGAAAACTGACACCTATAAGCTGCTACACATGCTCAATATGCAAATTGCTAACACAATCTTATCTCTATTACTTGTATCAAAGAACAAAGTAAAATGACTTTGTCTGATTGTAGTGGGGCACGCAGCAAGTAATGTAATGCTTTTTCATAGCTTTTCAATTGATATATAGTATATTGAAGTGAACTTAAGGCAATGATATTATTCAATGATTGCCCAGCTGTGATTTTAATCGGAGAAGAAAGAACAAATCTGGTCAAGAGACTATTACTGAAGTATCCTGCCAGTAATATTATCTATCAACCAGCTGTTTCTCTTTAAAATGCCTCACTAAACCATTAGACTACATTGTGAAATCTATTATTTTTATACGTGTATATTTACTTATTCACGCTTATAATACTGTATATTTTGTACATACAAAATTAAAGCATATGAATAATAAGACACATAAAAGCAATTTTATTAATAAATGGGACTATGCATTTCGAAATAGACTGACTTCTGTCAAGTCAGTACCTGGTTTGGATCCACGTATAGGAAGACAGACAATCTTCGTTCATTTGTACCTCCAAGAAGTATTCATCTGTTCCACTTACATATTCTCAATCAGTTCTCACCCCCTGGTGCGCTAGGTGGATTTTGCCTTTTTTACTGGCAAAGCTCAAAAACAATCCTTCTCACAACTGTCTGCAAGAAATATTCTGGGTTAATGTTGTTACTACTCAGAGTGTTCAGGAAGGAGAATGATGATGGTTAATGAAATATTTTTGGCGACCTTCATTTGACCCTCATGCCAGATAACCTTATTTTTATATATTATTATATTTTTGTATGAATTAGTAGTGTATTGAAATATATAAAATATGTTAATATATCTTATTAGGGAAAGGAGCATCTTCCCCATTTTCCAGTAGTATGTAGTTGCCATTTCCCTGCTTGCAGGCTCTCTCTCTCAATGTTCTCTCAATGTTCAGAAAGTTTTTTTACTCACTAAAAAAATCTTTCTAGTAATTATAATAGAGAGAGAAAGGAGGGGGATGAATCTGCAGCTTCTTGCTCAGTGTTAGGGTATGTTCACCCCAAAAAATGGCTAAAAATACGGAGGATGAACGCCTCCAAACATCCGCCCATTGCTTTCAATGGGAAAAACAGCGTTTCCTTCCCACTGGGCGTTTTTTATGCTGATTTGTAAAAACAGCGTGCAAAAAAATGCCCCGTAAAAAAGAAGTGCATGTCACTTCTTGAGCCGTTTTTTGAGCCATTTTTCATTGTCTTATAAGAAAAACAGCTCCAAAAACGGCCGTAAAAAATGCATCAAAAAACACTTGATGCATAAAAAACAGCTGAAAAACAGAGGCTGTTTTCCCTTCAAAACAGCTCTCACACGGCTTATATTCGGCCGTTTTTCGGTCTGTGAACGGCTGAAAAATGGCAGAATAATCGGAAGCAGGAGGCCTCCAAACATCTGCCCATTGATGCCAATGGGAAAAACGGAGCACTGTTCCGACGGGGCGGAAAAGAAGTGCATATCACTTCTTGAGTAGTTTTTGGAGCGGTTTTTCATTGACTCTATAGAAAAACAGCTCCAAAAACGTTCGTAAAAAACGCAGCGAAAAACACGAGTTTGCTTAAAAAATGGCTGAAAGTCAGGAGCTGTTTTCCCTTGAAAACAGCTCTGTATTTACAGACTTTTTTTGTTAAGCGTGTGAACATACCCTAACTATTTCAATTTCTGATCATGTTCTTAGACTTCCTAAATGAAACAATGGGGAGTGCTTTTGCTCGATCCCCCAAATCCTCATCTGTTGCCAAGATGTGCCAACTACGGAGGATAGCCTCCTTTATCTTTTCTTTCATTTGACTATATTCGAAAGCAAGAATAAATCTATTCTCCTTTCTTTTTACCTTATTTCCATAGATTAAATCCCTTCTTTCAGCTTGCACTGCTTTTTGAAAGGCTCCAACAATTATGTCCTCTGGATATCCTCTCCCCCTCAGTCTCATCATCAATTGCAGCAAAAAACTACTATATTCACTATTAATTTGGCGAAGCCTCAGAAATTGCCCATACGGCAGTGATCTTTTTGTATAATTAGGATGATAGCTTTTAGGGTATGTGCACACACACTAATTACGTCCGTAATTGACGGACGTATTTCGGCCGCAAGTAGTGGACCGAACACAGTGCAGGGAGCCGGGCTCCTAGCATCATACTTATGTACGATGCTAGGAGTCCCTGCCTCTCCGTGGAACTACTGTCCCGTACTGAAAACATGATTACAGTACGGGACAGTTGTCCTGCAGAGAGGCAGGGACTCCTAGCATCGTACATAAGTATGATGCTAGGAGCCCGGCTCCCTGCACTGTGTTCGGTCCACTACTTGCGGCCGAAATACGTCCGTCAATTACGGACGTAATTAGTGTGTGTGCACATACCCTTATGGTGCAATAAGGCATTTGTGGCTATCTTTTTCCTATAACCCTTTGTAAGTACAGCACTATTTTCAATATAAATGGATGCATCTCGAAAATGTATTGTTTCTCATCCAAATTCTGCCGTAAATTGCATATTAATAGGGTTTTTCCACAAAGCGGGAAAAAAAATCACTTTCACTACCCTTCCACACCACTAGGATGTCACCAAAGAATCTGCTCCAATACCCAATATATGATACAAAAGGGTTATTCACTGTGTGTATTGAGATATATATATAATCTCAGAGCTTCACAGATGTAATCTATACATACCCTGTTCTTTTTAGTCCTCATTAATAGTCTGTGGACATCATTAATGTCATCCTCATATTTTATTCTTGAACAAAGACAGATGCAAGTCTACATTCACCATCTATGAGTATTTTTCCTAAACCTTGGAGCAACATTTTGGTATCTCTTAGGTAAGAGGGTTCACTACAGAGGAGAGTACCAGTCCAGGTACTCAGACAATGTTTCAGTTATGGACTCGCAAACAGTGACGATTGGCAGATCAGGATAGTCGACCATCGTCTTGTGAATTTTAGCAAGAAAGTATCAATTTGGTTTACTTGGATCTTCAGGTAAGAGTTTTTTTGCCAATCCCTTTCGGAAGATTCCTTTCTTAACTCCTTGGCACAACTGTGTGCGTAATTCTTTTCTATATTGTCTGGTGGGGGTCACATTTCAACTTATTATATGTGTTTGAGTCCCCTAGCTGGCGTAAAACCTCTCCCCTGTAGTAATTCCCAGACATCATCACAATATTACCGCCTTTGTCGGCTTGTTTTAATATTAATTGTTTATTATTTTTTTAGCATTTTAAGGCCTGTTCACATCAGCGTTGTTGGAGTGCCACTCTTTCTTTCTCTCTACTTGGAGGTACCTTTCTCTTATACAGCTCAAATCCCAATCTTCACCTGAAATTGGAGTATATTGATTTATGGTTTCATCTTCCTTATCAGGAAATAGATCAGCAGACAGCTTAACTGCTAAATACAAATTCATAATTTATAATAGTTTCCTGTTGATGAATTAACTGTTTGTTACTCATCAGCCTGGGTCAATAGAAAAAAGTAAATCTCTTGCAAAATCAATACAAATTTATGAATTATTATTTTTCATAGACTCACTCTTTCCTTTCCTTGCTATAAACGCTTTGTGTTCATTGTCAGGAATAAATCAACTAGATTTTTATTGCTTGCTTGGTTAAAAAAAAGTGTGTCTGAAACCTGATCGCACTTTTTGGTATTATACCTCTTCTATCTATTGGGTCAAAATGTCTTATATGGCATTTGATAATGTATTGTAGGCAATAATGGATGTTTAGCTTCATTTTAAAACATTATTTTAGCCTTTAAAATAAATATATTATTTTAAAGGGAGTTTCTAACGATAATTATCATGTGTAATTTTTTTACAATTATTATCAAAATGGTTGCGTTTATAAGAAAAATGTCATCTAATCATACCATTGTTTGTAGTTATAAATAGTTACGTCCTCCAGTAGTCCCGATTTATTCAGGACAAGCATGCGCAGATTCTCCACAATCATTGCACACCAGCAATGCAGCATTGTAGATCTGAACATGTGCACTTGTTTTGTCCTGAATGTACAAGTGGAGCATGCCCATTGGAATCTTCCGCACTGTATATTTCACCAGGCTTGCACAGGGAGTGGAAATGTAGTTTTAAACATCAAAACGTGAGCCCCATGACCCGCTCTGCCGGACCATCTATTTCCGCTTTGCCAGGAAAAAGATAACAAAGCCACGGGATTCAGAAATACAGAACGAGCAGGCACTGGAAACATTGTACCACACAGTAGGAATGGTTGTGGGAGTTTGGGAAAACTGGTGGAAGGTGGGAAAACTCCTTAAAGTAACTTAGCAAATGGTTAGGTTTTCTTATCTTAAAAGGGTTCTCCGGGCATTTTATATTAATGGCCTACCCTATGGACAGGTCATCAATATCAAATCAGTAGATGTCACAATACAAGAGTGATAAAAACCGTTAAGTCAGAGTACAGGGATGATGAACACAGTAATGTAACACAAATGGGGTAATAAACAATGTGATGTCACAGTATAAAGATAATAAACACAGTGATAAAACAGTAAAGAAGCAAAGTATCAGCACACGAATAATAGTCATAGTGATGTCACAATTCAGAAATGATGGATACTGTAACTTGATGTCACAGTACATAGATAATCAACATTGTGGAATCATAGGAAGGGATTATTACGAACAGTGATGACACAGTATGGGAATAATATGCACAGCAAGGTTACAGAACAGGGTTCATGTTGCAGAATGGGGATGATAAAAATAGTGATGTCACAGCTATTGACAATGTAATGTATATAGTATTTAATTTCAAATACAATATATTAAGGTTAGTTAATGAAAAATTGTTTGGCAAAAGACAACTTACACTTTACCTTCTGTTTCCTTTAAAAACGGCACAATACAGTTTTAGGTAATCCCTTACACGGTCAATTTAATCTGTTATAAATGTTCTTATGCTTGACCCCGTGCTTTGCTTCTGCGAAATGCTCCTTCTTGTTAAAACCTGGGTTAATAATTTCAAATCGTTCTGAAAATCTGCTGTTGCAGGGGAAAAATACTGGTGAATATTAGATGTTGTCAGTGCTCTCTATGTGTTTTGTAAATATGCAAGAACAAAATCCACAATGACCTTGAGTTACAAATCCACAAATTGCCGAAATATAATTTGTTGATTTATGTATTTATTCACTCATTGACTGCGGGTCCTAAAGCAGTGTAGTCTATACATATATTTAGTAAGTCAGTGGTCTTAAAGCTGCAGATTTCCAACTGTTGGTAAACCACAACTACCAGCTTGCCCTTGTAAGGGGGGTAAACCTGTATTTTTCCCTTTAAGTAAAAGCTTAAAGGAATACTCTGGTGACTGTATAGATGTTATATATCTAGTTGTATATATGCTGTGTTATACTGGTTCTGTGTACGGATTACTATTGTAGTATTGTCTGCTGTCACTAGATGTTACAGTTGTAATAGATAAATATAGAGCTATTTTCCGGGATGTGAGCAGTCTGTGGCCAAGGCCACATGGTGTGCAGTAGCTCCCTGTACTGAGCTGAGAGACAAGACCTAGACCAGAGGCATGGAGCAGTTTCCTAATAAGGGACCTGACAAAGGGGAATCCCCAGAGGAGTCCGGAAGAGTGCTGGAGATGGACATGTCAGAGATAAAGTGGGTGCAGCAGGCTCTAACTCAGCCACTGTAAGACGGCTTTGAGAAGATAGGAGACAATGGCGCAGAAAGAGAACAACTATGTGAATAGTGGGCTGCAGTGTGAGTGACAGACTAAATGTGTTTGTCTGTGTCGTAATGTTAGGTTATGTTCACACGTAATCCCCCCGAAAAACAGCTGAAAATACAGAAGCTGAACTCCTCCAAACATCCGTCCATTGATTTCAATGGAAAAAACGGCATTTCGTTCCAACTGGGCATTTTTTTTAGGCGGCCGTTTGTAAAAATGGCACGTATAAAAACATTCCGTAAAAAAGAAGTGCATGCCACTTCTTGAGCCGCTTTTGGAGCCGTTTTACATTGTCTCATTAGAAAAACAGCTCCAAAAACGGGCGTAAAAAACACATTTAAAAAAACGCTTGATGTATAAAAAAACGGCTGAAAATCAGGGGCTGTTTTCCCATGAAAATAGCTCCGTATTTTAAAGCCGTTTTTTGTTTAGCGTGTGAACATTCCCCTATTGTCTGGTGTGTGTGTTGCGTGTATGGGGTGTGCATGATATGCTGTTTGTGAGGTGCCCAGGGGCACTGCCCAGAGGTCTCTGTGAAGCCAACAGTGCTCTGTGTAGCATGAAAGTTGCTTTATGTGCAGTAGTAGTAGTCTGTGTAAAAGTTGTTTGTCTGGCAATAAAGGATATATGCGAGTTGGGTTCCAGAAGTTATGTTCAAGCGCCCTTACTCTACACCGCATTCCAAATTATTATGCAAATTTTACAGGTCATATTTACAGAAATCAAAAGCTCTTTCAATAAAAAAAAACTTAACAGGCCAAGTTACATGTTAACATAGGACCTCTTCTTTGATATCACCTTCACAATTCTTGCATCCATTGAATTTGTGAGAATTTGGACAGTTTCTGCTTGAATATCTTTGCAGGATGTCAGAATAACTTCCCAGAGCTTCTGTTTTGTTGTGAACTGCCTCCCACCCTCTTAGATATTTTGCTTGAGGATGCTCCAAAGGTTCTCAATAGGGTTGAGGTCAGGGGAACATGGGGGCCACACCATGAGTTTTTCTCCTTTTATGCCCATAGCAGACAATGAAAACAACCTAAAATTGAACCATAAAGGGACATAGCCCTAAGAAAGATAGTATACTCAAATAATATACACAAATGCAAACAAAATACTTTAATGAATATAATCGAAAATAACATATAATGAAAAGAGAATGGGATACATAATATACAGAAATACAAACAGCAGGGTCAGATGGAATAGACCAAGACAGCAGAGTCAATCATCCAAAATATTGACCAGACCACGCTCCAATAGTGCATATAGTATAATAGTGCACCTATAAATGTAGATGGCAGAGTCCACACAAGGTAAATAACTACTAGCTGATAATAGCGATACAAAAAAGTAGACAATGGATAATATCCATGCCCACTATAACCTGCAAGATATGCAAAGGAATGAAGTGTCAAGAAAACTCAAATAGTTTTCAGAAGATCGCCAGAATATAAATAAATAAAACACTGACTGAGACACAATCAAAACAAAAGCTAACAGCTAACACATACCTTGGGACATGATGCAGAGCGCAGAAGGTCAAAAGATGAATGGCTGAATGAACGCCTCGACGCGCGTTTCGCCCTGTGACCCTGACGAAACGCGCGTCGAGGCGTTCATTCAGCCATTCATCTTTTGACCTTCTGCGCTCTGCATCATGTCCCAAGGTATGTGTTAGCTGTTAGCTTTTGTTTTGATTGTGTCTCAGTCAGTGTTTTATTTATTTATATTCTGGCGATCTTCTGAAAACTATTTGAGTTTTCTTGACACTTCATTCCTTTGCATATCTTGCAGGTTATAGTGGGCATGGATATTATCCATTGTCTACTTTTTTGTATCGCTATTATCAGCTAGTAGTTATTTACCTTGTGTGGACTCTGCCATCTACATTTATAGGTGCACTATTATACTATATGCACTATTGGAGCGTGGTCTGGTCAATATTTTGGATGATTGACTCTGCTGTCTTGGTCTATTCCATCTGACCCTGCTGTTTGTATTTCTGTATATTATGTATCCCATTCTCTTTTCATTATATGTTATTTTCGATTATATTCATTAAAGTATTTTGCTTGCATTTGTGTATATTATTTGAGTATACTATCTTTCTTAGGGCTATGTCCCTTTATGGTTCAATTTTAGGTTGTTTACTTACAATAAGGGACCCCAATATACGCCATCTTTCTGGTGTGAGGTTTTTTTAGGTTGTTTGTTTCATAGCAGACAATGACACAGAGGTATTCTTTGCAGCATGAGATGGTGCATTGTCATGCATGAAGATAATTTTGCTACGGAAGGCACGGTTCTTCTTTTTGTACCACGGAAGAAAGTGGTCAGTTATAAACTCTACGTATTTTGCAGAGGTCATTTTCACACCGTCAGGGACCCTAAAGGGGCCTACCAGCTCTCTCCTCATGATTCCAGCCCAAAACATGACTCCGCCATCTCCTTGCTGACGTCGCAGCCTTGTTGGGACATGGTGGCCATTCACCAACCATCCACTACTCCATCCATCTGGACCATTCAGGGTTGCACGGCACTCATCAGTAAACAACACGGTTTGAAAATTAGTCTTCATGTATTTCTGAGCCCACTGCAACCGTTTCTGCTTGTGAGCATTGTTTAGGGGTGGCCGAATAATAGCTTTATGCACACTTGCAAACCTCTGGAGGATCCTACACCTTGAGGTTCGCGGGACTGCAGAGGCACCAGTGGCTTCAAATACCTGTTTGCTGCTTTGCAATGGCATTTTAGCAACTGCTCTCCTAATCCTATTAATTTGTCTGGCAGAAACCTTCCTCATTATGCCTTTATCTGAACGAACCCGTCTGTGCTCTGAATCAGCCACAAATCTTTTCACAGTACGATGATCACGCTTAAGTTTTCTTGAAATATCCAATGTTTTCATACCTTGTCCAAGGTATTGCACTATTTCACGCTTTTCGGCAGCAGAGAGATCCTTTTTCTTTCCCATATTGCTTGAAACCTGTGGCCGGCTTAATAATGTGGAAAGTCCTTCTTAAGTAGTTTTCCTTTGATTGGGCACACCTGGCAAACTAATTATCACAGGTGTCTGAGATTGATTACAATGATCCAAAGAGCCCTAAGACACAATACCATCCATGAGTTTAATTGAAAAACTAATAATTAAATGTTTATGACACTTAAATCCAATGTGCATAATAATTTGGAACACGGTGTACAGAGTGATCAGCAGCCTACAAGCAACAGTGCCACCTGGAGTGAAGTGCAACTACCATGCTTAGGGCATGCCCCCACGTGGCGGATTTCCTCCGCAACTGTCCGCATCAATTCCGCACAGAATCTGCTTTGCAGATTCTGCGGCGGATCTGCCCAAAATGTGCAGTAAATTGATGCGGACTAGCTGCTGCGGATTGCGGGAAAAGTGCTTCCCTTCTCTCTATCAGTGCAGGATAGAGAGAAGGGACAGCACTTTCCCTAGTGAAAGTAAACGAATTTCATACTTACCGGCCGTTGTCTTGGTGACGCGTCCCTCTTTCGGCATCCAGCCCGACCTCCCTGGATGACGCGGCAGTCCATGTGACCGCTGCAGCCTGTGATTGGCTGCAGCCGTCACTTAGACTGAAACGTCATCCTGGGAAGCCAGACTGGAGACAGAAGCAGGGAGTTCTCGGTAAGTATGAACTTCTATTTTTTTGACAGGTTGCTGTATATTGGGATCGGTAGTCACTGTCCAGGGGGCAGAAACAGTTACTGCCGATCGCTTAACTCTTTCAGCACCCTGGACAGTGACTATTTACTGACGTCTCCTAGCAACGCTCCCGTAATTACGGGAGCCCCATTGACTTCCTCAGTCTGGCTGTAGACCTAGAAATACATAGGTCCAGCCAGAATGAAGAAATGTCATGTCAAAAAAGCAAGACGCATCCGCACCACACATAACATGTGCATGACAGCTGCGGACTTCATTGCGGAATTTAGAATCTCCATTGAAGTCAATGGAGAAATTCCGCCATGAGTCCGCAACCAGTCCGCCACTGGTCCGCAACAGACAGAGCATGCTGCGGACACCAAATTACGCTCCGCAGCCTATGCTCCGCAGCAGAATTTTACGCATCGTCTAAACGAACACTGCTAAATATAAGTGGAAGTCAATGGAGAAACGGCTCCGCTGCGGATTAACGCTGCGGAGTGTCCGCAGCGGAATTCAAGTGCAATTCCGCTACGTGGGGCTTTAGCCTAATTGTGCCCTTTTCAAAGTAAACTGTAACCACTGTGCTATTTGTGCCATTGTATGTAGTGTTCAGTAAAGACATCTGTTGAACTGTTACAGTGTGCGATCCATTCTTAAAAGGGAATCCATCTATCTCGGTACAACCTCTATGGATGCCTAGGAGACAGTGCACAGATTTGCTATAGATTATATAAATCTTATACCATATATATGATAAAACACCAGTTTTTGACTGCCATTTTAAACAGGAATTATGAAGAAGCAATGCCCGCATGTAATAGTATAACAAGGTTACAGACAGTATAGTGCATCCATTTATGTTTGCAACATTTCAGTAAGAGTAAACCCTCATATTTAATGAGTATTTAACCTTGTAAAAATAAGGCCACGTTCACACGTGGCAGAATATTTCCGCGCAAATGTTGGTGCAGATTCGGGGCAATTACGCAACGAATCTGCACCAACATTTGCGTATTTGACAGGTAATTCAGACTTTGCAGATATCACAGTGGACTTGCCACTGATTTCAGTTTTTGCATTGCAAAGGCTGAAATCCGCAGTGAAATTCCGCTGCTTCTCCGCAACATAATGAGCATGCTGCGGAGGGAAAATTCTGCACCGCAGCCTAATTTCTGCACAGTTATTTTCCGCAACGTCTGAACTAAGTTCCCTAAATATGTATAGAAACAAATGTAAAAAACGGCTGCTGCAGAATTGCACTGCGGACTGTCCGCAGCAGAATTCAACATCAATTCCACCACGTATGAACGTGGCCTAAAGATACATTTATAATAAGTTTCTGTGCAACAAATGACCTTCCTCTAGATCTGGCTTCTTCCTTCAATTTTCTTTCAGTACATTCTTAAAGCTTTGTTCATGGCCCAGTTATGACTCAAGATGTATATAACTTGTCTTCAATTGTAGCAAGAGCCTGAAATATATATTTAATTGCACCAATGCCCCAGGCTGCCAGCTGCCAGCCCAAGCAGGAGGAGAAGACTAGTTATTTTTTACATCTGATTTCATTTTGTAACTACAATTCCCATCATTGTCCTGTCTGACTTGTCACTGATGGGCTGATAAACATTTGGTCACTGTCACTCACTGATACCAGATGCTGTTTTACAATCTACAGGCAGAGACTCCATTAAATCTCGATACAGTGAGAGGGTTCTCTCTGTTAGTTATTGCCAGCGAGAGGATCCTTTAAGTGACTGAGTGACAGCAGTCTTGTGAGAGAACATTTCTATTGAATTCTTATTTTTAATACTATTATTGCTACTATACTGTTCCATGGAGCGCCTATATCTAACTTTTTCACTATTCTCAATGAACAGCTACTTTCTTTCAAAGAAAATATGCGGCATGAGAAGCCTGAACCTTAAACAGCTTACAAGAGAACAGCTGAACACAGGCTGAATTCACACGAGCACATTACGTCCGTAATGGACGGAAGGTATTTCGGCCGCTAATCCCGGACCGAACACACTGCAGGGAGCCGGGCTCCTAGCATCATAGTAATGTACGACATCATGTAATCATGTTTTCAGTACGTGACAGTTGTCCTGCAGCGAGGCAGGGACTCCTAGCATCGTACATAACTATGATGCTAGGAGCCCGGCTCCCTGCAGTGTGTTCGGTCCGGGACTTCCGGCCGAAATATGTTCCGTCCATTACGGACGTAACATGCTCGTGTGAACCCAGCCTAAGGGTATGTTCGCACGATTAACAAAATACGTCTGAAAATACGGAGCTATTTTCAAGGGAAAACAGCTCCTGATTTTCAACCGTTTTTTGAGCAACTTGCGTTTTTCGCAGAGTTTTTGCTGCCTTTTTTACGGCCGTTTTTGGAGCTGTTTTCAATGGTGTCTATGAGAAAACGGCTCCAAAAACGTCCCAAGAAGTGTCCTGCACTTCTTTTGACGAGCCGTCATTTTATGCGCCGTATTTTGACAGCGACGTGTAAAATGACAGCTCGTCTGCACAGAACATCGTAAGACCCATTGCAAGCAATGGGCAGATGTTTGCCGACGTATTGGAGCTGTCTTTTCAGGCGTAATTCGAGGCGTAAAACGCCTCCATTATGTTTGAAAAGAGGTAGTGTGAACATACCCTTAGGCTGTCTAGGCTGGATTCACACATCGCGTATTTGCTGCTGATTTTGCTGCAGATTTTTGAGCCATATCCAGCCGTTATCCATATCCAGTAAACGGCCCAAAAAGCGGCTGAAAATGCGGGGGCAGAACGCCTACGAACATCTGGCCATTGATTTCAATGGGGAAAACAGCATTCCGTTCCCACGGGTTGTTTTTTACGTTTTAAAAAATGGCCACGTAAAAAAACGCCTCCTAAAAAGAAGTGCATGTCACATCATGAGCCGTTTTTGGAGCCGTTTTTCATTAACTCAATATAAAAACAGCTCCAAAAACGGCCGTTAAAAACGCCACAAAGAAAGCAAGTTGCTTAAAAAACGGCAGAAAATCAGGGGCTGTTTTCCCTTGAAAACAGCTCCGTATTTACACCCATTTTTTGTTAAGCGTGTGAACATAGCCTATGGGTATATCCACGCACAGTGTTTTTGCAAGAGAAATTAACATGCTGGAGATTAAGAATCTGCACCGCAGATCAATTTCCGCACATGTTTTGTAATTTTTTTCCTGCAGGTAGTGGATGAGATTTGTTCAAATCTCATCCACTTTGCTGCTGCTGTAATACACTGCAGAATTTCCGGAAGTTCTGTAGTATTTATAATGTGTGTGGACGTACCCTAAACTTCAGGGCTGTAATTTTTTCACCTGGATCCATCTTAAATAAGAAAGGAAGAAGAATTGTTCCTTTTTCCATCGGCTGCACACGGACTGCATGAGGCTCCATAAATCAGAAATATAGGGTACAGTATCTTGATTTGATCACCATGTTCCAATAAGGCCTTGTCCACATTCAACAGAAAAATCTGCCACAAATCTGCCTGCACATTTCGATGCAAATTTGCTGCAGATTTCACCCCTCTACATTGAAAACGGTAAAATCCATGGTTAAAATCTGCAGCAGAAATTGACATGCTGCAGATTTTAAAATCCGCATCACAGGTCAAAAATTCTGCGGCATGTGGAAGAAATTTGTTCAAATCTCATCCACATAGCTGGTACCAAAATTCGCAATATATATCTGCTACGTGTAAAGCATAAACATATACACTGTATGTTGTTATGTACAATATATGTTTACGTTCTTGTTGCCAGCCTCTTTTGAACCCGTTAAATCAGGATTCTGACAGAAGAAAAATCTTGGTACCTATGTAGATGACAGAAGCACAAGGCAGGAAGAAAGACAGCAACCACGGGCTCAGCGCTGCCCCTTAAATACCTGTCGACAACTCGTCAGTGATGAACTACAGCCTACTTGGCAATAAATTCTAATTTATTTGTCTTGGTGTATGTGGGAAGTTATCAGAATGACAGCGCCTGAGTGCTAGCGAGTTCCCACAGAATGTTTCTTGGTATTTTGATGCCACAACAAGCAGGTGTTCTATGTTAGTGAATGAGAATTCCAAAAATGTGAGATTTATAAGTGGTTTTCTTCTGTGATTTTGTAACACGATAATACATAATTTTTGTTACGCAATGTCGTGCATTACACGTGATTTCTTGTGAAGGTTAAGGCCCTGTTCACACTGAGTTTTTTGACGAGTATTTTGGCGTGAAAACCGCTCCGCAAAACACGTAAAAAAAGGCCCGAAAATGCCTCCCATTGATTTAATTGGGAGGCGGACGAGTTTTTTTTACCGCGAGCGGAAAAACCGCGTCGCAGTAAAAAGAAGCGACATGACCTATCTGGAGGCGGTTTCCGCCTCCAAAACCCCATTTCAATCAGTCAGAAACGGGAAAAAAACGCCTCGACGAGTGTTTTGACGAGTTTTTGTCAAACCACTGTGATAATGGGAGATTTTAATTTCCGGGATATTAATTGGTGTCATGGTTCAGCTTCAACTGCAAAGGGGAGACATTTCCTCAACCTGTTGCAGGAAAATTTTATGGGCCAGTTTGTGGAAGACCCGACTAGAGGTGAAGCTTTGTTGGATCTGGTCATTTTTAATAATGCAGATCTTGTTGGGAATGTCAATGTTCGTGAAAACCTCGGTAACAGTGATCATAATATAGTTACATTTTACCTATAATGTAAAAAACAAACGCAGGCTGGGAGGGCAAAAACATTTAATTTTAAGAAAGCCAATTTCCCCAGGATGAGGGCGGCAATTCAGGATATGGACTGGGAAGAACTAATGTCAAATAATGGAACAAATGATAAATGGGAGATTTTCAAATCTACTTTGAGTTATTATAGTGCAAAATTTATTCCTATAGGTAAAAAGGATAAACGACTCAAATTAAACCCCACATGGCTTACACCTTCTGTGAAAGGGGCAATACATGACAAAAAAAGGGCATTTAAAAAATACAAATCTGAGGGTACATCTGCAGCCTTTGTAAAATATAAAGAGCTTAATAAAATCTGTAAAAAGGTAATAAAATTAGCAAAAATACAAAATGAAAGGCAGGTGGCCAAGGATAGTAAAACAAATCCCAAAAAATTCTTCAAGTATATAAATGCTAAAAAGCCAAGGTCTGAACATGTAGGACCTCTAGATAGTGGTAATGGGGAGTTGGTCACAGGGGATCAAGAGAAGGCAGAGTTACTAAATGGGTTCTTTAGCTCTGTATATACAACTGAAGAAAGAGCAGCTGATATAGCCGGTGCCAGTGCTGTTAATATATCAGTTGATATACTGAATTGGATGAATGTAGATATGGTGCAAGCTAAATTAAATAAAATAAATGTGCACAAGGCCCTGGGACCAGATGGGTTACACCCTAGAATTCTTAAAGAGCTTAGTTCAGTTATTTCTGTCCCCCTTTTCATAATATTCAGAGAATCTCTAGTGACTGGTATAGTGCCAAGGGACTGGCGCAGCGCAAATTTGGTGCCGATTTTCAAAAAGGGCTCTAGGTCTTCCCCGGGTAATTATAGACCAGTAAGCTTAACATCCATCGTGGGGAAAATGTTTGAGGGGCTATTGAGGGACTATATACAGGATTATGTGACAAAAAATAGTATTATAAGTGACAGCCAGCACGGTTTTACTAAGAACAGAAGTTGTCAAACTAACCTGATCTGTTTTTATGAAGAGGTAAGCAGAAGCCTAGACAGAGGGGCCGCTGTGGATTTAGTGTTTTTGGACTTTGCAAAGGCATTTGACACTGTCCCCCATAGACGCCTAATGGGTAAATTAAGGACTATAGGTTTAGAAAATATAGTTTGTAATTGGATTGAGAATTGGCTCAAGGACCGTATCCAGAGAGTTGTGGTCAATGATTCCTTCTCTGAATGGTCCCCGGTTATAAGTGGTGACCCCAGGGTTCAGTGCTGGGACCACTATTATTCAACTTATTTATTAATGATATAGAGGACGGGATTAATAGCACTATTTCTATTTTTGCAGATGACACCAAGCTATGTAATATAGTTCAGTCTATGGAAGATGTTCATGAATTGCAGGCAGATTTAAACAAACTAAGTGTTTGGGCGTCCACTTGGCAGATGAAGTTTAATGTAGATAAATGTAAAGTTATGCATCTGGGTACCAACAACCTGCATGCATCATATGTCCTAGGGGGAGCTACACTGGAGAATTCACTTGTTGAGAAGGATCTGGGTGTACTTGTAAATCATAAACTCAATAACAGCATGCAGTGTCAATCAGCTGCTTCAAAGGCCAGCAGGATATTGTCGTGTATTAAAAGAGGCATGGACTCACGGGATACGGATGTAATATTACCACTTTACAAAGCATTAGTGAGGCCTCATCTAGAATATGCAGTTCAGTTCTGGGCTCCAGTTCATAGAAAGGATGCCCTGGAGTTGGAAAAAATACAAAGAAGAGCAACGAAGCTAATTAGGGGCATGGAGAATTTAAGTTATGAGGAAAGATTGAAAGAATTAAACCTATTTAGCCTTGAAAAAAGACGACTAAGGGGGGACATGACTAACTTATATAAATATATGAATGGCACATACAAAAATATGGTGAAATCCTGTTCCTTGTAAAACCGCCTCAAAAAACAAGGGGGCACTCCCTCCGTCTGGAGAAAAAAAGGTTCAACCTGCAGAGGCGACAAGCCTTCTTTACCGTGAGAACTGTGAATCTATGGAATAGCCTACCGCAGGAGCCGTCACAGCAGGGACAGTAGATGGCTTTAAAAAAGGGTTAGATAATTTCCTAGAACAAAAAAATATTAGCTCCTATGTGTAGAAATGTTTCCTTCCCTTTTCCCGTCCCTTGGTTGAACTTGATGGACATGTTTCTTTTTTCAGCCGTACTAACTATGTAACACTCCTTTTCCTCCTGCAAAAAACTCTGTGTGTACACAGCCTTAGGCCTTATTCAGACGAACGGGAAATACGTCCGTGCAACGCGCGTGATTTTCACGCGCGTTGCACGGACCTATATTAGTTTATGGGGCCGTGCAGACATGTCCGTGATTTTTACTCGGCTGAAAAAAAGTCACGACATGTCCGTTCTTTGGGTGTTTTTCGCGCATCACGCACGCATTGAAGTCAATGGGTGCGTGAAAACCATGCGTGTCGCACGGAAGCACTTCCGTGCGAACAGCGTGATTCGCGCAACAGCTGTCAAAAGGATGAATGAAAACAGAAAAGCACCACGTGCTTTTCTGTTTACAAACATCCAAACGGAGTGTCATAATGATGGCGGCTGCGCGAAAAGACCGCAGCCGCGCATCATATGCTGATGCCCCACGGAGCTGTTAAGTGCCTTTTGCGCAGGCAAAACGCCACGTTTTTACGTGCGCAAAAACGGCACGCTCGTGTGAATCCAGCCTTAGGGTATGTTCACACGCAGTGTTTTCAGGCGTATTTCGGGCCATTTACACCTCAAAAAACGGCTAAAAAAATGGAAGCTGAACGCCTACAAACATCTGCTAATTGAAATCAATTGGAAAAACAGCATTTACTTCATATGGGCGTCTTTTTACGCCTCTGTTTTAAAAAACGGAGCGTAAAAAGACACTCCGTAAAAAGAAGTAGCATGTCACTTCTTGAGGCGTTTTTTGGAGCTGATTTTCCATTGAACACTATGAAAAACACCTCAAAAAATGCCTCAAAAGAAGCCTGAAAAGAAGCCTCAAAAGGACCTCCAAATTAAGGCTGTGTTCACACGGAAACCGCGCCAAAAAACTCCTCAAAAACCGCCCGAAAATGCCTCCCATTGATTTCAATGGGAGTTGGACGAGTTTTTTTACCGCGAGTACATGACCCATCTTGAGGCGGTTTCCGCCTCCAAAACCCCATTTCAATCAGTCAGAAAGAGGAAAAACAAACCTCGACGAGTGTTTTGACGAGTTTTTGTCAAACCACTGTGCAAAAACCTACTGGAGCAGTTTTTGCAGGAGGAATTTTCCTCCTGCAAAAAACTCTGTGTGAACACAGCCTTAAGAAGCTTCATTTTCAGCTTCAAAAACGCCTGAAAATCAGAAGCTCCGTATTTTCAAACGTTTCTGGTTAAGCGTGTGAATATACCCTAGTCCTCTTAGGTTCACTGGAAAAAAAGCTCAATATAAAATAATATGCCATGGCCCTCATTTATCAAAACTGCCTAACAGGAAATCTGGCCTTGTTGCCCATAGCAACCTATCACAGTACAGTTCTCATTTTTCCACATATAAAAAAATGAAAGCTGAGCTTTGATTGGTTGCTATGGGCAACAAGGCCATTTTTTTCTGTTAGACAGTTTTGATATATTAAAGCTCAAATCTGCAAATATTACATCTGCAATTTTTATATATGATACCACATATAACGTTCCCAATAGAAAACAGTTCTAGGAAAATGTCTAAACATTTGCTCACATGTGTGCAATAATTCATTACAGATTTCAAACATCAATATTAAGTAAATATAAAGATTTAACTATAGCACTAGCATGCTTCAGATATAGAAAATATATTTTTGGAATAGTTCCATCTAATAAACTGTTTATGCGATTCATCATCAAATATTTAGGAACATTTTATTTGCAGTTTAGGAGATTTTTCAGTAAGGCTTCGTTCACATCTGCATCGAGGTTCTGTTCATAGGTTCCGTCGACCTTTCCATCAGTGGAACCCATGAATGAAAACCATAGCTTTACGTTTGCATTACCATTAATTTCAATGATAATGCTTCCGTTGCTAATGGTTTCCGTTTGTCTCCGTACGGTAAGGTTTCAGTTTTTTTCGGCAGAATCAATAGTGTAGTCGATTAGTTTTTCAAGAATCAATCCTTGTGACGGCCGTAAAAAACTTATCCTGGCCAAGAGGACTCCCAGGACACAGTGCTACATTATGTGCTGAGCCTGGGGGAGCACTTGACGTCACTGTCCATATATGGACAGTGATGTCAGAGCTTTCAACTATGGAGTGCCTGGCCAGAGCATCGCAAGCTCTCTGGCCCTGGGGACTCCTGTCTTGGGAAAGCCCTTGATGTCCCTGTTCATATATGGACAGTGGCGTTATGGGATTTAAGATGCTGCCTGCCCTGGCCAGAGCGTCAGCATTCCGCTCCTAGAGGGAGCGCCTCACGTCACTGTCCATATATGGACAGTGGCGACAGCGCTTCCCCCTGGCACTTTCTACACTGGGCACTGAGGCCCTATGTGGGCACTGTGGCACTATGTGGGCACTTGCACTATCTATGTGGGCACTGGCACTAACTATGTGGGCACAATCTACAGAGGGCACTGTGACACTATCTACAGGGCCATTGCAGCACTATCTACATGGGCACTGGGATGTTTTCAGGGGGTTTGGACAAAAAAAACCCTGACAAATTAAATCCATCCGTTTTAACGGCCATGAAAAATGGATGACAAACGGCCATTAAAAATGGACAGACGGACTGGAAATGGATGAAAATTTGGAGACACACTGATGCAAAACGGCCATGAAAAACTGACAGTGGATCAGTTTTTAATGGCCATTTTTATTTTCACCGTTGTGTGAATGTAGCCTGAGGTTTTTTGATACTGAGCCAAATCCCGTGCATATACGTAGAGTCAAAAGATAAAGTTCTGTCTGCCTGCAGCCCCCACTAGACGGAGCTTACTGCATAATGGTTATACATTGAACGCAAACTAAAACCACTCTAGTGGTGATTTCAGGGAGATAATTTTTTTTTTTTACATAAAGGGAACTTGTCAGAAGTTTTGAGCACTCAAAACTGCTTACCGTGTTATATACGGGGTGGGGAGTGCAGCGTAACGATACCTATATTGTCGGTCATGCAAGTTGAATTACCAAGAAATCTCTTTTATTATGTCACCGGTGCCGCGGTTGCAGGTGCCACGGAGATGGCCTCTTCATGATAAGGGTATGTGCACACGATGAGAGGCTTTTACGTCTGAAAAGACAGACTGTTTTCAGGAGAAAACAGCTGCCTCGTTTCAGACGTAAAAGCTCCGCCTCGCATTATGCGACGCGTCTGTGACGCTCGTAAATCTTGAGCTGCTCTTCATTGACTTCAATGAAGAATGGCTCAAATTACGTTGCAAAGAAATGTCCTGCACTTCTTTGCCGAGGCAGTCAATTTACGCGTCGTCGTTTGACAGCTGTCAAACGACGACGCGTAAATGACAGGTCGTCTGCACAGTACGTCGGCAAACCCATTCAAATGAATGGGCAGATGTTTGCCGACGTATTGTAGTCCTCGTTTACGTCTGAAAATAGGTCGTGCTCTAGGCTCTCTGCACTGAAAGCTGCCAGTCCATTCCTTCTGCTCTGAGTGACGCCTCTAGCATCAGGAGATCGCTAGAGCTGTCACTTGCGACCAGGGCACCGGGGACATCAAAACAGAGATTTCTTTGTCAGGGCAACTTGCATGACTGACAAAATAGGTATGCTTACTCTACACTCCCCAACTTCTTTAAAGCGCTGTCAGAACTTTTGAGGACTCAAAACTGCTGACAAGTTCCCATTAACTCTGTGTCTTTATAGGGGATATGGAACTCTGGATCAGGAAAAAAAAGGAGCACTTATCCCACATAAAGAGTTTTTAAGAATGTTGGATCTGAAAATTACATAATGCTAAAAGGCAGAAATTCACTTTAAAGGAGTTTTCCGAGTTAAAACTTGTATGTGTTAATGCTTTTAACTTGTGAATGTAAATACATTTGTAATGTACTTACAGTTTCCAAATTGGCCCCGTTTCCCGATGCTGCCGTGGGGCACATGACTGGTGACGTCACTCTCTGCCCGCTGTGTTTATCATCAATTTTCTTCCCAGTATACGACACTGCTGCTGTAGAACAGCAGGGACCACACATGCGCGTTACTGGCTGTATAACAGAACAGCCCATACACGGCACGTCACAAGTGACATGTCGTATACCAGGAAGGAAATTGATGATAAACGCAGCAGGGCAGAGAGTGACGTCACCAGTCATGTGCCCCATGGCAGCATCGGGAAATGGGGTCAATTTGGAAACTATTTACATTCACAAGTTAAAAGCATTAACACATACAAGTTTTTAACTCGGAAAACCCCTTTAAGTTTAACATTTTGCATAGTAAATAACCCTCAGCACATTGAGCTCTCTTGAATTTTTGTTTAGACCTATTCACACTCTTTCAAGTTAGAACTGCTTATAGGGTAGACACTCAGCAAAACAGAGAGAGTTTAATGAGCTTGATAGCTATTGACCTATGGGTAAATATCTACTGCCGCCAGTAATACATTCCCGAAATTTATTACAAGATTTGATACACAATTGACCCAACAGTAGTTTGTTTACATGGCACATAAAGATAAATGGCTAGTTCTTGCCCACAATTGAGCAATATTTGTAATTTGGCATGGACTTCGACCATGGGTGGTAAATGTCCAGGCATCACCATTTTCTGACTGCTGAGGTCCTAGCAGAAAAAGTTGAAATAGTCCTGGCCTAAAGTTGTTTTTTTTTGCAAGTTTTGAATAGTGTGGTAGACTACCCTTTTCAATATTGTCCTAAAACGGTATACAGATGTTATTCCAGGGTTGGACTGGCCCACAGAGGATTTTTCAGTGGGCCAGGCTCTAACACAATAAGGGTATGTTCACCCGGCCTATTTTCGGCCGTTTTTGGGCCGTAAATGTCCGAAAAATTGTCGAAAAATCGGAAGCAGAACGCCTCCAAACATCTGCCGATTGATTTCAATGGGAAAACGGCGTTTTGTTCTGACGGAGCGTTTTTTTGACGCGTAAAAAATCGGCAGCGAAAAAGAAGTGCAGGACACTTCTTGGGACGTTTTTGGAGCCGTTTTCCATAGACTCTATTGAAAAAAGCTCCAAAAACGTCCGTAAAGAACGCAGCGAAAATCGCGAGTGGCACAAAAAAACGTCTGAAAATCAGGAGCTGTTTTCTCTTGAAAATAGCTCCGTATTTTGAGACGTTTTTGACTCTGCGTGTGAACATACCCTAAGGCCTCGTTCACACTGAGTTTTTTGCAGGAGGAAAATTCCCAATCGGAATTTTGAGGCAGATTTTGTCCTTCCTGCAGGTCGTTTGCCGCGGCGTTTTTCGCTTGCGGCCATTGAGTGCTACGGGCAAAATACTCAGCGAAATACACTTTCTCTGCCTCCCATTGATGTCAATGAGAGGTCAGAGGCGTAAACGCGCGAATATAGGGTATGTCCCTTCTTTCTCACCCGAGGCGCTTTAACCGCTCGTGAGAGAAACCGCCCACGCCTCCCATTGAAATCAATGGGAGCCATTTTCGGCCGGTTTTTGATGAGCTTTGCGGAGCGGTTTCCGCTCCAAAAAGCTTGTGAAAATACTCCATGTGAAAAGGCCCTTATAGTCCAGCCTCTAAAGTTCCAGGAGAAGACAACCCTATTTGCCACAAGGGAATATTTCTTATTTGTTGGTTTTATGTCCAGGGTGCAATGATAACAAAGATTATAATGCAATAAAAAGTAGATATACACATGTTCTGTATACAAAGTATAAATCTCTCTGGTGTGCCCAAGGAACCCCAGTCCGATACTAGGTTAAGCTGTCAGACATATGTCACTAGAATACTCTTCTGGCATACGTTTAGTTCATAGAGCTCTAGAAGGAGTTTGTCACAGGATACATTTGGATACTTTTTTCTAAACAAACGTATCCTTCTGACGTACCTCAAAAATAGGGTGTGCATAGATCCTTCACTATTAGCTGTGTATGAATCCTGTTTTATGAAATGTAGCATGATTAACATCTATTTCTTTTTACATTTTCATACAACTAAAAAAAAACAAGCTCCAGTCTTTCAAAACATTGGTTTTTTTTAACTCTAGGAGCTCTTTGGCACTAGGGATGCAGCGTTTCCAGCCAGAACATAGTTGGGCCATTGCTTTAAAAGCAGCACACTCAAATATGATTTATTATGAAATCTAAAGGTCTCATAATTAATATACATAGATTTTTTTTTACTATAATTGATTTTTACATTTGCATTATTATAATTGCCAGCCAGTATATTTTAGCATCTGCATTGAATAATTTTGTTTTTTTACATGTTATTTTAAATTATGAAGGGAATAAATAAGATCTGTCCTGTCAATAATATCACTAAATTGATATACATACGTGATTGAATAATATTCAGTATTTTTATGTCAAATCAATGCAAGCTTATATAAGAGGACGGTGCGTATTTTATTGTAAGCAATGTATGTATGATCACTGAAAGTTAATATTATCTTTGCCTATACGATTTTATAAAAGGTGTGTGTTGCTATGTGTTTATTTCTACAGTTGCAGTGGATTTTTTTTTTTGTTAACATGGAAAAGCCTGAATCAGTATAAAATGTGCACTCAAAGCTTTTCCTCTGAATTGGGATTGTGTGATAAGCTGTTTGCTGACTCTGGAAAGGCTGAGTTAGTGTCACAAGCGAACATGCACCGTGATGCCCTCAGCTAGTGCCAGCTTCAGTACACAAGTAAAGCCTCCTGAAAGGGGTGCTCAAGCAAATGTACATTTTGGATCTGGAAAGAAAGATTTAACGGGGTTATACCAGAAAGTAATTTTTTTTCCTATTCACAGAATATGTGATAATTGTCTGATCGCTGGGGGCCCCACTGCTGGGACCCCCACTGATCGCAAGAAGAGGTGTACTGAAATCCCAGTTCCCGCTCACTGCTCAGCCACAGTGAAGAGAACTTGAAAGGAGCGGCGGTATGGGAGATAAGCTCTTCTATACGTCTCTTTATATCAAAGGGAAGATCGTATCGCAGAACAAGTGAGACTGGAGACATTCACTAATTATTTTCTTAGGAATGTTTCCACGCTCCCTCGTGCCGCAATCCAATGATCACTTTTGATCTAAAGGGACATACATAGAGCAAATCACCTGCATGATATTTGTAACTGGCCTAACTGCCAGTGAAGTGGACAAAGCAGCTGCTATGTGGACCAGTGTCTGAGTAAAGGAGGGTAACTCCTCTGTTGAAGAAAAAACAAAAGCGTATGTAGATAACTTAAAGGGATAGTTGATAAATGTATGATTGCTGGGACCCCCATGATCTCTAGAACGGGGGTCTCAACCCGCATTCCTCCTCACTGCAGGATCGCAGTGATGGGGACTTTGAATGGAGCGGCAGTCGCACATCTGTGCTGCAGTGCCACCAAAATATGTTCAGGGCTGTAGAGAAGAAGACATTACTGTTTCTTATTGGTTGGCCTGTACAATAGCAGTTTGACTGAGGAACTGGGTATGTCTGTCTATTAACAATAGACACATAAGGTGGACGCTCTAAGAGAGAACCAAAAGAGTAGCAGGGACACAGGAGCATTTTTAAAAATTATTTTAAAAGTAAAAATGATTATGTTTTATGTGAACTAGCATAGAAATGTAATATTTAATTGTGGGACAACCCCCTTTAATGTTAAGAACACACAACAATTTGAATTTAAAGCCATATTAACTTAGGACAACAGCAGTAAATGCTCCCATGTTTGTTTTTACTAGTAAAAGAATGAAGTGGTATTTCGCCAACTTCAACAAGAAGGACTGTAACGACATATCTCATTGTTTGGAAAACAGGTTGCCTACCTTAGAGAACCCCTGTTTATAGTTGTGTGAATAGGTGCTGATCCTACCTCTTAGATCCCCACCGTCTCTGAGAATTAAGGGGCCATCACCATGGTTTAGGGTGGCGTCCCCTTTACTTCAAGTGAATTGGGCCATGCTGCTGTCCCCTGCACAGTCAGTGGGCAGGAGCTCAGAAAACGTAGAAGAGGATGCGGAGCTAAACTAGCACAGCAGCCCCTTGAATTTCTGGGTTGATGGGAGACCCAGAGATTGGATTTTTACGATCATAGAGTGGTGGTATATCCTAGCAATATGCCTTTAACTTTCTAAGATAGAAAGATAGATAACTTAATGAAAGCAAGCGTGATCTCGCGAGATCACGCTGTAAGCTGTCATTTACAGTGTGATCTCGCGAGATCACGCTTGCTGTCATTAAGTCCCACACAAACGTTACCAAAGTGTCAGGATTGTGAATAGACATCGCGTCCTGGCTGGAAGCGATGTCTATTCACTCTCAAGACACTTCAGTAACGTTAATGTGCGAGTGACAGCACATCGTGAACAACGCAAGATTACTATGTGCTGAGTACATGAATAGAGAGAAGTGTATTACATACATAGTTACATAGTTACATAGTTAGTACGGCTGAAAAAAGACACATGTCCATCAAGTTCAACCAAGGGAAGGGAAAAGGGAAGGAAAAATTTCTACACATAGGAGCTAATATTTTTTTGTTCTAGGAAATTATCTAACCCTTTTTTAAAGCCATCTACTGTCCCTGCTGTGACCAGCTCCTGCGGTAGGCTATTCCATAAATTCACAGTTCTCACTGTAAAGAAGCCTTGTCGCCTCTGCAGCTTGAACCTTTTTTTCTCCAGACGGAGGGAGTGCCCCCTTGTTTTTTGAGGGGGTTTTACAAGGAACAGGATTTCACCATATTTTTTGTATGTGCCATTAATATATTTATATAAGTTAATCATGTCCCCCCTTAGTCTTCTTTTTTCAAGGCTAAATAGGTTTAATTCTTTCAATCTTTCCTCATAACTTAAATTCTCCATGCCCCTTATTAGCTTCGTTGCTCTTCTTTGTATTTTTTCCAACTCCAGGGCATCCTTTCTATGAACTGGAGCCCAGAACTGAACTGCATATTCTAGATGAGGCCTCACTAATGCTTTGTAAAGTGGCAATATTACATCTCTGTCCCGCGAGTCCATGCCTCTTTTAATACACGACAATATCTTGCTGGCCTTTGAAGCAGCTGATTGACACTGCATGCTGTTATTGAGTTTATGATTTACAAGTACACCCAGATCCTTCTCAACAAGTGAATCCGCCAGTGTAGCGCCCCCTAGGACATATGATGCATGCAGGTTGTTGGTACCAAGATGCATAACTTTACATTTATCTACATTAAACTTAATTTGCCAAGTGGACGCCCAAACACTTAGTTTGTTTAAATCTGCCTGTAATTCATGAACATCTTCCATAGTCTGAACTATATTACATAGCTTGGTGTCATCTGCAAAAATAGAAATAGTGCTATTAATCCCTTCCTCTATATCATTAATAAATAAGTTGAATAATAGTGGTCCCAGCACTGAACCCTGGGGTACACCACTTATAACCGGGGACCATTCAGAGAAGGAATCATTGACCACAACCCTCTGGATACGGTCCTTGAGCCAATTCTCAATCCAATTACAAACTATATTTTCTAAACCTATAGTCCTTAATTTACCCATTAGGCGTCTATGGGGGACAGTGTCAAATGCCTTTGCAAAGTCCAAAAACACTAAATCCACAGCGGCCCCTCTGTCTAGACTTCTGCTCACCTCTTCATAAAAACAGATTAGGTTAGTTTGACAACTTCTGTCCTTAGTAAAACCGTGCTGGCTGTCACTTATAATGCTATTTATTGTCACATAATCCTGTATATAGTCCCTCAATAGCCCCTCAAACATTTTCCCCACAATTGATGTTAAGCTTACTGGTCTATAATTACCCGGGGAAGACCTAGAGCCCTTTTTGAAAATAGGCACCACATTTGCCCTGCGCCAGTCCCTAGGCACTATACCAGTCACTAGAGATTCTCTGAATATTATGAAAAGGGGGACAGAAATAACTGAACTAAGCTCTTTAAGAATTCTAGGGTGTAACCCATCTGGTCCCGGAGCCTTGTGCACATTTATTTTATTTAATTTAGCTTGGACCATATCTACATTCATCCAATTCAGTATATCAACTGATATATTAACAGCACTGGCACCGACTACATCAGCTGCTCTTTCTTCAGTTGTATATACAGAGCTAAAGAACCCATTTAGTAACTCTGCCTTCTCTTGATCCCCTGTGATCAACTCCCCATTACCATTATCTAGGGGTCCTACATGTTCAGACCTTGGCTTTTTTGCATTTATATGCTTGAAGAATTTTTTAGGATTTGTTTTACTATCCTTGGCCACCTGCCTTTCATTTTGTATTTTTGCTAATTTTATTACATTTTTACAGATTTTATTAAGCTCTTTATATTTTACAAAGGCTACAGCTGTACCCTCAGATTTGTATTTTTTAAATGCCCTTTTTTTGTCATGTATTGCCCCTTTCACAGAAGGTGTAAGCCATGTGTGGTTTAATTTGAGTCGTTTATACTTATTACCTGTAGGAATAAATTTTGCACTATAATAACTCAAAGTAGATTTGAAAATCTCCCATTTATCATTTGTTCCATTATTTGACATTAGTTCTTCCCAGTCTATATCCTGAATTGCAGCCCTCATCCTGGGGAAATTGGCTTTCTTAAAATTAAATGTTTTTGCCCTCCCAGCCTGCGTTTGTTTTTTACAGTATAGGTAAAATGTAACTATATTATGATCACTGTTACCGAGGTTTTCACGAACATTGACATTCCCAACAAGATCTGCATTATTAGAAATGACCAGATCCAACAGAGCTTCACCTCTAGTCGGGTCTTCCACAAACTGGCCCATAAAATTTTCCTGCAACAGGTTGAGGAAATGTCTCCCCTTTGCAGTTGAAGCCGAACCATGACACCAATTAATATCCCGGAAATTAAAATCTCCCATTATCACTACAGTACCCGCCTGTGCAGCCCGCTCCATCTGTTTATATATCTGACCTTCCATCTCCTCAGTTATATTGGGGGGTCTATAGATTACACCAAAAGTAATTTTTTCAGTGTTTACCTCCCTTTCTAGTTCCACCCACAAGGTTTCAACCTCCTCACAGTCTTCACCCACTATTGTCTCTTTCACACTCGCCTTCATATCACTTCTCACATACAGACAAACACCACCACCTTTCCTATTTGTCCTGTCTTTACGAAAAAGTGTAAAACCCTGTAGATTTACAGCCCAGTCATGTGAAGAGTCCAGCCATGTTTCAGCAACACCAACTATATCTATATTTTCTTCCAGTATCAAGGCCTCCAGCTCCCCCATTTTGCTTGCTAGACTTCTGGCATTTGTGAACATACACTTTAACTTGCCTGTCAGTTGTTCACTTTTATTATCAGAAATGTGATTTGACATTAATCGGTCCTTTTTATTTACACTGATGTTTTGTAACGAAAGGATCTCCTTATCTTGTTGTCTAGTCCTCTCCCCACATTCTGTTTCTCCCCCCACCAATATAGTCTGACCCCTCTCTAACCTGGCTACCCCTTTTTTTTCTACATTGACCTCCCTCCTCAGCCCTAGTTTAAATACTCCGCCACCCCAGCTAGAATTCTCTCCCCCAGCACAGCGGACCCCCTTCCATTTAGGTGCAAATCATCTGCAGAATACAGTTTGTACCCCAATGAAAAGTCAGCCCAGTGCTCTAGGAACCCAAATCCTTCTCCTCTACACCAAGACTTCAGCCATGCATTTAACTCCCTAAGCTCCCGCTGTCTTTCCTGTGATGCGCATGGCACAGGCAGTATTCCTGAGAATACAACCTTGGAGGTCCTTCCCTTCAGCTTGTAGCCTAGTTCTTTAAAATTATTCTTAAGGCTCCTCCACCTACCATTTATTCTGTCGTTGGTACCGACATGGACCACGACAGCTGGATCATCACCAGCCCCTCCCAGCAATTTGTCCACCCGTTCCACCACATGCCGAACCCTGGCACCAGGGAGACAGCAAACCATTCGGTTGAGGCGGTCTTGGCGACAAATTATTCTATCCGTCTTCCTGATTATAGAATCCCCTACAACTATCAATTGTCTTGGCTTGCCTGCATTACCATCCCGCCGACTACTAGCTGGGCTGTTCTCCCGGCTGTTAGGGAGATCAGTATCCACTAGGGCTGCCTTTTCTGAGACTGACACCCTTGCATCATCACCCAACCTGGCAATTTTGCTTGGAATGCCAGAAACCGGATCGGCCTTCCTTGTCTTTGACCCCTTTCTACTGCCCCTAACTACATTAACCCAGCTACTTACCTGATCCTGCTCACCCATGTCTTCACCCTCCAGTTCTAACCCACTAACTGCATGCTCTGTGAGCAGCAAGCTCCGCTCAAAATTGTCTATCCTCCTCAGTGTTGCATTCTGCTCCTCCAGATCTCTAATACGAGCTTCCAGGTGAACAACATGCTCACATCTGCCACAGAGATATTCACCCTGGAACTCCGGCTCCAGTCGTGTATACATATGACAAACTGTGCACTGAAGAAAACCTCCAATCTTGCTATCCATTATCCAAGTTACACCAAAACAGCGAACAATTGTCAAAGAAAAAGAAGAGTACTTACTGGGGCTTCAACTCCTCTTTTCAACTCCGGTTTTAGAACTCCACTTAGTTCACAAGCCACTTAAACCACCAAGCTCATTGGTCACTGATTGGTCAGCGTCATACACTTCTCTTTACAACGCCCACTTGGTCAAAAGCTAAAAAACGCCCAGTTGGGCATTAAGAAAGACATTAGCATAAATATAAAATAGGTCATAACTCTGTCAAAATTGATCATTTTTCTAAATAAAAAACACTGCTGGAATCTACATTACAGCGCCGATCACATTATGTAGAAGATAGGCCGCTTATAATGTGGTGACAGAGCCTCTTTAAGAGGGGAGCACCAAACGCAGTAAAGTTTTAGGATAGAGGAGTGACAAACTGAATCTTTTTATTGGGTGAAGGAAAACCTGCCTGCACCTTTGAACTCTGTTGCTGCAATTTGGCCCAAACACAATTTTTGAAAACAGAAACACTTACAACAACAGAGAAGAAAACACAGATACAACACACTTCTTTGTTTGATTAACTAGAAAATAAAAATGGCAACTATGTATAACTATATTTAACTGTGTGGTGTGAGGTGTCAGTGAGTTTGGAACAAAAATGTGAGAATGATAAGGGGAGCAAAGAGCTTTGGTTAATCACGGGTAAGGCTATGTTCACATCTGCGTCAGAGCTCCGTTCCATCGTTCCGACTGAGCTTTCCGTCGGAACGGGGTCCTAACTGACACAAACTGAAACCAAAGGTTTCCGTTTCCTTTCTGATTGTGTCAGTCAGGGCTCCGTTCCGACAGAAAGCTCAGACGGAACGATGGAACGGAGCCCTGACGCAGATGTGAACGAAACCTTAATGGGGTCATTGGGGAAGCTGGTGGGGAAGATATGGGGAACATGAATGTTTATTTACTTTTACAAAATGTTATTCACTTTACAAGTTAAATATTAGCAGGGTAATGTCAATCAGCAAGTGCAATTTTTCAACTGAGAAGTCATAAAAATAAATCCATTATGCACATACCAAACCAAATGAACAAGTTAATATGCTTTGTAATGACCAGATCAAATAAACAAATAAATACATTGTTCATACATCAAACAAAAAAAAGCAACCTTTGTGCATATAGCAGTTAACTAAATAAACAATTACATACATTGTGACAGAGAGAAAGTTTACTGAGTGCTAGCATCTTTTCATTCAGTGCATTATTGGAAGACCCCCAGCAATGCAATTTGTAGTAAGGAAATATGAAAAAAGGGAACATTCTTAAAGCTATGTCATTTTTTATTTTGCTCACAGGAGGATCACTGTAAAATGAGTAGAACATAATCATAAGAGATTTTTAATAAATGCATAGCCCACACTTAGGCATTCCAGGAATATTATTCATATTTATATTAAGTTTCTTCTATTTGTACTATGTAAATACAATTATGCACATAGCACATTACTGTGTTGGTTTATATGCTAATAAGTTCCTGGAGATTTTAATAAAGTTAATTAAATTGTAATAAATGGTTAAATAAGGATATAATTATTAAAATTAGAATCATCCCTTGTTACCGGCTAATGTTACATAAGCTCAGCCACTCATAGATTGCTACGGTCATTAAAAGAATTGAAATTCTAAAGAACCTAAGGGTGTTCTATTAATTAAACTTAATACATCACAAGAAAAAGCTTGTCAAAGAATAATGGGCTTTACCATTGCCGTAGTAAATGTAAGTAAATAAAAGTATGAAGAATAATGTTTAAGCCCAAGAAGCAGAATTTCTGATAGTGTACCTCCATATTCATCCAAATTTTGGAAAGTAGGGTGCTTGCCTATGTGTAAAGACGCTGGTTTACAAAGCTCTGTGACTCACTAGCTCTCCCGCCGGTAAACTCACCTTGCAGCGTTCTTTCTTGGCTTCAATGGTTAAAAGCAGGAAGAAAGAATCTTCCGCTCCTCCTTGGTTGTGCAGCCTCAAAGCAGGGTGAGGCGGTTTGCTCCGAGTTTGTGCCATCAGTGATCTCACCAGAGACACCAAGTGGCTTTTGGCAGTCTTACACTTTCTGCCCTCAGTGTTTCCTTGCAGGATACACCATGAGTGAAGAGGAATCTGAGGAGTAGGACCCTAAAGTATATCTCAAAGCTCTCACCACCAAAAGAGATATTGAAAAGTACATCTGCACGCTGGAAGAAAGTGGAATCATCAAAAGGTGAGATACGTCGTCTTGACCACCAGAACTTAGAAATTGATAAAAAAAAAAACAGGAAGCCATTGCAAAGAGACTTGATTTACAAAATTTCATATTGTAAGAACACAGTGACAAAACCAAACATTGGAGTAATATTAGACTTGCCAGAATGTACTGTATGTACTGGATATGGAGCATCTCGCAGCTTTATTACACTTAAATATGTCTCTCTCTGGAGTCATTATATGTAGTCATGCCTACAAACTCTCATTGTACACAGATGATTTATTACTATTTACCGTAAGTCTCATCCCTGGTGGTCTTTTTGTCATTGATCCTGGCCGAGTTTGAGGAATATGGCCTGACACTCCTCCTGCCATCGATCTTCCCTTTGTGTCTAGAGTCTTATAACCAGTGTGGGATTCTGTTTTGAGAAATTAGGCCTCTCCTCTCCACCGGGGCCCTTGACTTCTCTCTATAACAACCAAAATTTCCTATAGAATGTGAAAGATCCAATATTTTTGAACTTGTTTGAGCACAGACCCCATTTGAGACATGTTCCCTCAGATGTTTTATTAAAATCATTGCCTGAATCAGCTCCAGGGAACAGTTTTTTTTCATAAAGTAAACTCTTGTACTTTTAATCCTCCCCATGCTTCTAATTAACACCTTCCTCCCACACAATCTCAGTCTATGGACAGGGAGGCTGCTGATGTGTGACTAGTCTTTATTCTCAAATGGGAATGGGAGCTCGATAGAACTTTTACAGAGGAAGAGCTCCATGAAATGTTTAATCTCACTCACCGATCCTTGGTTCCATGCAGAAGTCAAGAGGGAATCCTTTCTAGATGGTACAGGTAGCTAGAGCAAATCCATAAAATCTTCCCCTTATCCATCAATATAAATTGGAGATGTGGACAGGCAGAAGGTTCTTACATATATACATGATGGGATTGTCCACTGATAACACAAGTCTGGACTTCTGCACTTACTCTAAAAAGGTAAGCTTCAGCAGCGTTTATGACCTGAATTAACTCTTTTATCTGTGATACCAGGCTCACTTTCGAAAGCAAAAAGGGGCCTTTTGGGGCATTTTAGAGGAGTTGCGAGGACTGTGATTCCAAAATACTGAAGCGTTCCGCCCAAGATAGAATTTGCTGAAACCTTAAACAGCATTTGCAGAATGGAGGAAATTGTGGCTATAGATAATGATAAGTTTGACGCTTTTTGGAGGCTCTGGTGTTATTGAGATATTTTTAGGGACTTTATAGATATGTACTCCTGGGTGTCAAGGGGATCCGGATTGTTTCTCAGAGCATACAAAGTTATTTTCCATTTCAATAAATTTTTGTTCCAGGTGGAGAGCTGGAGACCTTCCTCTCTTCCGTTTTTTTCTCCTCCTTTCCCCTTCCCTTCTCCTTTATGTGTCCCCTGCAGTTTGTTAGTTGGCAGCAAGAATCTTTTAGTCAATAGTCTGACATTGTGAAATAAGATCAAAGCTGCAATTTTTTTTTGTATAATATTTATTTATTTATGAACATTTTATAAAAATGTATTTACCATAAAATTTTTGGAAAAAGGAAATAAGTCTGAAATATCTTCTGTTATTCTGCTGTGTTATGTTTCTTCTAGGCGGAGTATGTGTTTGGAGATTTGTTTTTCGGAAAAGTGCTCCAAATCTCCTAAACAGACAGATTTATCAAATAAAATGCTGGCTAACTGGAATCACCATAAGGCCCAGTTCACACAGAGTTTTTTGACACGTTTTTTTGACGCGGAAACCGCCTCGGAAACTGTGCCAAAAAACGGCCGAAAATGCCTCCCATTGATCTCAATGGGAGGCAGACGCGCTTTTTCCCCGCGAGCAGTAAAAAACGCTCCCAGGAAAAAGAAGCGACATGCCCTATCTTCGGGTGTTTACGCCTCTGACCAATGGGAAGCAGAGAAAGCATATTTTGCTGCATTTTTGCCCGTGGTGCTCACTGGGCGCGAGCGAAAAAGCGGCAAACGGCATGCAGGCAGATCAAAATCTGCCTCAAAATTCCAAATGGAATTTTGAGGCAGAATTTTCTGCCTGCAAAAAACTCTGTGTGAACTCAGACTGCTAACTGCGTACTGTTATGCACTGAACTTAATAATAAGACAGTATATAGTAAGCTTCTAGTAGCGACTGCAGGCAGTGAGCATGTTATCTTATAAGTCTATGCTTATGCAGGAGATATGGAGCTCTGTATCAAAACAAAGGAGATAACCACTATAAAGATATATTAAGAAATGAATCAGCACAGAATGTGATAATAAAAGGTGCAAATTCACTTTAAGCCTCCCTTACACCTTAGGTTAATGCCAACGGATCTCATAAATGATGTGATGTGTATTAGGTCCTCCCAACTGTCTCCTGATGTCAGATTTCAGGGCAAGAAAGGATTAGGCATATTGGATGACAACAGTCTTCCTCCCTCTTCCCCCAGGTCTGCCATAGAAACTGTGCCTATTAGGGTTAGTGAGAATAAAAAATGTAATAAAATTGAATAACGTTTTATATATAAAATTTTGGTTTTCCACCCAAAATAACAAACCCCTCTTTTTCAAAACATTTTTAAAAAAATATAGTAAATTACTACAAGAAAATACATATTTGGTATTGCTGCAATCTTATTGACCCGTAGAAGAAAGGTAACATATTATGTGCACCATACACCTCCTACTGTAAAAGAAATAACAATATATTAAAAGAAACATCTTCATCCTGCCTATTGTTTTCTCCATGTTACTAGAAGTGTCTGGCAGCTGCTCATCTCTCTCCTCCAATACAAACATCATGCATGTTTAGAAGAGAATGCATGGGGAGTCTGGCATTATAGCTGTCTGCCAAAGATTATTTGCAAAGATATTGCATGTCTCTATTGTAAAATTTTTAGCCTCATACTTCTAATGACTTCCAGTTTATGTTTAGTGGGTGGTGGGAGAAAAAAAAAAAAAAGATACAGTATGTACTGATTGCTGCAGGGGTGGATCCAGGATCTAAAGCTGGGTGAAAAGGGGGCGGAAACTAGTGGTACCCCAGACTTAACATTTAGGTGAATAAAAAACATAAAACTGGAGAAAAATCAATACATTTACATATAAAGGAATAAAGAAATCCTAACTTTGATGTTACCTTTTGGAGTTTTATAAACACAAAGTCAGCTTTTGATCTTCTTCATCCCTGCAACCATGGCCGCCATCAGGGCAGTACTAGTGGTACTGCCATCAGGGGCTCGGTCATAAATTTGAAAAAACGGTGGCGCGCACTCCGCTGCTTGAATTCATTTGCTCACAGGCCCTTATGATATCACTTTGGTGAAAGGAACATGTCCTATCATGGAGCCGGGGCACGTTCTTTGCATCAATGTAAAATCATAAGGGCCCGCTATTCACATAGTGCCCGCCCCTCCTCCTCCTCCACAGCGGCGTGACAGCGTGTGTGGAGGGGACAAGGAGGGGAGATGTCATGAAGGCAGCGGGAGGTTTGAATGCAGTGGAGGTGGCAAGCAGCAGCAGCAGAAGACTCCTGACACAGTGTGTACATTATGTGATGTCTGTGTCAGTATGTAATGTCTGTCAGGCTGCTGCTGCCCGGAGCCTCCTCACATCATACCCCCCCCCCCAATAAAAAGCAATGTTACCCATGTCGGTACTATACCCTCTCAGCTCTGCTTCATGGTCATGTATCACCAGCAGCAGTTCTTACCTCTTATCTCCTGTGCTGTGGGCGAAGACAGGTTTATTGTCCTGTACGCAGCACAGGAGATAAGAGCCGTCCCTGCTAGTGATACAATGCGGTGCTTCAGTGTCCAGAGGATCATACAGTCCTGGGTAAGACACTTGCTTTCTATGGGGGGGGGGGGTTAGATGACAATGGGGACAGGAAAATGATGGTGTAGTGGGTAGGAGATAATAATGGAGGGTGGATGACACTGAAGGAGACATTATACTAGGGGGATGAAAACTGGGGGAAAAGAGGATATCTGAAGAGAGGGATAGAGGAAGGAGGGAGGATACATGGGAGAGGGGGAGAGATCTTAAAGGCTATGTACACCTCTTTTTATATATATATATATATATATATATATATATATATATATATATATATATATAAATATATAAAAAGTTTATCAGTGTGTGTTATGAAACTTTGTAAATACTTTTTATTAAAAATTATTTTTACTTTTGGAGATACAGCTGCTTGGTATCCTGTCTACAGAGCAGCTGTATCGTGCACTGAGACCTGTATCCGTCAGGTTCGGGGGACTGATGGGTTTAGTGTCGGCGGGTCAGGATCCACCTATTATCGATCAAATCTAAATTATGAACAGGTACACGCAGGACCCGCTGACACTGAACATGTAAGTTGTGCTGACCTGACAGATAAAGATTTCAGTGCATGATACAGCTGCTCTGTATACAGGATACAAAGAAGCTGTATCTCATAAAGTTAAAATAATTTTTCATAAAAAGTATTTACAAAGTAGCACCAAACAGACTGGTAAACTGTTTTGTTTTTTTAAAAACAAAACAAAAAAAAACACAACAAAAACCACATTCAAAGGTTTACATAGTATAATGCCCCTTTAGTTCCCCCATACAGTATAATAATAATAATAATAGTAATAATAATATATTATAACCCCTTCAAGAACACAGCATTTTGTCCTCTAATTGTGCCTTCACAGTATTATGGCCCCTAAGTTCCACACACAGTATATTGCCCTCTGTAGTGCCCTACACAGTATAATGTCCGCTTAGTGGCCCCCACACAGTATAATGCCCCCCTCCCCTGGCTGCCACACACAGCCCCCCCTGTAGATAGTGCCCCCTGTAGATTGTGCCATACAGCCTTCCTTTAGACAGTGCCATATCCCCCACCTCCCCCTTGTAGACAGTGCCATACATCCCCCACCTCCCCCTTGTGGATTGTGCCATACAGCCCCCCCACCTCCCTCATGTAGACAGTGCCATACAGCCCTCACCTCCTCCTTGTAGACAGTGCTATACAGCCCCCACCTCCCTCATGTAGACAGTGCCATACAGCCCCCCCACCTCCCTCATGTAGACAGTGCCATACAGCCCCCCACCTCGCTCATGTAAACAGTGCCATACAGCCCCCACCTCCCTCATGTAGACAGTGCCATACAGCCCCGCACCTCTCTCATGTAGATAGTGCCATACAGCCCCCCACCTCCCCTTGTAGAGCGTGCCATACAGCCCCCACCTCCCCCTTGTAGACAGTGCCCCCAAACAAACAAAAAAAGTTGTACTCACCTAGGCCCCGTTCCCACGTTGAACTGAGCTGCTCCACGACTCGATCCTTGCGTTGGCCGGCATGATCCTGTAGCCTAGTACAGAGTTTCCAACATTTTCGGACTCGATGCAGCACTGGAAAAATAAACTTTCCTCAGGGCACCCCTACCAAAAATAGTTTAGAGAAAAACAGAAATCGGCTAAAAACAAGCACTACTGTAAAGGATCTGCCAGACACAACTTCTGTGTCGACGCCCGTGGTTAATCAGTCTGCATCTGCTCCTAGGTCTGATAGAGTGACTCGATCTGCTACCACTCAGGCTGGTAGACTTAGGAGTGGGAGAACCTATCACAGCCTGGCCAGACGGTTCTAGCTCCCGCCCTCGGTCTATGTATACCTTCACTTGCTTCTTGTCTTTGCCTGTGATTCTGTCTTGTTTCATGGCTCTGCTGTTCCTGCTTGTACTATTGACCTCTGCTTCAAATTGACCCTGGCTTTACTGACTACGCTCCTGCTCTGTGTTTGGTACCTCGTACACTCCTGGTTTGACTCGGCTCGTTCATTACTCTTGTTGCTCACGGTGTTGCCGTGGGCAACTGCCCCATTTCTCTTAGCTTCTGTGTACCCTTGTCTGTTTGTCTGTCGTACACTTATTGAGCGTAGGGACCGTCGCCCAAATGTACGCCGTCGCCTAGGACAGGCTGTGCAAGTAGGCAGGGACTGAGTGGCGGGTAGATTAGGGCTCACCTGTCTGTCTCACTACCCCGTCATTACAACTACACTCGTAGGGTATGTTCACACATATTTTTTGTTAGGCAAAAAAAATCTGCCTCAAAATTCCTTAAGGACAGCATTCTTTGTCCTTTTTTTTGCGTTTTGTCTTAAGCCGTTGAAGCTAATGCAAAAGACGCAGGCATAAAAGCACCACACGAGCGCCGCAGGTATTTTCTGCCTCCTATTAATTTCAATTGGAGGTCAGAGGCGGAAACCACTTGAAGACCATCAACCCCCCACTCACAGTAAAATGACCATCAGCCCACCACTCACAAATTCCTCCTGTAGGTAGCGCCACACTGCCCCCTTGTAGGTAGCGCCACACAGCCCCCTTGTAGATAGCGCCACACAGCCCCCTTGTAGATAGCGCCACACAGCCACCTTGTAGATAGCGCCACACAGCCACCTTGTAATTATCGCCACACAGCCCCCTTGTAGGGAGCGCTACGCAGCCCCCTGTAGAGAGTGCCAGACAGCCCCCTGGTAGGGAGTGCCACATAGCCTCCTGGTAGGGAGTACCACACAGCCTCCTGGTAGGGAGTGCCACACAGCCCCCTACTAGGGAGTGCCACACAGCCCCCTGGTAGGGAGTGCCACACAGCCTCCTGATAGGGAGTACCACACAGCCTCCTGGTAGGGAGTGGCACACAGCCCCCTACTAGGGAGTGCCACACAGCCCCCTGGTAGGGAGTGCCACACAGCCCCCTGGTAGGGAGTACCACAAAGCCCCCTGGTAGGGAGTGCCACACAGTCCCCTGGTAGGGAGTGCCACACAGCCCACATCCCACTTGTTGGTAGTGCCACACAGCCCTCAGCCCCCTTGTAGGTAGTGCCACACAGCCCCCTTGTAGGTAGTGCCACACAAACCCTTGTAGGTAGCACCCCCCTTCCTGTAGATAGCACCACTGTAGCTGCCTGAAGGAGCCGAATCCCCGTGTGGCCGGGTATACCACTCCTGGAGCGCTCATGGACAGTGACATCAGGGGAAACTCCTGAAGCGGAATCCCTGACCACAGCGTTGCCGACGCTGTGACCAGGATTCCACTCCAGGAGAAGATCCTGTTGTCTGTGTCCATTAATGGACAGTGTCATCATTGGTTTCTCCTGGAGTGGAATCCCCGGTCACATTGTCTGCAAAGCTGTAGACGGGGATTATGCTTCAGGAGTTTCCCCTGATGTCACTGTCCATATATGGATAGAGACATCAAGGGGAGCGCTCAGGGAGCGGAATCCCCGGCCACACGGGTATTCCGCTCCTTCAGGGAGCTACAGTGGCGCTAGTAGAGAGCAGAGAAGGGAGATACCTTTCTGCTCTGCTATAGTGCTGTTGCTACCGCTGTAACAGCCACAGTAGCTGCTAGCGGTACCACCGCCCTTATGCCCATTGTCGCCGCTAGCAGCCGCTATGCCTGCTACAGCGGTAGCGACGGCACTGAGCGAAGAAGCGACCGGGCGGAAAGTCGACTGCTGCGTCGCCGGGCCCGGGCGCTTCTGAAACAAGCAAGGGAAGGGAGCCAGCGCAGCGCCCCCTTCCACCTGCTGGAGTGATGCGCCCTGTGCGAAGGCCCGAAACACTTGCCATGCCAAACAAGTGCAAGTGAGAGCCGCTGAAGGGGATGAGAGCTACGGGCAGAGACGGAGGAGTTGCACTGGATGCAGGGAATGTTTATAACATGCAGATGACAATGATTTTGGTGGGACTCATCAATAATCCCTTGATGTGGGGGAAACAAGCACAAGGCATGTCTGATTTCAGTATGATCCTTTGTTGTGTCAGGAGATAAGCCACTGCCAGAACTTTCTAGCATCAGCTTGTCTCCCTCTTCCCTATTGAATAAATATGCAAGCTCAAGCAAGTGTGCGGGATTATGGAGAGAATTGGGAAGATGGTAGTCGCATGAATAAGTGTTCAGCCAACAGCTACCTTATATGTATGGCCAGGACCATTTATTTTATATACTTTCACATTTTAACTTTTTGGGCAAATAGAATAGAAGCCAAAAAATGATTATTGTGTCATTGCAAAGTGGAACATTTCTTTAACATGGTGTACTAACATCATATGAAGCATTGTAAGTGATTGTTGGCAGTAAGAGACTTGGCTTCAAAATGTTTGTTCTGTATATCTCAGATATCTTTAGAAATAAGGTATTAGCTGAAAGACAGAATCGTAGAAGAAACACAGCAGGGAAATAAAGAAAAGGGCATTGTGTCACAAAAGGAAAACTAATTTGCAATGTGTTTTAAAGGGCAGAAAATAAACAGAACTACCTTGACATTATATTAACAAAAAATCTAAGCCCAAAGAAAGAATAATTGAATAAGTACAAACTTGTATTTTAAAGGTCTAAGTCTTCAAATTTTTTCTGGGCATTTGAAAATCTTTTTTTTTTCTAAGAAATGATAATCTTAGGTTGGCACATAATGTTTACAATAAATTGAGATGTCATGTATTGGGGTGAAATATGTTTCAGTTATATACCCTTTGATTTCTATTTTGTTCACAGTCTTTAGGTAAAAGCTTAATATAAATGGCAAAATATTTGGGTGCTGATCTACTGGACACAGCAAATATGCCATTTTGATTACTCAGAGAGATTGACACAATTATATATTTTAGAACTATCCAACTATTATGCAGTATACAATTTAAAAAAAATGTATAGCTGGTTAAGCTGATAATTATTGATAATTCATTATTTAGGGGACAAGTCAAATCTCACAAATCAAGCTATGACTAAGAACCTTCACTGTTCGAAACGCGAAAGCGTCCTTCCCGGGAGTGTTTTTACTTTGTTTTAAAGTTATGAATTAAAGTTTGGAATTTTATCAGACCTAGTGCTGGACATTAAGTTTTTCAACTTATCCACTATTTGCATCTACTGCCGAAGAAGAATCGTCTATGTCTACAAGCAGCCCTAAATGGTCGCCTTGACGCCTTAGACTGCTTCTATACATCATGTGAGGAACATAACTGTTGGCCCATCAGGGTTGTGGATACACTGAATTTATCTGTCTACATACTGTATAATTATCTATTTTATATTCTTTGTCTAGTGCTGACTGTTTTTTTTTATATACAGAAGCATATAGGTATGGTTCAGATAAGAAAGAATATAGAAAAATATTATCCAATAAGATTCCCTAAAAAATGCCATTCCCAGAAAAATAGCAATAGAAAAAGAAAAAAAGAAAAAGACAAGATCCGGAAATATTCAAGGCACTCTTTAGGTGTAGAAAAAAATATATTTTATTTGTTTTATTTTTATTTTTTCTGAATTAGTTTAATTTCTATATAAAAAAAAAAGGAAATTTATCCTAAAATGACCTAGTAATACTTTTACCAATAGTTTACAATAAGGAACAATACAAATTACCTGGCCAACAACAACTTTTGTAGAACCTGGTCAGGTAATTTGTATTGTTCCTTATTGTAAACTATTGGTAAAAGTATTACTAGGTCATTTTAGGATAAATTTCCTTTTTTTTTTATATAGAAATTAAACTAATTCAGAAAAAATAAAAATAAAACAGATAAAATATATTTTTTTCTACACCTAAAGAGTGCCTTGAATATTTCCGGATCTTGTCTTTTCTTTTTTTGTTTTTCTATGGTGCACTAGACATGATCTATCTATCTATCTATCTATCTATCTATCTATCTATCTATCTATCTATCTATCTATCTATCTATCTATCTATCTATCTATCTATCTATCTATCTATCTATCTATCTATCTATCTATCTATCTATCTATCTACTTTACGCACTGATAAAATGTAGTCCCCAAGTGCTTATTTATAAAAAATGTGGCAACAGAGGTGGAAGTAGAAAGTTTTATTTGTTTACATTCACTTGTCCATGCACATTAATTTGTGTATTTCATGTATTTGTATGAGGCATTTGCAACAGTCACTTTTAGATTTACAGTGCCTTAAGGTCAGCACTATAATTTTAATAGAGAGTGTAGTAGGAAATCAGAGCAAGTCTAGTGGTTTGTTATTTGAGCCATATGTATATTTCCATGGAAACCCCTTTAATTATTTTTCATTAACTAAGAAACAAATATTGAAAAGATGAGAACCGAGATGTTCTGTGCTACAAAAACTTTCTATAAAAATGTTTCTGTCCTCCATTAGAAAAATCACTTAAGTAAATCTAATATGGATTTTTTTTCCAGCTTGTACATTATTTGCTATTCTGCAGTGAGATCTAGGGTGAGCTAGCTGTAATTTAATGTTGGTGGTGGATGAATCTGGGGAATATGATTTCAATGAGAAGAGAATGAATATATTGTAAATGAGAAATCAGCATTTGGAATGTGACCTCTATTTGATGTGTTACAACAACCTGAATTATTGTAGAGGACATATATACAGTACATTTTAATGAAGCCCTCTCACCTTTACTGACATGTCTGTTTTAGTAAATACTTGTATTTCCCATGAACAATTCTGGAACATATTTTCTTAGAAATCTGCGTTGTGCCGTTCCTCTGTTATTACTCTCAGAAATTTAAAAGAAGCTCCAGAATTGTTAATTCATGGGGAATACAATTTGTTGCTAAAACAGACAAATCAGGAGAGGTGACTGGTCCTCTTTAAGGGTATATGTTATTTACGGTGAAAAAAAATAAATCATTCAATCCACCTAATAACTGGTTACAACATCTTTAGAACCAAGAATACTTTTTGTAAAACTTTTTCTAATTCGGGGATGGTATTTTTCATGAATTTCTTGTATCGGATCTTTCCACAGCTTCCCTATTTTCACTAGGCTAATCCAAAATTGTAATGGTGTTTCTCCTTAGCCATTCAGATGTAGATATTGTGTAATGACGGGGTAGGGAGACAGACAGGTGAGCCCTAATCTACCCGCCACTCAGTACCTGCCTACTTGCAACGACCCATCCTAGGCGACGGAGTACAACTGGGCGACGGTCCCTACGCTCAGTAAGTGCAAGACAGACAAACAGACAAGGATACACAGAAGCTAGGGAAATGGGGCAGCTGCCCACGGAGACACCGTGAGCAACCAGAGTAGTGAACGAGCCGAGTCAAACCTGGAGTGAACGAGGTACAAAAACGCTGAGCAGGAGAGTGGTCAGAAAGCCAAGGTCTATAACAAGCAGAGGATGAGTAGTACAAAAGCAGTAGCAGCAAGGCCAGGAAACAAGCAGAGCAGAGTCACAAGCAAAGGAGGAACAGGAAAGGCAGGTATAAATAGACAGTGGGCGGGAGCTAGCTCCGTCTGGCCAGGCTGTGATAGGCTCTCCCACTCCTAAGCCTGCCATCCTGAGTGGTGGAAGATGGAGTCAGTCTCACAGACATAGGAGCAGGTGCAGACTGATTGCCCATGGGCGTAGACACAGAAGCTGTGTCTGGCAAATCCTTTACAGATTGGCTCTAAATTGATGTCTTCGATCATATCCTTGCTGCATTATTGTTCATTCAATATTTGCAAGTTGCAGAGGCACTGACAGCAAAGCATCAGCTCATACACCATCACTTTATGACTATTATGTTGAATTTTTGGTATTACTGTGGAATGTTGAATCTAGTTTTCATTAGACATAATGGGATCAGTGTTTTCAAGATTTTAGATCTTTTTTTTCGGCATTCATGTTACATTGGTGTCCACTTTGCTACTTCATCATGAATCCCATATTTGTCCAGTCTCTTTATTATCGTAGAGTACCGTTGGATGGGTTTCCATTGGCCCACCAGGGATAATGATTCTGAGGGTTCACCCTACATCTTTTCAGAATATGTGCATATCCACTTTTCATTACATTGTAAACTTTATCATTGCACACACAGGACCTATCAAAATGTTCTAATAGAATACTTGTGTATCATCCCATAGAAATGCTAGTGGTACTTGATTAGCACCAAATTTAGATTCAAATGGGGTTGTCTTCTTCTGAACCTTTGGGGCCTATTGTTGTATCAGAGGCTGGGTCCACTGGAGGATTCTATGGTGTACCAGTCCGACAATGAATATAATATATCAGCAAACATTCTAATATCTAATGTCCTGTAATACATAACTAAGCTATATTTATAAGTATATATAAGTATATAATCATGTCAAGTCATTCATGTATGTTCATCTCCTGTCAAGAATACAAGATAAACTTTATCTTTAGTCAAATGTAATATGTTGTGCCATGCCTGAAGCATATATTAAATGTGAGTGTTGACCCTCTAAAAATAAACTTATTAGGATAGCCAAAGGAGATAAGAAAAATTTGCCTCACCTACATCGGAGGATTTCCCGATATATACCTCCGACAGAAGGCTGCGACCAGTGTATAGGTCGCCCATAGGACCCTATTGTAAAAAAACATTCTTTTTTTTACTGTATGCCTTTTATGGAATAGCGTAGGCTACTATACAATTTCATACTGAAAAAAAAATCTAAATATGCCGACTTCTACCAGCCTGGCATATGCCAAAAGGACACACTTTTGGCATACGCCGATTGAATGTGGTCATATGAATACATTTGTCATTCAAAGCTTACCTGGCACATGCGCAGAATGAAGGGCTCTGACATGATGTGAACAAAGCATTATAAACACATTCTTTTGTACTGTATTACAAGAGAAGATAAGAGATAAAATTATTGGGGTTAAAATAAACATCCTTTTAAATTTCAGACCAAAATAGGTTATTGCTTCAAAATAAGTAAAATAGACAAATAATCTCCAGAGTTTTGCAGGAATTAAAGGGGATGTCACCTTCACAACCACATTTTTTTAACTGTCTCAATGTATCTTTTAAAAAAATAAGTCAATTGGCAAATAATCTTGATTAAAAAAATCACTGCCATTTTGTCTCTACAGCTCCATCATAATAAAGAGCAAACAAACTAGTCTGATTACTTTCTATCCATTTTCTACTTCTTGGTAATATATATTTGGTAGGTTAGCAAGGAGTACAGATAAAAGCAAGTATAGCTGCAGGATCAGACTACACAGGGTTTGTTTGTTGTCTGTTACCATGGAGATATTTAGATCTGCTTAGGAGGTAGGGAAACAAAACAACAGGACATTTTAATGAAGATTATTTGAAAAGTAGTTTAATTTTTCAATTCAGAAGAATTGGAGTAATAAAAATTAAATAAATAAATTAAGATTGTGAAGGTGGACTTGGCCTTTAAATACTGAACAGATCTGTTTTTTTTCCCCAGAAATACCACAACTGTTGTCCATGGGCTTTGCCTGGCATTGCAGTTGTATTTTACACTAGTTTATCATCAAAACATTAGTATGGGTAGGACAACATTTAATGGATGATGAATTGTGTCTTGAAGTAGAAAACATTTTGGACTTAATGTACCTAGCCCTATGCAACCAATTAATTTCTAGCCTGAATTTTTCCAGCTCAACTTAGAAAATGAAATCATTTCCCAAGCTTTAGAAGAAAATTCTACCAGCTGCTTATCTAATAATAGAACAACTAAACACCTACTCACCTTTAAAATCTCCCGCTGATCCAGCACCGGCGGTCCCTTGGCCCCTGTTGGTGCTGCAGCAATAATGTGCTGTACTGACATGTGACCAAACATTTCTTTCTTATTTTAAAGCTGACCATTCCTTGTATTCTGCATTGTTTAGCAATTTTCACCTTTGCAGTCTCTATCTTTAATTCTCAATTGTCTCTGAGCTAGTGGGCGGAGCCTAATGGCTATTCTGTCTTCTATACACTGCACACATAGAAGAGGAGAAGCCTGCTCTCTATTATATTGATGTATATCTGCTATAATATTATATAAGCATAAGTTGTTTGAAAAGTTAGTGTCTATATATTGTAAAAGCAGCTGCCAGAATTTTTCTTTTTTTGAAGCCCAGAGAACCCCTCTAAAGGTTTGTTCAAATATTCAGACAAATTTAGATTTCTAAATTTACTGCACGCTCTACATATCGCAGATTTCACCTGTTGCACCCTTCTTCTCTGACTCCAGCCATTGCAGTAGGATGACGTCTGTCACTCCAGTTAGTGACGGCTTGGGTACAGATTCAGTCCCTATGTAATCACTGCGACATAATTGCATGGAGGTTCACAGGAACGTCCTGGTTAGTGCTACGTAATATTACGGAGCTAGGCAGAAGGGGGTGAAAGGAATGTTCTCTTTTTAGAAATTTATGGCATGCCATAAATTTTCAAGTGAGGGCTTGACTGTTTCCGTGACACCCATAGACTTAAATAGAAAGTCACTGTAGGCCATTTTGGCTAGCAGAGTGGAGGTCAGAGGGAACGGGTCAGTTCTCCTGACAGATGTGGGTCCCAGAGGTGAATATGTCAGTGTTTAAAGTCGGAAAACATAGGAACAGGACTTTGTTCCTACTGAAGTCTAACATTGTATTTTGAAAATCTACACTATTAAGTTTAATGGACTTAAAAATCATTGATATTTATATAATCTGCAGGGGTAATACAATATATATTAAACAGTATCGTAGGTAATTTTGTATCTAGCAACAAGTGTGCAAATGCTTTGGTTAAACATTTTAATTGAACCAATTATATACAAATGCATTTCTTTTGTTTGGTCTGTCCTATTGTTAATATAAGCTTCACAGGACAATTGCTATGCCTGGAACAAAATAAATGCTGACAAATACTGGAAAGCAAGAGAACAGTACCCTTGTGGCCTATTGCATTAAACTAAATTTCATTTAGTTACTGCAGATGGCATCAGTGCTCAGGAGCGTGGGGACAGAACACATTTTATTCTTTGCCTATTAGACTTTTGCTCAGTTTAGTTTGGCCTGGGGTAAGGAAGGTTTCATAGGGAAGTGATAGCAAAATGTACAAAACTAGCTACTTACGAGAAATTCGTAAAGAGAAATATGAAAGGTCTGATGGCTTTGATGAACAAAGTCTTGTAGATATTAGTAGCCTGGGTTCGTCACAAGCACAAGGCCTGGAACACTTGCAGGAACTAAATGAAAGGTTTTCTAATTATATAAATCGAGCTCGAGTACTAGAACAAAGAAATGCCATCTTCAGAAAACAGCTGGAGACCTTCCAAAGGATGGATGAAATCTCTGGCCTGGAAGAAGCTTTTGCAGAACAGATTGAGCTGAATCGGCAGAGGCTCCGCGAGTTATCTTCTGATCGCTCCAAACTGGAGAGAGAGTACAAAGATGCTCAGAGGATGGTTGAAGAATTTAAAAACAAGTGAGTTTGGATCTTGAAGATGTTATTTTAACACAATACATACTCTGAGAGCAATACATGCTCTCTGTTATTTGAGCCCTAGGTAGATACAATTTTACAAGCCCTTTATTTTCTGTATAAAAAGTGCATACATTTATTGTATCAAGCTAATGAAAATAATAGCTGATCAATTATGTTGTATGTAAAATTTGGGAGTACCAAGTTGCTTGTTCACTGCAAATTTGAATGGTTTTTATTGTTTATTAGCTGAAATTTATCAAGGTGGAAAAAATATTAATTTGGCAAGTGCAAATGTTTGTCTGTAAGTTAATACGTCAGTTAATACTTAGTGACCTCTCCTTTGCAGAAATCACTGCTTCCAAACGATTTATGTAGCCAGTTAAAAGTATTAGTATTCTTTTTTTCCCCAACTATTCCTTGCAGACTTTTTGAATAATTCTAATTCATAATTACTTTTTTTAGTCGTCTGGCATATTTGAGATTAAGTTACACATTTTTAGTTATATTCAAGACAAGGGACTGTGAAGACCATTCTAAAACCTTACTATTTAGTTTACTGAAGTTCTTTGAGGTTGATGTATGTTTTGGATAACATTCTGGATCATTGTCTTGTTTGGCTTCCAGATTTCGTGATATTAAGCAGAATGCATTTTTCCCTCAAATTCTGCACACCATCTCCAGTGCCTCTGGCTGCCAGGCTAACTATGAAGAATAAAAAAATACCCCATGCTTAACAGTTGGCTAGGCATTCTTTTTATTAAATACAGATATTTTTCCAATGTTACATGACCGGGGGCTTTTAACTCTTAGATAGCAATTATTTCTACCTACAGCTCTCCCATAAAACTCTTCCATTTTTTGTGGTTTTTTTATGGGGGGGGGGGGATCTGTAACAATGACCTTAGCTACACATATGTTTAAAGTTATTTGGATGTTCTTCTGACATGTTTTATGACTTTGATAACATGTTGTTGCACCTTTAGAGTAATTTTTATAAGGCCATCCACTGTAATCTCACGTTGGTCTCCTGGAGTATCAGATTATTAGAATTGGCTTTGGAGACCCTTTGCATCTTTACAGAATGGGTCAGTAAGAGACCATTCTTTGGTTAATTTCACCAATGCAATAATTGCTAATTATTAAATTATTAATTCATTATTAATAATTATAATTTGAATAATTATTAATAATTTGCAATAAGTATTAATAATTTGCATTAATTGCAAATTATTCATCCTTCAGCATCAGGAAAGAAATCAGAATTCAGACATCAAAAAGATTTACTTTAAGTTCTTTAACAAAAATCAAGATATTTTACATCCGCAAACTGGTATTAATCCTCCCTAAACGTTACAACTTATGGTCATAGACATGGTTTGAATAGTCCTTTTTTTTAGTGGGGAACCTACTGTTTTCTCCTACCTTTAGATATTTCATATTAAGACTTATCGGTACATAAAACTTTACTCCAGATCTTCAGTTTTCAGTAATAGCTTCCAGACTGCATCAAATCCTTTCAGACCCGTACTGTTGAGTTATCGTCTCAGAATGAAAGGATGGACAGAAGACACTTGGTTTACAAGATCTTTCATGGTTGCTAGGAGTCCAATTTTCTCTATGTATCTCTTATGTTCCCTTAACTTTCCCTTTCATTATACAAATAGATTATTGTAAATCTAATCTCAGAAATATCCCCTTTAGCCATTTTAAATAAATATGAAAAAAATATCTGCACGGTAACTAAGGTACAGTATATGGAGAAAAGTATTGGGACACACCTTAATCATTGAATTCAGGTGTTTCATTCAGTCCCAGTACAACAGGTGTATAAAATCAAGCACCTAGAAATGCAGTCTGGCCTTTACGAACATTTGTGAAAAAATGGGTCGTACTAAGGAGCTCACTGAATTCGAGTGTGATACTGTAATAGGACGCCGCCGTTGTAACAAATTAGTTCCTGAAATTTCTTCTCTCCTAGATATTGCACAATCAACTTTGAGTGGTATTATTGCAAAGTGGAAGCGTTTAGGAACAGCAACTCAGCCACGAAGTGGCAGACCACGTAAAGTTACAGAGTGCTGTCGCCCTATGCCTATGAATTTAAAATGGGATGTCATAAAAGCTCCTGTAGGTGTAATGTGTAGGTGTCCCAATAATTTTATCCATATAGTGTATGTTCATGTGGTTGCTTTTAGTAATTTTATTGTCTCATTAACTGGTTCCCGACCGCTGGCTGTGTTTTTACGGCCAACGGTCAGGGTCCTTAAAACCCGAGCCATAGACTTTTTACGGCTCGGGTTTTAACTTGCTGCCCGAGCGATCGGGCAGCTGAATGTCGGGTCTCCGGCTGTCAGTGACTGCCGGGGACTCTGAGGAGAAGATAGAAGCAGCTTTCGCTATGTGTATAAAAACGATAAAAAAAAGAAACCTGCATTGTCTATGGAAAAAAACATCGCAAAAATCACGTTGTTAGCCCAACAAATAAAAAAGTTATAGCCATTTAACTAACACGTGCTATAAAGGGCTAAACGGTGTCTGGTCCTGAAGGCTCAAAATAGCCCGGTCCTGAACTAGGGTAAAATAATGTCAGTTACACTTGTATAAATACTTTTTGTTGAGCAGGCATTCATGTAAGGCTTCGTTCACATCTGCGTTGAGGTCCCGTTCTGACGTTCCGTCTGAGCTTTCCGTCAGAATGGGACCCTGAACAGACACAAACTGACACAAACTGATACCAGAGGTTTCCATTTCCATCACCATTGATTTCAATTGTGACGGATCCGGTTCCCATGGTTTCCGTTTGTATCTGTTGTGCACTGGACCCGTCTTTTTGCCGGAAGCAATAGTGTAGTCGACTGGAACATGGTCTGGACAGTTTCTTGTCTCATTTCAAGGACTTTGCCCACTTCCATGATCGTTGACAATTTGTCCATCAGTCTGCCTATTTAGAATGCAGACAAACATGATATCCTAAAGTGGGAGCCATATCTTAAAGAGGCTGTCACCAGATTTTGCAACCCCTATCTGCTATTGCAGCAGATAGGCGCTGCAATGTAGATTACAGTAACGTTTTTATTTTTAAAAAACGAGCATTTTTGGCCAAGTTATGACCATTTTCGTATTTATGCAAATGAGGCTTGCAAAAGTACAACTGGGCATGTTGAAAAGTAAAAGTACAACTGGGCGTGTATTATGTGCGTACATCGGGGCGTGTTTACTACTTTTACTAGCTGGGCGTTGTGTATAGAAGTATCATCCACTTCTCTTCAGAACGCCCAGCTTCTGGCAGTGCAGACACAGCCGTGTTCTCAAGAGATCACGCTGTGTCGTCACTCACAGGTCCTGCATCGTGTCAGACGAGCGAGGACACATCGGCACCAGAGGCTACAGATGATTCTGCAGCAGCATCGGCGTTTGCTGGTAAGTCGATGTAGCTACTTACCTGCAAATGCTGATGCTGCTGCAGAATCAACTGTAGCCTCTGGTGCCGACACGATGCAGGACCTGTGAGTGACGTCACAGATCTGCACTGCCAGAAGCTGGGCGTTCTGAAGAGAAGTGGATGATACTTCTCGTCAGAACGCCCAGCTAGTAAAAGTAGTAAAAACGCCCCGATGTACGCACATAATACACGCCCAGTTGTACTTTTACTTTTCAACACGCCCAGTTGTACTTTTGCAAGCCTCATTTGCATAAATACAAAAATGGTCATAACTTGGCCAAAAATGCTCGTTTTTTAAAAATAAAAATGTTACTGCAATCTACATTGCAGCGCCGATCTGCTGCAATAGCAGATAGGGGTTGCAAAATCTGGTGACAGAGCCTCTTTAAATTGACAATATATGCAATAATCACATTCAATCTGTAAAAACTAAATATGTTGTGACTATTAAATAAACAAAAGGATGGTCCCAGACTTTTGTCCAATACTGTGTGTATTTCAACTTTCAACAAATTTTCCTTATCTCTTCTAGACTCGAAGCAAACAGTTCCTGAAGAGAACTCAACCACTGTATTTAACCCCTTCAGAGCTCAGCCAGTTTTGGCTTTAAGGACGTGGCGATTTATTTTTTTCAGTGTCGCATCCCAAGAGCCATAACTTTTATATTTTTATATTCAGATCTTTTTTTTTAATGTTTTTCTACATTTGCACAATAAAAACAATAAAATAAAATGTTCTTTTGCCACCATGTTCTAAGACTGATAATATTTTGGTGTAGAAATAGCTTTTTGATCACTTTTTATTTCGTTTTTGGAGGCAGATAAACAGAAAACAGTAATTCTGGCATTATTTTTCAGTTTTTTTTTTTTATTACAACGTTCACCTTCTGGATGCAGCGTGTACTTTTTTTATTTTTCATTTTTGACATAATAAAGCATTTTTAATGTGAAAAAAAATGTTTGCGTTTTTTTTCTTAAATAAAATGTTTACAAATATTTACTTTTTTTTTACATTTTTTAGTACTACTGGGCAATAACTTTATTGTTCATATAATACACTGAAATACTTCTGTATTGCAGTGCATTATGCCTGTCATCGTAGTGCTGACAGAACCTGGATCTGACTTTACTAACTAGGCAGGACTGGGGGTCCCCAGCTGCCATAGAATACTTTTCAGCACCCCGCGATTGCATCGTGGGGTTGGCGATGCACTAAGCCTTCTCCCTCTGTCTAATTGCTTAGAAGATTCTAAGGGGTTAAACAACAGGATTGGAACTGGCTCTAATCCAGGTCGTTACAGCAGGGTGTCAGATGTATGTTACAGCTGGCATCCGCTGATGATAGCGCAGGCACTTCTACTGAGCCCACACCATTACTGTGCTATAGATGTACTGTGGTTTGAGGGAACGACACCATTTGCGGTGCAGGGCATTAAGGGGTATTTTATGCAGGTTCCTTTCAGCTAACATAAAATGAATCTTCACTTGTTATTATTTTATGATTTATAGGCAAAAATTCTGTAACATATTTTTTAACATATCTTTAAAGCAGTCTGCCACCTTTCTGCTGGCTGCTTGCAGTCACCACTAGAGGGAGTTTAGATGCTTACTGCATACTGTTTTGTTATAGAGTTTAATGTATAACAGTATGCAGGCTGCTCTTAAGCTCCCTCTAGTGGCGGCTGCAGACTGTTAGGATGTTAGCTTTTAAATCTTTGCCTATTATGCAAAGAATATGGAGTTCTAACCTTTTTAGACAATAGGTTTAATGGTGTTCAACAGTGGTCATTCATTTTAATAATATTAAAGCATTCTCACAATAAGTACTGTATGTAATTCTTTGGGATTTCTGAAAGTAAATGCTTTTTTTTTTGTTTTTGTTTACAGCATCAGAGATAATTCAGCATGGCATGTCTAACCACTAGGATGTTGTTATAAATATTTTTCAATACTTTAATATATCACTAATTGTTTTACAGGTACAAAAATGAATGTGAATATCAGCTATTCCTAAAAAATAATCTGGGGCGACTTAACAAGGTATGTCAGCGATTCCTGAGCAGATATGTGATTTATAGATTGACTGTGTGTATGTTTTGCTCCACTGTATCTACCAGGGGCGGACATACCGCATGTGCAGCCGGTGCAGCTGCACAAGGGCCCCGCGTGGGAAGGGGGCCCGTTCCTCTGCTGGCCGACTCAGTTCTCAGCTGCGCGATGCTGAGGACTGAGACAGAGGCCCGTGGACCACTGGCGTAGCTATAGGGGTCGCAGCGGTCGCAATTGCGACCGGGCCCCGAAGCCAGGGGGGCCCACGGCCCCCCGCACCACATCAATAAAAAGTTACTATAGTAACTCGGGCCGCGGGCCCCTGTTACTATAGTAACATACTTTACTTACCTTCCTGGTTCCGGATCGCAGCGGAGGTCCTGACGTCAGGCGCTGTGCGCAGCACATGACGTCACAGCGCTATGCGCCGCGCACAGCATCGAGACGACAGAACTCCCGCCGCGGCCGAAGAGGAAGGTAAGATAGCCCTGACTGGCGGGGTCCGACTCCTGGGACCCGCCAATCAGCTGTTTTGAAGGGGCCGCAGCACTCGTACGAGAGCTGCTCCCCTTCATTCCTGTCACTTCATTCCGGTCACACTGTGAATCGGTTTCGGCGATTCACAGTGTGGGCGAGTAGTGAAATGAAGGGGAAGCAGCTCTCGTACGAGTGCTGCGGCCCCTTCAAAACAGCTGATTTGCGGGTCCCGGGCGACACATCAGCTATTGATGGCCTATCCTGAGGATAGGCCATCAATGTTTAGGGACTGCACAACCCCTAAGCCTACGATGTAGCAGGCTTAGGGGGCCCATGAGACAGGATCACAGATTGTGTGATGCTGTCTGCTGGGCCCTGTATCTAAGCCAATCACATGGTAGGCTTAGATACATGGCCCATGCGTGATCCTGTCTGCTGGGCCCTGTATCTAAGCCTACCACACTGTAGGTTTAGATACAGGGCCCCAGCACACAGTAATCTTATACTGTATAAGATTACTGTCTGCTGGACCCTGTATCTAAGCCTACCTTGTGGTAGGCTTAGATACAGGGTCCCACAGACAGTATCACACATGGGCCCTGTATCTAAGCCTTAGGGTATGTGCACAGACACTAATTACGTCCGTAAGTGACGGATGTATTTCGGCCGCAAGTACCGGACCGAACACACTGCAGGGAGCCGGGCTCCTAGCGTCGTACTTATGTACGACGCTAGGAGTCCCTGCCTCGCTGTGGGACAACTGTCCTGTACTGTAATCATGTTTTCAGTACCGGACAGTTGTCCGGCAGCGAGGCAGGGACTCCTAGCGTCGTACATAACTATGATGCTAGGAGCCCGGCTCCCTGCAGTGTGTTCGGTCCGGTACTTGCGGCCGAAATACGTCCGTCAATTCCGGACGTAATTAGTGTGTGTGCACATACCCTAACACATGTGTTACTAATCATTTTTTGTGTGTTTTCTTACAGGTTCGGTCGTTGGACTACGGCGGATTCCAGGACTACTTCGATGACAGCTTTTTTTTTTATTAATAAAATGGTTAATGAGGGTTGTGTTTTTTTTTTTTATTTCAATAAAATATTTTTTCTATGTCTTTGTGGTTTTTTTTAAACTATATTACTACCGCCTTAGTAATGGCCGCCGGCTGATTGACAGCATCCATTGCTAAGGCAGGGCTTAGTGTTAGCCGGTGCAGAGGCTAACACTAACCCCCTTTATTACCCCGGTACCCACCGCCACCAGGGGTGCTGGGAAGAGCCGGGTACGATCCAGTACCTGACCATCTGTAGTGATGGTCGGCCACTGGGGTGGCCGCAGGCTGGTATTATCAGGAGGGGAAAGGCCAGATACAGTGGCCCTTCCTACCCTGGTGATGCTAGGCTGCTGCTGCTTTATTGTATCTGGCTGGTTATGAAAATGGGGGGGACGCCACGTCATTTAAAAAATAATTGGAAAGAACGATGTCGGGTCCCCCCCAATTTTCATAACCAGCCAGATACAACACAGCAGCAGCAGGCAGCATTACAAGGGTGGGAAGGGCCACTGTTTTTGGCCTTCCCCAGCCTAATACTACCAGCCTGCGGCCACCCCGGTGCCTGCCCGTCACTACAGCTGGTCGGGTACTGGTTTGTACCCGGCTCTTCCCAGTACCCCTGGTGGCGGTGGGTACCGGGGTAATAATGGGGGTTAGTGTAGACTCTGCACCGGCTAACATTAAGCCTCGCCTTAGTAATGGAGGTTGTCAATCAGCCAGCGGCCATTACTAAGGCGGTGATAATAAAGTTTAAAAAGATACAAGCACATAGAAATTTTTTTTATTGAAATAAAAACACAACCCTCATTAACCATTTTATTGAGAATAAAAAAAACGCCGTCATTGAAGTCCTCGTATCCGAAGTCCAACAACCGAACCTGTAAAAAAAACACAAACACACAAAAATAATCAGTAACACATAAAGAAGCAAAATTATTATTCTTACCTTTCCTGGGTCCAGCGCTGGAGCCGCAATGTCAGCGAGCTGGGCCCTGTATCTAATCCTATCATGTGTGATACAGTCTGCTGAGCTGTGTATCTAATCCAATCATGTATGATACTGTGCTGGGCCCTATATCTAATCCGATCATGTGTGATACTGTCTGCTGAGCCACTGTATCTAATCCTATCATGTGTGATACTGTCTGCTGAGCCACTGTATCTAATCCTATAATGTGTGGTACTGTCTGCTGAGCCACTGTATCTAATCCTATCATGTGTGATACTGTCTGCTGAGCCACTGTATCTAATCCTATCATGTGTGGTACTGTCTGCTGAGCCACTGTATCTAATCCTATCATGTGTGGTACTGTCTGCTGAGCCACTGTATCTAATCCTATCATGTGTGATACTGTCTGCTGGGCCACTGTATCTAATCCTATCATGTGTGATACTGTCTGCTGAGCTGTGTATCTAATCCTATCATGTGTGATACTGCCTTCTGAGCCACTGTATCTAATCCTATCATGTGTGATACTGTCTGCTCAGCCACTGTATCTAATCCTATCCATAGTTTATAGGGTCGTAGTGCTATAGATATGCTATGCTGTCTCCTATACACACACTTTTTTTTGGGGCGGACACATATGTATTGGGGCTATTTCCCGGACATTTTAAGCCCTGAGGGTATGTTCACACGGCAGCGTCTGTTACGGCTGAAATTACTGTGCTGTTTTCAGGAGAAAACAGCACCGTAATTTCAGCCGTAATGGCATGTGCAGGCGTCTTTCGCTGCGTCCACTACGGAAGTAATTGAAGCTGGTTTTCCATGGAGTCCATGGAAAACGGCTCCATTTACATCTGAAGAAGTGACAGGCAGTTTTTTACGCGCCGCCTTTCGACAGCGGCGCGTAAAAAAAAATGACCATCGGCACAGAACATCGTAAGACCCATTCAAATGAATGGGCAGATGTTTTCCGACGCTTTTGAGCCGCATTTTCGGATGTAATTCAATGCTAAAACGCCCAAATTACGTCCGTAAATAGTGTGTGTGTGAACCCAGCCTTAGTGACGCCCCGGCTGCTAGTGCTGCATTGTTGGGTCACTTAGGAGACCCAGCGATGCAGCTGAAAGCGGACCGTCGGCCATGAGAAGTTTGCGGGGTGGGGGGGGGGGCCCTGGCACATTATCTGCACAGGGGCCTTTTGCAGTCTGTGTCCGCCACTGGTATCTACTTATTTAATTCTACCACACAGCCATGTTCTGTAATATGGTAAAAGAAAGAGATGGATCTAGATATATACAGAGCTCTCCATACAAATATGTTTTATAGAGTGGGACAGATGTAGCAATTTTTATCTTGACTGATAAATTCTCATGCTGTAGCAAGTTATTGGAAAAGTCAAGGTAAAGATCGCTACATCTGTATTGCTTATCGTTTCACGCTTGTAAAATGGGCATTTCTCCTGTTTGCAATTGTGTTTCAAGCTAATTCCTATTGATCTTTGCATTTTCTTTTTTATAAAAGTTGAATCCTATTCATTTATTGTATGGTCACCAGGTTCACACTTCATTGTCAAATGAACATTGCATTTTGTTTATGTCTTACGCATTATTTTTAGTGCATGTTTCGTCCTTCACATCCCATCAGTGTAAAACATGGTTATTTTAGTAAATCTGCTGATTGGTGGTTATATTATACAGTTATAAAGTATAGAAAGCTGAGAAAAACTGCCTCCATCCAGCTTAATATATTGGTCTAATATTATATACAAAATACCTTGAAGGGACATTTTTATTGCATGGTACTATATATAATAGATTCCATATCACTGCAGGAAGTATGAGTCCTTTAAAATGTTAACTTTTGTTTGTGTTTTTAGATAAAAATGGACTATTCCTTCAGTCCCTATTAATAGTTACAGGCCTATACTTATAAAAGTGATAACACATTCGTATAGTTTGTAGTGTAATTAAAGGCGTATTCAGCAAAGCTTACTCCATGTAGAATGAAAACATATAGAATTTTACATACGTTCTATATCTAATCATCATGTCTTTCAAGATCTCTGCTCGCTTTCATTAACCCCTTCCTGACGTAGCCATTATTGAGATTTTTATTTTTGCTTTTTTCTTCCCACCTTCCAAAAGCCATAACTTTTTTTTTTTCCCGTTGATAAAGCCGTATGAGGGCTTGATTTTTGCAAGACGAGTTGTAGTTTTTAATTGCATTATTTTTTGTACCATATAACGTACTGGGAAACTGGGGAAAAAATCTTTGTGGGGTGGAATGGAAAAAAAACTGTGAATCCTCAATTTTTTGGGCTTTTTGTTTTTATGGCGTTCACTGTGCACTAATACATATAGTTTTTTTATGTTTTATTACTTTTACAAGGAAAAACTAATTGTTAAAAATAATATTGTTTTGTGTCGTCATATTCTGAGAGCAATAACTTTAAAATTTTTTGGTCTATTGAGTGGTATGATTGCTTATTTTTTGCGGACGAGTTGTAGTTTTATTGGTACTATTTTGAGGTACATAAGACTTTTTGATCACTTTTTGTTCCATTTTTTTTGGGATATGAGGTGACCAAAAAACGGTGATTTTTTTTTTCTACTGCGTTCACTGTGCGGGTTAAAAAATGTTAAATTGTAATAGTTTGGACACGGCAATACCAATAAATGCCTCTGGCAGGGCTTAACAGAAGATGGCAGACCTGGGGGCCTTCATTAAGCTCCCAGGCTGCCATGACAACTATTGGCACTCACAACTGCCCCGGGGGAGCGATGGGACATCAGAGGGGGCTGTCCCCTCTTTCGAATGGCTTAGATGCTGCGGTCGCTATTGACTGTGGCATCTAAGGGTTAAATGACCGGGATTCGGTTCGTTGCAGTGATATGTCGGCTGTCTCATACAGCCAACACCTGCTTAGTATGGAACAGGCTCAGTCCATGAGCCCGCGTCATACTTCCCCTTGCAAGATAAGGGTATGTGCACACACACTAATTACGTCCGGAATTGACGGACGTATTTCGGCCGCAAGTCCCGGACCGAACACAGTGCAGGGAGCCGGGCTCCTAACATCATAGTTATGTACGATTCTAGGAGTCCCTGCCTCTCTGCAGTACAACTGTCCCGTACTGTAATCATGTTTTCAGTACGGGACAGTAGCTCCACGGAGAGGCAGGGACTCCTAGCATCGTACATAAGTATGATGCTAGGAGCCCGGCTCCCTGCACTGAGTTCGGTCTGGTACTTGCGGCCGAAATACGTCCGTCAATTACGGACGTAATTAGTGTGTGTGCACATACCCTAAGGGTATGTTCACACGGCCTATTTACGGACGTAATTCGGGCGTTTTTGCCCCGAATTACGTCTGAAAATAGCGCCTCAATAGCGCTGACAAACATCTGCCCATTGAAAGCAATGGGCAGACGTTTGTCTGTTCACACGAGGCGTATATTTACGCGCCGCTGTCAAATGACGGCGCTAAATAGACGCCCGCGTAGAAGAAGTGACCTGTCACTTCTTTGGCCGTAATTGGAGCCGCTATTCATTGACTCCAATGAATAGCAGCGCTAATTACGGCCGTAATTGACGCGGCGTTCAAGCGCCTGCACATGCCGGTACGGCTGAATTTACGGGGATGTTTTCAGGCTGAAACATCCCCGTAATTTCAGCCGTTACGGACCCCCGCCGTGTGAACATACCCTAAGACATAAGTATGCGTCAAATGTCAGCAAGGGGTTTAATAGGACCTTTCATTGTTTTACTTCAAGGGAATAAAAATCTGTCCTGGTGATGTGATGATCCCACGGGTGGATGGCTCGTTACAGTTACAATACAGAGCTGTGCTCCTGTATATTCATCGCATGACCAGGACAGATTTATTTTCCCGCTTATAGGAATCTATCTATTTTTGTACATTTAGAAACTTGTCAGGGAATTCAATGTAGCAGGATTAGCAGGATTAGTATAGGCTTTATTATGGCTATTGGCCCATGGAGGAGAGTGGTTTCCAGTGGTGACTGAGAGTCTGAGGATGAGAAGATGTCTTTCTGATAATTTTTTCCATTGAGACATGTTAAGACGTTGTGCAGGATCTTTCATACTATTTAACTAGAATTATTTACTTGATTGGGAAACGTTTTGGATCATGAGTATAAACTAATCAACATAAACAGATTAAATACTAAAAACATGTACATAGCACCTAAGGCCCCATGCACACGAACGTGCTTTTGCGGCCGCAATTCCCCCGAAAATCCACGGGAGAATTACGGCCCCATTCATTTCTATGGGGCCATGCACACGACCGTGGTTTCCACGATCCGTGAATGGTCCAGGCTCATAGAAAATAATGGACGCGGCCATGTGCACGGCCCGCGATTTGCGGGCGGCTCACGGGTGACACTCTGCGGCCGGCCGACCCGAAAATCCCGGCCGTGCACATGGCTATGGTCGTGTGCATGAGGCCTAAAGGATTAAGCAGAATAATAAAACAGCCAATTGTAAGGTTATGTTCACACAGAGTTTTTTGCAGGCTGAAAATTCTGCCTCAAAATTCCGTCTGGTTTTACCGCTCGTGGGAAAAACCAGTCTCCGCCTCCCATTGAAATCAATGGGAGGCGTTTTCGGCAGTTTTTTGGCGCGTTTTCCAACACGGTTTCCGCGTCAAAAAACGTGTAAAAAAACTCTATAACAAAACAGCTGCAGATAATTCACATGTTTATAGCAATGTTTATCCGTGTTGTGTCATATTTCAGCATGTCTTTTATCTCCTGTGCTCTCCCTGTTCTGGATTCTATTGGTAGTTGTGAAATTAGACCCCAGCATTTTATCTGCTTAGTTATGTTTCACAGCTGTACAACTAGTACCGAGTTATGTGTATCAAATAAATCAATAAAAATTCCATTAAAGTTAAGAAAGTCAAAGTAGAAAATCCAAGAATAAATATTAACATTATTGGTCTTTCTCCCAATTAGTAATGTGATCATGTTGTCTTTGTTTGGTATTGCACCATTTACGTGATCCTGCATCTTCTCACTTGTCTTAATGTTGGCTGGACATAAGATTACAGAAATGAGAAAAAGCTTTCCACTTAAAAGGGCTGTTGCACAAAAAAATATTATATATAAGGCCTCATGCACACGACCGTGCTCGTAAATACGACTCGTAATTACGAGAACGGCTGTTCACGGGCGGCCACGGGCAGCCGGCCGCTTTTGCGAGCCGTGCTGCCATTATAAAGTATAGCAGCACGGCCCGTAAAATAGAAAAATAGAACATGTTCTATTTTTTTAACGGCACGGGCACCTTCCCGTGAGAAAACGGGAAGGTACCCGTGGCTAACAGAAGTATATGAGCCCGTTATTGCGGGTCGTAATTACGACCCGCAATAACGGGTGTTTTTACGGTCGTGTGCATGAGGCCTTAGATCACACAAATTATAATTTATCCATTGGAATCATTTAAAAAATATATTAATGCGTCTATATATTTCTGTTACATAATTGTTATAGTGGCCCCTCTTAGAACATCCAAGAAATGTGTCCAGTGTTGGTGGTCACACGTGCTCAGTTCCACCGCCCGGATCCTCTCGTAAAAGGTTGTTAGAGTGATTCCTGCTATTGTGCAGGCGGCATATAAGAATGAGTGCACTAGAAGTGGCTTCTTCGCACCAACACTAAACACATTAGGTGGACGTTCTGAGAAGGAATCAAAAGAACACCAGGCGGTACCATAACAAGTATATAACATCACTATCTAGACACAAGAACATTATTATTAAATTATTCTACTTAATCTCGTCCTTTCCTTTGATTCTATTCTGTCTCATGTTACAATTAACCCCCTCTCGACAATTGACGTATGGTTACTTCATAGCCGGGTTGGGGAAGTATGGAACAGGCTCACAGAGTAAACCCGCTCCATAGGATGCGGGTGTCGGCTGTATTTTACAGCCGACACTTCACAGTAAAGAGCGGTTAAATAGCGACCGCTGCATTTTAATCATTAGAAAGAGGGGAGCGACCCCTTCTAGCAGCTCATCTCAACCCCTGCAATGCAATCGCGGGGTGGCAATGGTTGCTATGGCTGCCTGGGGGCCTAATGAAGGCCCCCGGCTTGGCCATCTTTGTGCTCCTACTAAGCTCTGCCTCTGGCAGGGCTTAATAGAAGCCAGTCAGAAAGACGACATACTGCAATACATTAGTATCGCTGGTTAGTATCGCTGGTTGAAGTCCCCTTGGGGAAATAATAAAAAAAGTGTAACGACGGGGGTAGGGAAACGAACAAGTGAGCCCTAATCTACCCGCCACTCTGTCCCTGCCTACTTGCAACGACCCGCCCTTGGCGACGGGGTACAACTGGGCGGCGGTCCCTACGCTCAGTAAGTGCACGAGACAAACATACAAGGGAATACAAAGCAAAGGGAAAGGGGCAGTTGCCCACGGCAACACCGTGAGCAACCAGAGTGGTGAACGAGCCAAGTCAAACCAGGAGAGCACGAGGTACCAAACGCAGAGCAGGAGAGTAGTCAGTAAGCCAGGGTCAGTATGGAGCAGGATCAAATAGTTAGGAGCTGTAGCTGGGCCAGGAAACCACACGATAAGAATACAAGCAAAGGAGGAACAGGAAAGGCAGGTATAAATAGACAGAGGGCGGGAGCTAGCTCCGTCTGGCCAGGCTGCGATAGGCTCTCCCACTCCTAAGCCTGCCATCCTGAGTGGTGGAAGATGGAGTCAGTCTCAGAGACGTAGATTCAGGTGCAGACTGATTACCTATGGGAGTTAACCCCGAACCTGTGCCTGGCAGATCCTTTACAAAAAGTTTTTTTATGTAAGTTAAAAAAAACTCAGCATTTCCCATTTTCCCCCAAAAGCATTGTAAAAAAATAAATAAATAAACATAATTGGTATCGCCGCATCTGTAAAAGTCTGAACTATTACAATATATCATTATTGAACCGGCACGGTGTACCCCGTAAAAAAATAATAATTGTAAAACGGCAGAATCGCTATTTTTTGGTCACAAAAAATGGAATAAAAAGTGATCAAACCGTTGCATGTATCCTAAAATAGTATCATTAAAATCCACAGCTTATCCCGCAAAAAAATAAGCTCTCATACCACTTAATCGACGGAAAAATAAAAAAGTTATGGCTGTCAGAATTTTGCGACACAAAATAAATTAAATTTTTTACACTTAGTTTTTTACTTGTAAAAGTAGTAAAATATAGAAAAAACTGTATATATTTGGTATCGCCGTAATCATATTGACCCGCAGAATGAATCTAACATTTTTTTTTAATTGCACAGTGAATTCCGTAAAAACGAAGCGCAAAAATAATGGAGGACTCGCTTTTTTTTATTTTCTACCCCACAAATATTTTTTTTTCTATTTCCTAGTACATTATATGGCACAATAAATGGCGCTACGAAAAACTACAACTTGTCCCGCAAAAATCATGCCCTCATAGGACTATATTGATGGAAAAATAAGAAAGGTTTGGCTTTTGGAAGGTGGGGAGGAAAAAAAGAAAATTTAAATCTGAAATTTATTTACGACGGGAAGGGGTTAATATTGAGATATATACACTGTTCAGCCTTGACATTAAAACCAGTGACAGGTGAAATGAAAATAATTGATTATCCTGTCACAATGGCACTTGTCAAGGGGTGGAACATATTAGGCAGCGAGTAAACAGTCAGTTCTTGAAGTCGATGTGTTGGAAGCAGGAAAAATAGGCAAGTGTAAGGATCTGAGCGACTTTGACAAGGGCCAAATTATTATGGCGAGATGACCGAGTCAGAGCATCTCCAAAATGGCAGGTCTTGTGCGGTTTTCCCAGCAGTGGTTAGTAATTACGAAAAAGGGTCCAAGAATTGCAATCAGTGAACCAACGACACGATTATGGGCGCCCCATGCTGATTGATGCATGTGGGGAGTGAAGGCTAGCCTGTCTGGTCTGATCCCGCAGAAGAGCTACTGTAGCACAAATTGCTGAAAAAGTTACTGCTGGATATGATAGAAAGATGTCAGAACACACAGAGCATCGCAGCTTGCTGTGATTGGGGATGCGTACCCACAGACCGGTCTTAGTGGACATGTTGACCCCTGCCCACCGCCGAAATCAGGATAATGTGCCCTGCCACACTGCAGAAATTGTTCATGAATGGTTTGAGAAACATGACAAAGAGTTCAAGGTGTTAACTTGGCCTCCAAGTGTAATCCATGGAGGCCCCACCATGCAAGCTATGGTATTTAAAGGATCTCAGGGTTAAAACTGTTTTGGGGGCACAAAGGGGAATTACAAAATATTAGTCAGGTGGTTTTAATGTTATTGCTTTACGGTGTAAAAATAAAAATTCCATTTCCTCTTCCTCCTCACAATTCTGTGTATGGCCGTAAGACAACTGCCTGCAGAATGACACACCGATCGTTAAGCCCCACCCTTCTCCTAAACTCCACCCCTTCAACTGTTCACCAGCCAAAAAATGGGCCAGATAAGCAGGAAATGAACCCATGTGTTCTCTGCAGGATTTCTACAAGATGACTGTTTGTTTCCGGAATATGCAGAAGATAGAACCATTTACTTCTATCATTAATTTATAGGTTTAGTGTTCCTTTCAAGCAACTCTGACTGGACAGTCACTCACTGTGAACATTGGTGAGGTTAAAAAAAAAAAACCTTTAACACTCACTTAGCCTTCATTCACCCACGGTTCCCCTTCTGGACCCTTGCTTCAAAATGGACTGGGAGGCCAAACACTGGTGAGTGACATCACCGGCTGTGCCCACTGTATTCACTAGACTGCGCTAACATCTAATTACAGGCCTCAGCAGAGTGTAAAGGAACATCTCAGGCTACTATTTACGACTGGAGAAAGTGATAGGCTGAAAGTCACAACTAAATTCAAAAATATTAGGACAGGATCCTAATAGTTGGCGGGCAAAATACATAAATTAACACAAGAAACTTTTGCCAGGAGGCAAAAAAATGGCTCTTTTGCCTCCAGGCAAAAGTTTCTTGTGTTAATGAAAGTCACAACTACACCCATCTCCCCGATTACTGCAGATATCCTACTAAAGAAAAGATATCAGGGCTGAATATAGCTAATAGGCCTTGACATATTTAGTGTTTCCATCCCAAAAAACTGTTCCTTTAATATCTGCAATTGCCCTACTCCCCATCTCTAGCACTTGTCCTCTCAGCTTACGAAATGACTGCCATCATCATGCTACTTCCTCTCTGTATCATAGGCAGGCACACTGAGCTGTACAAAATATGTACTGGTGATCCCAGTGTATATACAGATGTGTCCATTCTTACCTTTGCTGGAATTTGGTTAAAATACTTTTATTTGTTATGAAACTATTTCAATTCAATATCGCGACATGCTAGCAAAACCTTTGTCAGGCTGCAATGCACGTCACAACCTCTGGGTGGCCACATACACTACCATTCAAAACTTTGGGGTCACCCAGACAATTTTGTGTTTTCCATGAAAACTCACACTTATATTTATCAAATGAGTTGCAAAATGACTAGAAATTATAGGTTAGCAATAATGATTTTTATTTGAAATAATAATTTTCTCCTTCAAACTTTGCTTTCGTCAAAGAATGCTCCATTTGCAGCAATTACAGCATTGCAGACCTTTGGCATTCTAGCTGTTAATTTGCTGAGGTAATTGGGAGAAATTTCACCCCATGCTTCCAGAAGGCCCTCCCACAAGTTGGATTGGCTTGATGGGCACTTCTTGCGTACCATACGGTCAAGCTGCTCCCACAACAGCTCTATGGGGTTGAGATCTGGTGACTGCGCCGGCCACTCCATTACAGATAGAATACCAGCTGCCTGCTTCTTCCCTAAATAGTTCTTGCATAATTTGGAGGTGTGCTTTGGGTCCTTGTCCTGTTGTAGGATGAAATTGGCTCCAATCAAGCGCTGTCCACAGGGTATGGCATGGCGTTGCAAAATGGAGTGATAGCCTTCCTTATTCAAAATTCCTTTTACCTTGTACAAATCTCCCACTTTACCAGCACCAAAGCAACCCCAGACCATCACATTACCTCCACCATGCTTGACAGATGGCATCAGGCACTCTTCCAGCATCTTTTCAGTTGTTCTGCATCTCACAAATGTTCTTCTGTGTGATTCAAAATACCTTAAACTTCGATTCGTCTGTCCATAACACTTTTTTCCAATCTTCCTCTGTCCAATGTCTGTGTGCTTTTGCCCATATTAATCTTTTCCTTTTATTAGCCAGTCTCAGATATGGCTTTTTCTTTGCCACTCTGCCCTGAAGGCCAGCTTCCCGGAGTCGCCTCTTCACTGTAGACGTTGACACTGGCGTTTTGCGGGTACTATTTAATGAAGCTGCCAGTTGAGGACCTGTGAGGCGTCTATTTCTCAAACTAGAGACTCTAATGTACTTGTCTTGTTGCTCAGTTGTGCAGCGGGGCCTCCCACTTCTCTTTCTACTCTGGTTAGAGCCTGTTTGTGCTGTCCTCTGAAGGGAATAGTACACACCATTGTAGGAAATCTTCAGTTTCTTGGCAATTTCTCGCATGGAATAGCCTTCATTTCTAAGAACAAGAATAGACTGTCGAGTTTCACATGAAAGCTCTCTTTTTCTAGCCATTTTGAGAGTTTAATCGAACCCACAAATGTAATGCTCCAGATTCTCAACTAGCTCAAAGGAAGGTCAGTTTTATAGCTCCTCTAAACAGCAAAACAGTTTACAGCGGTGCTAACATAATTGCACAAGGGTTTTCAAGTGTTTTCTAATCATCCATTAGCCTTCTAACACAGTTAGCAAACACAATGTACCATTAGAACACTGGAGTGATGGTTGCTGGAAATGGGCCTCAATCCACCTATGTAGATATTGCATTAAAAACCAGACGTTTGCAGCTAGAATAGTCATTTAGCACATTAACAATGTATAGAGTGTATTTCTGATTCATTTAATGTTATCTTCATTGAAAAAAACTGTGCTTTTCTTTCAAAAATAAGGACATTTCTAAGTGACCCTAAACTTTTGAACGGTAGTGTATATAGCATAGTCATCTCGTAAAAGAGTATCACAAAATCATGTTTTCTTTTCAAAGCTGGTCATCTCGCACCACACATTTTAGAATATGTTGACATAAGAGGAAGGAAACACCTGTAATTGTCAAAATAATTACAAATTATGGCTAAAAAAAACATATATCTTTCCAGTTCAACCATAGATACATCTATAGACAGCTTTATCATCAATAGGGGAAGTCAACTAGATGTTAGCTTCATGCACAAAGAAGTGTATATGAGGGGAAATGCAAGTTGAAAGGTATTTTATTGCTATTAAATTACATAATGGCAGCGATTTTGCAAGTGAACTTAGGAATTAAGATATCCAAGACTGCTAAGTAGTGATTATCTATATATTACTGTATCTTCAGTTATTGAAACACAACTGGATATAATAAACCTGGTTACCTTATCGAATTGAACGTAGATTCTTTAAGCCTCTTTTCTGGATCTTTCACATTGTACATGATGGATATGTGGACTTAGGGTCAGTTCACATGGCGGATTTTGCATGGTGGGTCCCAGCAGGAAGATTCCTTCTCCCATTGACTTCAATGGGAAGTTCAGGCGGAATCCGCCCGAAGATCGAGCAGGCTGCTTCTTTTTCCCGCTAGCTGAAAAAAATCAGTTAGCGGGAAAAAGAAGCATCTGACTCCCATTGACATGAATGGGAGGCGGAATTTTGTGGCGTAATCCACGGCGGGTTTTGCTGCTAAAGGGGTTTTCTGGTTTATATAAAGAAACCTTTTTGATTGTATGAAGAACAATTATGAACATTTCTAATATATTTTGTGTTTCAGTTCCTTGTCATTTTCAAAGTCTCTGTTTGTTGTCAGTGAATATGAACATTGTTGTTTACGTTCAAAACCTGTCCTGATCATGTCCAACTGACAAAGGTGCACAGTTCTCTATTGTAGCAAGCCGTGTATCTATGTCAAGACATGATAAGAAGTTTTCAGTCTTTGAAAGTAAACAATGATAAAGGTTACTATTCAATGATTACAAGCAGAGTTCTTGAAAACCGTGAGGAAGTAATACATTAATTATATTAGAAATTATTAACAAAAAAATAACAAATTAGCTTTATTTGCAGGAAGCAGATTTTCTATTGAACCTATATGCTCTTACTGTCATGTATAAGAAACAGGAAAATACATTTATTTTTGCCCCAAAAAGTTGTGCACATTGAACCTTAAAGCTACGGAACATCATAAAGAGGTGATCGACCTGATGTAAAACAGTTTTGAGCCTTGGTAAATTACAAGATGGATTTCACGACTGTCTAACAATCTAATAATGCATATTAGCACATTAGCGTTTTTTGTATAACTTAGTTTTCAATAAAGGCTCTATAAATGCATGTCGCAGCAGTATAATGAATCTTCTATTATCATGAGTGTATTTGATCACAAATCATTGTCCTCATTTATGTTCTGCCAGAAAATTTTCAAGGTTCATACAATATCAAAGCAAAGCAAAGCAAAGCAATAAGAAGATAAACACCAAGCACATGAATCATTATAAGCGGCAACTGATGAAATTTCAGTATAATTTACATAAATCATCTGTTAGCAGCAGCGGGGTATGTGCACTGATGAACATTTTCTGACACCTAATTAAGACATGTAAGAAGATGCTATTGGTGGAGATCTGTGAGCTGATCACCCGCCAATCAAGTGTTGTCGCTTTAGTCGATAAAGTTTTTTTGCAGATAACAGATCAGACAAAGACAATTGACTGCAGATAAGTTCTTTATATCTGATCATTTTCGGTAGGATCGGCGAATGGTTGGGGCAACCCGACTCTTCCCTGATGGCAGATGTCTGAATGGAAAGAGGGATCATGCATGTTTGATTTCAAAATGCCTAATGTTTTGTTTCCACCTCTGGCAGCGGCTTATTCCCCTCTCCCCATTAAAACAAACATGCACACTTAAAGACTTTATCAAGCCTATAAAAGACAAAAATCTTATTTAATTTTAGACCAAAATTTATATATCAAACACACCATTAGTACAGAGCACAGCCTGTGATTGGCTGCAGCAGTCACATGGGATGAAGCGTCATTCCAGGAAACTGGGCTGGACCAAGGCGCATAGAGATCTTGGTAAGCATATATATTTCTTTTTTTCTGAGTTGCGATTTTTGCGGCAGAATTGTAACTTTTTGTTGCGTGTTTTACTTCCCCATTGCATTCAATGAGGAAAACCTGCAACAGAAAACCAGCAAATGACCTGCGGTGTGTTTTTTTAATCCGCAGCATGACAAATTTATGCTGCAGATTTTAAAAAAACGACACAACAGGTCAATTTATGAAAGTTTTTTTCAGCAGGTTTTTTACACTTCGTCTGGATTAAATTTGTTCAAATCTCATCCACATTGCTGCTACTGTTAGGCCTCATGCACACGACCGTAGCCCGACCGTAGCCGTGTGCACGGCCGTGATTTTCGGGTCGGCCGGCTGCGGACTGTCAGCGGACTGTCAGCCGCAAGCCGCCCGCACATGCACATGGCCACGGCCATTGTTTTCAATGAGCCCGGACCGCAACTCCGGACCGTAATAAGACATGGCCGTACTTTCTGCGGTCCGGGCTCCCGGGCCGTGCACGGACCGCAAAAACTACGGTCGTGTGCACGGCCCCATAGAAAAGAATGGGGCCGCAATTCTCCCGTGGATTTTCGGGGGAATTGCGGACGCAAAAACACGGTCGTGTGCATGAGGCCTTAGGGTATGTTCACACGCAGTGAGCAAAAATGTCTGAAAATACGGAGCTGTTTTCAGGCGAAAACAGCTCCTGATTTTCAGACTTTTTTTAACAACTCGCGTTTTTCGCTACGTTTTTTATGGCCGTTTTTGGAGCTGTTTCTCAATGGAGTCAATGAAAACCACCTCCAAAAACGTCCCAAGTTGTGTCCTGCACTTCTTTTGATGGGCCGTCATTTTACGCGCTGTATTTTCACAGCAACGCATAAAATAAAGGCTCGTGGGAACAGAACATCGTAAAACCCATTGCAGGCAATGGACAGATGTTTGTAGGCGTATTAGGGGCGTTTTTTCAAGCGTAATTCGAGGCGTAAAACGTCTGGAAATAGGCCGTCTGAACATACCTTAATACTCTGCAGATTTTTCCGCAATTAAATCCGCTGTGGAAAATCCACAGTATTTACACTACGTCTGAACCCGGCCTTTCTACACACCAATCTCACACTGATGCTAGTAACAAAAACTGACTGACTATTAGGGCTTGTCCACACATAACAGAAATGCTGCAGAAAATTTCTGCAGCATTTCCAATAAAACGAGCAGACATTTCGCTGCGGAAAAACCGCACCATTTCCTGCATATTTTACTGCAGAAAATGGTGCGGATTTTGATGCGTTTTCATCAAGTCTGTGAGATGGTGACATCTCCTCTGAAAAACGCAGCAATTTAGTCCACGTTCCGCAGCAGGAATTGACATGCTGCGGAACGAAAAAAACGCACCACAGGTGAATTTTGGGATGGAATTTTTACACAGCTTGTGGATGAGATTTGTTAAATCACACCCACTTTGCTACTACTGTATTTTGCTGCGTATTTTCCGTCCGCAATTCCGGATGGAAAATATGCAGCAATTCCGTTATGTGCAAAAGCCCTTAGTCAAAACACCATCGGACAATTGACTTTGTAGTAGTTCTTAACGACACAAATGCCAGTCCATACTGAGTGGATGACCCCAATATAGTGTGTGGTGCTTCTCCAATGTGCGTTTCGCTTTGTCAGTAGGCATCTTCTGAGAAAGCAAAAGCGAAACGTATGTTGGGGCTTCACCACACATTATATTGGGATTATCCACGAGGTTTGCAAATCTACCATCTTTGTAATATATCTTCTTTACCTTTAGGGGGGATTCACACGAGCGTGTATTCGGTCCGTGCGGGCCACGTGGTTTTCACGCGGCACGCATGGACCAATACAAGTCTATGGGGCAGTACAGACAGTCCGTGCTTTTTGCGCAGCGTTTGTCTGCTGCGCAAAAAGCGCGACAGGTTCAATAACTCTGCGTATTTCGCGCATCACGCACCCATTGAAGTCAATTCGTGCGTGAAAACCACGCAGGTTGCACGGAAGCACTTCCGTGCGAACCGACTGAAACAGCGCACCAGCTGTCAAAAGGATGAATGTAAACAGAAAAGCACCACGTGCTTTTCTGTTTCCGAACATCCAAACGGAGTGTCTTTGCGATGAGCGAAGCCGGACAAGCGAACCGAACTTCACCGGGTTCGGCCGAACTCGTTTTGGCCGAACTAGTTTTGGCCGAACCCGGCAAAAAAATTATCGGTACGCGACGTCAGGAGATAGTCACTGTCCATGGTGCTGAAAGAGTTAAACTGTTTCAGCACCATGGACAGTGACTTCCGATCCCAATATACATGAACCTGTAGAAAAAAAAACGAAGTTCTGACTTACCGATAACTCCCGGCGTCTTCCTCCAGTCTGACCTCCCGGGATGACAATTCAGTCCAAGTGACAGCTCCAGCCAATCACAGGCCAAGCACAGGCTGCAGCGGTCACATGGACTGGCGCGTCATCCAGGGAGGTGGGGCCCGATGTCGAGAGGCGCGTCACAAAGGACGCGTCACCAAGGACGCGTCACCAAGGCACCGGCCGGGAAGTTCTCGGTAAGTACGAACTTTTTCTTTTTTTTCAACAGGTTTTTCGATATTATGTTCGGCATTCACTGTCGAGGGTGCTGAAAGAGTTAGCTCTTTCAGCACCTTGGACAGTGACGGGCGTAGACTAGCCTCATCTCTATGATGGCGGCTGCGCGAAAATCACGCAGCCGCGCATCATACACGGATGACACACGCAGCTGTCAAATGGTTTTTGGGCGCGCAAAACGCCGCGTTGTTTGCGCGCGCAAAAACGCAACGTCCGTCTGTATCTGCCCTTATTGATGTTTTTCAAATTGGTAAATTTTACTTGGTGCACTATAGAAAATCCACCACTATCTGGAAACTGTCAACAAGAAGTTTAGATGCTGCTGACGGATCTTATAATAGCTTTATTTTGATTTTGATTCTGGTTTTTGTCTCTATTTCATGATTAGGCGGTAGGTCTTTATTGAATAACTGCTCAGTAATAAATAAATGAATTATAAAAAAAAAAAAACTCAGAGTTTATATTGTTACAATATAATGTGTTATTTAGATCAATCCAAGTCATTACGAACTGTAAATAAACCAAGCACTAGGGCAGATATGTTCTCTGATGTTTCTCCATATTTTAGGAAGCTGATGAAGCTTTGTTGAGTAATCTAGAACTTCAGATTGAATCTCAGTTCCTACAAGATGACATTAATGCTGCAAAGGACCGATATAAAAAGGTAATTTATACTAACAGTACAAATTTAAAGCAAGGCCATGTTCAGATGGGTTGTGGCACATATTCCGGGGTACACTTAGGGGGCTTCCATGTACCCAAAAACTCCTTTCTAAGCCATTCAGAAGTCATGCTAATATTCTTTTTGACGCAAGTAGGGAGAGCACACTGCAAATTAATTTATTATAACATTTAATAGGAGCTGAATAAATCCCTATGCAGTGAGCTCCCCCCAGTGCTGGTTGCAGATAACTTAAATTTTACAGAAGGGGTTGTCTGGGATTAGAAAAACATAGCTGCTTTCTTCTAAAAACAGTGCCACACCTGACAACAGTTTGTGTTTGGAATTGCGGCTCAGATCCTGACACAGACTGTGGACAGGTGTGAAACTGTTTTTGGAAGAAATCCACCACATTTTTCTAATCCTGTACTAACCCTTTAACTCATTGGTTGTGTAAAGGGAAACCAGAGATTTGAGATTCTGTATAAGAAAAACTGAACTCTGACCCCTATATATATTTTTTGAGATCCATTTAGATTAAATTAGACCCGTTTATTATTGAAAATCACTAGGAATGCTAGTTGTTAATCCCTTAAACCACCTAAAAGGTTCAAGGATGTTAGATATTAACTCTTAATGACCCTAGACCACAATGGATAATGGATCAGATCATCATTGACCACTTAATTACTCTCAGCCACCAGAGATAATGGTAATTACCCGCTAAACTCCTCTAGGACCACTAGAAATTGTCACATTTGGGTGCATGGACCCACTGGGACGTACCGACTTGACGGTATGGCAGCTGGCCAACAGGATGCAGGTCACAGTCTATAGTTCGTATAGTGTACCTGTGGCAGCACGGACAGTAGCAATGACAGGCTCGGCTGGGACTTAGGCAGCAGGCAGACGTCAGGCGTGGTGTAGCAGGACAGGCGTGGAATACAGCACAGCACGACTACAGCTCAGCACGGCACTTGACCAGGTAGCACGGGATACAGGATACAGGTGCAGGAACGGGGAACACTGGGAACTGGAAAACACTAGGAGACCATTTGCTTAGAAAAACTTACAGTTCGACAACAACGCTCAGGCATGGGAGGAAGGGGCTGAGCCCTTCTAATAGGCCAGTGTGTGCATGGGCTCAATTTATAATTAAATTCAGGTGCGCACACACCCTACGGGACCTGACCGTGGTAAGCGGAAGTGAGCGCTGGTGTCTCCTGAGGAGGACTGGGGCCAGCGCTCGCAGACCCATGGCTGCGGCCGTCAGGAGGTGCCTGACGGCCCGCAGCCATGGACATGACTGAAATCTTTTAAGGATACTATGATTATTCATTGAACGCTATGCAGAAATGTGTGAGTATAGTCAGGAGGCATTTTGCCATGTCAACTTCAGGTACCAAAGTGCTTGGAAGTCTCCCTTTTGCCCCTGACATTGACTGCACACATTTCAAATTCCTTTAAACATCACCACTAGAATCCCATTTGCTAAAAAAAAAAAAAAAAAGGGAAAGCCACATAATTTCTCATTTTCATACTAGCTTATTTATGTGTAAGATTCCAAGGGGTAAGACTAATGATCATATTTTCTCCAAGTTGGAAAATATACATGATGGAAGATCAGCACAGGTCGATGTTTTTTTTCCTGGCTAATCCCATTATCTCACATACAGTAGGCTGGGTTCATGTAACTAGGTTGCAACATAGTTTCCAAATGCATTTCTTTCGTGAAAAGACTCAAAAGACAAAAGTGTAAATAAATATGGAAAGTGTTATACTTCCATTCTTGGGATTTGTTACCAGATTTTTGTTGGAATGTACCTACTATCCTATCTCTGATGATGTATGTCCTTACATTCTGATGAATATTTGTCAATACGTGTACAGACTGATAAATAACATTTACTTTTTATGTTTCACTCAACAGAACCTCATGGAAATTCAGACTTATGTTAACATATTGCAACAAATTATCCAAACGACACCTCCTGTGACTGCGATCACTGTTGGCATGTACGAGGTAATTCATGTAACCTGCACACTATATAAAATCTTCTTGTGCACACAAATTTCTTGTATTAAAGGGGTTTTCCACCTTCTGACAACTGAAGACCTATCCACCGGATAGGTCATCAGTACATGATCTGTGGGGGTCCAACATCCGGGCCCCGCACAGATCAGCTGGTCCGGTTCTGAACGTACATGCCGGAAGAAGTTGGCTCCAGCCATGGAATGGTATTGCCCGCAGGCCACCAGAGCGGCTTATCAGTGCGGGGTCTGGGTGTTGGACCCGCACCGATGATATACTGATGACCTATCTGGTGGATAGATCATCGGTTGTCAGAAGGTGGACAACCCCTTTAACAATTCATAACAATGTAAGGCTAGCATGTTAACAATATCAGGACTTTCAGACAATGAGGTAAAATTCGGAGTTAGCTAGTGCTAATCTGTTGCCCTTTAAGAGGGCTACTACATGCATTACCAAATTTAAAGCGGTTTTCCCACTTTAAGTTATCTTCTAGCATGCTATTAAGACATAACTTAAGATATGTCATAGGACCTCTCCAAGTCCTTTATTTCAATAAATTTCAGAGTCTATGTCCAAAAATCTTTAGTCCAGAAGCATTCTGAAATATTGATGCTGTAAGTAATATCACCTATTCATACAGTTGGTAATATACTGCATTTATATGTATAGTATAATAAGACAATTCAACTTTCTTATAGGTTTGTGTGGAGTCCATGCTGGGAGGAGGCCTAGTACTGAACTGCTTCCCCTGCTTGAGCGACCACCCGCAGCTATCACTAGGGGGAGCTCACTGCAAACAGATTTATACAGCTCCTTTGGAGTTAATACTAACTGTGTAAATCCATATGCAGTTAGCTCACCCTAGTGGTGACTGTATGTATCCAGAATTATATCATTTATACAGTAAGAAAAACAGAGCTGCCCTGTACAGACATTAAGAAATTAATCTGTACAGAAATTTGGCACTAAGAAGAATATAAATAAAGATATTGATAAAGAGGGTCTTAGTTAGGGTGTAAGGCCTCATGCACATGGCCGTGCCCGTAATCTGGCACGGCCGTGTGCTTTCCTCGGGCACGGACGGCCGCTGGTGCCCGAGGAAAGCCATCCGCATTTTCGGCCTGTGCTCCCATATAAAGTATGGGAGCATGGTCCGTTTAAAGCAAAAAATAGGACATGTCCTATCTATTGCGGAGGCTTTATACAGCCCGGACACCTTCCCGCAAATATATGGCAAGGAATCCGTGGTCAATAGAAATTAATGTAATAGCGGGGAAAGCCTGCAACAGAAAACCAGAGATTCTGCAGCATAAATTGAGATGCTGCGGATTAAAAAACTGCACCCACAAACAATTTATGAACAGTTCTTCAGGAGTTTTTTTATGCAGCATGTGAATGAGATTTGTCATCCACTTTGCTGCTACTGTAATACGCTGTGGATTTTCCGCAATGAAATCCATAGCGGAAAATCTGCAGTGTTTACGCCACTTATGAACCTGGCCTAAAAGTAACATTGCCAAGTGTTGAAAAAACAATCTAGCTCCGAGTGCCTTTGCCCAAAGCTTTACATTAGACCACCAGTATCACACTAAAGCCACATTAAAGTGAGAGATCTTAGATACTTTATTAGCAGCTACAGATATGTCCACCCCTTACCTTTGCTTGAAGTTCGTTAAGGACTCCAATTTCTCATTAAGGCAATTCAATACAATACTGTGACATGCTAGCAAAACCCTTGACAGGCTGCAATTTATACCACCACCACTGGGTGGCCACACAAAGACACATATAGCATAGACATCTCGTGACATCTCGTGACATCTCGTGACAGAGTGTCGCAAAATCATGTTTTTTGAGATAAAAAGAAAGTTAAGAAGGACACATCTATAAATAAATGACGATAGATAATGAAGCTTTTTTTTTTTTGCATCCAATTCCTCAACATTTTTTTTTACAATACTACATTTTATTATTGGCTTCTCCAATTCCTAGAACTGCAGATTTAGTTTATTCTTGAATCATTCTTTTCTCTTTTTGGCTTTAGGAAAAATTGATTTCTGAAAGAAGAATTCCTATACTGCAAAGCCAACTTGAGGAATATAAGAGTGTCTTGTGTCAGCTACAGGCGCAGAAGGTTAAACTGCAGTCTGAGGTAAGATCATCTGTAAAACATGGTTTCCACTGCTATGATTGTATGCTCTTGCCGAATTCACTTGCATGTTTAAAACAGAAACAATTTGTAGGTGTGGTCTACATCTCACCACGTTTATTTTGTTTTAATTATAACCATTTTGTAAAACTGGGGAATTGTTTCTCAATTACATGGCCCCAAAATTCCATTATAAACTTTGAAAGAAGAAAGACCTTACATGTATATTTCATTAAATGCAAATTGCAAATTTAGTGCAATAATCAACCCCCTAATGGCAACAAAGGTAACTACATCCTATCAGTTTTTCATCAAAAACAACAAACTGTATGTGCCTTAGGGGGGATTCACACGAACGTGTATTCGGTCCGTGCGGGCCGCGTGGTTTTCACGCGCCACGCAAAGACCAATACAAGTCTATGGGGCAGTGTAGACAGTCCGTGCTTTTTGCGCAGCGTTTGTCTGCTGCGCAAAAAACGCGACAGGTTCAATATCTCCACGTATTTCGCGCATCACGCACCCATTGAAGTCAATGGGTGCATGAAAACCACGCAGGTTGCACGGAAGCACTTCCGTGCGAACCGACTGAAACAGCGCACCAGCTGTCAAAAGGATGAATGTAAACAGAAAAGCACCACGTGCTTTTCTGTTTCCAAACATCCAAATGGAGTGTCTTTGAGATGAGCGAACCCGGACAATCGAACCGAACTTCACCGGGTTCGGCCGAATCGTTTTGGCCGAACCCGGCAAAAAAATTATCGGTACGCGACGTCAGGAGATAGTCACTGTCCAGGGTGCTGAAAGAGTTAAACCGTTTCAGCACCATGGACAGTGACTACCGATCCCAATAAACATGAACGTGTAAAAAAAAACGAAGTTCTCACTTACCGATAACTCCCGGCTTCTTCCTCCAGTCTGACCTCCCGGGATGACAATTCAGTCCAAGTGACAGCTCCAGCCAATCACAGGCCAAGCACAGGCTGCAGCGGTCACATGGACTTCCGCGTCATCCAGGGAGGTGGGGCCCGATGTCAAGAGAGGCGCGTCACCAAGTACGCGTCACAAAGGACGCGTCACCAAGGCAACGGCCGGGAAGTTCTCGGTAAGTACGAACTTTTTCTTTTTTTTTAACAGGTTGCTGTCTATTGTGTTCGGCATTCACTGTCGAGGGTGCTGAAAGAGTTACTGCCGATCAGTTAGCTCTTTCAGCACCTTGGACAGTGACGGGCGTCGACTAGCCTCATCTCTATAATGGCGGCTGCGCGAAAATCACGCAGCCGCGCATCATACACGGATGACACACGCAGCTGTCAAATGGTTTTTGCGCGCGCAAAACGCTGCATTGTTTGCGCGCGCAAAAACGCAACGTCCGTCTGTATCTGCCCTTAATCTGTGTTCACATCACCGTCGCCTTCCGCTGAGGGGTTCCGTCGGGTTAACCCCACAGCGGAAAGGCAAACGGAAACCTCAGCTTCCGTTTCCCCCTCCATTGAACTCACACTTACACATGCAATGATAGGCGCTGTCTCATCAGAGATTATGCCCCCTAGGGATAGAGCAACATTATATTATCTGTTGTAACTTAAAGGGAGTCTGTCACCAGATGTCCGTATTGAACTACCAACAGGCTATTATAGATTAGGCTAACCTGATTCTGACGTGTATTATGTTTTTCCATAGAGTGCCTCCTTTAAAGAGAAAAAGCTTTTATTACATTTATGCAAATTAGCATTTTGGAGCAACGAGGGCGTCACCGTTGCTCCAAAATGCTCTCTCTTCATTGCCCAGTTCAACCCCCCACCCTCCCTGCTTCCTTTGATTGACAGGGGCCAGGCAGTGTACTAGGCGAGTTCACGCCTGACCCGTAGTGTAGTGAACGCGCACGCATCCCTACATCCTAATCGGTGCATGCGCAGTAGTGGCGATTATAACAATGAGCATAAAAATTACACTGTGCATGCACCGATTAGAATATGGCGCATGCACAGTACAGCCTTTAAGTCACCGTTCTAATCGCCGATTCTGATATAGGGACGCGCGCGCATACACTACACTACGCGGCCATGTGTGAACTCGCCTAGTATGCTGCCTGGCCCCTGTCAATCAAAGGAAGCAGGGAGGGAGGTTGAACTGGTGAATGACGAGAGAGCATTTTGGAGCAACGGTGACGCCCTCGTTTCTACAAAATGATCGTTTACATAAATGTAATAAAAGTTTTTTCTCTTTAAAAGAGGCACTCTGTGGAAAGACATAATATAAGTCCGAAACAGGTTAGCCTAATCTATAATAGCCTGTTGGTAGTTCAATATGGACATCTGGTGACAGGCTCCCTTTAACCCCTTTGCGCACCCAGACATGTTATTACGTCTGGGGGGTGATGTTTGGAGCGTGCTCGTGCGCTGAGCGAGCTTCATATGCTGCGGGTATCTGCTCTATTTTACAGCGGACACTGGGGACTAACAGCTAGGAGCAGCGATTGCACTGTTCCTGGCTGTTTAACCCCTCAAATGCTGTGTTCAATCGCGACCGCAGCATCTGAAGCGTTGAAAAGAGGGTGGTGGCCCCCTCCGACAGCTCAACGCCCCGCCGCAATGAGATCGGGGGTAATGACGGTTGTCATGGCAGCCCAGGGGCCTAATGAAGGCTCCCAGGGCTGCCTTCACTCTGGCACTGCTAAATCCTGCCTGTGGAAGGGCTTAACAGAAGCCTGTAAAAATGACAATATACTGCAATACGTTAGTAATGCAGTGTATAGTACCAGCGAGCTAACGATCGCTGGTTCAAGCCCTGTAGGGGGCTTATAAAGTTTGTAAAAAAAAAGTGAAAAAAAGTTTTTAGTAGTGAAAAAAAAATTATTAAAAGTTCAAAAAAAAACCTTTTCCCATTTTCCCCCCTATAGTTATGTAATAAAGAAAAAAGTAAATAAAATTGGTATCACTGCGTCCGTAAAAGTCTAAACTGTTACAATATAGCATTATTTAATGCGCACGGTGAGCCCCCACACCAAAATAAAAATGTTATGGCTCTTGGAATGCGGGGAGTGAAAAACGAAAATGAAAAATCAAAGTATTTCTTTGTCACAAAGGGGTTGATATTTCCAGAATAATAGGACAGGAGCAAGGGATACAAATAAATTTTGCCTTTTATTTATTTTTTACGCTGTTCTCTGGTCAACATTTGCTGTACAGGTTGTCACACACACACACACACACACACACACACACACACACACACACACACACGTATGTATATATTTATATATTGTGTGATTTAGTGTGATATTATATAGCATTTACCTGCTCCATATCTTACAACATGTGCAAATTGGGAATTTGCAACCAACTAGCTACTACTTTAGCCAATAATATTTTTTGGACTGCCGAGCCACCCGCAGATATCTCACTGATTATACCACACTACTACTGATTGAATCACATTTGGGATGCATTTATGCGGGGGAAAAAAGGTTTATTAGGGTACAGTTCTATAGGTTCGTCCTTTTCAAAGCGAGTGTTTAACTCCACTCTTCTGAGACTGGAACCATTCCATGTCTTGCTGGTGTGGTGAGTTAAAACTCATACTATTTTCTCTGACTGCCCAAGCACCTGCTATTGATATTTTTTTATCTAAAAATTTGGGTGGTGACTGTACCAATAAGCATATGGTGTTTGTATTATAAATAGAGACGTGCAAATTTTTTCTACACAAATCAAATTAGGTGAAATCCAAAACTTTTGGCTGAGCGCCATTTTACTGTTTAGAGAAAGTATTACTTGAACTCGGGTGGGCCTACCTATAAGGCCCTGCAGGTAGTCTTCCCAAAATGCACCAGTTATTTATCCATAGCCATATACAGTGAAGGAAATAAGTATTTGATCCCTTGCTGATTTTGTAAGTTTGCCCACTGTCAAAGTCATGAACAGTCTAGAATTTTTAGGCTAGGTTAATTTTACCAGTGAGAGATAGATTATATTTAAAAAAAAAACAGAAAATCACATTGTCAAAATTATATATATTTATTTGCATTGTGCACAGAGAAATAAGTATTTGATCCCCTACCAACCATTAAGAGTTCAGCCTCCTCCAGACCAGTTACACGCTCCAAATCAACTTGGTGCCTGCATTAAAGAGAGCTGTCTTAAATGGTCACCTGTATAAAAGACTCCTGTCCACAGACTCAATTAATCAGTCTGACTCTAACCTCTCCAACATGGGCAAGACCAAAGAGCTTTCTAAGGATGTCAGGGAAAAGATCATAGACCTGCACAAGGCTGGAATGGGCTACAAAACCATAAGTAAGACGCTGGGTGAGAAGGAGACAACTGTTGGTGCAATAGTAAGAAAATGGAAGACACAAAATTACTGTCAATCGACATCGATCTGGGGCTCCATGAAAAATCTCACCTCGTGGGGTATCCTTGATCCTGAGGAAGGTGAGAGCTCAGCCTAAAACTAAATGGGGGGAACTTGTTAATGATCTCAAGGCAGCTGGGACCACAGTCACCAAGAAAACCATTGGTAACACATTACGCCGTAATGGATTAAAATCCTACAGTGCCCGCAAGGTCCCCCTGCTCAAGAAGGCACATGTACAGGCCCGTCTGAAGTTTGCAAATGAACATCTGGATGATTCTGAGAGTGATTGGGAGAAGGTGCTGTGGTCAGATGAGACTAAAATTGAGCTCTTTGGCATTAACTCAACTCGCCGTGTTTGGAGGAAGAGAAATGCTGCCTATGACCCAAAGAACACCGTCCCCACTGTCAAGCATGGAGGTGGAAACATTAAGTTTTGGGGGTGTTTCTCTGCTAAGGGCACAGGACTACTTCACCGCATCAATGGGAGAATGGATGGAGCCATGTACCGTCAAATCCTGAGTGACAACCTCCTTCCCTCCACCAGGACATTAAAAATGGCTCGTGGCTGGGTCTTCCAGCATGACAATGACCCGAAACATACAGCCAAGGCAACAAAGGAGTGGCTCAAAAAGAAGCACATTAAGGTCATGGAGTGGCCTAGCCTTTCTCCAGACTTTAATCCCATCGAAAACTTATGGAGGGAGCTGAAGATCCGAGTTGCCAAGCGACAGCTTCGAAATCTTAATGATTTACAGATGATCTGCAAAGAGGAGTGGGCCAAAATTCCATCTAACATGTGTGCAAACCTCATCATCAACTACAAAAAACTTCTGACTGCTGTGCTTGCCAACAAGGGTATTGCCACCAAGTATTAAGTCTTGTTTGCCAAAGGGATCAAATACTTATTTCTTTGTGCACAATGCAAATAAATATATATAATTTTAACTATGTGATTTTTTTTTGATTTTTTTTTTAGATAATCTATCTCTCACTGGTAAAATTAACCTAGCCTAAAAATTCTAGACTGTTCATGTCTTTGACAGTGGGCAAACTTACAAAATCAGCAAGGGATCAAATACTTATTTCCTTCACTGTATGTTTCCATCACTTTGACATTACTAATGCTGGTTTGACAATTAAGGAGCTTGTAAGGGCTTGGATACAGTCTTAGAAGATATCACAAATTCAGACAGGACTTTTCAGGGCAATTGGGGCACTAGCAATTTATTTGGGCCGAATTGAATCAGACAGTCAAAATTCGCTGATCTATAATCATTAAAGGGGTTTTCCAATCAGGAACATTTATGACATTTCCACAGGATATGTCATAAATGTCCCTGATGGGAAAACCCCTTTAAGTATATTTTAATAATTTAATTATTGAAAGTTACTTTTTACAAGGATCTTTTTCTTCTGTGATTTAGCATTGATATTTGCCCTAGGTTATACTACACAAATGTCATTGATCAGTGATGGACCATAGGCAGATGACATTGGGATTTTTGCCACGGATTAGCCCCATTGTAATTTAATGAAGCGAATCCGCTGCTTTTCAGTGTGGAATCCGCAGCAATAACGAAGACGTTGCAGATTTTAAATCCACAGCGCGTTCATTATTCTGCACGGATATTTTTCGGAGAAAGTGATACAGTAAATCCTGAACGTGAGAACATAACCTAAAGTGCTGGATGATTTTTTTCAATGTGTAAGGTGTCTACTTTCATAAAATATATGGGTTTGGTGATATGTTATGATTTTTTTTATTTTATAATTTAAGTTTTATGTGTGTATGTAAAGGTGTGAAAATTGTTGTTTCAGCAAAAGGGTTTTATTGTATTTTTTTTATAACGACTTTTGTATTATTTTTATTACTTTATTGAAGCAATAATATTAACTAAACCTGTACATATCATGAAAAGTTAATACATATTTCCTCAGAATAAAATTGTTTTGGCTTGCGCTATAGCTTTATCCATATTCTCTATAGTGGTCACTGTACAAGAAGAAGAGGTTGATAAGTTGTAACTAAAAACTGGGAAAGAAAATAAATCGTTTTAGTGCATTATAATCTATGCACTGCTGCCATCTAGTGTTGTATCTTAGGTAATGCAATCTGAACAAGGTCCCATAGCCAAACCTGTTGCTTTTATTAGGGTATCTTAAAAATGTAACCCCTTCCCACTCAATGATGTGCTATTACACCATTGGGAACCATGCAGTTCTCGCAAACTGACATAATATTCCTGTACGTCACAGTGATGACGTGAACACAGGAGCTGTGCCATCACTTGCAGGGTGCTGGCTGTATTATACAGCTGACACCCCTCTCTTATGGATCAGAGATTATTGACTACGGCATCTAAGTGGTTAAAGTGTATTAAAAAGGATTAAAAGACTATGCTTGTTGTAAAAGCTTCACTAAAGTAAGATTTATAAATAAATACGTAAATGTGCTCTGGTATGTTACAGTGAAATGCCATATTCAGTTGATTATTTTTTTTCCAGTAACACACCTCTTCACCCAAGTGAAGCTTATGGCACTAATAATAATAATAATAATAATAATAACAATAAGGGTCAGTTCACACAGAGTTAAAATCAGTTCCATTTTTCTTTAGGGTATGTTCACACGCTGAGAGGCAGTTACGTGTGAAAAGACAGACTGTTTACAGCTGCCTCGTTTCACACGTCAAAGCTCCTCCTCGTAATTTACGAGGCGTCTGAGACGCTCGTAAACCTTGAGCCGTGCTTCATTGATTTCAATGAAGAACGGCTCAAATTACGTGGCAAAGAAGTGCCCTGCACTTCTTTGCCGAGGCAGTCAATTTACGCGTCGTCGTTTGACAGCTGTCAAACGACGACGCGTAAATAACAGGTCGTCTGCACAGTACGTCGGCAAACCCATTCAAATGAATGGGCAGATGTTTGCCGACGTATTGTAGCCCTATTTTCAGACGTAAAACGAGGCATAATACGCCTCGTATACGTCTGAAATTTGGCCGTGTGAACATACCCTTAAAGTGGTTTTGTACCACATGCGGTTTTTGACGCGTCTTTTTTAAAAAAACTTATAAAAAATAACGTCAAAAGACGCAGAGGCCATTCGCGGTGTTTTTTTCAGTCTCCAATTGATTTCAATGGAGATTTTAAGGCGGAAAAAAACTCAATAAAGGTCATGTCGATTATTTTTACCGCGAGCAGACAAAAAACGGTCAGGAAAAAAGACGCCTCTGACGGAGTTTTGGGGCATTTTTTGCCACTGATTCGAACGCGGTTTCCGCATCAAAGTCAGCACCAAAAAAAACTCAGTGTGAACAGGGCGAAGAAGAAGAAGGGTTTCCTTTTGGATAGGGTTCATTATGTAATCAACTCACTGCTTTGAGGATGATAAACTGCAACTAAGAGCAATTTAGCATTTTACAGGATAGATTAGAGGATCTTAAGGGGACGTCCACACACAGGTTAAACACTGCGGAATGTCGAACTCGATTTTCTGTGTGGAAATTCTGCAGCATTTTCGCAAGAGAAATGAACATGCTGCAGATATAGGATCTGTACTGTCAATTTCCAAACTTCTTTTCTGCATATTTTTTCTGCAGCGTGTGGATGATATTTGTTGAAATCTTATCCATTTTGCTGCTACTGTAATACGCTGCAGATTTTCCACAATGAAATCCGTTGCAGAAAATCCGCAGCTAATCCGCCCCTTGTAAACATACCTTAATGACGTTCTGTACACATGTCATATTCTCTTTTCATTTCTGTTGAGATTCGATTCCTCGTATAATGATTTATAACTAACATAGCTTAATATTGAGTGGTGATTACATGGTGACACTGTATACTTATGGGCATTCATATAAACCCCGGCTTCTCACCCTGTGGTGTGATATGCAATGTTGCCTCTAAGGGTATGTGCACACGACCTCTTTTCAGACGTAATGAAGGCGTTTTACGCCTCGAATTATGCCTGAAAAACTCCAATACGTCGACAAACATCTGCCCATTGCTTGCAATGGGTCTTACGATGTTCTGTGCAGACGAGCTGTCATTTTACGCATCGCTGTCAAAATACGGCGCATAAAATGACGGCTCATCAAAAGAAGTGCAGGACACTTCTTGGGACGTTTTTGGAGCCGTTTTCTCATAGACTCTGAAAACAGCTCCAAAAACGCAGCGAAAACACTGCGAAAAACGCAGCGAAATACGCGAGTTGCTCAAAAAATGTCTGAAAATAAGGGGCTGTTTTCCCTTGAAACAGCTCCGTATTTTGAGACGTTTTTGACTTTGCGTGTGAACATACCCAAAGTCTTGGCAGCTCCTGAGCGGGGCAGTTGGAGAGCAGGGCGAGTCTCCATCAATGGTGGGCGATCTGATGATCAACAGTAATACCCCCAGTAAACGCTAATATAGCGACTAAATAAGAGAATAAGAAAACTTATTTTAAATTAGTTTTAATTACTTTTTTAAATACTATAATATTACAAGTCCAGTAGTAAAATAGACGACAGTTATAAAGACCAATTATAGGCATCAATGAAAGAATCCCTCATTACACCACTGTCCCTATAGATAGCGCCACACTGTCCCTGTAGATCATGCCAGACACATCCCCCCTGTAGATCCTGCCACACAGACCCCCCCTGTAGATCCTGCCACACAGAGCCCCCTGTAGATAATGCTACACAGACCCCCCCTGTAGATAGTGCCACACAGACCCCCCCTGTAAATAGTGCCACACAGAGCCCCCTGTAGATAATGCTACACAGACCCCCCTGTAGATAGTGCCACACAGACCCCCCTGTAGATAGTGCCACACAGACCCCGCTGAGGATAGTGGCACACAGACCCCCCCCCCCCCTGTAGATAGTGCTACCCAGCCCCACTCCTCCCCTTGTGTATATAGTGCTACACAGCCCTCACTCCCCTTGTATATAGTGCTACACTGGCCCTCTTCTCCCCTTGTGTATATAGTGTTACACAGCAATTCCCCCCTGTATATAGCGCTACACAGCCCCACTCCTCCCCTTGTGTATATAGTGTTACACAACAATTCCCCCCCCCTGTATATAGTGCTACACAGCTCAAATCCACCCCTTGCATATCTTAAAAAAAGATTGTACTTACCTTGCCCCATTCCCACGACAGACGGAGCGCTACACTGCCTCTCCGGCGGGACACATGCGCAGACTGGCGTGATGTGACATCATCACGCCGGCCTGCGCGACTCCCAGTGCCTTATATGCTGCAGGCTTAGCGTGGCCTGCAGCCTATAGTATTCATTTGTATGTGTGTCCTGAGGATGCACATACAAGTGAATGTGGCTGTCGCTAGCACTGGAGCAGCCTCTGGTGCTAGCGACGCCACTGCATCTGCCCGCCACCCGTGACAGTGTGCGGGCTTTAAACTTTAGTGAGCGGGTGGACTGTGGAAAGTGCGCGGCCGCACAACCGCGCACCTTATAGGGAACACTGGTGATATGTACACCCCATGTCTCTTCTGTGGTTCTAGCAGGCGCAGAACAGTGTGTGATCATAGGCTTGGGTGTACTGATATGTCATCTATTATACATATAGGTAGGCTCTTCTTTACCGGGGGCAAAAGATTACGTTTGCTGCCCTAGCTCTAGAAATACCCTGGACCCCTTTTTGGTACCCCCTTGCACCCAGCACTCCGGGCACTTACCCCACAGGCCTCCATATCCATGCCCCTCTTATATAAATAGCGGGTACTCAGCTTAGAAATATTGAGAAACACTGACATAGACTAAAATTTAGATTTGAAATGTCAAAGTGGTCAATTTAGCGGTCATGTCTATAGTGCCGCTACAGTATATAAACAGAAAAAAGTTTTCTACAGAAGAACCAGGTAACAGTCTACCCCAACAGTTGTCTCTACATGTTACCCTATTTTCTGATAGCTATTTACTAACCAGCAGAGGGCGCCTCATTAATATACTGTAATGCGATTTTTCATTGGAGGTCTGTTACAAGAAGAGATAGTGGGCACCAGGGTGTGATTGTTTTCTTCCTATCTTCTTTTAGATCTATATTTATTCTTTACATTTTACTGCAAGTTTATCAGTTATATTAAATTAATTATTGAGCAAAGATGATTTATCACTGACTGAATAGAAATTATTTATTTTTACCATAGACTTCCATGCTAGAACAAGCTATTAAAAACACCCAGGAAAGCTATGATGATGAGATACAGTTGTACAATGAACAGATAGAAGTGCTTAGGAAAGGAATTGAAGAAGCCGAAAAGAATTTGGAGAAGTGCACAAATGATTGTCGTCAGCTGGTAATATACCAGCAATCCTTGGAAAATGAATTGGAGAGATATAAGCGCATTATTGAGAATGAAGATAACAGGTAAATGAACATAACTGACTATAGTAAAATAAATAAATAAATAAATAAATAAATAAATACATCAGACTGGTAGGTCTATTGTACTGCCTGACCAAGATAAGCAGTGTGTACATTGACAATAGTAAAGTGAATTGTGTACAGATTACGGAAATGGGTAAAGAGTACAGGGTTTTTGGGGATAGAGTGTTGATCTCATCAGGGTTGGATCAAGGTTGGTGGACAAAAAATGGTAGTATTGGCCCCTTTTGGCAGAAAAATTCTCCAGCAGGTGTTTCATTTAAATGTCTACCAATCTCTCATATTGAGTGGGAGAACAGTATTCCCATACCCTGGTGCGTTTTGAGTTTCCTTTTTAAACCACAGTAAAATATTTCACTGTGATTTTTATACAGGTAAAAAATTGTGCCAAAATCTCAGCAAAATTACTGCAAAAACAGTACCAAAAATAGCACGTGTCAATAAAGTCTTAGGGTCCCCTTACATGGCCCGACATGGGCCGTGTAAATGAGCGCCGATAAACGAGACAGCTCATTGAACGACGCTTGTTTTCTCCTTTCACAAGGAGCTATGTATGGGGTCGAGCGCTCGTTACTTCGATCGCTCATCCCCATACATTTCCATCATGTCAGCAGCCCGTCTCCCTGTTTACACAGGTAGATGTGCTGCCGACAACGATAGTATACGTTGCTGCATAAACTATGAATGAGCGTTTGCTTGTTCATTCGCTGATTGTTGCCCTCTTTACACATGGCAATGATAGGGAACGAGCATTCAGTGAACGCTTGTTTGCCCGATAATTGGTCCATGTAAAAGGGCCTTTAGGCTTCATGCACACAAGCTTATTTGGGATCTGTATAGTGTTAATGCATTTCAATGGGGCCACGCGTGACAGTGTATCAAAATATGGCTGTATGAGCATAAAAAAATAGCAGTATGCTCCAATGCCATAGAACAGGCTGAGTTCTCTACTAGAAGCACTTTTTTCATCGCTCCTAGAGGAAAACTTAATCTATGAAATGCAGACTTACATGTTGCTTAAGTGGCTGTCAATACGGTCTCCAATAGGCAATAGGCTGTGTACATGAGGTCGAGGGCATTTATATGTAAATAAGACAACATGTTAACAATCCTCCCTTAGTTGAGATTATTAATCCAGAGTGCATTGGTTATTTACATAAACCATAATTTAAAAAATTCATTAATGATCCTTCAATAGCCGTTAGCTTGGCTGGTTGTGGTTTCCAGACAGCAGCCAACTGTTTGACAATTCCGGGGACCGGAAGTCTAGGGGCACAGTCTTCTTTCATATCATGTGACTGACCCCGCGATGGGGGACCGGAATGTGTATTAGCAAGTGTACTCATTCTGTAGTGAGTAAACTGCTAATACTTTTCGGTCCCTACATAACCCCTTTAACAACTGGTGATAAAATATTTCCACAGGAGGAGTTATAGTCACATTTCTCTTTGATTCTCTTCTCTTAGACTGAACTCTGCAATAGTTGGAACCCCGATCACACTCTTTATGCAAAGTTACAAAACTTCTCAGCTATCACCCACAAGAGGCAAAGGTAACGCTATTTAGAAAAATACAATTTGCCTGCACCTTGGCATGGAGCATTAGGGTATGCGCCAGTGCTAATTTATACCAATGTATTTGTTTATCATGTGTTTGCTGCTGTTCCAGAGTAATAAAGCAGATGCCACAGTTTTCCTTTCACCTCACCTTGTTCTCACCGGCATGTTTCTTTACATTTTATTTATCATATGGAATTGTACTCTTTTTTTTTTTGTCTCATTAAGCCAGTTTTCATGGAATTTTACCAAGGAGTAAGAAAGTCTTAGGAATAATTCTTCAAAAGGGTTGTCCGGGATTAAAAAAAAAAAAAAAGAAGTTTTTCTTCATTCCAGAAACAGCGCCACTCTTTTCCATGGGCTGTGTCTGGTATTGCAGCTTATTCCCATTTACGTGAAAGAGGTTGATCTGTGATACCAGGTACAGCCCACGGACAAGAATGACACAAACATAAGTAGAGTTTTAATGTGGAAGCTGCTAAAATAATACATTCTAAGAGGGATGAACAGGGACAGAACCCCTCCTGAATATTCATGTGCAGCCATTTTGATTACAAAACGCAGGTGCAATTTAGGAGGATCACAGTATAAGAAGATAATAGCCCTCAGTTGCAGGATATATTTATCATATACTTCTAAAATGATTGGTCTGAACACACCCAAAGAGTATTTTGATGACTTTAATTGATTTCCTTTGAAATTGGCCCAAGTGCATGTGCTTGAGATGAAGAGATTATACTATAAACCCTAAAAGGGACAAGGACTAACGGGGTACATTCTGTGTACTGTGGTTATATACATACTGGGCAATGATAATATCCATATACTGTAATGTATTAATCAATAATAAGTAAATATTGTACATATTGCTCATTTCAGATATCACTCTAGCTATACAAGATATTGCTACAGCAAAACCAAGGCAAAAGGGTGTGCCGAGGAAGTCCTCCAGGAGAAAAGAACTACCAATGGATAAAAGTGATGTTAGTAATGAGGACAAAGTTGTGGAGAGAAAACAAGAGCGTTTAGAGAAGAAACAAACAGAAATGAAAAATAATAATGCTGAGTGTGGTTTACATGAGAGAGACGTAGAAATGTTAGAACATGACTTTTCTCCAGAGGATGTACCAGATGGAGCACAGATAAGTAAAGCATTTGATAAACTATGTAATATAGTACGAGATAGAATAAGAGGGTACAAGAGACCAGACCCTTCTCCAGATTTCTTCACCAAGGGCCGTTATGTTCTGGTAACAGGTGAATCAAGTTATATAGACACCTTCTTCTGTTCCTCCACTCCTCAAACCGGAGGTAGGGTAACTGTTAGCATTATCCCCGACATAGTACCAGGTGATGATATTGTACTACCAATCCCAGAATTACCTGAGCCTTCTGAACCATCAGAGAGTGAAGATGATGATGCCTGCTCTGAAGGGAAAAAAGAAGATAAACCAGAAATTGATGATACACCTAAAGAAGATGATAAGGGAAAGAAGCAAAACGGTAAAGAACCAGAGGCTAAAGATGATACTAAAAAGCCACCAGATGTTACTACACCGGATGATACACATCATGGGTCTAGAAGTTCTGGAAGTTCTGGATCTTCTGGAAATTCCAATTCAGATACAGTTAAGACTCAGAGATTGAGTAGATGTCGAAATGATGACAAAGAAGACAAGTGTCTACTACCCTTTAGGGCGAAAAACTTCCCAAGCTCTTTGAGTTATGAAAAGGTTGAAGTGGTAGAATCAATTGAGAAGATTACAGATGATAAAACTAAGAGTTATGAAGAAACAGCAATGATTGTGGAGACCATGATTGAAAAGACAAGAAAAAAATAATATCATGGAATGATTCAGTAGACTAAATTAAGATACTTTAGTGTCTCAGAACATGTTTTATTGATTTTTTAGCTATAGGACATATTTACGGTTAAGTACACTACTTTGCATGCAGATAGATGATGCATTTGACATTCATTATATAATATTAAGGTTCTAGAAAGAAAAAAAATAGTTGACAACTTGTAGCAGGTGTAAGTGATTTTATTGTATTTTAGAATCTTTCATATCTGCGGACAGTTGGTGAAAAGCCCAATCTCTACATAATCATGTCCGTGATATTTCATTGCTCTGTGATTTTGGCTTGCTACATCTGGCTACTTTGCTTCGAAATAAAGACTTGGCTACTGAAGCATCAATTACAAATGTGTGGATATCTTTATTACATATTTTCCTTCTGATCCTAATACAGGACTACATCTGTTCATCTAAAACTAAAAGTCATCCAACTATAGTATTTTATGGGTTTTATTTTTTGGCATGCTATATGAAAAAGTCACATGATATTATTCCTAAGGTTTCTCTACTTTTACATATATACACTATTCTTTGGGGTGCACGTATTTATACCATTTGCTTGCACATATTTGATAGGCCCTTCTCTACTATTTTATTCTGCACGTTCAACTACTGAAATATCTATTTGCAGCTTCATTTATTCTTCCGATCACAACGCAGTTTTTATATAGTGCTGCTCTTAGTATATTTCTTACTCACATTATTCTTTTATCTACAACTCCAAACTTATGATTAAGAAATAGAAACTTATTGAAAAACACAAACAGTTGGTCAAACACGGGTTGATTTTGCAACAGAAATACTGCAGAAAATTTGCAACGAATTTGCTACGTGTGTGGGTACCCTTATAGCAACGCTTCTAGGGGAGAGTGCTTCCGTAATGTATCATTCCATGGAGCACGCCAAATTTATTTTCTGTCAGATTCACATGGAATTCAACAGAAGAAATCACTGAATGCCTGCCCCCATGTACGAAGGTACAGTAGGGCAACATCGTAGACTACTGATGGTGTCGTACTAAGGCTCTTTATAACTCAGAGGTTGTAAAGAGCCATAATACAGTAGTGTGCATGAGCCCCATGGCAGCGCTGTGTACATGGACCTACTGTGGCACCCATGAGTCCCTACTGATCTGTATTATAGTTGATAAACTGTCAGTATGTTCAATCACTAACATAGAGACAGTTTTACCACAATTTTTGCAAAAATGGCCAGCACAACAGAAAAATGTTGATATCTCTGTAAGTATAATAAACATAATTACTGAACATTTCATATCACTCAAACTTCTGATTAAAAAAATGTATGGCCATTTTTATGTTTTGGGTGGAATTCCTCTTTAAGATATAGCCATCTCCATAATCCATTCAAACCAGTCATCATTTCACAAATCTATCCATGTCTATGGAGATTGCACAGCTTTTGGCTTCAACATTTAGGACTACTTGCAGGTACATTGATCTTTGTGACTCTTGGGGCACGGCCAGACGTGGCAGAGTTTTTCCGCTGCAAATGTTGGCGCAGATTTGGGGCATTTACGCAAGGAATCTGCACCAACATTTGCATATTTGACAGGTAATTCAGACGTTGCAGAAAAGACAGCGGACTTGCCACAGATTTCAGTTTTTGCAATGCAAAGGCTGAAATCCGCAGTGAAATTCCGCTTCTTCTCCGCAACAGACAGTGCATGCTGCGGAGGGAAAATTCTGCACTGCAGCCTATGGTCCGTAGCGGCGTTTTCCGCAACGTCTGAACTAACTTGCCTAAAAATGTATTGAAAGAACTCTAAAAAACGGCCGCTGGAGAATTCCACTGCGGACTGTCCGCAACGGAATTCCACAGCAATTCCGCAACGTCTGGCCGTGCCCTTGTAGTAGAAATCTTTAATCTCATTAAGAGATATCCTGCACACACAGATCTACATATATATATATATATATATATATATATATATATATATATACACCAGTAGAAAGACAGCAGCACTCTGTTTCCAAGTACGTGATCAAGTAATGAAGGGTGCCAGCTGATAGTCCCGATCCAAAGACCATACACATATCCAAAAAGAAAATTCAGCAGCACTCCGATGATCCAGATGAAAAAGTGAAGTTTATTGTGCCAACATGGCAAATGCAACGTTTCCGTCCCACCTTGGGACCTTTTTCAAGCATATAATAAACGTCACTTTTTCATCTGGATCATCGGAGTGCTGCTGAACTTTCTTTTTGGATATATATATATATATATATATATATATATATATATATATATATACATATATATATATATATATATATATATATATATATATATATATATATATACACTACCGTTCAAAAGTTTGGGGTCACCCAGACAATTTTGTGTTTTCCATGAAAACTCACACATATATTTATCAAATGAGTTGCAAAATGACTAGAAAATATAGTCAAGACATTGACAAGGTTAGAAATAATGATTTTTATTTGAAATAATAATTTTCTCCTTCAAACTTTGCTTTCGTCAAAGAATGCTCCATTTGCAGCAATTACAGCATTGCAGACCTTTGGCATTCTAGCTGTTAATTTGCTGAGGTAATCGGGAGAAATTTCACCCCATGCTTCCAGAAGCCCCTCCCACAAGTTGGATTGGCTTGATGGGCACTTCTTGCGTACCATACGGTCAAGCTGCTCCCACAACAGCTCTATGGGGTTGAGATCTGGTGACTGCGCTGGCCACTCCATTACAGATAGAATACCAGCTTCTTCCCTAAATAGTTCTTGCATAATTTGGAGGTGTGCTTTGGGACATTGTCCCGTTGTAGGATGAAATTGGCTCCAATCAAGCGCTGTCCACAGGGTATGGCATGGCGTTGCAAAATGGAGTGATAGCCTTCCTTATTCAAAATGCCTTTTACCTTGTACAAATCTCCCACTTTACCAGCACCAAAGCAACCCCAGACCATCACATTACCTCCACCATGCTTGACAGATGGCGTCAGGCACTCTTCCAGCATCTTTTCAGTTGTTCTGCGTCTCACAAATGTTCTTCTGTGTGATCCAAACACCTCAAACTTCGATTCGTCTGTCGATAACACTTTTTTCCAATCTTCCTCTGTCCAATGTCTGTGTGCTTTTGCCCATATGAATCTTTTCCTTTTATTAGCCAGTCTCAGATATGGCTTTTTCTTTGCCACTCTGCCATGAAGGCCAGCATCCCGGAGTCGCCTCTGCCCTGTAGACGTTGACACTAGCGTTTTGCGGGTACTATTTCATGAAGCTGCCAGTTGAGGACCTGTGAGGCGTCTATTTCTCAAACTAGAGACTCTAATGTACTTGTCTTGTTGCTCAGTTGTGCAGTGGGGCCTCCCACTTCTCTTTCTACTCTGGTTAGAGCCTGTGTGTGCTGTCCACTGAAGGGAGTAGTATACACCGTTGTAGGAAATCTTCAGTTTCTTGGCAATTTCTTGCATGGAATAGCCTTAATTTCTAAGAACAAGAATAGACTGTCGAGTTTCACATGAAAGCTCTCTTTTTCTAGCCATTTTGAGAGTCTAATCGAAACCACAAATGTAATGCTCCAGATTCTCAACTAGCTCAAAGGAAGGTCAGTTTTATAGCTCATCTAAACAGCAAAACTGTTTACAGCGGTGCTAACATAATTGCACAAGGGTTTTCAAGTGTTTTCTAATCATCCATTAGCCTTATAACACAGTTAGCAAACACAATGTACCATTAGAACACTGGAGTGATGGTTGCTGGAAATGGGTCTCTATACACCTATGTAGATATTGCATTAAAAACCAGACGTTTGCAGCTAGAATAGTCATTTAGCACATTAACAATGTATAGAGTGTATTTCTGATTAATTTAATGTTATCTTCATTGAAAAAAACTGTGCTTTTCTTTAAAAAATAAGGAAACTTCTAAGTGACCCTAAACTTTTGAACGGTAGTGTATATATATATATATATATATATATATATATATATATATCCCACATACACACACCCACATACACACATGACATTTAACATGAAAACTCTGATAACCAACAATTTAAAGAGGTATCCAATACATACTGTCACTGGCATTGTATGGGGCATTTGAGGCCGAGGCACTTATTGTGGGATGTGTCGCTGGCACATCCTGTAAGGTCACATGCACACGATGCGTATTACGTGTGGATTTGGCGCACAGATTTTCCTGTGGCAAATCCGCAGCATAATACAGTATGAGCAAAGTAAATAAGATTTACAACAACCTCATCTACACATTGCAAAATTGTTCTACACGTAATTTGACCTGCAGTGCAGATTTTATAATTCGCAACATGACACTTTATCGTTTCCATCTCAGAATTGTATCCGACAAGTTCATAATAGAACACACCAAAATCTGCAGCATCTAATCTACACCTATTTATGGATCAAAATGTAAATTCTGCATCTAAAAACGCAATATTGAGTGTGGAATTTACCTGCAGAATTACCTGCATTTATCTGCAGTTTTGATGTGAATTTTCACATATTTTGCAACGTGGGCATGGAGCCTAAAGAAAATATTGGGGCTAAAAATCATTTGTGCAGTTAGCACTGTACATCTATGATTGTAGGTTATAACTTTCTCTCTAGCGCTGGAGGCACCCTCATGAAATCTATGCACTGGGCCCACCAATGTGTTAGGGCAGCCTTGCCGACAACCATAAGATTGGGTTTTGCTAATTTGAAATCCTCCCATGTGGCTAGTAGAACTGTACTGAAGAATACTCCAGCAGTATATCTTTTTAATCTGTTGAGAAGACTTACTCAGTGTCTCCTCACTCTAGTGCCCAACTTTTACTTCCTTTATAGATCTGTGTGTTATTTGTGTATAAATTAGGAGTTTTGCAAAGTAATATGGAATAAACACAGACAAATATCAATTCAATCAAAATGTAATTTTCCACTAATAGGAACATATTTGGAAATTACTCTTCAAATAAAACAACAAAAAAACAACATGTAATAAAAACTGCATTATAAGTGGTAGAGTAAAACATGAAAAAAAAGAAGGATAATACAGAAGAAAAGAAAGTTCTTAATGAATAAATAACATAGAATATAGGAAACAGGATTGTTTCTTGTTCAAATTTACTCAAATATTCCTAAATAAAAATTAATTATATTTTAGACTATACTTTTTGTTACAAAAATTAATGTAAAATAAATTTGTGTGTTATTTGGTATTTGGCATGACCATTTTGTAGTTAAGTGCAATGTAACATGTTGTGATCGATTCTATTATTAAAGATACAAAAATGTCATTAAAAAATTCAGTTAACTGTATCAATATTTAATTGGTTTTACATTTATAAATACACATTATAATACTAGTAACATAATCCATACCACACCTTTTAAATTATTGCAAAGTCATCCCATTGAAGGGCTTGTTTACATCATCATATTTAAGGTCCTTAAATATATATTCCCCCTGATGGGATTCAATCCTAGTTTTGGGGGGCAAAATATTTCCTCAGTTACAGTCATATAAACGAGTTCTAAAGTGCAATAAAAAGAATTAAAATGCACTAAATGTTATTTGCTATTTTACAAAATATATGCTATTAATCTTAGCTTAAAATATTTTCTTTTAATTGTATCCTTTTTCAATAAATATGTGCATCACAAATCAATTATTTTGTGATTGGAGCAAACATTTTTTCAGAAAAGTTTTAACTAAGAAATATAAACAAATTGCTGCTATATATCATTTAATGGTTTTTTTTTTCAACATAGAACTGCATGATTACAAGAATGCAAATTAATGGACATGATAATTATTATTTTTTTAACAGAGGTGGAATGAAGTCCAAATATTTTTTTTACAGAGAGTGAGGACTTAAAAAAAAGTCTAATTATCTTATAATTTGCACATATTCATGCACACATGGGATTAGGTGCATTTCTGTGTGATATCTTCATATACAAACACTCATTTACATATTTTCTTTTGGATTAGTATTAATACATTCTTTAACTTTTAAAACTTGGACCCTGAATATGGCAAAATATATTGTGTTTTACATTAAATATATATTATATGAAATAATTTCTATAGGAAATATAACAATACTTTGAAAGAAGAATCAATCCGGGAATTACTGATATACTGTGTTCTGTCTAGTGCAGGGACAGCGGGGGCGGTGCATGACACAAAGAACGCCAAAGATAAAAGTCATGCCCCTTCTGGCCCTGCACTAGGTATATCACAGTGCATCAGTTTTACCTGGTGTTCCTTTAATATGCTCAGACAAAAGTCAATGCTCTGATAATTGTATGAAAATGGAAAATGCTAAAAATTATTTCATAATAATTCAACACAAAAATGAAAAAAATATATATTGTGCTTTAATATCTCAATTTTGTCTTCTTGCCACACTCTTAGAAAACCAGTGTTACTTACATTATCCAATATTTTATTGCACTTTGGGCAGTTGCTGTGGACATTGCAGTAAAAAAAAATCCTCTTGGAGAATCTTAAAATAATTTATTAAATAATTAATTGAAATTAATAAACATTTTAGAAGATCATGTTTTCATTTGCTCTGAAATGTATAGTTCACATATTTTACAAGCTTCTGCAATGACTATAGTTATATACTGAGAAGGATGGGGAGAGACAGACAAAGACAAAAGTGTAGTGTGCAACTAAATATCGTTCTTAGGGGCTTGACTTTTTCCCATTTCTGTTGTCAATCACTGCCATATGCTGGTTGTATTTATACGCAATACATACATATATGAATCCACTAAGAAATATTTCCAATTATCCTTATTTATTGAAATTTATTGAAGGGAGGATTCCCAGTGTGCACTAATTTTGTATTTCACATTGTCCATATGTCCAAGTAGGGCAAATGGATTTCATAGAGGGGGAGTCCAAAGCGGAGAGCCGTTAAGTAAGAAAGGGGGACTGAGTCCGTCCATTGCCGGCTTTTCATTTGAATGACCTGCATGTAATACTACATTTCTCCTGCAGTGGTCGCTACAGGGGAAATGTATGGCCAATCAGATTTATCCCCCGGTAGTAACAGCTATTAGCTGATCCAACCTAAGACAACCATTTTAATGGAAACCCTTCTTCCTAAATAACATATCGGAGTCAGGGAACTGGAAAACCACTTTTTTTTTTTTTACCTCTATTTTCTAATTAAATATTTAATTTTGCTTTTCTTCAAAATACGATGTTAGGTACACAAAACATTGTCTTGAGATTGTGCGTGTTCATTTTACTTTACAATATTAGGGGAACACTGTAAAAATATATATATATTTATTTGATTCCAAGTAAAGTAATAGATGGCTATAAATATTGAAAACATATGGTACTGAGAAGCCAGTGTATCCTATACAGAGATTTAAGTGTTAGAAAGAGAAAAATCAGGAAAGGAAAATATAACACAGACATGCAGGACGGCATTAGTTTTTGCTTTTGTTTAATAGACTTTTCAGGCTTCTCTCCACGGCCTCATCCAGTTCCTCTTCCAGTTCTTCCTTCTTTGACATAGCTAATTTTGACTGATAATCTCTAACTATTTGGTCTATGTAGGGGGCACTTTGAGTTCCATGCAGCATCAGGGTCCATTCTTTTAGAACACCTTTTTGTGGCATGCTCCCAACAAACCCAATCTCGAGAACCCAAGTACCTCTTGGGTCTTCTCCCCATGTGTGTGTGGTCATGAAAGGCCATTTATCAAATCCCACTTTAGAATCATCATCCCTAGGACGACGACTCAGTAAGATTGACTTGGTTCCCATTGGCGATGTCATATTGATGTTCAAGTCACCACGCCTTGTAGAATTCACAGTTATTACAGCTTGGACATGTTCAAGGTATCGTACAAAGTTTTCCTTCCCTTCACATGCATCTGTTGTAAGTGTGAGAACCAGTCTTCCATCTGGAGGTATTTTTCTGTTCACAAAATAAAAATAACATTGTATAAAAGTTCTTGTATCCATCCTATGAATATAATATATATTTTTTTACAAACTGACTAGTAACCAATCAGGATATATATAAACATTTATTATTATTTATTGTATTTCAAGACAGTGATTTTTATGCTTCCTCTGCCTCCTGTCCCCTTTTACCCTTTAATGTAAAGTGAATGTCCACTTTTGAACAACTTTCTTTTTAGCTTAGTTGGTCCAACATTTTATGCTAATTATTTATTTTAGAATATATTTTTGGAGACGTAGGTGCTTTGATTTTCTGATATAGTGCTTCAAATCTCAAAATTCTAGCCGCCTGCAGCCACCACTAGAGGGAACTTATAAACTAACACTGATATATATATGTTTTTTTTCGACCGTACTATGTAACTATGTAACCTCAATAATAAAACAGTATGCAGTTAGCTCATTAGCTCCTCTAGTGGCCAGGAGAAGCAGGAGATTTGGAGCTCTCTAAAAGAAAAACGGATTTCCAGCATTCAAAAAAGATATATTATGAAATAAATAAGCACAAAATGTTGGACATAAATGACATGGTGTCACTTTAAAGCAACATTAGGGATTTGTAAAAATACCAAATCCCTAGTATAACAATACTCTTGAAATTGTCCCTTTATTTAGTGGATAATTCAAATAATCCCACTGCAGGGCTCTATGTATTTGTTATGCAAATCTGTCAATAGGCCGCAGGCCTCTGTTTATGCAACAGACTCATAGACTTTCTATTGAGCCCGTACACCAATTGCCCGGCTTTCCGAGAAAAGTCAATCATAAACTAAGCGTCTCGCCGCTCACCCGAGCTCTTCTGCCACTACGTTTTAGCGATTGGTCAGGGTCTCAGTGTTCAAACCCCCACCGATCAAAACTTCTGAGAGTAGGTGCATGTCACTATGACATGTCAGAAGTTTTTTGAAAGTTTAGTTACCCTTTAAGGTTTTATTCACATGTGGCAGATAAGTTGCAGAAATTTCTGCAACAAATTTGCTGCATGCTAACCTATCCGAACTACTATAGCCATGCTCCATGCATTACACATAAGGATTTAGGTAAGCAGATAGAGTTTTTAATTATACAAGGAGCAGTACTGTCTGAGGGGCAAGGGGTAAATGATGTTGACATATGTATTGTATCAAATGCCAACTTTCTACCAAAAGAAGCTTGCAGTGACACATCCATTATCCCAATATTGCTGACATTTAATTATTTGCCATTCAGTGTAATGAGAAAACTTTTGAAAATCCCTATGGGTACCGTAGTGAAGGCATAAGTGGTTGTAACCGAGCTTTCCTAGGTCCTGACGTCTTCTGCCAAGCAGTGAGACATTAAGATATGACTTATATTTACCGTTGACTTGAAATTTTCGATAAAAATATACTGTAAGACATTCTTACACTATTAATAGATATTCTCTTTTTATTGTAATTTTTGAAATCTTTCAGTTCTTCATCTTCAGCTCGTCAGACTGTTATCCTCATCTTATCATGCAGCTCTTACATTGCGTAGATTCTTTTATTCTATTTCTTTTATTATTTTCCTGAGAGGTTATTACAGAAGACTGAGCATTTGACATATAATTACACGTTACATATTGTATGAGTTTGAGTATAATCTTCTGTTCCGCAATACATTTTCCTGTTTATAATCCTGGCTATGACATGATGAAATAAAGCATTTTAAATATTAATGGAGCTGCTGGCAACATTGGTTGCAGACAGTGAAGGCTACCCGGCTGCTGCGCAAATTGACAGGGTTGCCAAGGTGCACAACAGAAGATGTCGAGGAGTCTATATATAGATTCTGTTCTGCAAGTCTATGAGGAGGAGAAAACAATTATCCATAGTATGACTGAATCAAATGTTAATGGATGCTGCAATGCAATCCCCTGGAGCAATGATTTTACTTCCTCAGAGTAAATAACCCAGGTTTAAAAATAACAATTTCACTAAAACAATTTAAGTCAACTTTTTTTCATTACTGTTCAATGTATTGTTACATAAGTTTGTGATCTACCATTTAAAGTGAACTTTTACAGGCACATTTAAATAGGACTATAAAGGGTTATTGCAGTAGGTGCTAAGAGCACCCCCTACGGCCCAGCATACTGGTATTCATAAAGCTCTACATCCATGTAGCCGCTACCCAGGGGAAGAGGACAGATTGGATATGCGGAGTTATCAGTGACCTTTCAGTCACGGGATCTAAGCCTTCCAGACACTCTCTTAGCCTTTCAGACACTCTCTTAGCCTTTCAGACACTCTCTTAGCCTTCCAGACACTCTCTTAACCTTTCAGACACTCTCTTAGCCTTCCAAACTCTCTCTTAGCCTTTCAGACACTCTCTTAGCCTTCCAGACACTCTCTCAGGGACCATCGCTATGTACATAGGACTGTCCATGCTTGTTACTGTAAGGATGGAGATTCCTTTTTGTATCTTTGTAAGCAGCCCCATCTGTATGGTTGCAAACATGGAAGTGGCTATATAAACAATCATAGCAACCATCCCCAACAGTGATTTTCAGCAGACAAGTTTTTAAAAGAACATATAATATAGAGAGTGAGTTCTACATGTGCTCACACTGTGAAACTATTTTTCTGTAATGTTTTACAGTGCCACTTTCTATAGTAAAAAATGTAAATATGTAATAAAGGAATACAATATTAATGGGGTATATTGCTTAGTATCGCATCTACAAACTTTGCGGGTCGTGTTTTAAATATGTTTAGTATATTTGGAGTTGGGAATTATTTTTTTCCCTAAGATAAGTAAAATTAGGTTGTGCCTCTCAGGGGTCCTTTTGGATCAACAGTATACGATAAAATGTTGAACTATATGGATGTGTGTATTTTTTTTAACCCTTACCATGTAGCTATGTAATATCAAATTTGTAAATTGAAAACAAATTACAGATTTGTCAGCCATGTGACTATGCCCAAAATAATTTCATGATGCAGGATAAATATCTCATACACAAGATCACACAGAGGCCTATTAAATTAACAATCACTTGTGAGGGTATGTTGCAATATGTGCAAAGTCCTTCTAGAACAAGTACCGTATTTTTAGGATGCACCCAGGTTTTAGACAACATAAAATAGGAAAAAAATGTCAGATTTTACTACTTTTACAAAGAAAAAACTATTGGAAAAAAAATAATAATTTGTTCTGTTTCACCACATTCTGAGAGCCATAACTTTTATATTTTTTCATTGTTTGAGCGGTGTGAGGGCTTATTTTTTGCGGGACAAGCTGTAGTTTTTATTAGCACCATTTTTTGGTACATACGATTATTTTATCACTTGTTATTTCATTCTTTTTAGCGCTATAGTGACCAAAAAACAAAGGTTCTGGGCTTTAAATTTTTAGTTTTTACGCCGTTCGCCGTGTGAGTCAAATAATGCTATTTTGTAATAGTTCAGACTTTATTGTAATAGTTCGCATCAGTGATACCAATTTTTTTATTTTTTTTCTATTTTTTACATTGTGCTTGGGGAAAAATGGGAAAAGTTTTTTTTTTTTTAACTTTTAATATTTTCTTACACTCCTGAAAATGTATCTAAATTTTTTTTTACACATTTTATTAGTTCCCCTAGGGGACTTGAACCAGCGATCATTATATCGCTCGTACAATACACTGCAATACAAGAATGAGTTACGGAAACAGCGTAACTCGCTGAGCTACGCTGTTTCCGTAACTCCCATAGTAGTGAATGGCAGCTACAGAAGCAGCATAGCATGCTACGCTGTTTCCGTAACTACTATTCAGTTCTATGGGAGTTACAGAAACAGCATAGCTCAGCGATTTTATAGTCCGAAAAATACGGTAGTTGATTGTGATGATAGTCAGTATTTCTATCTGGGTGTATAGCAAGTGTGACTAAGCCATTTTAAACATTCTCTTAAACTTAAATGAAAATTCTTAAACGTGACTCCCCCTACGAGGGGTCTCTTCGAAGTTCATTTTCTCATCTATACTTTTTGACAGACTTCTGAATTTAGGTAGCAAAACAGAGATTTATTTCACCAGTCCTGAGTTTTTGTACTGGTTGTTAGTGATGGACTGTTACTCCAATATGATAAAGATGAAAATTAAAGAACAGATAAGACCCTTAATATTTGACAATATAATAACACTAGAAAAGCCTGTATATCATTATAAGCCGAAATACTTAAGAACAAGTTAATAACGGACTATAATATACAGGAAAATGAAAAAATATTTGACAATGGGACTACCTTTAATAAAATCAATTAGCACAGTATCTATAGACAATATTCTATGGAGCAATCAAACATACAGTGACAAGGAAAAGTAAGTGAACCTTTTGGAATTACTTGGATTTCTGCATTGACTACTAATAAAATGTGGTCTGATTTGTAACATCCACGGCCATGGACCATTGTGGTTACTCACCCCTCGATGGCCGCAGCCATGCCATTGTGAGTGCTGGTCCGCATCTCCTCCCCAGGAGACGCCAGCACTCACTTCCGCTGCGCTCTGCAGTGTCCCGTGTGCACATGAAAATATGGTTCTAATTAGCCTAATCACCCTGGACTAAAAAAGGGCCCCTGCCCTTTTACTCCTTGCCTGAGCATTGTTTGTTTTCCTCTGTTAGTCTTGCAAACGGTCCCTTAGTTGTATCATGTTCCCTGTGTTCCCGTGCCCTACTACCTGTATCCTGTATCCCATGCTGTATTTGTTCCTGTGCCCTCTCTAGTGTTGGAGTCGTGTTGTGCCGTCTACTACGCCTGCAGACTTACACCACGTCTGGTGTTATCTGCCAGGTTTTGCATCACCTGCCGCCAAGGTCCTATCTGTGCCTAAGCCGCTGCTACTGTCTGGACTATTACAGGTACCCTTGTGCTTAAGCTTTATATTGACTTAGTACACTGTTGTTTAGCCAACTGCTACCCCGCTACCCACAGATCGTGACATGATTGTTATCTTAGTCACAATAATAGACAAATACAATCTAACTAAAATAGTAACACACAATCAGTTCTAATTCATGTATTTTATTGTGCAAACAGGAAGTAACAGTAAGTGAACCTCTGTGTTAATGACTTCTCCAAGAGCTAATTGGCAAAAGGTGTTTCAATTAAAGACATGAGATTGGATGTGTGGGTTTCACATGTGCTTTTCCTAATTATAAAAAGGCACATAAAGCCTGGTTACTATCAAATGTGTTCTTTTTAAGAAAGATTAATTAGCGTGAACCATGCCGTGAGGCAAACAACTATCAGACATCAGGTGACGTGTTATAGAGACACATTGCGTTTGAAAAGACTGCAAATGCATTGCTAAAGACTTGGGTGTACATCAGTCCACAGTTAGACAAATGTCTATATATGGAGCAGATTCAGGACTGTGGGTCCTCTCCGTAGGAGTGGGCATCCTGTTAAGATCACTCCAAGAGCACAACAGGCAATACCTAAAGAGGTGAGAAACAACCCATGTGTCTACTATTAGAAAAACAGTGAACAAGAATGTTTTTTGTGGAGGGACATAATAAAGGAAGCCGCTGCTGTCCAAAAAAAAAGCATTGTGGCCCATCTCAAATGTGCCTGAGACCACATGGATGTTCCACAATGCTTCTGGGAAAATGTTTTATGGACATATGTGACAAGCTGAAAAGATGTTGGGTGATGCAACAAGACAAAGCAAATAACTTTAAACTTGTAAACAATTTAATATAGGACACAGTTCTTTTTTAAATTAACCTTTTAATGAAAGGCCCATTTCAAAGTACCTTTTGAAAAATCAATTTATTTGCTCACCTGCTGACCACCATTCAGGTCACGCTGTATAGCATCTAAATAACTATAGTAATGGATTATTAATCTATACAGTCAGATAGCTGTGTTTAGTGGGTTTATTTCACTCCGCAATTAGCATGCTATGTCATTACCCCACAGTACTGCCTTCTTACAGCACTGCTGTTCTCTAATGTTGCCGGCTTACTAGCTATTAGGCGTAAGCGGCTAGTTGTGCAAACAAGCTCTGCAATCTCTATGACAAGACCACTTCAGATATTAGGGCTTACACATATTTAGCTTGTATGACATTTTTAAAAAAAAGACACTGGGCCCTCATTCCACCCTGATAGAGTCTGTTTCTGATAGAGTGCCCATGTCCTGGTACCTGCTCCATGCTCTTGAGACTTTGCTGGGAGACACGGCAAACCTTCTTGCGAAGACACATATGGATATGCCATCCTGGAGGAACTGGACCACTTGTGCAAACTGAATGGGCTGCAGGTACCAGTAGTGACAAGGACACCAGCAAAACCCAAAACTGGAGAAGACTCCAGAAGTCAGGAAAATTGAGAAGAGAGGAATTATCTCTGGCCACCACCTGATGAACCACTCCTTTTTGGGGGGTTCTCTTGATGATGTCTCTCCAGTGCACCTGTTATCACTTTGATTTGTACCAAAGCAGGTGAAATTAATTCACAATTGCTTATGCTCCGTAACTGGGCAGATTGATATTCCTAAAGTTGAATTGTCTTGAGGTTATACTGTGATGCTTGGCTGTTTCCCTTAATTTTTTTGAGCAGTGTATATATCTTATTAACATTGTCACAAAATGTGATTGTCATTATTATGGGGAAACCCATTTAACTCTTTGTTTTCAAATTATTCCCGATAGGTGAAGAAGTAGGTTTCACAGCAGCAGAGTCCAGGTTGTATAAGAGACTTACCTTGGCTCTTGTATTGATCCTCCAATACAATGAAATCTCTCAGGCACAGTTTTCCATTCTCGTGCCATTTTAACCATGGAACCAGCATCAAGAACGCCATAGCCAAACAAGTGGTTAAACTCCAAGCCAACACCATTTCTTCGCCACTTATGAACTTCATCATGAAGCTGGTTTCTTTTAGATGTCAGCACTGTTAGGTGTTGTAAATCCCTCCAGGTGAGAGCTGGTCTATTTTAAGACAAAACACAATATGATGTTGAAAAAAAATTGTTCATTTTGTAGAGTAGGGTCATGAATGCATAATATATTTGCTTCCTATAGGTGAAAGCCTAAGTCCCCTTAAACCTAAAAACTCTGGTGTTACTACAGATAAACGCCTATATTTTAACGCCTATAACAATGCAGCTAGTGAACAATGCTACATTGTATCACACTATTAAAGAACGTCGGGTCTCAACTGCCATTGTTCGTTATTACTTCTCTAAGCTGAAAAGTAGTGAAGAACATTAATCTGTCACACTTGATACAACTGGGGATGGCTATGTTTGTTTTTCCTGACACAAGTTGTTTGTGTCAGGAAAAGTAGGCCCCACATGTGCATATGGCATTCTTACTTGATACTGTTTTCTCTCTGGTGCAAATATGTCAGAAAACTGGTGTAAATCAGTTGCTTGACACAATACCCCCATTATGTGATGTGTAACATTTAGAGAGGGCAGAGGGTGGAGGTCAACTAAAAAATGATAATACTTCAAGAGTGTAGCTTTACAGAACCTTTCATGTTAATCCAGAAGATATCTGCTTATCCAAGGTGGCCCAGCTCTGTACTAATGAATATTTAGGATGGGAAACTCATTGATATTTCCAATCCTTTTGGCTGTTAAATCTCATCTATAACTATATCTAACACATGTCTGGGTTGGGTTCAGATAATTTAATAGTGTGTTGAGTGAAGCATTATATACTGCATTTGCTTTTTGGAATACTAAAGTTATATTAAAGAGGACTTTTCAGCTCTCCTGATATGTTTACTTTAGTCTGACATTGTCAGTACTGATTGGACAGTATGGACACGCCCCTATGATAATTTATTCATACATTTCCAGGAGGAATAACAGAGAAATGGCACTACGTAGAGAGCTAAGTATAAACGTGCTCCAGAATTCTTGATTTATGAGGGATACAAGTATTTTATAAAACAGACTTGTCAAAGGAGCTAACAGCTCCTCTCTAAGGGTTGTCTACAGTACTTGCATGTGTTTGAGCATATGTACTGTCATATCTTCCATAAGTCGGGATAACATACTTTGCCTCCAAGGCTAAAGCAAACACCCCAGCTGCTTCTGGTGCTGCTGCAGATGTTCCCGAATGACGAAGTGTACAGTTGCCATATAAATCCGTTGTTGCCTGAAAACACAAATTAAACATTTATAGGTCACAGAATATAATGAAAGTCATATGACGCATAACTCATTTGGATGCAATGAAATATTTATCAAGCAAAACACTTTGTATAATAGGTTTTAGATTTTGATTAAATCAATCAAGTCTTTCCTTATCCCAGAGACAGACTGAAAACTATCTATCCACTGACCTGTGTCACAGAGGAAATTTCATAGAATCTGATTACAAGAAATAAATATCCAACGTAAATTTATCATAACTATATAACCCTGACTAAAGGAATCACGTCTTATTGTTACCTCTTCTACACAGCCATAATTTTACCTGTCAAGTTGTCTTTTTTTTTTTTTAAATGACTACCCATAAGTGGTAAATATGTAAAGATCTCTTTATCTATTTATCTATTGCTTATCATATTAAGTACTCATGTGGCCCTATATAGCGAAACTTGTAATGGGACTCCCGCCTAAGACGTGATTACACACACACACACACACACACACACACACACAAACACACTGCCGCAAATTTCCACCTCCCATTCATTTCAATGGGAGTCGGATGCTTCTTTTTCCCACTAGCTGATTTTTTCAGCTAGCAGGAAAAAGAAGCGTGCTGTCGATCTTCGGGCAGATTCCGCCCCGAACCTCCCAATGAAGTCACTGGGACGGAGTAATAGTTCCACCGCGGATTTTGCTGTGGGAACGTCTACGCAAAATCCGCCATGGGAACAAGGCCTTAAAGTTATCTTTGATGTTACCACAGCCGTAACATCAAAATAACCTGACTAATATTGTGTAGGTACCCCTCATGCTGCCAAAACAGCACTGACCCATAAAGCTATGGACTACACAAGACTTCTTAGGCTGGGTTCACACTACCTATTTTCAGGCGTAAACGAGGCGTATTATGCCTCGTTTTACGCCTGAAAATACGGCTACAATACGTCGGCAAACATCTTCCGATTCATTTGAATGGGTTTGCCGACGTACTGTGCCGACGACCAGTATTTTACGCGTCGTCGTTTGACAGCTGTCAAACGACGACGCGTAAATTGACTGCCTCGGCAAAGAAGTGCAGGACACTTCTTTGCAACGTAATTTGAGCCGTTCTTCATTGAAGTCAATGAAGAGCAGCTCAAGATTACGGGCGTCAAAGACGCCTCGCATAATGCGAGGAGGAGCTTTTACGTCTGAAACGATGCAGCTGTTTTCTCCTGAAAACAGTCTGTCTTTTCAGACGTAAAAGACAGTTCTCGTGTGCACATACCCTTAGGGTGTCTTACGGTATCTGGTACTAAGACTCTAGCAGAAGATTCTTAACTCCTTCTGTTTGCAGTCAGTTTTTGGATTTAAATTTTTGATTTTTCCTCCCATCTGTTTGTGTCACCATATTCTGAGAGCCATAACTTTTTTATTTTTGCCATTGATTATGCGGTATGAGGGCTTATTTTTTTGCGGGGCACACTGTAGTTTCTATTTGTACCATTTTGGGGCACATAAGATATTTTGATCACTTTTTATTAAAATTTTTTGTGGGAGATGAGGTGACCAAAAAAATAGCAATTCTGGCGTTCACCGTGCGGGTAAATAAAAAAATTTCTATATTAAAAAAAATGTATTTCAACTTTTTCTAATAGTCTCCGTAGGGGACTTGAACCAGCGATTGCTTGGAAGATATTCTACAATACTAAGATATTGGAGTATATTGTGATTCTGACAGGCAAAGCAGAAAAATGGCAGACCTACGGTGTATAGGTATAACATAGTTAACACTGTGAGAAATTAAAAAATGTTAGTACCTGTGTAAATATACAGAATATATCTGATGTAAATTTACATTAAGGAGAACCTTTCACCCCCCCCCCCATACATGTGCAGCTGAGTGCAGCATGTAATGGGGAGGGCTGCACAAACCCTGGGGCACTTTAAAAAAAAATTCTATCCTCCTCCGTTATTTAGATATCGGTGCTGTTATATTTGGCGCCCGATATTTAAATAACCCCCTGAACTGTCAATGGGGTGTGTACTAGCAAGGGGGCGTGTTACTATGGCTGTGACACTGTACAATCAGATATGGACAATGTTACAGCAAGAGAGAGGATAGAGGAGAAAGCATGTGCGCACACGCATGCGCACACGCTCTCTCTCTTCTGCTTTCAAGATCAGTCTTCTGCCGAACTGTCAAGGGGGCATGTCACTGCTACGGACAGTGTAAGAGCTGTGGAGAGGAGAGCACGCATGTGCGCTCTCATCTCTTCAGCTCTTGCGAGAGATCAGTCTTGTACTTTGTCTGCCAAACTAGCAAGGGGGCGTGTCACTGCTACGGATGCTTGCACTGTCTGTAGCAGAGACACGCCCCCTTGCCAGTTCGGCAGACAAAGTACAAGACTGATCTCTCGCAAGAGCTGGAGAGGAGAGCGCACATGCATGCTCTCCTCTCTCCAGCTCTTACACTGTCCGTAGCAGTGACATGCCCCCTTGCCAGTTCGGCAGAAGACTGATCTTGAAAGCTGAAGAGTGAGAGCGTGCGTGCACACTCTCTCCTCTATCCTCGCTCTTGCTGTAACACTGTCCGTATCTGACTGGACAGTGTCACAGCCATAGTAACACGCCCCCTTGCCAGTACACACCCTATTGACAGTTCAGGGGGTTATTTAAATATTGGGCGCCAGGTTATTTAAATATCGGGGGGTTATTTAAATATCGGGTGCCGGGTTATTTAAATATCGGACACCCTCTTGCCAGTTCGGTAGATGACTGATCTTGAGAGCTGAAGCTTAAATATCGATATAAATTTTATTCCATTAAATAATGGAGGAGGGTAGAAAAAAAATGTAAAGTGCTCCAGGGTTTGTGCAGCCCTCCCCATTACATGCTGCACTCAGCTTCACATGTATGGGGAAGTGAAAGGTTCTCTTTAAAGTGTCTCTGTCACCAGATTATAAGTGCCCTATCTCCTACATAATCTGATCGGCGCTGTAATGTAGATAACAATAGTGGTTTTTATTTTGAAAAACGATCATTTTTGACCAAGTTATAAACAATTTTAGATTTATGCTAATTAGTTTCTTAATAGACAACTGGGCGTTTTTTTTACTTTTTACCAACTGGGCGTTGTACAGAGAAGTGTATGATGCTGACCAATCATTGACCAATCAGCATCATACACTTTTCATTGTTCCACGCCAGCTTCTTTCACTGCGCAATCACACTGTGCACAATCACGCTGTGCACAATCACACTGGGCTGGAACAATAAGAAGTGTATGAGGCTGATTGGTCACAGATTGGTCAGCGTCATACACTCCTCTGTACAACGCCCAGTTGGTAAAAAGTAAATAACACGCCCAGTTGTCTATTAAGAAACGAATTAGCATAAATCTAAAATTGCTCATAATTTGCTCAAAAATTATTGTTTTTCAAAATAAAAACCACTGTTGTTATCTACATTACAGCGCCGATCAGATTACGTAGAAGATAGAGTACCGTATTTTCCGGACTATAAGGCGCACCGGATTATAAGGCGCACTTTCTATGAGCGCCTTGTAAGCAATCATGTTTCATATATAAGGCGCACTGGATTATAAGGCGCAGCACATTACCGTTAAATAAACCATTGCTCAGACTGCAAGTCAAAATTTATTACACTTTTTAACAATAACTTGCAACTGGTTCAGCTGTAATTGCAAATCAAAACGTTAAGGGTATGTGCACACACACTAATTACGTCCGTAATTGACGGACGTATTTCGGCCGCAAGTCCCGGACCGAACAGTGCAAGGAGCCGGGCTCCTAGCATCATACTTATGTACGACGCTAGGAGTCCCTGCCTCGCTGCAGGACAACTGTCCCGTACTGTAAACATGATTATACTACGGGACAGTTGTCCTGCAGCAAGGCAGGGACTCCTAGCGTCGTACATAAGTATGATGCTAGGAGCCCGGCTCCTTGCACTGTGTTCGGTCCGGGACTTGCGGCCGAAATACGTCCGTCAATTACGGACGTAATTAGTGTGTGTGCACATACCCTTACCGTACTTTTTCAGTTCATTCCTCCACCAGAAATCCATCAAATCCGTCATCTTCAGTGTCGGAGTTGAACAGTTGGGCGATTTCGGCATCAAGCATGGGGTCCTCCTCTTCATTATCCGAGTCGGTTTCGTTGCTGCTGCTAGGCTCTTCAGTGGTGATTCCAGCCTTCCTGAAAGCTCGGATGACACTGGAGACTGATACATTCTTCCAGGCATCCACGATCCACTGGCACATAGTGGCATAACTCGCACGGCGTTGCCTCCCTGTTTTGGTGAATGTGTGGTCACCTTCTGTCATCCAATGCTCCCATGCAGCTCGCAATTTAACTTTAAATGACCTGTTGATGCTGATATCTAGCGGCTGGAGCTCTTTGGTTAATCCACCAGGGATGACAGCAAGCTCCGAATTAGTTTTCTTCACTTGGGCTTTGACAGTATCGGTCAAGTGGGCGCGCATCGAGTCACAGACCAATAGGGATGGGGATTTGTGAAAAAAGCCACCCGGTCTCTTGACGTAGACCTCCCTCAGCCACTCACTCATCTTCTCCTCATCCATCCAGCCCTTTGGGTTAGCCTTAATGATGACACCAGCAGGAAAATTTTCTTTAGGCAAAGTCTTCCTCTTGAAAATTACCATGGGTGGTAGTTTCTGGCCATTAGCCTGACAAGCGAGAACTACAGTGAAAGATGACTTCTCATTTCCTGTGGTACGTATAGATATCGTACTGGTCCCTGTTTTCTCAACAGTACGGTTTACGGGGATATCGAAAGTGAGGGGAACCTCATCCATGTTAATAATGTGTTCTGGCTGGATATTCTTTTCATTTATCTTGGTTATGCAGTAGGTGCGGAAAATGGCCAGCTTCTCTTCATAATCCTTTGGTAATTGCTGGCACACAGTAGTTCTGGTGCGAATGGAGAGATGACGCCTTTGCATGAAACGAAAGCACCATGAAGGACCTCCTCGAAAGTCCTTGATCTCCATGTCACGTGCTAAAGCAGTGGCTTTGAGTCTAATAGAGACAGTGGAGACGCTTCTACATGCGTTTCTCTGTTCCATAACCCACTGTTCTATTTTGTCCTCCAACTGTGGCCACCTTGCTTTGTTTCCTCGGAAACTCAGTTTGGTCTTCTTTACTTGGCGGAGGTCATCTTCTTGTTTTCTCCACTTACGCACCATGGATTCATTAATGTTGAATTCTCTTGCAGCTGCCCTATTTCCATGCTCTACTGCATAACTTATAGCTTTAAGCTTGAAACCTGCATCATAAGCATGTCTCTTAACAGGAGGCATTTTTTGGGGTAGTGGGTATAGTTAACGCTAAAGCAAAGATATATTGCAAGGATCCTACAGAGCTGTAAGTATCACTCAGTGTGGCTCCTGATTACGGTGGCCGTAATGCTCAATCCATTTATGGATACTGTAAAAACCCAAGTGAAGAATAAATTCATAGGCGCACGGGGGGGAGGAGCATGGTGTGTGCTGTGGTATGCCGCCGCCGACCCCTGCCGCCCACGATAGAGGTAAAGGATCCTGTATGAACCCCTCTCTTTACTGTCGGGTTCATATATAAGGCGCACCGGATTATAAGGCGCACTTTCTATTTCTGAGAAATTCTCAACATTTTATGTGCGCCTTATAGTCCGGAAAATACGGTACTTATAATTTGGTGACAGATACACTTTAAGACTAAAGATATAAATACTTACTCTACAACTGTTTCCAAATGACAAAGTTAAAGAGTATAATATATAATATAAATATACATCTAAAATATCATGCTCAATGGAAATGTGTAGTGTAGTTGTAATTATTACGCATCCATTTCATTACTATACTTTGCTGTATACAGAACATATCATTAACTATACAGTATTGTTGGGCTCATTGTTAATATTTTAAGGATTTAATGGGATAATAAAGAAGAGATTGATCACGCATATTTTGTTTTTTTTTCCCGTTAAGTTCTTTGAATTCATCATGTATTTACTTAGCATAGCACAAAAAGAATAACCTGTGTTATACCCGTCTATTGAACACTTAAAAGTTCAACGAAAGCCGCATGACTTGCTGAATGTTAGGTTTTGTATTTCCAGGCTAAGTAACTGAACCAATATTATACAAAAGATGTTTGGAATATTTAAATATTAATATTTTTCTCATCAGCCGACAGGGAAAGCATCATTGGGCTTTTTATCATTTTTAATGAGTCCTAAGAAAATAACATCTGCTGTTTCTATTGTGAGCCTGGCACAGGATGACGCCTCTGGGCAGACTCGAACATTACAGCATTTGTACTTACCACACCAGCTTCAGGATTTCGTTTCCTTCCATTGCTGAATGTAGAGGCCAATGTTGAAGAGCAGCTTTCATCATACAATGCCGTCCGGCCATCATTTATAGCTGAGTTGATGGAGATCGTCCACATGCTAGATGCGTAACCATCACAGTTACAGTCATCGTAACTTCCACCATCTCCAGATGCCCACACATAAATGCTGCCCTTACCTCCACGACCCTGACAAAGAAAACATCCATGAGGAAATATTATAACTGACCAAATGATCTTACACAGCTATACAGTATACATTGCCATGTGGTAATAAAAATATCGGGATCCAGAATCATGGAGATGTAGCAAAATGTAACTTCAATCTGATAACTTGCAGCAGTATGATATCACACAACAAACGCCATAAAAAAAGAAAACAAGTTTTTTTGGGCACAGTGTATTTAACGCATTAAGGCTCAAGTTAAAGATGGCTACATCTGTAAGCAGCTTTACGCATCCCTGTTTTTGAAGGGCCTTTTTTTTTTTAGAATTAACACATTTGTAGTGTTTCCCAATGTAAATGCCGGTGTGCACATAGACTTTATTAGCTACATTTATGGAAAAAGATCGTCCTTGTGGATTTCCACAAATGCAATTTATAAACAGAAAACATACAGTATGGGAATCACAAAGTTCCTAATCTTATCTCTACTATGTTACACACAATAATAAGACACAACATACAGATGTAGCCAAGTTTATCTTGACTCTGATAACTTGCTGTAGTGTGATATTACACAACAAAAGCCATTAAAAAGTCAAGTTTAACATTTCTTGACGCTGTGTATTGAATGCCTTAAAAGTCAAGATATAGATGGCTACATCTGTATGTTCAGAATGTCTGTGTCAATATGGATGTGGAGATGCACTGAGAGGATAATAACTAAAGTCAAGTAAAACAGACATAGTTTACACTGGAAGCAACTGAAAAATAGTCAGATGCAAATATAATACATTTTAGGTAGTGCTACTTTCATGAGATTGTCTTTAAACTAGGGCATCTGTAAGATGTTCAGGAAGGGTTAAGTCAGCGGGCACACAGTTCAATTATGCTACAGTCCACAGCACTTCCTTCATCCAGCTGAATTGAAAGGCCAGCTTGCACTTCCCAAAGAGTCAGTAGCTCTTCTCCAATTGGCGTCATTGACATGGTAGAGAACCAGTGATCACAGGCCCAGAAAAACCTTCTCTAGGTGGTAAACTGTTTGTGCTACAACATGTGAGACTGATCTTAATTCTACATTAGCTTGTGTAGTCACCTAGTGAGTAACTTCATAAATATAAGGTACTATATTAGTATTACCCAACCAGTGGCTTAGGAGACACATGTGGCTCTCAGACCACTTTCATGTCACTCCCCACCTAATGGCACATCTAAATACTATTGTGCCCTAGTGGCACCAGGGATGTCACAGTGTTACTGAAACTTAGCACTAAGGGCAAAGCCTTATCAATAGATATTCAAATATGGGCAAAAGTCATATAACTTTTCCTACTAATAATCAGTGCAGTGCAACAAAACCTGAAAGTGGCTTGCAAGCAAGAAAAGTTTAGGGTTCTCTGCAGTATAGAAATGTAGTTAGGGTCCTCCGTCACAGATCCGGACGAAAATCCTGGAAACAATAGCGCAGCATTATTGGCAGTAAAAGCACGGACACCCCGACAGAACCTATTAAAGTCAATGGGTTCTGTCGGCCGCCGGTGGTGTCCATCGTGTGATGGAATCAGCACTTCCTGTATTTCCGTTGTTCTGATCCTCTGATGGAGAAGAACAGAATGGCGAAGGCAGGTGTGAACTCAGCCCTATAAAGGTCTCAGTTGTACAAATGAAATGTGTATTTAAGAAACATACAGTTAAACTTACCTTGTTTACCCCATCTGCCATGGCCTGTAAAGTCAATTCTCTTGGTCCATCCACTGTCTTGCCATCATCAGTGGGCCCCCAACTGGCACTATAAATGTCTATGACCTGCGGCATGTGACTGATGGAGGAAGCTTCAATTATATCGGTCATAAAGGGTTGATCCAACATACGAATACCTGTTATTCCAAAAATGAATTTTATTATATGAATATATGGTAGATGCTTTACAGCCATTGCTTAAAGATAGCTGCAGATTCTAATATTGCTTTATATTACTTCTCTTTATTGTAAGGTTCATTTAACCCCCTCCTCTCCTCAAGCTTTACATTGTAAGAAGGTTCTTTATTACTCCTAAAATCTTCATATTCATATTCACTATCCCTTAAAGAGGCTCTGTCACCACATTATAAGTACCCTATCTCCTATATAAGGAGATCGGCGCTGTAATGTAGATGACAGTAATCATTTTTTTTTCGAAAAACGTTCTACTTTTTGAGCGATTTTTAGCTTTATGCTAATGAGTTTCTTAATGCCCAAGTGGGCGTGTTTACTTTAGACCAAGTGGGCGTTGTACAGAGGAGTGTATGACGCTGACCAATCAGTGACCAATCAGCGTCATGTACTTCTCTCCATTCATTTACACTGCACATAGCGATATAGTTATATTGCTATGTGCAGCCACATACACAAACACTAACATTACTGCAGTGTCCTGATAATGAATACACATGACCATCCAGCCTGGACGTGATGTCTATTCAGAATCCTGACACTTCTGAATCTTTTCTGTGAGATTCCAGCAAGGCAAGCGTAATCTCGTTTGAAATGACAGGTTACATCGTAATCTCGCGTAAATGCAGTGGCGTAGCTATAGGGGTCGCAGCGGTCGCAGTTGCGACCGGGCCCCTAGGCCTGGGGGGCCCACGGGCCCCCGTTGCCATACAGCATGTTTCCGAACAATCTTCTGTTCCGTGAAGCCGGCACTTCCTGGCTACGGTCACATGGTACACTTAGTGTACCACGTGACCGTGGTGTCACGTGACACGGCTTCCAGACGGAGCAGAAGAGTCGATGCGGAGGACTCCAGGTAAGCTGCAGTATAAGCTGCAGTGTAATGTATTGTGTTGTAATGTTATGTATTGTGTTGTGATGCCTTGTAATGTATTGTGTTGTTTGCGGTGGAGGGGGGGGGGCGTTAAATCACAGCCCCCCCCCCCTCCTCCACCGCAAACTGCACAATATACAGTATAGTACACATGACTATGAGAGCGGGGCTGCGGCTGTGTAATACAGTCACTGCCCCAGTCAGGGCCGCCATCAGGAATTCCAGGGCCCCCTACAGCTAAATTTTCTGGGCCCCCCTACCGTGGCACCGCCTGTTAACGGTACTCCGTCCAGTACTATATCATGGTACCCAGGGTCGCCATCAGGGGGGGTATTATGGGTACTGATGTGAGAGGCCCGGCCAAACCTAATTGAAAGGGGGGCCCGGCAAACTGCCGCGACTTGCCTTTGGTAGAAAAAAACCAGGCCCCTGCAATGGGGCCCGTTTTTTTCACCAAAAGAATGTCATGAGCTGCGGGCCCCCCTTTCAATTAGGTTTGGCCGGGCCTCTCACATCAGTACCCCTAATACCCCCCCTGATGGCGGCCCTGGGTAGCATGGGGGCCGTCAAACACCGCCGCCCGTGCGACCGATCACGCGCACCCGCAAACTCCCGCGCATGCGCACCGGCGACCGCCTGGAACCGCGCACCGAATTTTGAGGCAGATTTTGACCTGCCCACACTATCTTGCCGCGTTTTTTGCCTGCGGCGATTGAGGACAGCAGACAGAAAACGCAGCGAAAAATGCATTTTCTGCCTCCCATTGATTTCGATGGGAGGTCAGAGGCAGAACCGCGGCAAGAAAGGATGTGCTGCTTTTTCTTTTTTCCGCGACTGGCTCCCATTGATTTCAGATTAAATCAATGGGAGGCGGTTTTGGAAGTTTTTTGGTGCTGATTCTGACGCAGTGTCCGAGTCAATATCAAGGCCCAAAAACTCTGAACTGGGCCTTATTGCTAGGGCTTATTCAGACGATCGTGTAATACGTCCGTGAAACGTGTGTGATTTTCACGCGCCTTGCACGGACCTATGTTACTCTATGGGGCCGTTCAGACTGTCAGTGATTTTCACGCAGCGCGAGTCCGCTGCGTAAAACTCACGACATGTCCGATATTTGTGCATTGTTCGCGCATCACGCACCCATTGAAGTCAATGGGTGCGTGAAAATCACGGCCAGCACTTCCGCAGCCGTATAAACTATGAATGAAAACAGAAAAGCACCATGTGCTACAAACATACAAACAGAGTGTCATAATGATGGCGGCTGCGCGAAAATCACGCAGCCACGCATCATACGCTGCTGACACACGGAGCTGTTATGGACCTTTTGCAAGCGCAAAACGCCACGTTTTTGCGCGCGCAAAAAGCACACGCTTGTGTAAATCCGGCCTTAGGGTAGGAACACACTAGGCATGAACACTGCGGATTTTATGCAACACATTTTATTGTGGAAAATCCGCAGCGTATTACAGTCGCAGCAGAGGGGGTCAGATATGAACAAATCTCATCCACACGCTGCAAAAATAATGGACCTGCAGTGTGGCTTTTTAAGTCGCATGTCAATGTATTCTGTGGGATCGCTGCTCCTCTGTTGCGGAAATGCTGCGGTTCTGCCGCAAAAATCACAAATGAGAAAAAAAAAAGAAGGTACTTTTTTCAATTTATAAAAAATGTTTAGACTTGCCCCGGCCGTAGTCCTGGTGACGCGATCCTCTACTTAGCGCAGCCCCGCCTCCTGTCATGACTTTTCATCCCATGTGACTGCTGCAGCGGTCACATGGTCTACAGCGTCATCCCAGGAGGCGGGGCTACGTTCAGAAGAGAGAGATGCGTCACTTAAACTACGGCCGGGGTAAGTCTAAACTTTTTTTTCCCTGCAGGATTCCCGCAGCGGACACGCCTCACGAAACCTGCGCCACTATTTGGTGCGGTTTTGCTGGCGGAATTCCCTGCGGCTCCCGGGATAAGCTGTGTAGTTTTACTCAGCATATCCGCCTAGTGTGTCCCTTATGATGTCGCTCCTGGAGCTGCTGCCGGTCTCTAAATAGGCAGTTGGTCCAGTAGAATTTGGAATTATTTTTTTTTGTGAACCAGCTTAAAAAAATACAAAACTTTTGTGTTAGGGCCTGTTCACATCACTGTTCGCTTCCGCTCCGGGGTTCCTTCTGAGGTTTCTGTCGGGTGAACCCCGCAATGGAAAGTGAAAGTGATAGCACAGCTTCCGTTTCCATCACCATTAGCGCAGTCGACTGCGCTATTAATTCCGTCCGAAAACCAGCCGGAATGGTGACGAACGGAAACCATTAGCGATGTTTCCGTCACCATTGAGATCAATGGTGACTGAAACGGAAGCTGTGCTGTCACTTTCACTTTCCGTTGCGGGGTTCACCCGACAGAAACCTCAGACGGAACCCCGGAGCGGTGGTTCGTCACCATTCCGGCTGGTTTTCGGACGGAATAGCGCAGTCGACTGCGCTAATGGTGATGGAAACGGAAGCTGTGCTATCATGTTATCACTTTCACTTTCCGTTGCGGGGTTCACCCGACAGAAACCTCAGATGGAACCCCGGAGCGGAAGTGAACAGTGATGTGAACAGGCCCTAACACAAAAGTTTTGTCTTTTTTTAAGCTGGTTCACAAAAAAAAATAATTCCAAATTCTACTGAACCAACTGCCTATTTAGAGAGCGGCAGCAGCTCCAGGAGCGACATCATAAGGGACACACTAGGCGGATATGCTGAGTAAAACTACACAGCTTATCAGCCCCGGAGGCCGCAGGGAATTCTGCCAGCAAAACCGCACCAAATAGCGGCGCAGGTTTCGTGAGGCGTGTCCGCTGCGGGAATCCTGCAGGGAAAAAAAAGTTTAGACTTGCCCCGGCTGTAGTTTAGATGACGCATCTCTCTCTTCTGAACGTAGCCCCGCCTCCTGGGATGACGCTGTAGACCATGTGACCGCTGCATCAGTCACATGGGATGAAACGTCATGACAGGAGGCGGGGCTGTGCTAAGAATAGAGGATCGCGTCACCAGGACTACGGCCGGGGCAAGACTAAACTTTTTCAATTTAAAAAAGTACCTTTTTTTTCTTCTCTTGTGTGATTTTTGCGGCAGAACCGCAGCATTTCCGCAACAGAGGAGCGGCGATTCCACAGAATACATTGACATGCGACTTAAAAAGCCAAAAAGTCACACGGCAGGTCCATTTTTTTTGCAGCGTGTGGATGAGATTTGTTCATATCTGACCCCCTCTGCTGCGACTGTGATACGCTACGGATTATCCACAATAAAATGTGTTGCATAAAATCCGCAGTGTTCATGCCTAGTGTGTTCCTACCCTAAGGCCGGATTTACACCAGCGTGTGCTTTTTGCACGCGCAAAAAACGTGGCGTTTTGCGCATGCAAAAGGTCCATAACCGCTCCGTGTGTCAGCAGCGTATGATGCGCGGCTGCGTGATTTTCCCGCAGCCGCCATCATTATGACACTCTGTTTGTATGTTTGTAGCACGTGGTGCATTTCTGTTTTCATTCATAGTTTATACGGCTGCGGAAGTGCTGGCCGTGATTTTCACACACCCATTGACTTCAATGGGTGCGTGATGCGCGAACAATGCACAAATATCGGACATGTCGTGAGTTTTACGCAGTGGACACACGGACACACGCTGCGTGAAAATCACTGACAGTCTGCACGGCCCCATAGAGTAACATAGGTCCGTGCGAGGCGCGTGAAAATCACACACGTTGCACGGACGTATTACACGCTCGTCTGAATAAGCCCTAACAATAAGGCCCAGTTCGCAGAGTTTTTGGGCCTTGATATTGACTCGGACACTGCGTCAGAATCAGCACCAAAGAACTTCCAAAACCGCCTCCCATTGATTTAATCTGAAATCAATGGGAGCCAGTCGCGGAAAAAAGAAAAAGCAGCACGTCCTTTCATGCTGCGGTTCCGCCTCTGACCTCCCATCTAAATCAATGGGAGGCAGAAAATGCATTTTTCGCTGCGTTTTTTGTCTGCTGTCCTCAATCGCCGCGAGCAAAAAACGCAGCAAAAAAACGCGGCAAGATAGTGTGGGCAGGTCAAAATCTGCCTCAAAATTCTTTAAGGAATTTTGAGGCAGATTTTTTTTTGCCTGCAAAATACTGTGTGAACAGGGCCATACATAAACAACACTTTGAGATAATTTACTCACTGTCAGAAGAGCTGCTCCCACTCCAGTCCTCTTCCGGCGATGTCTTCCAGGGGAGGTCTTCGGTCCAGACGTCCAGTCCTTCACCTCCAGCCAGGCTCCAGGTAAGTTTTGTCCATGTGTGTCCGCGGGTGCGCGCGCGGCCGGTCGCGGGTGCGCGCGCTTCGTTCGCGGGTGCGCGCGCGGCCGATCGCGGGTGCGCGCGCGGGCGGTCTCCAGTGCGGCCGTTCGTGGATGCGCGCTCGCGAGTGCGCACGCGCGGGAGTTTCATTGTGCGCGCGATCGGGTGCGCGCGCGCGGGCGGACGGTTTGACGGCCCCCCATGACGAGGGGAGGGGGCCCGCAGCAGCAGCAGCAGCTCTCGACATTCTTTTGGTGAAAAAAACGGGCCCCATTGCAGGGGCCCGTTTTTTCCTACCAAAAGAATGTCGAGGCAGTTGCCGGGCCCCCCTTTCAATTAGGTTTGGCCGGGCCCCTCACACCACTACCCCTAATACCCCCCTGATGGCGGCCCTGGCCCCAGTCCTGAGTCCTGACCTGTGCGCGCCGTCAGGATGATTCGATGCAGCCGGCGCTGCACTAATGATCTGCGGCACTGAAGACAGAACATGGCGGGCGCGCTACAAAACACCCCCATGTTCTGTCTTCAGTGCCTGCACCGCCGCTCATTAGTGCAGCGCCGGCCGCATCACCTCATGCTGACCGCGCGTGCACTTCCTGTCAGGAGCGGGGCAATGACTGTATTACAGTACCGCAGCCCCACTCTATAACGGCGGAGATCAGAGAAACCGCTCATCTCCGCCGCTATTCTCCTGAATGCTGCGATCAAAGCTGACTGCAGCATTCAGGGGAAAATGAGAAGGGGGATGCCCCTGGATCGCGTCACGGGGAATTCCTGTGACGCGATTGAAGGACATACCATATATGGGCAGACAGCCCAGGGTCTATTGACGGACCCCAGAGCTGTCTTACCATATTTCCTGTTGTTAGGGCATACTGAGGTATGTCCTAACAACTGCCTGTGTACTATCCGTCCACAGGCTAATGTACTGGGATATATCTGATATAGGCCAATACATTGAAGTTTAAAAAGAAAGTAAAAACAAAGTAATTTTAAATTAAAAAAATACACATACACCTTTTTTACAATAAACATTAAAATAAGTCTCAATACATAAAACATACACATAATCGGTATTGGCGCGGCCGTAATAACCTGCACAACTATTTTTTTGCATCATTTATGATGTGTACTCTGTAAAAAAATAAAATAAAAATTGCTTTCTATCACTTAGGCCCCATTCACACGACCGTGCCCGCAATCAGGGCCCGCGATTGCCACCCGCATTTTCGGGCCATGCTCCCATACAAAGTATGGGAGCACGGCCCGCAAAATGCAAATGGACGGACATGTTCCATAATTTTCGGAACATTTCTACGGCACGGTCACCCATCCGTAGAGCTACGGAAATGTGTCCGCGCTCAATGAAAGTGAATGGGTTCATTTTTGCAGACCGCAATTGCGGTCCACAAAAACTTAGGTTATTTACGGTCGTTTGCATGGGGCCTAATTGTGAGACGCGAGGTGCGATGATGAATTTAACCTCCATGTGCCTCACATTAATAGTAATTAACCCCATGATGTACCTCACACATTAACCCATTATGACTGAGAAACATGATGGGGTTAATTACTATTAATGTGAGACATTCAAAATTCATCATCACACCTCGTGCCTCACATTAGAAAACGAAAGAACTTTTTTTTTTTTATTACTGTTGGCAAAGTAAACAAAGTATCGGTATCGAAGTACAAATTTTGGTATCGGGATATCCCTACACTGTGGGTCGCGAGTCACTCACCGAGGTCCCGGTTCCAATCAATGCTGGAGCAAGGAGCTGACATCTCCTTGATCTAGCATTCCCTGTGCCCTGAGCGGCTCGACGCAGGCAGGCTGGATGTAGCAACATCATCGCGCCTGCCTGCGCTGAGTCACTCATAGCACACACCGGAGGAGGTGAAGGATCCTCCACCCGACGTGGGAACGGGGATAGGTAAGTAATTATGCCCATATGGGGGCATTATACTGTATGGGGGGCATTATACGGTATGGGGCTGTTATGGGGGGAATTATACTGTGTGGGGGCAGCTATGGGAGCATTAACTGTGTGGGGGCATTATACTATGGGGGCTGTTGGGCAAGGCGTTTGAGCATAGGAGCGCGCAGGGGTCTGATGATTATGGTGGTGCTGGGGAGGGGTAGGGGGGGCCCAAGCTGAATTCTTGCACCCGGGCCCATGAGCCTTTAGCTACGCCCCTGCGTAAATGAATGGAGATAAGTGTATGACGCTGATTGGTCACTAATTGGTCAGCTTCATACACTCCTCTGTACAACGCCCACTTGGTCTAAAGTAAAACACGCCCACTTTGGCATTAAGAAACTCATTAGCATAAAGCTAAAAATCGCTCATAAAGTGGTTTAAAATAGATCGTTTTTTTAAATAAAAAGTATTACTGTCACCTACATTACAGCGCCAATCTCTTTATGTAGGAGACAGGGCACTTTTATTGTGGTGACAGAGCCGCTTTAAATTGGATGATCACTGTGTAAACATCCCTGCCTCGCATCAGCGCTGTATTGCTCTATACTAGGCTTATTTCATGTATATCTAGGACTTCAAATTATGATTTTTACACCACATGAAAGGTTTTTATGCCCTCGGAGAAAGGACATGCAAACCATAAAGGTTACTGTGGCTGCTGTGAGGCCCAATGAATAGATTGGGGCACAACTTGCTGGATCCCACTTCTCCCTATGGAACATGCACTGGGCCCACCTTCAGAAAATATGGTAGTAAAAGGAATGACAACATTATAGGGGATGGGAAGTGGGATGGGAAGTGAGGAACTGGACCATACTATATAATACTCGATTATTAGGGATCCCTTCCTTTATAAATGCCACAGCCTCTGAGACAAAAAAACAAACCAGCAAATATGTCTTAAAAAAACATATTGATAGTGTCTTTTGCTGTTTGCATTTACCCTGAGATTAACCTATCTAATAGATTGATGCAACTACTAAAATAACCAGTGCAAATGTGCATCTAAGTCATGCACTTGCTCTGTGAACTATACCTCGTATGTACAGCAGGTGGCGTTATAAACTAGAACAAACAAAGTACAATTGTAAGGCATTTTATTATAAAAATGATTCCCATGTTATCCTGCTAAAAATAATAAATATATCATTTAAATAAAAGATGTTAGTAAATTATACTATACCAGCAACTTTTGAATTATAGGCAACTCCCACTCCACAAATGTTGTTGTTTGCAGCAGCAGATACTTCTCCTGCACAGCGCGTCCCATGACTATGGTAAAAAAAAATACAAAAACATTAGAAATGTAGTTGGATGGCAGTGATAACAGAATAACGTGTTTCATCACTCAAGTGGGCTCTTGTAACAATCTACCGTTGCAGGAAAAGTAGCACAATTACATACAATAGGATAATATAGTGGATACAAATTAATTAAAATTGAGCTATTTTTATCGATTTATCAAAAGTACTTGCACTTTGTTATAAGAATGTATGGCTGGGCAGTCACAATATTTCAATGTATTATTTTTTCGTCAAGGTAATTATGTCTATCAAAAAATAGAGTAGAAGTTTAGTTGCAAGTTGTAAAATAGGTAAAAAAAAAAGTTGTGAAATGTAATGCAATTTAAATAAATTCTTTCATAGATGCTATTTTTTCCCAGCAACAAAGCAATGGAAGCAAAAGTGTTTAGAGAACAATATAAATGGAAGCAAAAGTGTTTAGAGAACAATATAGGGTAGGGTACATAGCTTCATGTATTTTCTTAAAATATTTGTCTGGCTTACAAAACCTAATTTCAGATATAGATGTGATCCCCAGTTCAGTACCGTTATCTATCAACTGGAGTAAACAATACATCCAACGATCTTTTCTGGGCGCTCTTGCTCTGGAGGACCCAGCAGGTTTGTACATTACACAGACAGACAATTGATTTAAAGGAAAAATATGTAATGCCTCATTCCCCCTGCGGTGGCACTGTAGAGAACTTGAACACTTGATTCCGCATTCTCCCACAGTTTATAGCTGAATAAGGGTCTCAGTATTGTTGGGGGACTCTTCTAACAAAAAGAGATTTTACAAAACAGACAACAATCGTTCAAAACGTCGCTATGAATATTTTTAAATCTCATGTAGGACGGGTTTTGTCAACCTCTAAATCAGTAAAATATATCAATAAAAATATTCCAAATTATTAATCCATATTTGTCATTTATGTATAATTGTCAAGTTTAACAAATACCACAATAACCAGTATAATTTATTACCTCCAGTGGAGTACAACAGTTGCACAAAATGTTAACCTTTATTTTATTACCTATATGTCCATGCAGGGTTGAAGCATTACCTACTGAATAAGTCACATTTACATACAAACTGCAATATGACACGGCTCATTGATTTTGTTACATTTTGATAATGAGAATAATCCTTTACATACCCTGCAATAAAGAGGCCTTGTAAACAGGACATTTCACACACAATTTAACAGCCTATGGCCTATGCAATAGTGACGCCAGTATGTACATAACGTCCTGCTGCAGCCAACAATTATCTGCCCCAGTCACAAGTTGTGTACAACACAAAACCACGCTGAGGATGTAAACAAGATGTGGTTAGGGACCCTAGCACTGAGGCACAAGAAAAGCGACAAATTTATTTTAGAATTTTGGAGCCCAATGTCTGAATTGTTTTTGGTGGGCAATGGACAAAATAGCTTGGATTTGTCCTGACTATGAAACCAACTCTACTGCCCTGATAGCGGCCCCGCACCTTATTCTTATTTTTCTTACAGTTAAAAACACAATCCAAGTACATACACATAGTACATGACCCTATTTGGTTCCCTATTGTGCACTGTATTGCAGTCTGTACTGTACACGGGTGTGTTTTTGTAGGTAGTTTTTAAAAAAAATTATATTATAGAACAATTTAATATAGAAAACAATGTACAGTAGAAGAAAATCTGTAATGTAATAAATGCTGTTATATTACCTGTTAAACCAGTCATCAGTGTATCGAGGATAGGGATAAGGATCATTGCTGCTGAAGTCATAGCTTGCCTCTGCATTCTGAAACATCAATGGCAGAAAATGTACAGTATTCTCCAAAAACAAAATATAAAATAAAAAACAACTGCAACAACTTATAGAGTTCAGCAAATTTCTAAAAAATATTTTTCAAATTTGAATTTTTTATTTTATTTGCTGCAATTCTTTAACCTAGTTCATTGATTCTACCATCTCTTGCTCCTAAAGTGACTTTTATTCCAGATGAAACTAGCCCAATTTTAACAACCTTTTTATGGTAAGACAGACCTTCTCAAACTTAGTCAATATATCTGTCCCCTTTTGACCTCTGTTATTATGTGGGTTTCTCCAAGATTTTCATTTAATCCCATAGTCATAAACCTAACACGAGTAAGTTGTCCTCATGAACACGAAATATATAATGGGTCTGTGTTGTGCAGATCTGTATAACTGTGCCTATAGAATTATATAGGCCTATCATTCTCCTCATGGATTCCATATAAAATTGTGAGAAAAAACATGTTACAGGCCTCATTGCATGGCGTATTACAGAAGTTTTTTTCTCTAGAGACATTACTTCTAGTGGTTAATATAGAAGCACCATATTTGGGGACATGGAGTACCTATAATTCCATAATACGGCCCCTACAGGGTGCCAGCACATGGCATTGGTGTGTACATGAGTGCTTAGACTGTAAAATTGACTGGAATGGTAATTAATATGAATACAATCAGCCAAATAGAGTATTATACTGGTATAATATTATCATGTCAAAATGGATGCATATGATAATTTAACAATATAATGCATCTACAAGCCAATACTATCGTTTATTATTTTTGGTAAATAGAATTAAAAATATAAAAAGAGAATAAAAATATTTCCTATGGCGTCCCATTGTACCATATGCTGCTGCTTTTTTCTGACATGCAGAAGAACTGACAAGATAATTTGCAGGGGCTCCTTCCCAGGTATGCTTTACTAGTTTTAAAACTGATGAAATAAAGGATATTGCTTTTATATCTTCAAACGTGTGTTGGATACCAATCTTTTCCCCACTGAATTCTTTACCTATTGCCGACACAGAGTAGTTGAATCCGAGCACCGACTAGAAGAAAAGCATGGTTTCCCCAAATAGCGAGTGCATGGTGAGCGGAGCACAGGGGCTCACACAGACAGCAGAGGACCCCTATGAGGGAACAATATATGGGCCTCTTTCTGATAGCTTAATATAGAGCAGCCCCCTTATATCTTCAATAATGGAACAGTAATTGTGACATGAAATTCACTAGCACGGTCCCATACATGCAATCTAATAGTAAAAAAGCAGCCATCTCCTTTATGAAGCAATTGACCCCCTTACCTACTGCAGCTTCATAGGTCACACATGTGGTAGATGTATATACTGTGTGTGGGTGTGTGTGTGTGTGTGTGTGTGTGTGTGTGTGTGTGTATGTGTATGTGTGTGTGTGTGCGTGTGTGACTTGTTAAAAAGTACATATTTATCAGTGCCCCATAAAAAAAAGAAGATCACACTTGAATGGCAGTAATTGGCATAAAATTACAATATATTATAATTAATAATTGTATGCTAATTTGCATTAATCATTTGCATGCATAGATTATTACCCAGGTTGCATAGAACTTGCCAGGATAATAGCTCAGGTTCTTTAAATAAAAAGTGCCATCGCTGGGGAATTTGTCAAAAAGGCTTTATTGTACTGCACATTGTCATCAAAACCATGGATTATTCAGATTTAACAATCCTAGTTATAAAAAATGAAAGACAGTTTGTATTTGATTCATGATCTTCTCATGAGTTGCAATCGCTGTAAATGAATGCATCCCCAAGGATCTTAGTGATGTATCCATGGTTACCCTGCCTAGATATGAATCTGTATAGTTAAAGTAAAGTAATATCAGACATAAATAATTCATGGTATCGCTATATAACTATGTGACCCAGATTTTAAATATCATCAGTGAATATTAGTTTGAGGCAAACATTTAGTAAAAGCATAAGCATCTGCAGTGCTACGAATAAATGCAAATGGAAACTTACACAATCATTTATTTCTCTCACAATTGTATTTTGTTTGTATTATTTATGGTAATTGTATCATGGACTGATTTATTTTCAGTTTATTCATGTACATTGATTTCTATAAAAGTAATTTTGTAGACTGATGTTAAAAATTCATATGCTGCTTCCATAGAGTTCATACATCATGATTCATACAAGAACTCGATACATGTACATAAGCATTGACGTACTTTGTTTCAAGAAATCATCTTAAGACTTTCTTAAATCGATCAACTGTTTCTGTTAAAACCAGGTCCTGAGGTGACAAGTCCACAGCTTCACAGATCTTACAGTAAAGAAGCCTTGCTATCTCTGGAGATTCAACCTTTATTTTCTCTCCGGACAGAGAGAGTGCCCCCTCGTCTATTGAGTGCACGACAATGGCTTGTCAACGTTTTTGTATGGTAATTTCTATTTTACACTATTCTCAAGGTGAAATAAATTGACAGGACATTTTATGACACGTCAATCTCTTATGTCAGAAAAATCACATCATTGGAGGTCCAGCACAGTAGGTTTTCATAGCTCTAAGTCATTTCAATGGACAGGTGGCTTTGTAGGGACATTCTTTCCATGAAAAATGGCTGCACATTTTTTCAGTAGGTGTTCCGGTGCTGGACCCTCACAGTTAGAACTGTCACGGCTATGGGGGAAGTGGACCCACTAGGTCGTTCCGCCGTAGCGAAGTAGCAGCTGGCTAAACAATAGTCCATGATAGTCTATAGGACAAGAGTACCTGGATAGGAGATTTGACAGACACTTGGCGTAGCAGACACTTGGCGTGGCAGACACTTGGCACAGATGATACTTGGCACAAATTAAACTTTGCACAGATGACACTTGGCACAGATAGTGAACTCGACTCCAACACTATACTTCGCACTGGAGCAAACACAATTACTGGATACAGGATACAGGATACGGGAACACAGGATACAGGATACAACTAAGGGACCATTTGCTAAACGAACATGGGTAGACACAACAACGCTCAGGCAAGGAGGAAGAGGGTAGAGTCCTTTTTTATCATCCAGGGTGTTTAGAGATTAGGTAGGGACCATATTACTGGGGCGCGCGCTGGCCCTTGAAGACCGTGAATGAGCGAGCGCACCCTAGAGGAAACAGTAGAACAATGCAATCGTGTGTGCTGGCGTCTTCGGGTGGGAGATGCCGGCAAGCTCTCAGTGTCCTGCAGTCACGGCTGCCGGTGAGTAAGATGTGCCAACGTTCAGTGACCGTGGGCACAACAGTACCCCCCTTACACACCCTCTTCTTAGGTTCAGAGCATAGGAGGAACTTTTTGATGAGAGTTGGGGCATTATTGTTCTCTTCTGGCTCCCAAGACCTCTCCTCAGGACCAAACCCTTTCCAGTCCACGGATCGAAAGTCTTTCCTCCCACCCTCTTGTAGTCCAGGATCTCCTTTACCTCAAAGATGTCAGAAGAACAGCAGGGAGCAACTGTAGAACCGGGAAATTTACTGTAGCGTTTCAGGACCACAGGCTTTAGGAGGGACACACGGAACGAGTTGGGAATCCTGAGAGTAGGAGGCAGCCGAAGCTTATAGGACACAGGGTTTATTTGTTGCAAGACCTCGAGGGGGCCAAGGAACTTGGGAGCGCATTTGTGAGAAGGAATCTTGAGAAAAATGTTTTTAGAAGATTTAGTCAAGCCAGAACTTGACTCCGGGGGAAAACTGAGGACTTTTCTTTTTTCTATAGGCATACCTTTTCATGCGATTAACTGCCTGAAGAATCGCGGACTTGGTTTGCTGCCAGATGTGAAGGAAAGTCCCAAAATAAGGAATTGGCTGCAGGCACTTGACACATAGCTGGCACAGGAAGAGGAACTCGTGAATGTTGACTGCATACAATTAAGAATGGAGAAGAAGCAGTAGACTCACTTATATGGTTATTAAAGGAGAATTCCGCCCAAGGCAAAAGCTGTACCTAATTATCATGTTGGACAGAAAGAAAATGACAAAGATAATTTTCTAAAATGTGATTGATCATTTGGCCACTTGTCCATTAGACTGTGGGTGATAAGCAGAAGAAAAGTCCAGCTTAACATCTAACAGATTACACAGGGCTCCGGAATTTAAGCGTGAACTTTACACCCCGGTCAGACACAATATGGAGGGGTAGTCCGTGTAGACTAAAAATGTGTTGGATGAACAGATTTGCCAGACGAGGAGCTGAAGAAAGACCAGTTAAAGGAACAAAATGTGCCATTTTGGAGAAACGGTCCACCACTACCCAGACAGTTGTACATCCAGCAGAAGGAGGAAGATCTGTAATAAAGTCCATAGCAATGTGCTGCCAGGGGGCATCAGGCACTGGCAGAGGTTGGAGCAGAACAGCAGGTTTGGAATGGGTAGATTTGTTTAAAACACAGTTTGTACAGGAGGAAACATAGTCCAAAACATCTTTAGGTAGCGTGGGCCACCAATAGTGGCAAGCAATAAAGTCCCAAGTCTTACGGATGCCAGAGTGCCCAGCCAGTTTGGAATTATGTCCCCAGCAGAGAATTATTTTTCTGTCAGCGGGACGAACAAAAATTTTTCCAGGGGGAATGCCCCTGATCTGTAGAGGGTTTACAGCAATAATCCTGGAAGGGTCAATAATGTGTTGAGAACTTTCTTCAGAGTCCCGTCTGTCTCGAATGGCATCAGCCTTAATGTTTTTGTCCGCAGAGCAGAAGTGAAGAAGGAACTTGAATCTGATAAAAAACAGCGACCATCTGGCTTGACGAGGATTTAATCGCTGTGCAGACTGCAAATACAGTATGTGAGATTTTTGTGATCCGTAAAGATGATGATGGGATGAGCAGCCCCCTCCAGCAGATGTCTACACTCTTCCAAGGCCAACTTGACAGGGGGCAATTCCTGGTCTCCAATGGAGTAGATGCGCTAAGCAGGAAAGAAGAGTTTGGAGAAAAATCCACATGATACTGCTTTCCCCTTGGAATTCCTCTGAAACAAGAGTGCTCATGTACCAAATGGAAGAGGCATCAACCTCCAAAGAAAACTGTTGAGTCACATCAGGATGGTGAAGAACAGAGTCAGAAGTGAATGCGCCCTTGAGGTTGGAGAGTGTCGACTCTGCCTCAGGGGTCCAGTCCTTAGCGTTCACTCCTTTCTTGGTAAGAGCTGAGATGGGAGCAGTAAGGGACGAGAAATTTGGGATGAACTGTCGATAAACATTGGCGAATCCAAGAAATCTCTATATAGCTCAGAGACCTAGAGGGTGTGGCCACTCCAAGATGGACTTCACCTTTTCTGGATCCATTTGAAGACTCCTGTCATAAATAATGTAATCCAGGAAGGGCAAGGGCTTTTTTTCAAATACGCACTTCTCGAGTTTTGCATAAAGGCTATTCCCCCTAAACTGCAACAAGACTTGGCATACATGCTTCCGATGCGTCATCAGATCAGGTGGGTAGATCAGAATGTTGTCCAGATGCACCACCACACAGATATATGGAAAATCGCGGAAGATGTCGTTTACAAATTCTTGAAACACTGCTGGAGCATTACACAGTGCAACGGCATTACGAGATACTCGTAGTGACCGTCTCGGATGTTAAATGTGGTTTTCCATTCGTCAAACTTGTGGATACAGATCAGGTTATGGGCCCCGCCTAGATCCAGTTTAGCGATAACCTTGGCTCCACGAATCCTGTCAAAGAGCTTGGAGATAAGCGGCAAGGGGTACTCGTTTTTGACCGTGATTTGGTTTAAACTACAGTAGTCAATGCAAGGTCGAAGTGATTCATAATTTTTCTTCACAAAGAAGAATCCAGCTCCGGCTGACGAAGTAGACTTCCTGATGAACCCCCTCTCTGAGTTCTCCTTAATATACTCAACATGGCCTGGGTTTCCGGCAAGGAGAGAGGATAAAACCATCCGCGAGGGTGAGAGGCTTCAGGAAGCAGCTTGATAGGACAGCCATAGGGACGATAAAGAAGTAGGATCTCTGCCTCCTTTTTTCTGAAAACATCTGCATAATTAGAAAATAGTGGAGTTAGTCCAGAGAAAGATTAAGGCAGAGGAGAAGCACAGGTCGAACCTGAGACAGACTGCAATGAAGACATCGGGTCCCCATTGGAGGACCTCACCGGAATTCAAGTCAAGAATTGGAGCGTGCTGGCGAAGCCATGGCAATCCCAGCAGGAGGGGGTTAATAGCTCTGGTTAGGACATTGGAGGTTAATAACTCAGATTGGAGGACTTCAATCTGTAGTCTCCCAGCGAACTTCCAAAGTGCGCTCTTGGATCCTCATATCGATCCAGGTTGCTAGAAGTATCAAGGCATCCAAATTAGAGGGAAGTTCTCGAGCTGCCAGCTCATCCATTATGTGTGAAGCTAGTCCATGCCAGAAAGTTGCCACTAGAGCCTCGATGTTCCAGGCTATCTCCACTCCTAATGTAGGGAAGCGGGTGGCGTACTCCCTTACAGTGGATTCCCCTTGTCTGAGAGTTAGTAGAGAGGCAGCTGCAGAAGATGTTCAGCCCGGTTCCTCAAACACAGTGCGGAAAGTCTCTAGACATAATGGTAAATTAGAGGATTCCGGGCCCTCTCATGCCAAAATGGGGTTTGCCGATGTGAGAGCTTTGCCAGAGAGAAGAGAAATAACAAACACAAACTTGGCCTCATCAGAGGAATGGCTCTTGCACTGATTTATGAAGCCCCTACTGGACTTTGCATCTCCGTAGTAACGAGGAGGTCGAGGCAACGATATTCCAGACCCAGAACACACAGCCAGGTTAACAGCAAGTGGGGTAGAAGAAGTAGCCATGGGTGGGGAATCCAAATGGGTAACAATGGAGTTTACAGCAAGTAGAAGCTGATCCTGTAGTGCTCGGAGAACACGCATGTCTGCTTGAATCAATTGGACCGGCGTTGAAGATTTGGGTTGATCAGCGGGATCCATGGCCTGAGTATACTCTCACGTCTGTGGGGTATGTGGACCCACTAGGCTGCCACGCCATAGCGAAGTAGTAGCTGGCCCAACAATAGTCAATGATAGTCTATAGGACAAGAGTACCTGGATAGGAGATTTGGCAGACACTTGACGTAGCAGACACTTGACGTGGCAGACACTTGCCATGGCAGATACTTGGCACAGATGATACTTGGCACAGATGACACTTGGCACAGATGATACTTGGCACAGATAGTGAACTCGACTCCGACACTAGACATCGCACTGGAACAAACACAATTACTGGATACGGGATACAGGATACGGGAACACAGGATACAGAATACAACTAAGGCATCATTTGCTACACGAACATGGATAGACACAACAACGCTCAGGCAAGGAGGAAGAGGGCAGAGACCTTTTTATAGTCCAGGGTGTGTAGGGATAGGGTAGGGAACATATCACAGGTTCGCTCGCTGGCCCTTTAAGGCCGGGAACGAGCACGCACGTGCACCCTAGGGGAAACAGTAGAATAGTGCAGCCGCGTGTGCTAGCATCTCCGGGGAGAGAGACGCCGGCAAACTCTCAGTGTCCTGCGGTCGCGGCTGCTGGTGAGTAAGATGTCAGTGACCGTCGGTCAGCGACCACGGGCACAACAAAAACCTGTCTGATTGGGAAATGAAAATTGTCTTCAATGATCTTCCAAAGAAATTTGCAAAGACGTGTGTCTCTAAAAGTATATTTTTACCTCGTGCAGACAAGGGGCCAGATTGGGAATGAATATGTTCTTGTGGAAAAGTTTGGTTCTACATAAATAATGTGAAATAGATATATAAATACATTTCAAGAACATTTTTGTATATTGTTATGAAACAAAATGAAATAAATGCATCAACACTTTTCAGTTGTTAAAAAATATTATTAGGCTACAAATACAGCGTTTATGAAAACGAATGTTAATGTTTTACGCCATTATAAAATAGTAATAATAATAGCAACAATACAAATAACAACAACAACAACAACGACGATAATAATAGTGCTTGAAGTATGAAATATAATGTAGATAGAATAACTCAAAGAGAATGAACTCCTGATCATAAGCTGGCCATACACAGTAAAAATCAATTTCACTAAGTAGGAATCTGATTCTTCTGGCCGGGCTGGATGGTAGAAGTGGCCTGTATACAACAGCTACGACAACCGGGAGTTAATATATCAGTGAGATGAATACCCATGATAGTCTATCTATTGTAAAATGTCATTACTGAGAACATGATAGCTCCATTTTTTCATCAGCCTGTAGCTATAGACAAGTCTTATCTGCCTACAAACATATAAATGCTTGGTGAAGAGATCATTATGGTGCTTTTTTCTCTCACAATCAATAATTGATTGTAGGTAAAGTATCAGTTATCATGTATGGCTTGTGCTCTATTCTCTATGACATTGGAGAGGATAAGTCCACCAGGGTGTAGTACGCCTTTTTTCCCCCCTAAAATATCCGTTAAAAAGAGACATGCTTTACTGAATAACATAGTACTGTTACATACTCCACTTTTTTACAAAATATTTACAACATTGCACAGTTTAATGCTACATAAAATGTTGAATATGTTTGCAATCACTTTGCTTTACTTCTCCAAACTGATTTTTCAATATATATTATATGAAAATACAATCCATCTTAAGTTACCACTATTATTTGCATTGTGTTGCATCGATGCCTGCAATACCAGACATATATTCTAGAGATACAGTATATTAAGTTCCCAGATGTGTATAGCAATTTCCAATTTTATGTTACATGTAGACAACTCCTTTTCATATGTCTATGATCCAGAGTGGCTCTAGATCTGGCCAACCCAGCCCGTCCATGTAACTCATGGTCAGCCATTAATTTAAAGGGGTTCGCCCATCTGGGACATTTATGGAATATACACAGGATATGCCATAAATGTCAGATAAATGCGAGTCCCCTAAACCTCGTTCTACCTTTCTTGGCTCTCGCTAACTCCCGTGCCACTTCCTGATTACATGGTCGAAAATTATGAAAACAGCGTAGCTCGCTGTGCTCCACTGTTTTCTTAACTCCCAAAGAAGTGAATGGCAGTGACGGAAATAGTGTAGCTCGAGTGCTACGCTGCTTCCATAACTGCCATTTGGTTCTTCGGTTCTATAGAAGTTACGGAAACAGCGCATCTCAGATGCAATTTCCGACCATGTAATCAGAAAGTGGCCCGGGAGGCAGCGGGAGCCTCGAAAGGTAGGTTTAGGGGGCCCCGTTCTAGAAATAGGTGCAGGTCACAGAAGTGGGACCCGCATCTATCTGACCTATGGCATATCCTGTGGATATGCCATAAATGTCCCTGATGGAAAAACCCTTTAAATAGATGGCATGTAATACTATATTCTCTCTAGATTTAGGAGAGAAGTATGGCTGGCTGTAGTTTGTTAGTCGCTGCGGACCAGATTCAACTTAAATGGGGTTGTATTCTTCTTTTTTTTTTATATTTCAAAAAGCTTTATTTATAATTTGGAAATGAAAGAGAACCATAAAGTGCACAAGCACAGCAGCTGAAAAAGACAATCATATCAGTATACAAGGCCATACAGTGTGTTATTTGTGATCCTCCCATGCTTAGGTAAAAAGGAGGATATGCATAATCTCATATTCGAAAGAAGAGAGCGCAGCACACACGATAAATGATCAATTATTATACACAGACTTCAAGAACATAGGCAAAAACAATCAACCGTTCAAAGAAATAGACCGCACTGCAGACTTTAGAACTTGTTAGTCCTGTGTTACTCACGCTCTGCATTGCGCTAATACAGCGCTGCATTATCAGCCAGACGAAAGATCTTTATGTATAGATCCGAAACATTGCACACTAAAATAAAGCATTTAAAATAAAATAACAAGTGCGGTCTATTTCTTTGAATGGTTGGATAATGCTAGTCTCATGGGATGAGACCAGACAAGCACTCAGCACACAAAGGGAGTGCTTACCTTGGAATATGTTACACTTAGGCAACAACAAGCACATTACCCATACACACAGATGCACAGTCCTACCTGCCCCCAATACAGAGACACCATGAGTTAAACATAAAGCAGTATAAGGCTGCATGAAATTCGCAGGTAAACACTGCACCAGATCGCGTTTTTTACGTTTTGATGCGTAAATCGCTGCGTTTTCATGCTGCCTGTTTAGGTGGAGATTTTCATCTGCACTGCACAGATAGAATTCGCAACAGAAATGCAAGATAAATTTACATACTATGGATTTTAAAATCCGCACCGCAGATCAATTTACATGCAGGAAAATACAGCAGCGTGTACATGAGATTCCGTGGAACCTCATTATCTATGCTGGCACTGTATTACGCTGTGGTTTTGCTGCAGGTAAATACGTGTGGCAAAACCGCACGTAATATGCATTGTGTGCATTGACCCCAAATGTTGCATAGTGGCTTGATTCTAAACATATTACAAAATTACAAAGGTAGTGTTTTCTCTTTCCAAATGACATATCCATATCTTATCAAATATGTAAAGACATTTCCTGTTCAAAAACCATATTTTATAAGTAGGAACATATTTTTTACTCATCTCTACCCTATGCATCATAGCAGGAGGATCCGTGCATTTCCATGACATAGTAACAGTTTTCCGTGCACAGAAAAGCAAAAATCGGAATAACATCCATTTTAGAAACCCTGTATCATTTTGTGTCTAATTTCCAAAAGACAGACCTGTGGGGTAAGTATTTTAGAAAAATCAAAGTAATAATTTAAATATTAAAGATCCCAGACCAAAGAAAAGGACCTTAGAGCAGGACCACACAAATTGCAAGAATGATCTAGGAGTCGCCTAGGCATTTAAAATATAGGTCCGACACGGAGCCTTCCATCTGTTTCAACCTGGCAGGAGTGTAGTACAATATATTGAGAACCTGATTTAAGTCCTGGGCACCTACTATGAGGGAAAATTGGGGGCCCTGATTTGTTTTCTAATCATCACAGGATAAATCAGAAATATTAGCCCCCCAATTAGTATATGCCCTGTCGAAATGTGTGTAACCAGATGTTTAGAGAAAGGCAAACATAAGGGCTTAGACTGATCTAGAGTCCCAAGAAGATCCTCAAGTTTAGGAAGGGAAACAGAAGAAGGAGAAGGTCCAAACTACGTCTTAAAGGCGTGACAGATTTGGCAATATTGAAATAGAATGGTTCAAGGGACATCATACCTGACCACAAACTCTGCGAGGGGAGAAATTCATTGCTAACAGGCGGTAAATGCATCAAGTATTTCACTCTCCAGTCATGCCCAGAAACGGGCTCCTGGGAAATCATAGAAACTCCCAATAGCGGCTGAACAACTGACCATACATGGGCCATGGTCCCGAGGGAAAAAATTGCAGAGATTCTGGATTTATAGTGGTACAACAGATTTGTCAGGCTCTCAAATAGATGTGTCCTTCCTTACCTTTACTCTTATCTCAACATGTCACGAGATGTCTACGTCATATATGTCTATGTGTGGCCACCTAGTGGTTGTGACATTACTTGCAGCCTGTAAAAGGTTTTGCTAGTATGTCGCGATATTGTATTGAATTGGCTTCATGAAAAATTAGGGTCCTTAACAAAATCAACCAAAGGTAAGGGTGGATACATCTGTATAAACCCATGAGTGCACCCGCAAGTGCAGTGGCAGCTTTGATTAGCTCCATGTCTAGCCACCAGTGAGATTCACTAATTGGGAGGTCAGGAAATATAGATACATGTTGAGAGCTGCCAAAACTCCATGGTGCTTGTTAACTTGAAAAATAGCCAAACTTAATCTACATAGGTGGCTTCCCCTGCCAATAAAAGAACCGTAGTTATTTATCTAACAGCCTTAAGCAATTTTTAGGGATTATCATAGAGGGATACATGAAAAAGATAGAGAAACTTTGGTAAGTTACTGCTGTTACGTAGACACCAGCAGAGGGTTCAGATTAAGGGTGATACCAAAACTCCCAAGTACTTAAATTGTGTGACCACCTGTGGAGCCACTGGTGAGAAAGAATCAGGATGGTATGTGGGAGACAAGGCTAGTAGAGCTGATTTAGACCAATTCACCCTGAGCCCAGAGAAAGAACCAAATTTCTCTATTGTATCAAGAAACTAAGGTGTCATCCACACATAGAGAGAGATTTTTTTAACTCAATCAATATGTGTTGCATCACCTGGCATAAAGCCAGTCTAATCAGGGTGAATAAGTTAGAGAATAACCTTTTTTAAACTCATTGCAAGGATCTTTGCTAAAATGTAAAAGTCCAAATAAAAATAAAAAAAGACATGGGGCGGTATGAATCTGGGGTCATAAGATCCTTACCTAGTTTCAGTAGGACTACAATCAGGGCCTCCTACATGGATGGAGGCAGTGAACCCCTATCAAATGCTGCTTTGTCACTACATACTCACTATTGACTTTGTTCCACCCGCCCACCAGATCATAAAGACCGGACAGTTTCCCAGGTGCCATAGTCAAAATAGTTGCCTCTATTTCTATGTCTCTGCAATTTGGGCCTCTAAAGAGGAGGCTTGCTGGTCGGACATTTTCGATGGGGGAGGAGATAAAGCCAAGCCCCATGTTCCCCTGGATTGCAGGCCCCTTGATGGGATATAAAAAATATTATTTACTTACCGCTCCTCTATTCTAGTCTGCAGATGGCCCATCCCAGATCCTTTCAGATTGCCACATCAAGACATGGCACACACAAGGTTCTGACGCCGGGCAGTGCCGGGACATTATATGCAACGCAGCACATGTCCTTGTCGTGTGCTTGCTTACAAAGGTGTACACAGTCTCTAAAGTATCCCGTACATAATATAGGGCTAGTTGGAAATGAGGACAACTTTTGGGGTGCATTTTTAAGGAGAGCTGGATACAATATTGGGGGTACATATATGTTAACAACAGCAAAAGTAAAATTATATCGAGAAAAATGTAGGATAATATAAAGTCCAAAATGAACACAGGCCACCTAGATAATCTTCAGCGGGACAGCCTTAGTTATTAGTATGGATAGTCCTCTAGAGTAGTTGGAGTATGTTGCATAGAAACCTCTGGCTATCCAGTCTCTTTTAAGAGCAAGAACGTTTTGTCCCATTAAATGGGTTTCCTTACAGAAAATGTAAAAGAGAAAATTTCTTAATGAAGTAAAAAAAAACAGAAAGCGTTTGATTTTGGAATTTAAGCCTCTGACATTCCATGACAAAATCTTAGAGGTCGCCATTCGGCAATAAATTTAATGGGGCATTCGCTGGGGAGTACCTAGAGGTAGGGAGAAAGTGGGATGAGTGCATCCACCAGGAACCGGAATTATAGCACACTGCTGTGAAGCAAACTGCAGGATGGTGGCAGAAGTCTTTCCAGGGCTCTGGCATGACAGCAATAAACAGTGACTAAGATGCCATCTATGGGAAAAATGTGGGTCTCCAGAAACACACCCCACAGTTTTGCTGCAGAAAGTTGTATGAATAGTCCTTCCAGGAGGGAAGTGGGAGAAGAAGCAGGTATCCCCTTGCGGTAATTTAGTCCCCAGGTACTCACAGCGAGTGGATGTGAACCTATGGTCACTAGACCGTGGGGAACAGCAATGTCCGCATCCAAGCCCCATTTTCCAGCAGGTCAATGTGGAGAGCAAAAGATGATGCTGGTTCAGACCCCCGATCAGCCCTTTTGAATGTCCTGCCACAGAGCACCGATGCTGGTGAAGGCACAAGCAGTCAGGAGCAATCGCAGCCTAGCGTTCAGCAGTAGGCTAACTCGCATTCACGCCAAATGACAGCCCCAGGTCCCGAAGCTGACAAATACCAGGTCCCAGGAGTTCCACAGCAGCTCCCAATAAGTTATGGACTAGTATGCCCTGCAGTCTTGGCAGGATGGCTGGCAAATAATAGTATGGTGGGTCATAGTGTTCAGGAGCCTTTCTAAAGCACATTTGCTCAGGCAGACATCAGACCAGGCCCAAGACAACCCCTTTAATACTGTTTTGTAAGGCAGGTTTCACATATATTAGATCAGTGGTTTTAAGTCTGAGCCAGACACAACTGATCACAAAGTTGTGCACTTTGTGCACTGGTCTACCTTCCATAGCCTTACATAGCTGGATAGAAAACACGTCATGCAATGGTTTTCAGTCTAGTGCCGAGAGACATCGGGCATCGGATGCAAAAACTTCCTCGATAGGTAAGCATGGCATCACTTCTGGCATCACTTTCCCTCCGATGTTTCTATACCACCCTGGAGGGAGACAAAACTAAATTGCCGGACATATGTGAAGGGGGCCTTTTAGATCTATACGTGTGCATGATTGTCCTGAGTTCAGTTTTAAGATTTTTAGGTGAAATGACCCCCAGAAATTCCAGGCAGTGGCACGAACAGGAAATATGTATTCTGGGGTTAATTCAGCAAGTGCATTCAAAACCTTCTGTATCAGTGCATGAACCCCTTGCTTCTTTGCATAGTGTTCTAGAATATTAGACAACTGTATATCAAAGTAATAAGCTCTTAAATTGGGCTTTTCAAAGACCTAATAGATAAAAGCCAATTGTAGAACCCTCTCTGTAATCCAACACCATGAAAAAGAAAAATGACTCATCCATACAAGTACTGAAGTTATTGCAATTTTCATTGAAGACCATTTCTACATGTGTTCTGTTGTATACCCACCCACTACCAAAGGTGTGGGCATGGTAAAAGCTATTGAAAAGTATTATCTCAGGGCACAAAGGACAATACCATTGCTACAGTTTACTCTCATCCAACTAAAGCCTACACAAGACGTGATACAGCTTGGAACTTAATACGAATACAAGGCTCCAACTAAGACTTGAAGTTCTATTAAGACTTATAGAAGACAGAACACATACTAACATATAGGACAGTGCCACCTAATCAATGACTGAATTAAGAAGGAATAAGATATTACTTAGTAGATAATATAGTTACTTCTTCAACAAATACATTCAATTCTTTGTATAATGAAAAGTTATGCACTTTTTCAATATCAATTCTGTATCAATTCCTCGTTGTATTCAAAATCTCTGCTTGCAGTCATTCAATGGGAACCTTCATTGTTTACATGCAGTGAATAAAAATCTCTCCTGGTCATGTGATGAACACACAGATGCATGGACTACAGTTACAGTACAGTTATTTGAAAACGTAGGAAATTTGCAGGTAAAAACCGAACCTAATTGTGTGTTCTTTGCGGTTTTTACATTTTGATGTTTAAATCGGTGTATTTTCATGCTGCAGATTTTGGTGCCTTTTTCCTTACAACTAGACAGATACAATTCGCAAGATAACGCAAAATAAATTGACATGCTGCGGATGGCAAAATACGCATCGCAGGTCAATTTACGTGCAGAAAAAAAAAAACACAACGTGTACATGAGATTTCCTCAAATCTCATTTATTTGCTAGTACTGTATTATGCTGCGGATTTGCCGCACGTAAATACGCATGGCAAAATCACACGTGATCGTGTACATTGAGCCTAAATATGCAGGGGGCACTGAGGATTATTCAGTGAATATTAATAATAATAATAATAATAATATTAATAATGGTATTTACTTTTAAGGCCGGTCTACACAATGAATTTTGATTGCCTGCGGGTCACAAGGTCACGACAACACTGTCGCAAAAAGTTTGACACAGGCAATTTTACATTTGGGGGTGACCCCATATCGTTGTGCAGCCCTAGTCTTGCTCAAATTTTTGATTGCCGAAATAGTATTGTGCCCTAGAGCACAAAAAACAAGGTACTCTACAATAATGGACACATGAGTATGGATGTAACTGGTAATTCACCGCATGTGTCTTCATTTGAAAGTCCAGGTTACCCCTTGTTAAGGAAGAAAAAATAATATAATAGACATAGTGTTGCACGATAGATAGATAGATAGATAGATAGATAGATAGATAGATAGATAGATAGATAGATAGATAGATAGATAGATAGATAGATAGATAGATAGATAGATAGATAGATATGAGATAGATTGATAGATATGAGATGATAGATAGATAGATAGATAGATAGATAGATAGATAGATAGATAGATAGATAGATAGATAGATAGATAGATAGATAGATAGATAGATAGATAGATAGATAGATAGATAGATAGATAGATAGATAGATAGATAGATAGATAGAGATTTGTTTAGTTTTTTTTTGTTATGTTTGCAAACAGTTTATTAGTAAGTCTTATGTTGGCATACACGAGCATAGAAATTTATAGTCCATTTCTGTTCGGCTTTTTCCAGAAAGCTGATGTAGCGGTGTACGGGCATATAGACTTTCTATTGAGTCCGTACACCGCTACATCGATTTCCGTAATAAGCCGAAAGCAAACTAAGCGGCTCAGCGGTCAAACGTGCACTTCTGCTGCTTCATTTTAGAGATTGATGGAGGTCTCAGTGCTCGGACCCCACCAATCAAAACTTCTGACATGTCACTATGACATGTCAGAAGTTTGTTGAACGTTTAGTTACACTTTAAAACGTTTTCAATCTTGCTGACAAACATCAGTTTTTAGATTCCAAGTAAATTGAAGATTATAATGATAAATGTGACACTTCACTTTTTGATTCAGAAGAATCATGGCCTAGAAGCAGATTATATTCATAAAAGAAAAATCTCTAGCATTATCAATGCTAGAAAATATCTTGCACTGAGCAGATGGAAATACGAGCGCTGTTTTCCCATGAATGCCATTTTCTTGTTAAATTGAAAAACGTGAAAAATACACCTTTTTGAATTCACCTTCCGGCTTTCTGTAGATCCTCTCGTAAAAGCAATTTACATGTAAGAAGAAAGCAGTGCCAAGAAAGTCTGTCCTACTCAACATTTAATAGAAAAATAACAGCGATATAAATATTAGTTCAAATGTTTGATTTATGAAAGCATTGTGAATTGTGATTTATCTGCCACATCTTGTATATCTTATCTGTAGCCGATGTATTTCTCTTCAACAGCCCCAAAAGAAGCAATGATTTTTCAAAATATTGGAAAAAAAATTCTCTGTCTATCAATCTACAGTGCTGTGAAAAAGTTTTTACCCCTCCCCTGATTACTTCTGATGATCCAATTAATTTTAATATAAGATAAAGACAACATGAGTGAACACAATTTGAAATGATCACTCCATTTATTGAGAATAAAGATCTAATCAAAACCTAGATCACCCATGTGCTAAAGTTATTGCCCCCCTAAACCTAATGTTTTAGTTTGGCTACATTGGAGGGTTTTCCCGCATGAACTGCCCGTTTTAACGTTTTGCCACAGCATCTCGATGGGATTCAAGTCAGGACATTGACTCGGCCACTCTAAAACCTTAATTTTGTTTCTTTTGAGCCATTCAGAGGTGGACTTGCTTGTGTGCTTTGGATTATTGTTCTGCTGCATAACTCAACTACGCTTGAGCTTTAGGTCACAAATTGACAGGTGGCCATTCCCCTTTAGGATTTTCTAATAGACTGCAGAATTCATGGTTCAATGAATTATGACAAGTCGGCCAGGTCCCGCATAAGTAAAGCAGCTCCAGACCATCACGCTACCACCACCACCACCATGTCTGACTGTTGGTATGATATTCTTATGGTGGAAGGCAGTGTTAGCTTTACACCAGATGTAATGAGACCCATGTCTTCTAAAAAGTTCCATCTTTGACAAATCTCTCTACAGAATATTATCCTAAAAGTCATCTAGATGTTATTTGCAAATGCGAGACAAGCCTTTGTGTTCTTTTTGGTCAGCAATTGTCTGCACTTTGCAACTCTCCCATGGATTTTTTGCCCAGTGTCTTTCTGATTGTGGAAACCTGTACATTGACTTTAACTGAGGAAAGTGAGGCTGCCAGTTCTTTAGATGTTCGTCCTGGTTCTTTTGTGACCTCTTGGATGAGTCATTGATGCGCTCTTGGTGAAATTTTGGTAGGCCGGCCACTCCTGGGAAGGTTCACCACTGTTCCAAGATTTCTCCATTTTTGTATAATTGCTCTCACTGTGGTTCGCTGGAGTCCCAGAGCCTTAGCAATGGCTTTGTAAACCTTTCCAGACTGGTAGATTTCAATGACTTTGTTTGGCATCTGTATTTGAGTCTCTAGAACGTGGCATTATCTGCTGATTTTTAAGACCTTCTAGCCGGCTTCACATTGCCAGAGGTTCTATTTAAGTGACGTTCAGATTAAACATGTCTGGCAGTATTCATGTCTGGGTGTGGCTAGTGAAATTAAACTGATGTAGTAAGGGGGAAATTACTTTTTCATATAAGTTATCTTTGTCTAATATTAAAAGTAGTTTGATGATCTTCAACATAAGTGTGAAAAATATGCAAAAATAGAAGAGGCTGGGAACTGTCTATCTTATTATGTTTTGTATTGTTTATATATCATCCATTTTCCATACTGTCAGCAATGATATCTAAACCCTAACGATATGTTATAGAGACCTGTACATTGTAAGTGTACCCTTGTTATAGTAACTTAAAGGGATTTTACCGTTTAATATAAATATAACTGAAAAGTTCTACAAATTTGTAAATATACTTTGCTTTTCAATTCCTCATTTTCAAGAAATTTGTTTGCTGTCAGTGAATGAGAACACTCTTGTTTACATTCAGAATCAGCAAACCTGTACATACCTAGTCCAGTTCTCAGCTTAGAAGTAGAAACCATTGTATCCAATCAAGGCAATGCTGTTATCTAAACAACCTGGACTAAAACAAGTGATGATATAAGATCACATCAGTCAGGAGTAAATGTAAATTGCAGAATACGTCTTAAATCAAGTAGCTGCAGTTAGGCTAGAAGAATGTTTTGGGTCTTCCTTTTGTTCCCTTTATTTTGTAACTGTTTTGCATGTTTTCTATATCATTTTTTTTTATATATCATTTTTTTAAAGTTTCGTAAGCACTGCACTTTTTATATTAAAGCTTAAAACTTTGATAAGTTTGGTTTTCAAATGCTATAAAGAATAGATTGCCTTTCTTAGCATGTGTTAACTGAAACAGTGTGTGCGTATTTTTGGTACCTGTCAATGATCGCTGGTTCAAGCCCCCTAGGGGGACTAATAAAATGTGTAAAAAAAGTTTAAGAAAGTTTTTAGTAGTAAAAAAAATATATATATTAAAAGTAAAAAAAGAAAGCATTTTTCCTCTAAAGTAATGTAAAAAATAAAAAATCAGCAAAATTGGTATTACTGCATCGGTAAATGTCGAAACTATTACAATATAACATTTAACTCACACGGTGAACTTTACATTTTTTTAACAAATATTTTTTTCTTTGTAAAATTTGTGAAATGTAAAAAAACCTGTATACATTTGGTATCACTGTAATCAAATTGAATAAAGAATAAAGTTACGTTTACTGCACGGTGAAAGTCCTAAAAACGAAACAAAAAACACAATGAAGGAATCGCAGTTTTTTACAATTTCAGCCCGCTAAGAATCTTTTTTCAATTTCCCAGTACATTATATGGTACTTGAAATGGTACCAATAGAAACTACAACACCTCCGGCAAAAAAATAAGCCCTAACATTACTCCATTGACAGAAAAAATTAAAAAAATTATGAAAAACTAAAATGAAAAGGCAAAAAATGTCTTAGTCCTGAAAGGGACTTTAAATAAAAACAAATGATTTAAAAAAAAAAAAGAAAACTGCCCTGTACCATGTATTATATGTAGTACTATAAACTAGTGAAGGTGGGAAATATTTTTGAAGTTGAAACATTTTATCTACCATTTTTAAAGCAATTTGTAGCATTATTCATATAGCCTGGTCAATTTAGCTGTGAAACTATGCACCCTGTAAAATGTATGATATAAACACAAGATTCTGGAGAAAACTCAGAAAGGACTCAATTTATTTGAATTTTATTCTCATAATTATAAGAACGGTGATGGCTTGGCATTCTGCTAAACATAATAATGGTTTTCTATGTAGTAACCACTTGGTTTTAGTAAATAATAGAGCTTGAACACATCAAATCTTTTACACTTCACATTTAATTTGGTTTAGTTGAGCTTCGGTGCAAGTCGCTTGAATAGCTTAATCATAAGTGACAATAGTTTAACAATACGATGCCCACAGCCCATCTGCTGTGGAAGTAACTAATGAAAATTGGAACTTTTCTAAAATTAGAGCTATTGTTGTCTAATTCACATGTGCTTAGCCGCTCCACATTATTATGTACTCAAGGAAGGCATTAAAATGTACAAATTCAAGAAGTTTTAAAATGTTTTCAACTTATCTCAAAACAGATTTACTGTACTGCACAAATTTTAAATTATTTCCCATTCTGTTATGGGAAATTCACAAAACTCAGTTATGATGTCCCTGGATTTTATATGCAAGAGAATAGTGTAGGAGAGATACAATTTATAAATTTCCTGCCTTATATTTCGATTTTTGTTAACAGAGGACAGATGTATAGTAGGTATGATACCATTATTGGCTAACCAGAAAAATGATGAATGCGAGTTTTCAGGGCACACAGGCTCCTTCTTCAGGCATGTTTAAAAATGAATAACTTAGAAAAGAGCACAAGTCTAAGGCTAGATTCACACGACCGAGTGCAAACTCGGATGTGAAAAACTGCAGTTTTTCATGTCCCATTTGCACCCATGCGGGACTCGTTTTCACGGATCCCTCATAGACTTGAGTATATTGAGGGATCCATGAAAACGGAAGAAAATGGGACATGTCCTATTTTTCCACAGACCCTTCGCATGGTCCATTCACCATGTGAACGGCCCCATTGAAATACATGCCTTGTTTTAACGGTTGTCACACAGACGTATACTACGTTCGTATGGATAAGCCCTTAGTCATTCATTTGTAAACCTGCCTGAAGAAGGAACCTGTGTGCTCTGAAATCTTGCATACATAATTTTTATTGTTAACAATGCATAATTATTTATGGCTAACATGGTACTATGCAATTTTTTACTATATATATTTTTGTTAATAGAGGAGAAAGACAAATTGTGTCTCTTTTGAACCTTCTTTGAAGGTTTCTTTTTCTATAGAGACCACATAAGGAACCTAGCAGAAGATGAAGAAGAAACAAAGTCTTTGAGGGGAATTTATTTAGACAGGTGTTTCCTACTCCAGTCTTAATCTAAAGAAAATTGGAGTAAAATGTTAGAATAATAAATTAGGCGCATTCTGGACGTCAGAAAATAAAATCCTAGCTGGCATAAATTTGCGCTATAATTTATGCTAGTTTTATGGTGTAAATTATAGTAAATTTATTGGGCCCTGTAGCCCTGCCTCTTTCTATAAGCTCCACCCACTTTTCTTAAAAGTGAAAGAGGCGGCGTAAAAATAAAAAAGTTGACTTTTCTATGCCATAAAACTGGCATAGAGGGCTTCATAAATTCCACCTTTGTATTTCATATGCTATCACACACAAATGCACATCTTTAATTATTGCATGGGCTGCATTGTTTGTTTAGTGTGATAGCTAGGGTTGGATTATAGAGGCTGTATACCAGGGCTCTCCATCACCTAGGGATGTGCAAGGATTCTGTGCTTTTGATGGAATGAATATCACAGTCAACTACGGTATTGATTCCGTCAAAAGGACGGCACCCTTGCACAACGGGGACAAACAGAAAACATTTGCACCGGATCCGTCACCATTGAAATTAATAGTTTCCGTTTGTTTCAGTCAGAGTTCCGTTCATTTGTTCCCCTGATGGAAAGCTCAGACGGAATCCAAAAACAGAGCCCTGACCCAGATGTGAACAAAGCCTATGAAACACACTCACTGAAACTAATCCACTATCTATCTGTATTTTGTGCTTTACTATCTCTCACTCTCTGTCTGATGTCCTCTCTCTCCTGACTGTATCCCCAACCTTAAAGTAGCAGCATTTTCTGGTTGGTCCGTTTATAGTGGTTATGAGTTATATGACTGTCATCCACTGAGTCATCAGTGACTCACACCTATACCATTCATGATTAGCTGTGCTAGTGGGAGGGCTGCCTGCATTATGGGGAAACCCGCCGGACTGCCGCCTCAGGTCATCGGATCCTTCTTCTCTGCCTTCTTGTCTTCTTCTGATCTATAAAATAGCAATTGCTATTTTGAACGAATCTTGCGGAGTGAATCCTAAAAGTTTAAGATTCATGAAAACCCGAAACGTTTGGGAAATTAGTAACGCATTTGATTTGTATAGAATCAAATCGCTCATCTCTATTCCTTAGGATTGGGGCTTCATTTTGCCTCCAAAGTGGTCTAATGTCAAACTTACTAGTAGACATCTGGTGGTAACGTGTATTTTTTATTGATATTAGGAAATAAGGATAATCATCTGCGGACACCTTTATTTACTGGTTGAGCCAAAGAATTTGCATGTTAAAATCCAATATACTGAACTGGTTTTCCTCAACATTAGAAATTCGGGAGCAGTTCAGCTGCTCTTATACTCTTAGATTGCCATTGGGTCCTGTTGGCATTGGCAGAATCTGCTAACACTAATTTAATGTTTATGTCCAGCTTACGTTATCTACCATATTACACCAGGGAGGAGACCCCACCATAATATTTGCCTCGGGGCCTTCACAAACTTTGATCTATGTTTGATCTATCAATGATAATTGTTAGGTTGAACTAATTAATATGACAAATTCAGCTCTGCCACACTGAGAAACTTATCTTTGTATATACTTGTAAGTAAATATTAGTAATTAAAATTTATCTTTGTACACCATTATACATTTAAACACTTTCTTTTAAGGCACACTAGGAAGCTCCTCACCTATAAGTGTAAAGAAAATACTGTGTATATATATATATATATACATATATATATATATATACATACATACATACATACATGGCGGGCTATCATACACTATAGCATGTAAAGTAAGTAGAGTGGAGGGTGAGATTTGGTCAAGACCATTGCACAGTGGACACAAAATAGTAGTAATGCCCTAAGACATGTTTCTTCTGCCCTATGAAACTTTTACCACGTTCTCAGATTGGTATATAGTGGTTCAGAACGCACTAGACAATGTATGTGCACGAATAGGGTCCCAATCCAATCGTAGTGAAAAATAAGAATTCGGCACAGAAAAGTTTTGTGTGCCAAATACTTATTTTTCAAATACTCAGATTAGTTATAAATATAAAAACAAGTAGACAACAGCATTTTTTTTATTTCATAGATAGTCTTAAATATCTGAAAATTGTGGCAAATGTGAAATGCCTGAACATAGCCTAAGGGTTTATGCACACAAGCGTATTAGGACTCTGTACAATCTCTGATGTGTAGGGAATTATAACACAGCCCCCTTAGAAGCGTGTAGGACCCTACTGAATTTCCATATGCCTCTTGGCAAGCTTCATTGGAGGCTGTATTATTGAGGTGCTGTATTCTCCCCCAAAAGCCTTGAAAGAATGCCTCCATAATACAGTGCCATACAGCAGCAAATGGAGTGCCTATGGCTTTGTAGTATGGAGCCATTGCTGTGGAAACGGAGGTTTACCCTTTATCTATGATCACAACACCTAAATTTACAATTGCATGTCTTTTTTTCTGTCTTGTCCATTTTAATTAGAGTATGTTGCTAGGTGATTTCCCCCCGATCTCATTTGTATGCTACCATCTCTATTACAATTACAACAATTTATAAATGCAGTTAACAAAAGATCAGTAGTTCAACTCTTAACATGGTTGCTGCAGTCTCTTTGATAATGAATGACTGTGCCACCTACAAAAACCTTTAAATGTTCTAATGAACTATATTATACTCACATAATTTGAGGCAAGATCTGGGTGAAGGTAATCTATTCCTGAAATCAAAAGACATTTATTAAACAAGTCTGAAAAAACACATGTCTTCTACAGATAAATGAGGACAAATGTAAGAGACTTGGAGGATGAACTGGAATGGTTTCCACCTGACAGTTTTATGCTCTCAATTTATGCATAACACAGACATTTATCAGGATAGAGATGACAGGAGGATGACATGAGTCATGCCCTCGAAAAGGCAAGAAATTGGATTGTTTTTGTGGAAGTTGTAAATGGAAGTTAAATTGATAACTGAAGTACTGTAAAAGCCTCGCGGCTTCACTTCACTCTTGTTTATAGAACAGATATAAATATCTAAATCTTACAAAAAAAATAAATCCTTTATAATATTGATGTTAGTCAAGCAATCCATTAATCTACTTAACTGTCTATTTTACATTGCAAATTGCATACTTTAATACTTTAATAGAATAGGATGTACTCATTTTCTATTTTTTCACTGTATATTTTGTAGAATTATAGAAACATAGGAATCAAAATGGCGGCAGTAAAGAAAACATGGTCAATTTAGCCTTCCCTTTGTGTGTTCGGGTCCATGGACATGTCAATGTTGAATTACGGACCTGTATACACTTCGTGTGACACGATAAGACAACATTGTTACTAGAGCTGGATATGCCCATTATTTTTTGTTTCTCGTGAATCTATACAAAAACCTCCATGTGCCTCAGTCTATAGGCGCTGCATTTTGGACAAAATAAATCTGTAACATTGTCATGTACATGGGCTCATATTTTGTTCTCCGTAGCGATATATCTTTATATATTTTTTTTACATATGTCCCAGTAAGGTTATATGCACACGTAGCGGTAATCCTGTGGATTTTCCTTTCAAATTTACGGACAGAAAATCCACTGTGGAATACTGTACTAGGCATATAGATCAGATCTGAACAAAGTTTTATGATCTAGAGCTATTTTAGTGGCATTCTTAACAAGAGATTGAGTAAGGGGGGAAGAGGGCTGATGCATCGGATAGCAATGAACTTTTGGGCAAAGAACAAGGTTTCCTGAAACAATATTCTAATATAGTGTGGTCAGTTTTTTCCCCCAAGAAGGCAAACTATTGGTATCAAGAAAGGATAAGAAGTCTACAGTTTTGGTCCAAAATAGCTATAAATGTGTCCATGCCAAAAGTCTTCCCCTGTGTTCAGGCATTTAAATGTAGGAACCCAATCCGTTCTTAGTGGCAATAACTGGCTCTGATAGTCTTGGTAAATAATGTATATGATATTAAGCTGGTTGTCAACCTCAGGTTGATACTATGAGAGTAGATTCAATGGCTTCCTGTAAAATTCTTGTGAATTTGTAATATTTGGCTTCACTTTGTATGCCACGGGTAGAGGAGTAGAGAAGAGCTAGTATCAGATAACTATATAATATAGAATTTCTCTTCCTAAATATATTTAATGCAAATCGGCTGTTGGGGTGTGAGGTAAGCATGGATATTTATGGAAACATCTTTAAATGAAAAATCTTTTGGCCGTGGGACAGTGACCTCACATTCGACCAACACTATATGTTGGTCAAATGACAAGACAATCTTTAACATTTCAAAGACGTTTCCATAAATGTGCATACTTACCTCACACCCATTTATTTGTAAGACATTGACAAGAATAGGAGATAATAGAAGATAAAAAGATGCTAGATAGATAGATAAATGATAGATAGATAGATAGATAGATAGATAGATAGATAGATAGATAGATAGATAGATAGATAGATAGATAGATAGATAGATAGATAGATAGATAGATCTATAATATGATATATATATATAATTTAATATAAAATGTGAACGTGAATTCAGTTACTATAGTAATGAAACTTGAATAATTTTTTGAGATTCTTTAAAATATTTAGAAATTCTGTTTGGTCCTTACCATCATCCATTATTGCTATAGTAACTCCTCTTCCTGTGTATCCCAGCTCCCAAGCTTCTGCTACATTTAAATCAAGTCCTGGGGTCCCATCTGCTTGACCTGTGTTGATCTTATAAGTCAAATACAAAAATGACAACAGGTCACCTGAGAACAAACAGCAATAAAATCTAAGTAACACAATTTAAAATGGTATTGGTATTAATACTACTACTAATACTATTAATAATGACAATTTTGTGTATATATACAGTGGAGGAAATAAGTATTTGATCCCTTGCTGATTTTGTAAGTTTGCCCACTGTCAAAGTCATGAACAGTCTAGAATTTTTAGGCTAGGTTAATTTTACCAGTGAGAGATAGATTATATAAAAAAAAAATAAGAAAATCACATTGTCAAAATTATATATATTTATTTGCATTGTGCACAGAGAAATAAGTATTTGATCCCCTACCAACCATTAAGAGTTCAGCCTCCTCCAGACCAGTTACACGCTCCAAATCAACTTGGTGCCTGCATTAAAGACAGCTGTCTTAAATGGTCACCTGTATAAAAGACTCCTGTCCACAGACTCAATTAATCAGTCTGACTCTAACCTCTACAACATGGGCAAGACCAAAGAGCTTTCTAAGGATGTCAGGGACAAGATCATAGACCTGCACAAGGCTGGAATGGGCTACAAAACCATAAGTAAGACGCTGGGTGAGAAGGAGACAACTGTTGGTGCAATAGTAAGAAAATGGAAGACATACAAAATTACTGTCAATCGACATCGATCTGGGGCTCCATGCAAAATCTCACCTCGTGGGGTATCCTTGATCCTGAGGAAGGTGAGCGCTCAGCCGAAAACTACACGGGGGGAACTTGTTAATGATCTCAAGGCAGCTGGGACCACAGTCACCAAGAAAACCATTGGTAACACATTACGCCATAATGGATTAAAATCCTGCAGTGCCCGCAAGGTCCCCCTGCTCAAGAAGGCACATGTACAGGCCCGTCTGAAGTTTGCAAATGAACATCTGGATGATTCTGAGAGTGATTGGGAGAAGGTGCTGTGGTCAGATGAGACTAAAATTGAGCTCTTTGACATTAACTCAACTCGCCGTTTTTGGAGGAAGAGAAATGCTGCCTATGACCCAAACAACACCGTCCCCACTGTCAAGCATGGAGGTGGAAACATTATGTTTTGGGGGTGTTTCTCTGCTTAGGGCACAGGACTACTTCACCGCATCAATGGGAGAATGGATGGAGCCATGTACTGTCAAATCCTGAGTGACAACCTCCTTCCCTCCACCAGGACATTAAAAATGGCTCGTGGCTGGGTCTTCCAGCACGACAATAACCCGAAACATACAGCCAAGGCAACAAAGGAGTGGCTCAAAAAGAAGCACATTAAGGTCATGGAGTGGCCTAGCCAGTCTCCAGACCTTAATCCCATCGAAAACTTATGGAGGGAGCTGAAGATCCGAGTTGCCAAGCGACAGCCTCGAAATCTTAATGATTTACAGATGATCTGCAAAGAGGAGTGGGCCAAAATTCCATCTAACATGTGTGCAAACCTCATCATCAACTACAAAAAATGTCTGACTGCTGTGCGTGCCAACAAGGGTTTTGCCACCAAGTATTAAGTCTTGTTTGCCAAAGGGATCAAATACTTATTTCTCTGTGCACAATGCAAATAAATATATATAATTTTGACAATGTGATTTTTTTTTGATTTTTTTTATATAATCTATCTCTCACTGGTAAAATTAACCTAGCCTAAAAATTCTAGACTGTTCATGTCTTTGACAGTGGGCAAACTTACAAAATCAGCAAGGGATAAAATACTTATTTCCTTCACTGTATATATATATATATATATATATATATATATATATATACACACACAGTGAATAACTGACAGCTCTAATACACTGCACTATAAAATACAAAAGTTATAGCACTAGTAATGCGGTGATAAAAAAACATCCCGATGTGCAGGCCGGGAGGGAACATTCCTTGAGTTTCAGGGCCATAGTATTTAGGAAATAGGAAGGGACATAGCACATCCGCTGGAAGCGTGGGCGCCCGTGTTATACCAGCTCAACACTTTACCAGCAAAATTTCCCAAAGTACAAAGGAGAAAAAGTCCCCAAAAGGTGCAGAGTGTTACAAAAGAGGGATAAGAAAGAATAAACAGTGCGACATTGGCCTGCACATAACGGATTGTTTCACAGTGTACCACACATCTATGGATATAAACCTACTGGTACATGCAGGGGAGGTCTAGTTGATATATATATATATATATATATATATATATATATATAGATAGATGTATACTATGTAAGTAATTATATCCTACCCTAGACCTTTAATGAAACCAAGTAACCTTGGTGTATTGCCCTAAACAATTGATAGTATACCTATAAGTTTGTAGGGTCAATTAACACATAATCGTTTGAAGAAACATATATAAATTTTTATTAGATATTACAATATAACAATATTAAAAGATGGATCATGCGGAGCATGAAATAAAACGTCTGTCAATTACAGAGGACATACAGGTAATGTAAAAATGGCAATGAAATAAATAAATCTGTGTACTACAAGGCAGAAATAGGTCTGACCAGAGAAAATGATTGCAGCTTCTGTGTAAGTAACAACGTGCAACAGATTGCATAACAATGTAAAGAGACAAGAGTGAACCACTCTATTAGAGATAACTGCAAGTAACTGAAATGTAACGTCAGACAACTGCCAATTAATGGACCTGGTAAATACAGGTGCAGTTGGTAATACTACAAGAGGTTGTAAGCAAAGTAGTACACAAGGAGTAGAACGTATAACATACCCATAATAGCCCTCTGCAAGGAGAGAACGTCAGTCCCGACGCGCGTTTCGGCGCACATCTATGGATAATTGTATCATTTACCCCATTATTATACCCTCTTATTATGCCCTAGTGTACTCCGCACAGATTACATATGCTCCACATTATAAACTGAAATACCAGTAAAACTCAAACAAAACTACCAAGCAAAATCCAAGCTCCAAATGGCGGTCCTTCCCTTCTTAGCCCTTCTGAAGTTTACGTCCACATGTAAGGCATTACCATACCCGAGAGAAGCTGCTTAACAATTTATGGGGTAAGATTCTTCAGTGGCACAAGCTGGGCACAACATATTGTGCGGTGAATAGGCATATCAGTGGAAAAATTGAAATTTTCACTTTGCATCATCCACTGCGTATTAATTTCTGAAAAACGCCTGCGGGGTCTAAATTCTTACTACAGTCTTGGATCCATGATTTGCAGAATGTTTTAATGTATCATCTAATCATTTATGCTATGAATGTCCTTCATGTAACATGTTACATATGATTGGCATGTTTTGATATGATTTTGAAAATCTTTAATAAAAACAGTTTTGTAATAAATTCTTACTACACCCCTTTATAAATGCCTTTAGGGGTGTAGTTTCTAAAATAGGGTCACTTTTTTTTGGTACATCAGGGGCTTTGCAAATGAGACATGGCATCCACAAACCATTGCAGCAAAATCTACGCTCCAAAAGTCAAATACCACTTTTTGTTCTTTTGAACCCTCCCATACATGTAAACAGCCGTTTCTAACCACATATGGGGTGTTACCATACTTGGGAGAAATTGCCTTACAAATGTTGGGGAGCTTTTTCTTCTTCATTCCTTGTGAAAATGAAAAACGTTGATATAAAAGTACATCTTATTGAAAAAGAAAATTAATTTTTCATTTTCACGGCTTAATTAAAATTAATTCAGCAAAAAAACTTTGGATTCAAAATTCTCACTATACCCCTAGATGATTCCTCAAGGGGTGTAGTTTCCCAAGTGAAGTAACTTTTTGGGTGTTTCCCCTAAACTAGTACCACAGGGGCTAGGAAAATATAACATGGCGCCCAGAAACCATTCCAAATTCCAAATGGCGCTCCTTCCGTTCTGAGCCCTACGGTGTATCCAAACAGCCATTTATGACCACATATCGGGTATTGTTTTACTCAGGAGAAATTGCTTTACAAATGTTGTCGGGCTTTTTATTCTTTAGTTCTTGTGGAAATGAAAACAAAATTAGCTAAACCTACATTTTCTTTGAAAAAATTTTGATTTTCATTTTCACGACCTAGTTCCAATAATTTCTGCAAAAAACCTGTGGGGTCAAAATTCTCCCTATACCCCTAGATAATTTCCTCAAGCGGCGTAGTTTCCAAAATGGGGTCACTTGTAAGGGAATTCCACTGTTTTGTCCCCTCAGTGGCTTTGCAAATGCGACACGGCCTCCGCAAACCATTCCTGCTAAATTTGAGCTCCAAAAGCCAAATGGTGCTCTTTCCATTCTAAGCCCTGCTGTGTGTTCAAACGCGAGTTTATGACCACATGTGGGGTATTGTTTTACTCAGGAGAAATTGATTTACAAATTTTGCTTTTTCTCCTTTAGTCCTTGTGGAAATAAAATTTTTTTTTGATAAACCTACAGTTTCTTTGAAAAAATGTTGATTTTCATTTTCACGGCCTAATTCCAATAATTTCTGCAAAAAAATCTGGGGGTTCAAAATGCTCACTATACCCCTATATAAATTCCTTGGGGCTTGTAGTTTCCAAAATGGGGTCACTTTTGGGGTATTTCCACTGTTTTGGCACTGCAAGAGCCCTTCAAACCTGACATGGTGCCTAAAATATAATCTAATAAAAAGGAGGCTCCAAAATTCACTAGGTGCTCCTTTGCTTCTGAGGCCTGTGCTTCAGTACATAAGCAGACTAGGGCCACATGTGGGACATTTCCTAAAACTGCAGAATCTGGGCAATAAATATTGAGTTGCGTTTCTCTGGTAAGACCTTTTGTGTTCCAAAAAAAATTGATTAAAAATGAATTTCTGCAAAAAAAAATAATTTAATTTGGAAATTTCACCTCTATATTGCTTTAATTCTTGTGAAACGCCTAAAGGGTTAATAAACGTTCTAAATGCTGTTTTGAATACTTTGAGGGGTACAATTTTTAAAATGGGGTGACTTATTGGGGGTTCCTAATATATAAGGCCCTCAAAGCCACGTCACAACTGAACTGGTCCCAGAAAAATTAGCTTTTGGAAATTTTCTTAAAAATGTGAGAAATTTGCTGCTAAAGTTCTAAGCCTTGTAATGTCCTAGAAAAATGAAAGGATGTTAAAAAAAATTATGCCAACCTAAAGTAGACATATGGGGGATGTTAATTAGCAACTATTTTGTGTGGTATAACTATCTATCTTACAAGCAGATACATTTACATTTAAAAAAAATGCTGATTTTTGCAATTTTGTGCTAAATTTTGATGTTATTCCCAATTAAATACTGAATGTATGGAGCAAATTTTGCCAGTAACATAAAGTCCAATGTGTCACGAGAACATAATCTTAGAATCGCTTGGATAGGTAAAAGCATTCTGAAGTTTTTACCACAGAAAGTGAGACATATCATATTTGGAAAATGAGGCTCTGTCAGGAAGGTCAAAAGTGGCCACAGCGGGAAGGGGTTAAACACCCTGTTTAAATATTTTTTTTACGTTTTTTAACAGGTTTTCTGATAAACAAAAAACATTGTGGCCAGATGTGAGCTGTTAGTCTATAGGAATATTTTAATATATTTACACACACAGCATTTTAGTTTGTGGCTTTTTTTGTGGCGTTTTTGTAGTTAGTGGCTTTTTATGGAGGCTGAACATCCTTTGGGTATGGCGTTTATCATGCTGTTTTTCTCTATAAACTTCATAAAGTTTATGCCTCTGAAAACTCATGTACAAAAAAAATTATAAAAAAAATTCCACATAAGACTAAAAAAGCTTACAACTTTGGAAAACTGTAGGCGTCTTCCCAGCATAATGGAATATTTTACATATAATCTTTCAGAAATAACTGAAATTAACTATTTAACCTTAAATTGACATGCAATGCATAAACTCTTACTTTATACTTACCAGATACCACTGTTTTGTAAATAAGGGGTCATTCATGTTTATATCGATGTCATTTAGATCTCTATATCCTCGTTTCTTCCTATCAAAACCTTCTTGTTGTACAACTTTTCTTACCTAAAATGTAGTAAAGGTATAATTAATATTTTTTCTTCATCAATAATAATATGCTTCAAATATATTTACTTGCTATGCAAATGGGTTACATTTGGATACTATATGCAATAAAACCTTGATGTCTAGGGTCCTCAAATGGTACAGATTTAGTTCTGTTTGCAATTGGTGAGCAGGCCATGAATCAGAGTTAGATAGACTACCAAGTGCTTTTAATCCAAGCGTTCCAGAAATGTGTCGATCAAAAAAAATCTTGATAAAGTTTTCCTTTACCGAGCACCACATCTAATCCCCTAGAACTTGTGGTCTGTGTTTGGGACTGGGTTAACCCATAGCTGCCATTCACTTCTTTAGCCAGTGTACCAATGCTAGTCTAAAACAGGTTGCCCAAATTGAAGCTTAAAGGCTATTCTAAGCCTTTGAGCACGTTATTATTTTGCGCTTAAACCCAAATCCGTTAGGTTTGCAGGACAGATGGCTTCGGTGGCAGCAGGTCCATCATGTACCTGACACACAGGATCCCCTTGGTATCAATCACATCTAAGTTCATGAAGTTAGATATGATCAAAAATAGCTGGATCTTGATTGTCAGAGACACGCAGGACCTTATTTCTCCAAAGCTAGCAGTCCCGCTGATCTGACGGATTCGAGTTTGAGTGCCAAATACAGCTCCTATTTATCCAGGATACAAGTAAAAAAAAAAAATATATATTAAAAGGTCGTTTTAAATCCTGTAATACGTTGCTTTATTTAAAAAAATAAAATAAAAATGTGCTTAAAGGTTTACATAACCTTTACCGTAAACTTTGCTCTTTAGGTAGTATTAATCAGGACCACAGTTATTACAGGGATTGTCCCTTTAGGTCAACCCCTGTTCATATGCCTTATCAGGGCATACAAATGTCATAGAGGGGGGTCTCCCATCCTCGAGATGTCCATGTATCTGAATGGCTGCCATGTAATATTACATTTTCCCTGCAGCGACATAGACAACTGAATCTTTCTCCAGCAAAATCACCTATTACCTAGGGGGTCTTATAAGCCGGACACTGCAGCGGCTCTCAGAATAAAAAGGTTGACTGTGGTGAGAAAACCCATTTTTAGTGACATGGTTATGACTCTCTTCACACACATGTAAGGTGTTGATGGTGACCCACACATCTCTACATGAAATGTTGAATTTCATAATTATACAGATAGTTTCACATACATGCAATTATTAATTAAAGATATAATATACATTTCTGGCCAGTTTGATGAATTACAGTCCATCATTTTAATTTACTAAGAATGTACAGGCCGATAATGTTAAAGCCATTAAAGCCACATAAATGTATTCTACAATAAGCCGTCCTCATGGTTTACTGTTCATGTAAAATTGTGTCTTTCGTGTTTTAGATTCCATCAGAAGCTCATATTTATTGTGAAGCTATTATTAGACGATGTTACTAGGTTGTCATTTGATGATGGACACGTATTCTCTGCACAGAAAGAAACCCATAACCTATTATGAACAAATCTCTGCTCAGTGTGTGACATCACCTCCTGGGATCACTACATTGTGTGACAGGCAGTCACTAAACATAACAATAAAAAGCAATAACATTAAAGCCTAAGCGAAAAATCTTTTTATTACCCTAAAAATAAGATTATTGATCTATTTTATCAATCAATTTATTGACTCATATGTAGAGATCTTATGCAAACATTGTGGAAACAAAATGCACAGCGGAATGGAATCTAGAAATCTAAGAAGAGCCCTCTTATAATCGAACATTCACATTGACCAGTTATATAGAGTTAAAGTATATGTACCTATAATGGATGCGACAGTAAGGTCACATCAAGGTCACCACCATCTCTGGGATTAGGATTCAGTGTAATATGGTTGTCATCTTCTTTGAAGGGGTTGTAGCACATAATTTTGCCTACAAAATAATATAGGCAAAAACAGCACTTGCTTCTGCACACAGCACAAAGCACAGCAATGATCAGAGACTACCCAAAAGAGAAGGTGAAGAAAAAATACATAGCTGCCGTGCTCAGACAAGGAAAGTGAAAAATCATTACATACGGTGTGTTCGGGGGCGTGGCCTAGCGATAAATGTGAGAGGACGCGTGTGACCGGAGCTCCTGCTGTATTTATCCTGTAAGCCCCATATATCCTGCAGAATTCGGGGAAAACGGTTTCCCCTGTGACTTACCTAAGTTTGGAGGTGGAGGTGCACGAGTGCCCGGCCATAATGACGCGCTCGAAGAAGCAAAAATCGCCGCCAGCGAGTCCCGGGTCCCGCTCTCAAGATGGCGCCAGCGAGATGGAGGGCCCCACTAGAGGCCTCAGGCAGGAAGCAGCAGAGAACCTGGAGAGGTTCGCCCGCACGCCGAGAGCAGGGGGTGCGGCTGCACCGCAAAGAACGTCGGCTGAAGATCAGACAGCTGGAGGCTCCTCTTATGGATCCAGGTACTCTCCTTTGGCAGGGGACATGAGAAGTGAGGATGAGGAGGAGGAGATGTGCGGTGCCATGCGGGATCAGCCAGGTGCTGGAGGGAAAAGTGGAGCAAGGAAGGGGGAACCCTCATTAAAGGACATTTTTGCTGCAGTGAAGCAGAATTCCATTACTACCTTATCATGCCAGATGGGTGGATTGAAGGAGGACATTTTGTTGCTCAGGAATGATTTGCAAAAAGTAGCGGAACGCACCACTGCTGTGGAGGGGAGAGTATCAGAAATGGAGGATGCTATTCCTCACATAAGGCAGGATGTACAAGCACACTCTCAGGCTGTGGCTGCATTGTTAGCAAAGACAGATGATATGGAGAACCGGCTGAGACGGAACAATGTTCGCCTCATGGGGGTTCCGGAAAGAGTGGAGGGCATTAATCCGGATGATTTCTTTGAAAAATGGCTGATAGACACATTTGGCAGAGAGGAATTTACCCCTCTATTCGCAGTGGAGAGAGCGCACAGAGTGCCGACCAGATCCGGTCCTCCGGGGAGACCGCCGAGACCCGTTCTCATAAAGATTCTACACTACAAAGATAGAGATAAGATCCTGAGGAAAGCTAGAGAACGTCAAGATATCTCCTTCAATGGGGTGAAGGTGTCCTTCTTCCCTGATTTTTCTATGGAAGTGCAACGGAAAAGATCGCAGTTTATGGATATAAAGAGACGCCTAAGGGCGTTACAAGTGCAATATTCTATGATGTATCCTGCCTGCCTGAGAGTGGTGGCCCTGGGCACGACTTCCTTTTTCGAGACACCGAGAGAAGCGGTTAGATGGTTGGACAGCCATGAAAGTCAACTGAGACCGGAGGATGCAGAGAGACGGCGCTGATCTGGAGTGGACCGGCTGGGAAGATGAGGCCGGGGATGCGGGACTAAACCAGGTGTCATAGACCATTGCAAGAACTGGCACTGATGGCTCCTGGCTCTGTTTGGTTTCCTGATTGGACTCCTGGTGGCCTTTGCGGGCCTGGCTGCGGTGCACACTAAGGACGGGGAGTGGAGGGGTTTGTCTATGGACATTGAGGGGTACTGATATGTTGAAGGGATGGCTGTTTATTTGCAAAGGGCAGGGGGAGTAATGGTCAGTTGAGCGTGATGGGTGAATTGCAAGTTATGGTATTGCTGATTGTACGGTGGGCGGTGTTGACCTGCCAATGCTTGTCGTTATGGGTTATGACAGATACTATCTGACGCCCCGACCCTTTGACGGGGGTAGGTTTACTGGGGTTGTTACAGGGGTGGGGAAGGGATGGGGGGGAGGGGTGGTTGACCCAGCCGGTCAGATATTTAAAACTACGGATACAGGGCAGGATGTATTGGGATATGTTGAGGGATGATGGGATCACTTAATTGTCTGTCCTGGAATGTTCGGGGCTTGCGTGACTCCAGAAAACGGCAGGCGGTATTTGAGTTTATCAAGCAGCAGGAGGCACGGGTGATTGGACTACAGGAGACGCATATGACTAGGGATTCGGTTTCCATGATGCATAGGGCTTGGATAGGTCATAGTTTTAATTCCTACCACACTACTTATTCAAGGGGGGTGAATCTTCTCATACATAGGGCTGTACCATTTATATGTCATGACTCCTTCCAGGATGGGGAGGGGCGGTATGTTGGGGTACACTGTACTCTCTATCATTGGGAATGTGTGTTGATGGTGCTGTATGTTCCCCCTCCCTTTTCAAGTGGGTGTATTAAGAAAGTAGTGGAAGAACTGGCTAGATTCCCGGAGGTGCCTTTACTTTTGATGGGGGATTTTAATGCTGTAACGAATACTGATATGGATAAATTTGACATACGGCGTGTTCTTCACAAATAAGTACAACGGGATTGTATATCAGCATGTACCTGTCCCCCGCAGAATTATGGTAGGAAACTGGAGATTTTCTTTAAAACAAGTATAAAGAGACTCAAAGGTGTTATCCAGGATTAGATAAACTATAGAGAACATGTGTGCATTGACTTTTAATTGCATCGTAAACTTTATTAACATTGCACACACAGGACTTATCATCATTAAAGGGAATGTGTTGCCAGCAAAACATGTTTTTTTTTTTTTAGTTAAACAATTAGTGTGTAGGTGATTAAACATTGTTCTAATTTTTTTTATTTTTTCACGAGTCAGGAAATATTATAAATTGGATTCAATTTATAATATTTCCCAGCACTGGTCACTAGATGGAGCAATTCCCAAAATTGCAGCATTGCATGTGGTAAAGCAACCACATTGCTTTATGCTGCAAAATTGGGAAAAAATCCCTCGCTCTAGTGAGCTCTCAGAATCCCCCCCTCCTTTATCCTGGCTAGTGCCGGGAGAAACGAGGGGTTTGAACGGTCTAACCTCCTACACTGTGTGTCGCCATTTTTTGAGCTAACACACAGTGTAGAAGGTTTACATACACTAGTAAACACACACTGAAACACGAACATACATAGAAATCACTTACCTGCTCCAGTCGCCGCCGCTCCCTCCGGTCCGTCCGCTCCGTCTGCTGCCGCTGCTCAATGTGCGCAAGTCCGGAAGCCGCGACCGGAAGTAGTAATCTTACTGTCTGGCCGCGACTTCCGGTCCACAGGAAAATGGCGCGCATTTCAAATTGGACTGTGTGGAAGCGGCGCATGCGCCGTTCCCACACACACGGCGTACACCATAGTGGATGGAACGGGCCCCGTTCGCATTCCCTATGGGACTGGAGCTGCCGTATTCCATGTCTGTATGTGTCGTTAATCGACACATACAGAAATGGAAAAAAAAATGGCAGCCCCCATAGGGAAGAAAAAGTGTAAAAATAGAAAAAAGTAACACACAAACACACAAATAAATATAAACGTTTTTAATAAAACCCTAAAATAAAACTGATATAAAAAAATTTTTTTGGGTGACACTGTTCCTTTAAAGTCAAGCAAGTTATTGCTGAATAAAGACATAAACCCTAGTAGCAAATGATTGGCTCCAAAGTCAGCTCTGGTATTGTCTCCTGCTGAACATTTGGTTCACACCATTGTGTCACGGTCAGACCCTCTAAAGGTTCCTCTGATGGGCCAGAACGACCCTGAATGTAGCCTACTCAGCTTTTGTATGTCAGAGATTATCCTACCCCCTGTCTAGCCTGAATACAATTATGTTTTCTGCAATTTTAAATAAAAAAAAACTCCCTCCCTATTCATCTCTAGTTATAAAATTACATTACAGAGTAGCTGATGGTCATTGTAATATAGTTATAATGATTGCAAAAGCACGATGCACATGATAAATGACATACTTCTATGTGCTCCACTTCATGCCATGGACATAACATTTGCTTTGTATTTTATTTTAGCTGGTTTTTTGTAGAGCTGCACAGTGTATACTGTTTAAGGACAGGATTAAGAATATAAATTAGATATATCAAAACAACCTGACATAAAGCAATATGCAACACACATCAATTATTGGTATACTTGTATCTTAAAAAAATAATATCTTCAATACATTGTATTACTGTATATACGGTACAATAGGCTGTTTTGAAACGCTATTATTTTTATAATCATGCATCTATTTAGCTTTTCTATGGTCTCTCTTACTATAAAGCACTCTTAAAATGCTAGTTACAGTATGATGACTGTAAAGCAAATAGCTAACCTGCTTGGAGTTTTCAGACCCCAGATCTCAAGTTTTGTAGATTTGAAAACATGTTTATATTAAGATTCGTTGGTCGACTCGATTTTGCCATGTTTGAAATTCCCTTAAAGGGGTTTTCCGGAACCAATTAACTCATTTCTATTCCACTGCACGTATAAAAATAATGTAATTTGTAATATACTTACGTTTTGATTTAATCTTCTAACACCCGATTCCAGCGCCGGTCATGTGATGCATCACCGGTAGCAAAATCCTTACTTCCAACGCTACCCCGCCCATGATCTTTGAGTTCCGTTTTCTGACTGGCTCAATGTACGGGCACGTCATTCCTGACATCACTGTACACTAAGGGAAGTGGTGGACGGGATACTCTCTTTCTTCTGATAGTTTCTGGTCTGCTGCTAGGGGAGAGAAAATTACGTGCAGGCATTGTGATAGCGCAGGAGTGGGCATGCGTGATAAACACTGCTAGTCTCTCAGCATGTGTGGTTTCTACACTAGCAGTGTTTACCACGCATGCCAACTCCTGCGCTATCACAGCGCCTGTGCATAATTTTCTCTCCCCTAGCAGCGGACCGGAGACTATCAGAAGAAATTATGTCAGTTGCAGAGCTGGAGCTCCACACATAGTGCTAGTAGCAAACTGACAATGATACCGATGCTGGGGTTGCCCCTGAGATCACTGTCCATATATGGACAGTGATGTCAGAGGCTTCCCTAGAGTCCCAGAACAGAGTGCAATACTAGCTCTCTGCTCTGGGACTCCGGCTTTGGGGAAGCCCCTGACATCACTGTCCACATATGGACAGTGATGTCAGAGGCTTCCCCAGAGTCCCGGAGCAGAGCCTATACTAGCGCTCTGCCCAGGACTACGGCTCTGGTGAAGCCCCTGACATCACTGTCCATATATGGACAGTGATGTCAGGGGATTCCACAGAATCCTGGAGCAGAGCCTATACTAGCGCTCTGCTCTGGGACTCCGGCTCTGGGGAAATATACATATTTGGGGTCAAATTACATATTTTTTTTTACCATTATGTAAGAGAGGGTGTTTTTTAGTACAGCACTGATATGTGCACATTTATCCTTAGCTCTCACTGATCTAATGAGAGTAGTAAAATGGCAACGGAGATTCGAAAATGCTGCCGGCGCATTGCATGCTGGGACACAAGCGGTGCATGCTGGGAACTGTATGACTGAAAAAGCGAGACAACGAACACACAGAGGTAAAGAAACCTCTCAATGTAAACAAAAGAGCATAATGGTAAATTTACAAAAATCAAAAATTAGATAACGATATTCAGGGGGCATTACTAGATAAATTGAGAAGCGTTGCAGTGATTAAAAAAAAGTATTGGAAAACCCCTTTAAGATTCTTATTGTATTGGAGAATCAGAAGTAATGATTTGCTGATCCCTATAGAGTAGTATTCTATCATATCACATGGCAGCAACATTTATATTAAAAATGACTCATTTTCCATGAGTCTCAAGAAGAGATGTGAGAGAAGAGAAGACAGGAAAGGTACAATACTGATGACTTTGATCTTTGTTGCTGAAGAAGACCTTTGAAATTTGAAAAGCAATCAAATGGATCCTTCGCCGAATCAAACCTAATCTTCTACTTGAAGCAGAAATGAACATACTGAAGTTGTCTTGTTTTGGACATAACACCTATTTTATTGGAAAAAAATATCTATGATTGAAAGACAGTCTTTAGGAGTTTGGCATGTTGAAAGAAAACATCATAGGTGGCGCAAAATTGTTGGGTCATTCCAATGTTTTACTGAATCTATCAGCTGGAGCTGTCTGCAGCAATATTATTCTTGCAGTTTAAAGAAAGTAGATAATAATGTCATATTTTAGTAGGAATTCCTAAAATTGTTAAACATTAACCCAGTAAAAAACATTGTGAAAACATTGCAAAGAAATGCTGACGTGTCAGTTCTCATGTCGCATGTTTCTTATCCGTTTTCTTGGATGGAATATCATGTACTTTCACCTGTCATAGCCAAAATAATGGTCATTTCAATTTGTGTAAACATCTATATGTTTGTGCCTTATGTATCTAGCAATATTCTTCACCTATGTGAAATTTAAAGCAGACAACATTGGTCCACAATTTCCTCTTTAGCAGTTGAAACTTGTAAATTGATAGCAAAGAGGTAAGCATTCAAGTCTAAATCTCTTTCCAAAGACTTCTGGGAAAAGGTCCAAAACAGATGTTGTTTTTAATGTCATTTTGTCACTTTGATGTTGCCCATGCCCACCACAGGCAGCAGGCTGAAAGCAAATAATAAAATAAATATATGTGACTGATTTTTAATTCCTTTTAGAGATGCAATAGTATGGCACTGACAGCGGGCAATTATTTGCGTACCCCAAAATACTTCAGAGTTATCCACTGCAGTAATGCACAAGAAAAGCAACAAGGCTGCATCAGCATCCTATCATGTCTAATTCTAAAAAAAATACAGTTAACTTCTCTAATCTGAATGTACTGGACTAAGACCCCTAAAAATCTTTTTTAAAAATGCATACACAAAAATACAGTGCAGATTTGAATACAATGACATAATAAAGATGCAACCTCACCAAGACCACAAGTCCACTGTCACACGAGCGTATTTTTCAAGAGTATAATCCCATTTTTTCACTGCAGTATTTCGGTCAGTATTTTGCTTCAGTATTTGTAAGACAAAATGAAAAGTGGGTTCAAAACAAAGAAGAGGTAGAAATATTGCCATTAAACTTTTCCTCTTTGTAGGTTCCACTCCTGCTTTTTGCTTACAAATACTGATGCAAAATAGTGGCCAAAATATGCACAGGTGAAAGTGGACTAACATTTGTTTTTCTATCAAATACATGTGTATTCTAACAATGCAGCGTGCACTACTTTTCCGTTTTGTGGATGTCATTCATGTTGCATAAGTATATTATCGGTATTTCTTCCATATTGCATTTTTTTTTTTCAAAGGAGCTGTATTATGTAATTCAGTTTCCTCCTTAGAAGATATCTTATCAGTATTAATGTGCTTTACATTTTTTGTGCAACAGGAGTAAGGTTAAAAAATGCATGAATAGGGCTGTAGATAGTCTAGAGCAGGGGTCTCAAACTCGGCCGGGTAAGTGGACCGCATATAGAAAAAATGGGAAGTTGACGGGCCGCATTACTTTCAAATTTTATACAATACAAAATTATTGTTAATCAATTAGTTATTTGAACGATTATAACACTATATTACTAGAATAATAATACTACATTACTATAACACTATTACTAGAATAATAATACTACATTACTATAATAATAGCGCTAGGTTTAAAATTTGAAATATTTCTCCACGTGCTTATTTCAACAATCCAGCTTTCCAGTTTAAGTGTCGCTAAATGCAGTCCGGCGGCTCAGTTAGCACACATGTCAAGATTGGGCAGCCCCTTTTTAGATAGTGCCGCAGTGCCCTCTGTGGATGCTGCCGCAGTGCCCTCTGTGGATGCTGCGGCAGTGCCCTCTGTGGATGCTGCCGCAGTGTCCTCTGTGGATGCTGCCGCAGTGCCCTCTGTGGATGCTGCCGCAGTGCCCTCTGTGGATAATGCAACACACCCCTAGATAAGGCCACAGTGCCCTCTGTAGATAAGGCCACAGTGCCCTCTGTAGATAAGGCCACAGTGCCCTCTGTAGATAAGGCCACAGTGCCATCTGTAGATAAGGCCACAGTGCCCTCTGTAGATAAGGCCACAGTGCCCTCTGTAGATAAGGCCACAGTGCCCTCTGTAGATAAGGCCACAGTGCCCTCTGTAGATAAGGCCACAGTGCCCTCTGTAGATAAGGCCACAGTGCCCTCTGTAGATAAGGCCACAGTGCCCTCTGTAGATAAGGCCACAGTGCCCTCTGTAGATAAGGCCACAGTGCCCTCTGTAGAAAAGGCCACAGTGCCCTCTGTAGATAAGGCCACAGTGCCCTCTGTAGATAAGGCCACAGTGCCCTCTGTAGATAAGGCCACACAGTGCCCTCTTCAGATACTGTCACACACCCACTTGTAGATAACGCCACAGTGCCCTCTGTAGAGGCTGCCCCAGTTCTCTCTGTAGAGGCTGCCCCAGTGCCCTCTGTAGAGGCTGCCCCAGTGCCCTCTGTAGAGGCTGCCCCAGTGCCCTCTGTAGAGGCTGCCCCAGTGATGTCAGGGGCTTGCCCAGAGCTGGAGTCCCAGGCAGAGCGCTAGTAGGCTCTTCCTGGGACTCCAGCTGTGCTGCTGACATCACTGGGACTCCTGCTCTGGGGAAGCCCCTGACATCATTGTCGATGTATGGACAGTGATGTCAGAGGCTTCCCCAGAGTCCCGGAACAGAGCCGATAATAGCGCTCTGCCCGGGACTCCGCTCTGGGGAAGACCCTGACACACTGTCCATATATGGGCAGATATGTCAGGGAATTCCGCAGCGTCCCGGAGCAGAGCCTGTACTAGCGCTCTGCCCGAGACTCCGGCTCAGGGGAAGCCGCAGACATCGCTGTTCATATGTGGACAGCGATGTCAGGGAATTCCACAGAGTCCCGGAGCAGAGCCGACACCAGCGCTCTGCTCGGGACTCCGGCTCTGGGGAAGACCCAGACATCGCTGTTCATATGTGGACAGCGATGTCAGGGAATTCCACAGAGTCCCATAGCAGAGCCGACACCAACGCTCTGCTCGGGACTCCGGCTCTGGGGAAGCCCCAGACATCGCTGTTCATATGTGGACAGCGATGTCAGGGAATTCCAGAGTCTCGGAGCAGAGCCGATTACTAGCGGCTCTGTGTCCCGCGGGCCGCAGATGACAGCCCCAGGGGCCGTATGCGGCCCGCGGGCCGCGTGCTTGAGACCCCTGGTCTAGAGTATCTATCTATCTATCTATCTATCTATCTATCTATCTATCTATCTATCTATCTATCTATCTATCTATCTATCTATCTATCTATCTATCTATCTATCTATCTATCTATCTCTCTCTCTCTCTCTCTCTCTCTCTCTCTCTCTCTCTCTATCTATCTATCTATCATCTGTCCACCTGGCTATCATCTATCATCTATATGGCCTCAAATATGTGGACACCCCTCCTAATTGTTCAGTAGTTTCAGCCACACCCATTGCAAACAGGTGCATAATATCAAGCACAGAGCCATGCAATCTCAATAGACAAACATTGGTAGTAGTATGGGTCATACTGAAGAACTCCGTGACTTAAACATGGCACTGTCATAAGATGACACTTTTTTGACATGTAATTTCATTAAATTTCTGATCTTTTAGATTTGCCCCGGTCAAATATGTGCTATTATTGTGAAGAGGAAGTGTCTAGGACTTACAACAGATCAACCATGAAGCAGTAGACCACACAAACTCATAGAGCGGAGCCGCCAAGTGCTGAAGCGCATGAAGCATAAAAATTGCCTCTCTCCTGCTGCATCACTCAATACAGAGTTTCAAACTGCCTCTGGTAGTGACATCAGCACAAGAATAGTGCCATATATATATATATATATATATATATATATATACACTACCGTTCAAAAATTTGGGGTCACCCAGACAATTTCGTGTTTTCCATGAAAACTCACACTTATATTTATCAAATGAGTTGCAAAATGACGACTAGAAAATATAGTCAAGACATTGACAAGGTTAGAAATAATGATTTTTATTTGAAATAATAATTTTCTCCTTCAAACTTTGCTTTGGTCAAAGAATGCTCCATTTGCAGCAATTACAGCATTGCAGACCTTTGGCATTCTAGCTGTTAATTTGCTGAGGTAATCGGGAGAAATTTCACCCCATGCTTCCAGAAGCCCCTCCCACAAGTTGGATTGGCTTGATGGGCACTTCTTGCGTACCATATGGTCAAGCTGCTCCCACAACAGCTCTATGGGGTTGAGATCTGGTGACTGCGCTGGCCACTCCATTACAGATAGAATACCAGCTGCCTGCTTCTTCCCTAAATAGTTCTTGCATAATTTGGAGGTGTGCTTTGGGTCATTGTCCTGTTGTAGGATGAAATTGGCTCCAATCAAGCGCTGTCCAAAGGGTATGGCATGGCGTTGCAAAATGGAGTCTTCCTTATTCAAAATCCCTTTTACCTTGTACAAATCTCCCACTTTACCAGCACCAAAGCAACCCCAGACCATCACATTACCTCCACCATGCTTGACAGATGGCGTCAGGCACTCTTCCATCATCTTTTCAGTTGTTCTGCGTCTCAAAAATGTACTTCTGTGTGATCCAAACACTTCAAACTTCGATTCGTCTGTCCATAACACTTTTTTCCAATCTTCCTCTGTCCAATGTCTGTGTGCTTTTGCCCATATTAATCTTTTCCTTTTATTAGCCAGTTTCAGATATGGCTTTTTCTTTGCCACTCTGCCCTGAAGGCCAGCATCCCGGAGTCGCCTCTTCACTGTAGACGTTGACACTGGCGTTTTGCGGGTACTATTTAATGAAGCTGCCAGTTGCGGACCTGTGAGGCGTATATTTCTCAAACTAGAGACTCTAATGTACTTGTCTTGTTGCTCAGTTGTGCAGCGGGGCCTCCCACTTCTCTTTCTACTCTGGTTAGAGCCTGTTTGTGCTGTCCTCTGAAGGGAGTAGTACACACCGTTGTAGGAAATCTTCAGTTTCTTTGCAATTTCTCGCATGGACTAGCCTTCATTTCTAAGAACAAGAATAGACTGTCAAGTTTCACATGAAAGCTCTCTTTTTCTAGCCATTTGGAGAGTTTAATCGAACCCACAAATGTAATGCTCCAGATTCTCAACTAGCTCAAAGGAAGGTCAGTTTTATAGCTCCTCTAAACAGCAAAACTGTTTACAGCGGTGCTAACATAATTGCACAAGGGTTTTCAAGTGTTTTCTAATCATCCATTAGCCTTCTAACACAGTTAGCAAACACAATGTAACATTAGAACACTGGAGTGATGGTTGATGGAAATGGGCCTCTATACACCTATGTAGATATTGCATTAAAAACCAGATGTTTGCAGCTAGAATAGTCATTTAGCACATTAACAATGTATAGAGTGTATTTCTGATTAATTTAATGTTATCTTCATTGAAAAAAACTGTGCTTTTCTTTCAAAAATAAGGAAATTTCTAAGTGACCCTAAACTTTTGAACGGTAGTGTGTATATATATATATATATATATATATATATATATATATATATATATACACATACATATCCAAAGAAGAGAGAATGAAGCAGCACTCAAAAAAACTTGGGTTTATTCCTCCAACATCCACTACAACGTTTCACCCTCTCGGTGAGGGCTTTTTCAAGTCCAATGTGTTGCAACATACATGTGTATATATAAGGGGCAAAGCCCAGACAATCAGCAAATTAGCATATAATAATAAAACAATGTACCATTATACAAATATAATAAATATAAAGTGACCAGTGAAACAAATCTCGTATTGTATATATAGGTTATAACAAGATACAAATATAAATGTAATCGATGAAGTATAAATAGCATACAAAAAACAGTGTTTTACTCTAAATTACACAAACAAGGTGCAGTTAATTAAAAACAAAATCAGCTGGCACTCACCAATCTATAAGGAAGAAATATAATAATTGGACTCATATGTAACACATGTTGTACGTTTTCAGCATTCTAAACATCAAACAGCACATCCTCCCAAGTAATTCACCCATTGGATCCAGGTGAACATCTGACTAGTCGTCACCACGGCAACATTGAGCAACAAGTACAATAAGTATATATATGTGTGTAAAACCTACCCAATTGTTTTCTCTAGTAATCCCTTAGTCTGCAATTAGAATCCAAAACAGTATACAGGGTGGGCCATTTATATGGATACACCTAAATAAAATGGGAATGGTTGGTGATATTAACTTCCTGTTTGTGGCACATTAGTATATGGGAGGGGGGAAACTTTTCAAGCTGGGTGTTGACCATGGCGGCCATTTTGAAGTCGGCCATTTTTATCCAACTTTAGTTTTTTCAATGGGAAGAGGGTCATGTGACACATCAAACTTATCGAGAATTTCACAAGAAAAACAATGGTGTGCTTGGTTTTAACGTTACTTTATTCTTTCATGAGTTATTTACAAGTTTCTGACCACTTATAAAATGTGTTCAAAGTGCTGCCCATTGTGTTGGATTGTCAATGCAACCCTCTTCTCCCGCTCTTCACACACTGATAGCAACACCGCAGAAGAAATACTAGTAGAAAACAGGGGAAGAAGGTAGGATCCAGCGCTGAGGCGTTAAAATGGAAACCGATTTTCCAAGTTTAATTGTTGAATTTAAAAGGAAGTCCAGTGAATATGGTCCAGGGTGTATATGAAGTTTGAGGGAGGGTATCCTCTTAGGCCTACGCGTTTCGGACGACGCTGCGTCCTTAAACTTGGCTGCCACAGTTTAAGGACGCAGCGTCGTCCGAAACGCGTAGGCCTAAGAGGATACCCTCCTTCAAACTTCATATACACCCTGGACCATATTCACTGGACTTCCTTTTAAATTCAACAATTAAACTTGGAAAATCGGTTTTCATTTTAACGCCTCAGCGCTGGATCCTACCTTCTTCCCCTGTTTTCTACTTGATACTCCGTGTGCCGACACGAAGATCCGGGCGCTATCAACGACACACTGGAGTGTGTCAGGTGAGCTGGAGGATTTTTCTACTTTTCTCTTGGAAGAAATACTAGCACAGGCTTCCAGTATCCGTAGTTTCAGTTGCTGCACATCTCGTATCTTCACAGCATAGACAATTGCCTTCAGATGACTCCAAAGATAAAAGTCTAAGGGGGTCAGATCGGGAGGCATTTGGTCAACACCCAGCTTGAAAAGTTTCCGCCATCCAATATACTAATGTGCCACAAACAGGAAGTTAATATCACCAACCATTCCCATTTTATTTAGGTGTATCCATATAAATGGCCCACCCTGTAGTTATCTAAAGAAAACAAAAATCATGCCACCTAAATTCCTTACACATGTAGGGTATGAGGCTGCGTTTTAGCAATTTACAGTTCAGTGCATTTTCAAAGCTATGTCCACATGTAGCAAAAAAAATAAATAAAAAATAAATCGGTGCAGAATTCAGGACATGTTGCGGAATTGCCATTGATTCTCGGTGCAAATTTTCCCCAAATCAACTTGCATCTGGGGAAAATACATGGCACAATTCATGGCATATCCGCATGTTATAATGTCGCTGTAAATTTGTGTCAAAATTTGCAGTGGAAAAATATTTGTCTTCAGAATTTCCCCTTTATAATTCTAGAATTTTTAGGATGAGTTAGTGTATAGTTTGTTACTGTATAATTCTGCATTAATGTATTTTTTAGCACATTTTATATTTGGCAGTGTCCATTTATAGGGCCACAGTAACAAGAATGGTATTAGGCAGTAGTTTGAGAAAAAAAAAATCTATAAATTGAACAATGAAAATGAGGCTTACAACAAAGCAGTGGAGAAAACACACAAAAATGTTGACTTGTAATACGTTCCACTTAAGCAGAAGTTTTAAAGTATCTACGATGATGTTAAAGCAGTAGGACATCAAGGCTGAACAAATTATCTGAATAATCAATTGACTTTGCAAAACGTACTCAGGCAGAATCCCCACATTTGACTCTCTGCTAAGCTTGCAAATCTGTATTACTGGAAATCTGAAGAATATTAACTCTTCATTTAAGCAGTAAGTATGGGGCTAATGGCATCTACAGCCCCTGTGGCTTTAGCAATAAAACTCTTGAGAGGGATATTCATTTTAAAGATTTTTACAGTAAGACTTTGATTTTCTGGGCAACTCATTGGAAATCATAAAATGTTGCAAAATCCTTTATGCTCATATTATAGGACAACCATGAACAGGCCGGCCGTTATTTAACCATTAAACACAATGTAGATGTAAACAATGTCAGCACAATGGGTTTCCTGCCGATTTCCCTTGCGAATAAAAGCTCTCTCCTGCTGCAATTCTAAGTTAAAGGTCTATTTAACAAAGAGATTCTATTTTCAGCCTGTAAAATCACTCTTGTGATTAATTATTCTGTTCTTGAGGGATATAAAATACACAAACATAAACACAAAGACGTCATTAAAATAAAAATTATATTTATTCGCTAAAGCAATTATTACTCATGACCACTAAAATACCCAGCTAAAGGTAAAAGTTAGTGAATTTAACATGGAGTCTGTCTTTAAAGAGAACCTTTTACTGCTCCAGACCAGTGCAGCTGAGTGATCTTATAAAGACTTTGGGGCACTTTGAATGAGCTGTGTTATCTAAGCCGTTCTGGAGATATCGGTGCCGATATAATTGGCGCCCGATATATAAATTAGCCCCTGAACTGCCAGAGGGGAGTTTCTGTACATGGACCGGCAGGGGGGCATGATACACGGCGCCCGTTTCCTATGAATAGGCGAACATGTAATAAATGGCCAGGTGTATTCCAACAGAGTAAGAACCACTTTTTGTCAGACCGCCCCCCCCCCCCCCCAGACCAGGAATCACTCTTTGTCAGATCCTCCTCTATGAAGTCCTACTAGGGCATAGGGAAAGGTGTTATTTTTATGACTCAATCCCTTTAATAACAGCCCCAGCCCTTTACTGATCATCCTAAAAGATGTTTCTCCATGCTGGTAACTGTGGAAACTAACGAAGCGAATAAACATGTTGTCATTTTCCTCGAATTATTCATTATAGTTACATTAAAAACTTTTTCCATGCTACTGCCATGCCACTCCTGGATTTCATTTTAGAAAACAAACATAAAGCATTCATAACCTTATTTGTCCTGCTCCAAATTTTGACCAACATGATGCTGTAGAAGTGTTTCATTCAAGATTTTCCAGTACTTAAAACATTAATTTTAGTGCTCTAATATCCATTGCCTTGGTTTGCTGTGTTTTTATACACTGAGGCCCCATGCACACGACCGTAAAATCACCCGTAATTACGGACCCATTCATTTCTATGGTCGACGGACATCTTCCCAAATACTTATGGGAAGGTGTCCGTGACGTAGAGACTTTCTGAAAAAATAGGACATGTCCTATTTTTTTTATTTTACGGACCGTGCTCCCGTACTTTATAATGAAAGCACGGCCCGTAAATGCAGATGGCTGTCCTCAGCCATCCGCAGCCGGCTGTGCACATAATTACGGGTCATAATTACGGGCACGGTCGTGTGCATGGTGCCTAAGGCCCTGTTCACACTGAGTTTTTTGTAGGCTGAAAAATCTGCCCACAAAATTCCTGACGGAATTTTAAGGCAGATTTTGACCTGCCTGCACTCTCTTTGCCATGTTGTTTTGCAGCCTTTTTCCGGCCGCGGCCTTTGAGCTCCACGGGCAAAAAACTACTTTCTCTGCCTCCTATTGATGTCAATGGGACATCAGAGACAGAAACATCTGAAGAAAGGGCTTGACGCTTCTTTATCCCGCCAGCATTTTTTTCTGCTCGTAGGAAAAAAACGCCTCCGTCTCCCATTGAAATCAATGGGAGGCGATTTTGTCCGTTTTTTGGCGTGGGTTTCAGACGAGGTTTCCACGTCAAAAACCACGCCAAAAAACTCAGTGTGAACAGGGCCTAAGTAATGTAATATGCGCTCATGATCATGCCAGGTTTAACATGAATGAAATCATGTGTTTTGCCAATCATGGCACTCATTATTTCACGTAGCCTGATAAATCGCTTTTTTAATAGATACTCTCATATGCAGGATAAGTGTTTTCTAATCCAGATAAAATCACATATGTGTACATCTATAGTCTATCCACATAAATAGTGCATATATGTTTAAAAAAGCTCCCTTAAAGAAAGATGTGAGATCAATATACTTGTTCACTGAATGTATCTTGCAGTTGTATGACTTCTAGGACTTGTTAAGTAAAGTGTATTACAATCAATTTTTAAGAACACTGAAGAAGCTATCCAGCGCAGCAGTCAATACTATTCCACCAGTTGCTATGTCACATTCAAGTGAAATCATTACCTAGTACAATACTCGTAAAAGGAGGAATAGTAGCAGCATATTTTAGTAGCAGATATTGCTGAATGTAATGGTGACTCCTGTGCTTTACTTGTTTACTTATATGATAAAATATTATATAACCAAGAATAGAATTACTAATATGAGATCAATATTAAATATGGGGATATTCAGTTATTAGCCGCCACAAACCTCTTCAAGCGCATTGAGTCAAGGCATGATGCGAGATATATTCTCAACAAGCCATGCAACAGTAGCAGGCTTATTGACAAGGTTGAGTCAAATAAATGATAACACATATGGTAGTAATATAGAAAAATAAATACACATGAACAAATATGACACACAAACAACTGTTCATACTCCATGAGCAAAGTGATATTTTTAACAGACAGATATGTTACAGAATAATTAGTTCTCAATGATAGACTATAAGATAGATATTTCAGACTAAACCTTAAAGGGGTTGTCCACTTTGGGCAAGCCCATTTTGTTAGAATGGTCTCTGAATAAAAAGATGATCATAGGGAGTCCTGCAGCTGAGACCCCTCAGTGATCAGTTATAATCTGTGGTGGAATCTGACAATAAATGTTAAAATTCCCTTGCAGTACCACAACAAGAGTATTGAGGCATTACATGGTGCCTATTGAAATGACTGAACTGTTTATGTAATGCAAGGACGTTCTGGATCCTCCAGAGTGTGTGACGCCCTTTGTAGCAGTTCTTCTCTCTGGCTAATAAATGAGGGTCCAGTACAGAAGACCCCCTCGATTAACTCCGAATTTCATATTATGGTAGTATAAAATTATTTCTCTAAACAACTTCTTTAGACTTAATGTCACAGGGCCATGCCATGATTGGCTGCTATGGTCATGTGACGTGACATTTCAATGAACATAACGTCACTATCTGGAGGACTAGCGGTTGGGGAGGCATCAGGCTGTGGGGGAAGCCTCTGTTAACAGATTACCTACCCTGTGTCACGATCGCGGGGCACCGATGCTTGTCATAGCAGCCTAGCGGCTTTGGGATGGCCACCTGGCCTGCCATCCTGGTGCTCCAAGTAAGCAAGACAGCAAAAAAAAATAAAAAAATGCAGTGTATTGTGCTACTGGTCTAACAGTCGCATGTTCGAGTCCCCCAGTGGGACTAAAAAAATGTTTAAAAATGAATAAAGTTTTTAGAAATATAGAAAAAAAAACATGAATGTTAAAACATTCTCACATTTTTGCCTTAAAGTAATGATAACAATAACAAAATAAACATTATTGATATTGCCATGTCTATAAAAGTTCAAACTTTAACAAGATAAAACATTACTTAACCCTGCTGAATGCCGTAAAAAAAAAGTTGTATTTACCACAAACTGGTACTAATACAAACTACTGTGCACCCCGGAAAAGATAAGTCCTTATACAGGTCCATCAACAGAAGAATGTGTCTCAGAACACAAAACAAACTTTTTTAAAATATTTTTATTTATTAAAGGTAGTAAAACATAAAAATACTATATAAATTTAGTATTGCCGTAATTGTATCGGCCCGCAGAATAAGGTTAACATGTCATTTTTACAGCTCGGTGAACACTCTAAAACAAAACTCAAAAAACAATGAAGGAATTGCTATTTTTTTTCCATTCATTCCCATGAATACATTTGTAAAAACTTCTCAGTACATTATATGGTAAATTAAAAAGTGTCATTAAAAACACAATTGTCCTGCAAATAAAGAGCCCTCATATAGCTATGTCGACAGAAATATAAAAAAGTTATGGGTTTTGGAAGTCTAGGGGTAAAAAAACTAAAATGAAAAAAACTAAAAATGGCTGTGGCTAGAAGGGGTTAGTGGCACTAACTACTAATGACAATGCACCTCAGCAAGGATTTAATTTATTCTTCTAACATGGCATTCACTACTACTAAAAGACACTTAGTATTGAATACAATTTCGAATTTTTGCATAGAAAAAATGAACGCTGCAGAATAAACGGAACACTAATAATTGAGCGTAATTATGACACATGATCTAGTAAGATTGTGTGATTGCACGTACGATGGGCTTCATGTTTAAGAACCAGGGCAATAAAAACAGTGGTTCTGCCTATAACTAGCATAGCAATAATACAGAGTATTTGATCTCTTTCATAGACTGGTGCAAAGATCTTGAAGCTAAACAGAGCGACAGATCAGAGACCGTCTCTCAGATAACATTTTATTAAAGTGTAATATCTGGTTGTTGTTATGCAGTGCTATTGCATTAGATAATTATATTGGATGTGAATGTATTTTGTGTTTACAATCCACCAAAGTGAGTATAAGTAAGAGAAATGTGTCTAATAGGTCATGCAAGGTATACCAAAAATATCATACAGCATGCAACCCTGTGATGAATTTGGTGCATTGTGTGACTGGTCTAAGTTTACACTGTCTAACTATTTTACAGCATTAGTGAATGTAGGCCAGTGTATTATTTTTGCCCGCAGTGTTCTTTTAAGAGCCATGTACTTTATCTGCGAAACTCTGGGCAGTATTTGTGTTTTTCTTTTATTTTGTTCCCACTGTAAAACACAGATCGATAGATTAGATAGATAGATAGATAGATAGATAGATAGATAGATAGATAGATAGATAGATAGATAGATAGGAGATATATAGATAGATAGATATACAGTATATATGAGATATATAGATAAATCACGGTCGTCTGCAATTACGGGCACGGCTGGCAGCGGACAACCGCCCGCATTTTCGGCCTGTGCTCCCATACAAAATATGGGAGCATGGTCTGTAAAAAGCAAAAATAGGACATGTCCTATCTTTTGCGGAGGCTTTCTATGGCCCAGACACCTTCCCACAAATATACAAGATGATGTTCGTGTTCAATAGAACTGAATTGGTCCGTAAGTGCGGATGTAATTACGGTCCGCAATTAAGGACAAATTATATGGTCGCGTGCATGGGGCCCTAAACAGTATTAAGAAATAAGGTCCAAGGGGGAATTAAGGGCTCTTGCACACGACTGAGCGCAACTCAGGCCGTATTTTACGGCATCCTAGTGGCACCATTCACTTTAGTGAGCGAATCGGGTCCGTTACAATGGACCCGACTCTCAGATCTGTGGAAAGATAGAACATGTCCTATCTTTTTACGGATCACGAACGGGACTCGGGGTGGCACACACGGTTGTGTGCAAGAGACCTTAATATGCACTCTGCGGCAGTTTTCTAGTGAAGAAAAGTTACAATTGCGCAAAAACCCTGTTTAGGCCTCCTCCACTACTTTTGAAAAAGGTGGGCAAGGCTTAGCGGGAGGGGTGTGGCAAACTACGGCCCAACATATTTGCTATAATTTATGCGAGAAACGTAAAAACGTAATGGAAATTGTAGTGGAAGTCTACGCCAACTAGTGTAGGTTTCCCATTCTGGCAAGCAGACAGCCAGAGATGCAGCATGTAATGGCCAGGGCTGCACAAAATCCTGGGGACCTTTACATATTTTTCCTATCCTTCTCCCTTATTTAGATATCAGTGCCGTTATCTTTGGAGCCCAATATATAAATAAACCCCTAAACTGTCAATGGGGCGTGTAATTGGCAAGGGCGTTACTATCGCCTTGACCCTTTCCAATCAGCTATGGACAGTGTCACAGCAATAGCAGGAGAGCGGAGAGCGCCATCAGCGGCGTCGGAGCTATGTGCGCATGTGCGCGCACGCTCTCACTCCTCAGCTCTCGGCAGACAAGGACGACAAGTGTGTCTTAGTTCAAACCATCAGTGGGAAGGCAATGGTGCAATTATGGTCACTCTCCAATGAATCAGAGGTGTAACTTAACGCTCCTGGGCCCCAATGCAAAATCTGTAACTGGGTCTCCCACCTACCATGTGCCATTTATATTATTGGTGTCTTCTTTTGTGACAGAGGAGCCTTTGTGTCCCCTCAGAAAACAGGGAGCGAGTGCTACCTCTGCACCCCTATAACTATAACTATGCCCAGGTGCGTAACTAGAGAGTGCAGGGCCCCATGCCCCACTTTTGAATGGGGTCTTGCCCAGCATGTACCACGCAGATGAGACTCCTAAATCAGACCCCAGATCAGACATTAAAAAAAAAGTCATTCACAAACCGCTGTGGGCTGTCTGTGTAACTACGAACATGATGAGCCCTCCAGAGTGAGATACCCTTTGTAGCTGCTCTTCTCTATGGCTAATAGGTGATGATCCTGAGAGAGGATACCAAACTCTGAACAAAGTTTTGATGCAGTTTTTGGTGCATTTCGTTTGAGCCAAAGGCAGAAGTGAACCCAAAAGGAAGAAGAGGTATAACTGTTTCCGCTATTTTTTTTGCTATTGTGCGCTATTGGTTCCGCTATTTTCGCCTGGACGGTGATGGAGGCCCCTAACGAAGCCTCTAACACAGATGTGAAAAGGCCCTAACTTATACCTGCACTATATATACAGTATATATTGTGTACACACTGCAATATTTATATTTATAGGTTAAATTATATATACCAGCTGTATTTTATGCTGTTCATCCACAGATCATTTTATATTTATTTACAGTCTTTGGGTTCATGTTTTTACTTTGTTTCCTGGAAATCTGGGAACATGGATCTCTTAGCAGAAATAGACAGCGATCACGTCAATTAGAAAAACACTACAAAGGTAAACTAATGTACTCAAGCTTTTATGCCAGCAGCTGAAAATATAGAGCAGCAAGAAAAGCTGGTCATTAATTTATAGTACATGTACCAAGTCATTAGTCATTACACAACAGCAGGGATGTCGTTTTAAAAGCTTATTTTTAGAACAAAACTATCTTGGATTAAGGACCTCAAGTTGTTTTGCACAAGGGCAAGAACAATAAATCTATAGAAGCCCTGATGATAAAATATGAAGAAATAAAAATAAGGAAACTAAAAGCAAGCTAATTTTGCTAATGGTGGGTTGAACACAGGCAATATGTTTGCAACTTTGTGCTACAGTGTTGCATTGTGATGTTACTTGTAGCTTTCAATATCCTTCTTGACATTTTCAATACAATTCTCAAGACAGTATTATTTCGCAAAAAGCCATAGGTGCAATTAGGGATGCACAATGCATCGAAACTTCGATACTGTTTCGATACCGTGCATCCTCAAACGGTTTGATACCGTTATTTCATGTATTTCGATACTAAGCTGTACGGCCGCACAGCTCAGTATAGTAACACATGAATGTATGAGAGCGGGGCTGAGGCTGTGTAATACAGTCATTGCCCTGCTCCTGAGTCCTGACAACTGTGCGCGCTGTCAGCATGATGTGATGCAGCCGACGCTGCACTAATGAGCGGTGGCACTGAAGATAGAACATGGCGGGCGCACTGCAAAACATCCCCATGTTCTGTCCTCAGTGCCTGCGCCGCCGCTCATTAGTGCAGCGCCGGCCGCATCACCTCATGCTGACCGCGCGCGCACTTGTCAGGAGTGGGGCAATGGCTGTATTACACAGCAGCAGCCCCGCTCTATAACGGCAGAGATCAGAAAAACCTCTGAATGCTGCGATCAAAGTGACTGCAGCATTCAGGGGAAAATGAGAAAGGGGGATGCCCCTTGGATCACATCAAAGGAATCCCTGTGACGCGATTGAGGGACATACCATATATTGAAGGACCCCTGAGCTGTCTGACCATATTTCCTGTTGTTAGGGCATACTTAGGTATGTCCTAACAACTGCCTGTGTACGGATAGTAGACAGGCTAATGCACTGGCATATAGATATATGCCAGTACATTAAAGTTTAAAAATAAAGTAAAAACATAAATATTAAATAAAATAAAAAATACACATGCACCTTTTTTGCACTAAACATTAAAATAAGTCTCAATACATAAAATATACACATATTCTGTATTGGCGCGGCCGTAATAAGCTGCACAAAGTTTTTTTTGCATCATTTATGATGTGTACGCTGTAAAAAAATAAAATAAAAACTGCTTTCTTTCACTTATTGTGAGGCATGAGGTGTGATGAATTTAACCTCCCTGTGCCTCACATTAATAGTAATTAACCTCATCATGTACCTTACACATTAACCCATCATGACTGAGAAACATGATGGGGTTAATTACCATTAATGTGAGGCACATTCAACATCCATCAAACCTCGTGCCTCACATCAGAAAATGGAAGAACTTATTTTTTTTTTATTACTGTTGGAAAAGTATGGTTTTGGTATCGAAATCGCAATACTACACACAGTATCGGTATCGAAGTCCAAATTCTGGTATTGTGACATCCCTAGGTGCAATCAGGGGCGTAGCTAAAGGCTCATGGGCTGGTGCAAGAATTCAGCTTGGGCCCCGCTACCCCTCCCCAACACCACAAGATCCCTGCATGCGCCTATGCCCAACCGCCTTGCCCAACAGCCCCTATGGGTGTCCATACAGTATAATGCCCTCCATATCTGCCCCCACACAGTATAATGCTCCACATAGCTGCCCCCACACAGTATAATGCTCCCCATAGCTGCCCCATACAGTATAATGCCCCTATACAGTATAATGCCCCCATTAGCTGCCTCCACACAGTATAATGCCACTATTAGCTGCCTCCACACGGTATAATTCCTCATTAGCTGCCCCATTCTGTATAATGCATCCCCCATAGCTGCCCCCACATTGTATAATGCGTCCCCCATAGCTGCCCCATACAGTATAATGCCCGCCATGGCTGCCTCCACAGTATAATGCCCCCCATGGCTGCAGCTACAGTATAATGCCCCCACTGTATAATGCACCCCCATAGCTGCCCCCACAGTATAATGCACCCGCATAGCTGCCACCACTGCATAATGTGCCCCCACAGCAGTCCCCACTGTATAATGCACCCCCATAGCTGCGCACACACTATAATGCACCCGCATAGCTGCCCCCGGAGTATAATGCACCCAATAGCTGCCACCATATCAGACAGCCCCTCTTCCATACCCAGTATAATGCCCCCATATGTGCTGAATACAAAAATACTTACCTATGCCCATTCCCCCGACGGGTGGAGGAGATCCTTCTCCTCCTCTGCACTGTGCTATGAGTGACTCAGTGCAGGCAGGCGCGATGACGATTATTGTCTATTGACATAGACATGTCAGAAGTTTTGATCGGTGGGGGTCTGATCACTGAGACCTGCACCCGCACCTTCGTTTCTGATTGGCTTTTCTCGGAAAGCGATGTAACGGTGTACTTCTGCAGCTTCGTTTTAGCGATCGGTGGGGCTCTCAGTTCTCAGACCCCCACCGATCAAAACTTCTGACGTGTCACTATGACATGTCAGAAGTTTTCTGAAAGTTTAGTTGCCCTTTAAGTATGAATTATGAATATAGTCAAAGACATACAAGTATGTTACATAGAACATTCAGAGGAGAGATCTCAATGTAATAATTAATTTAGTATTTTATCATGGGATACACAAGCAATGTCTACAGAAATATAATTATTGGAGGGGAACAGCGGATAATATAAATACTACATATTAGACTATCTGGTAGAATGCTTTAGTTACAGTATGACATACTTGCCTACTTTTAAGAATCATTTGCAGGGAGGCTTTGTCAACAAGTACAGGCCATGCTCGATAATGTCAGCCAAAAAGACTCAATCAACAGTATCAGACTAATGACTCACATATACAGCAAAGTTCCCCCTTTGTATAGTTCTAGCATAGTGGCCTACAAAACAGTCCAAGTTGAGTGCCCCCAGTAACCATACTGCATTAGGGTATGTGCACACGAGAACTGTGTTTTACGTCTGAAAAGACAGACTGTTTTCAGGAGAAAACAGCTGCGTCGTTTCAGACGTAAAAGCTCCTCCTCGCATTATGCGAGGCGTCTTTGAAGGCCGAACATTTGAGCGGTTCTTCATTGAATTCAAAGAAGAACGGCTCAAATTACGTTTCAAAGAAGTGTCCTGCACTTCATTGACGAGGCAGTCATTTTACGCGTCGTCGTTTGACAGCTGTCGGCACAGTTTGTCGGCAACCCCATTCAAATGAATAGGCAGATGTTTGCCGACGTATTGTAGCCGTATTTTCAGGCGTAAATCGAGGCATAATACGCCTCGTTTACGCCTGAAAATAGGTTGTGTGAACCCAGCCTTACAGTTTCTCACATAAACAGTGCCAGCAGACAGCTATTCTTTAAAAAGCCATAGAATAAATGATTAAAAACTCTGGCCACCTAGAGCCACCACAGAGGGTGTTTATTATATACATATTTTTGCATCTAATATTGAAGTCAATGGAAGAATTTATTAAGACTGACGTTTTATACACCAGTCTTGGTCTCAAGAACATTGCAGTACAATGTGCCTAATTTATTAAGAGGCGCATGCCTGTTTAATAAATTTGGCGCATCTCTGGCCTCTTGTGCGCCACAAAGACAAATCTAGATTTGTGCTGTAATTTTTCGACAGTTTCTGGTCTAAATTATAGTAAATTTGTTGGGCTGCAATTAGTCCGTACCTTTTACTAAGCCCCTCCTCATTTTCAAAGTTTGGCAGGCGTGGCGTGAAAGTGAGAAAAGTGGCGGAACAAGCGTGTAACAAAATGTCTGATTTTTTTACGCTACTAAAATGGCACAAATGTTATACTAAATGTCCTCCAGCGAAAGCAATATTAATATACTCTATATACAGCAAGCTCCAGCTAATTGTGGCTGCCAGCAGCTTGATGCAGGAGACTTCACTATTTCGAGAGATTCCAGGACAATCCAGGAGAGAAGGCAAATATGCAGCATGGTTACATGTTTGAACAAATATATTTTGCTGTAACTAAGTTCACTGCTGAAGACAAGAGAAAATTCTGCAATTTATCCAGCATACTGTATGACTTTCTAGTGCCAACATTTATTTAAACGTTAAGTATTTTTTCTGCTTCATCAATTCTGAGCTTAAAATTGATTCTTATTGTAATAGCTTTCCCTATAAAATGTGCAAATCGTTACCTTGAAAATTCTACCATGTCACTTTTAGCTTTCAGAAAGCAGTAATTCAAGCTTCCAAAATCATTATTATTTAGCTACAATGGAAGATAAAGAGCTACCACAAATTCTCTCAGCTTTAAAAGTCTGTATCCTAAAGAACCATCATGTTGTAATATATCATTGACTTTTACAAATCCTATACATAGTGTCACGGCACTAAAAATGCAGAACATTTAAATGAAAGGGATTGTATAAGATCATCTGTCTTGTATTACTACTTGGCTCCAATAATTTGAATTAGACTGAAATGCAATACCAAGAAAAAATTACCCTATCTTTAACAACCCCATTTTAAGTTCTAGTATTAAATAAAGTAAATGATCATCACTTGAGGAATCTAGAATTATAAACTGAGCTTCTAACCAACCTTCTTCCCCTTGTAGCAGTGCAGTCACTTAGGCTGGGTTCACACGACCATGTTACGTCCGTAATGTACGGAACGTATTTCGGCCGGAAGACCCGGACCGAACACAGTGCAGGGAGCAGGGCTCCTAGCATCATAGTGATGTACGATGCTAGGAGTCCCTGCCTCTGCGTGGAACTATTGTCCCGTACTGTAATCATGATTACAGTACGGGACAGTTGTCCTGCAGCGAGGCAGGGACTCCTAGCATTGTACATCACTATGATGCTAGGAGCCCGGCTCCCTGCACTGTGTTCGGTCCGGGTCTTCCGGCCAAAATACGTTCCGTACATTACGAACGTAACATGGTCGTGTGAACCCAGCCTAAGGGGCAGGATTTGGGACTAGAATTATATATTTAAAAGGTCTGGGTTGCTGGAGTGGAAGAGAATAGTAAAAGTAACAGTCCGTCTTCAGGACAGTCCAGGGTTTGGTCTGCCTTAGGAGTTTCATTAGCTACCAGCTGTTAAGGCTCCTTTAAGAAAGGTGGGATCTATTCACACAATGCCCCCAGTCTGAGGAAGACAGGTATTGCCAGCCTGTGGGAGTCAGAAGTTCTGGCAAGAACATACGTTTGTTGTGAGGTGCTGGGCAGAAGAACTTTCACCTTGATAGATAGGGAAGCTATATGTTTAGTTAGAGGCTGGACTGCCTAGAGTATATTTTTGAACTGTTTTGTAAAACCGCTTTTCCTGTATGAAGACAATAAAGCTGGTTGCGGCCAGTTTCCTACCGAATCCACTGTGTTGGAGTGAAAATTCTTAAGTGTGCCAACCATCTTACCCTGGAGATGGCGATCCTGTGAGCTAACTTACCCCAAGTTGTCACACCCTATGGACTCAAATTAAAAACAATAGCATCTTAGAATATATTGTCCAGAATGTCCTTTTTTATTCATAGGGTAAGTGTTCGTGGTATTATTTGAAGTCCACCACATAGACAATAATAGTATTAGGTTCGTTCTCCGTAATATCATAACAAAAAAGAGATAGATCCGGAGTATATATAAAATGTAACTTTTAGTGGGTTTCGTTAAAACATTTCTGATTTGTAATATGTGCACATAAATACATTTTTCACATGCCAAGATAATATGCAACTTTTTTCATTTGTTTCTCTTGATGTGCATTTATACATTATTCTGAGACAGCAAAGAAAGTCCACCTACATGAGGTTTCTAAATCTACATTGATTTTGTTAATATTCACTTCAAGAGGTTCTCCCATAAGTATTTGTTAACTTATTCCAGCATGAACGTACAAATAGAGGTGATAATTAGATTTTTAGGGCAATTGCCCTCCTACCCCTTTCTCTTGGATTTTGGTAGTCCTTTGAGCAGTTGTCCTCAATGCTTCAAATTGCTGGAGAACCTCCGATATTTATATGGGTACTCTCCCAACGCGTTTCCTCCTGACCAATGATTCCTCAGGGGAGATAAGTCATAAATGCAGTTTCATCCAAGTCCGTGTGAGGCTGCATGGAGATTAGAGTGGCTGTCTAATAGTAAGAGATGCTTTCTTGTGAAGGCATGGCTTGCAGTGGCAAGAAATCAGGCTTCCCATGTGGGGGATGTAAAGCAGCGTCCATTCCTGGCATCTGCCGTCACTTTAATGAGGGATTCCCTGTCTTATTTATATCCGGTTCCTCCCCTGTATCCTCGCACTAATCACACTTCCCTAGTGACGTTCGTAGGCGTGTGACTCTATATGGGGCAGACACCCGCCGCACGACCGCAGAGGACCCAACACACGGATTCCGTGTGTGAGTCCTAACGGCGATCATACCCCGAAATGCCCCCCCAATGCCGCCTTAGACCGAGCTAACTGCTGTCTCCAAAGCAGGAGACATACAAGGTCTACGGGCAGCGGTACTAATCATCGCCGCCTCCAGACGCGTAGTCAAGGAGTCGGAGATAACTCCGCCCCTTGGGGTGTGACGTGGCCGCCAATTATTGGCCGCAGCGTCACACCAGTAAACCCATCTGCTGTCAGGTCCCAAGCGTCTGGAACAGACGCTGTGGACCTGCATTGAGGTGGGTAAGTAAACAGGGGACAGGAAAACCTGTCTACTTGATTAGGCAGTAGGCTCTGTCCAGTGACGGAATTGTGGTGTATATGGGGGAGGAAAAATACTTAAAAGGGGTGTGTTTGCATCTGGGGCATGAATCCACAGGGGTACTCATGCAACCCCCGCATAAAGACATTTCCTAGAGTAATTCACGGAGAAAGATTTGTTTATTTAAGGGAAATCTATTTAGTACACTCGATGGTGTTAAATATGAGGATATTTATGGCTAGAGTGCTGGTAACTGCACTGCTTATGGGGCAAATTGAAACAGTTCTAAAGTTCAAAACAGAACCAGAATATAGCGCTAAAGAATTGACATTGCAAAATATCTTTGAAAAATTCCAGTTCAATTTAACTGAAAATAAACATAACCAATTCATCCGGGACTTACAAGATTTCAGGGATAATAAAATATATACGTTCGAAACTAAGAAAGTACGATCAAAAACTGAACCGGATCAATCCTCAATGGACACTGACCATACTGACCAAGAATCCAACTACCAGAATTGGACCAGAGGAAATAGAGGGAGAAAGAAGCTATTCAAGAAACAGAAATCCTCCAAAAAGATGGGACTCATTGCAAAACTCAGGCATCTCAAGCTATCTGGGACCCAGTCAAAATTCTGGCCACAATTTGGAAACACCCTCTTTTTTAGACAGGGAAGGTCCGAGACTACCATACCAGTTACGGAACAAACAAAGCACTCTGAAGTGACAAATAAGACCGAACTAACAGTCATCAACCTGTCCGAAAGAAAACTGACTAAAATAGAAATCTCTGTCCTTAGTAAGGGCCTTTCATATGTACCTACCACTGGCTTTGACATCTTCAACTGGGTCAGGGACATCCACCTATTTACCAGAAAATTAAAGTGGCATAAGCTATTTAGAATTAAAGACAAGAAGGAGTGCCAAGATTTGGGAATCACGTTAGATGAATTACCACATGAAAAGAGTCAAAAAATGCCTCCCATTGGAGAAACCTCGGTCATAGACGTATTTCAAGAAATGGTCGTCAGTGACCTTATGAAAATTAACATACAAAAAAAACTAACCAATTTAACTTGAAACGAGAATAATGCACTAGTTTCCTTAGAGAGGGACGAGAACATCGTGATAAAGGCATCAGATAAAGGGGGGAACGTAGTGATTCTGGGGCGGAAAAGATATATAGAAATGTGTAACAACATCTTGAATGACCCTGTAAGCTACAAAGTTCTAACGAAAGACCCCACAACTAATTTAAAAAAAGATCTGATGAAAATATTAAATGATGCAAAAAGAAATGACCTCATCGATGAGCATGAATACAGATTCATGATGATTGATAAACCCAAGATCCCCACATTTTATGCTCTCCCCAAGATCCATAAGGGCACAAACCCCTTGAAAGGGCACCCTATCGTATCTGGTATTGGGGGATTGACACAAAATGTGGAGATCTACATAGATAGAGTTTTGAGAACATAGCCAATAAAGGTATCATACCTATTATACTTTTGTCTTTTTTGACACAAAAGTATTTAACATTTCATATTGTCTCTGGCTAACACGGTACTACACTATTTTTTACTGTACTTCGAGAACATATGTTGAAACCCTACCCTCTTATACAAGCCAAAATTGACGGCTTACCCACTGAATCAGATACAATTCTATGTAGTATAGACGCTGAGGCTCTATACTCCTCTATTCCCCATGAAATGGGACTGGAGGCAGTACGACACTTCTTACATATGAGAGGGACACATTTCAGGGAACATAGCGCGCTCATGTTGAAACTGCTAGAATTTGTGCTAACAAGGAATTATTTTTTGTTTAACGGACGCATGTACCACCAGCTCAGGGGCACCGCTATGGGCAATTCATGCGCTCCCACATATGCCAATCTCTTCCTGGGCTGGTGGGAAGAAACCATTGTCTTTACTGACGAACGATTCTCAACAAATCTACCAGTTTTAATGTGGGCGCGCTATATTGACGACATTTTTTGTCTTGTGGACTAAACCCATTAAAATTTTCGAGGGGTTTGTCCAATCCTTAAATCAAAATCATATCGGATTACGGTTCACTTTCGAATCTCACCCCAGGACACTTCCGTTCCTGGACGTACTTATATCCATTGAAGACAGTGGCAAATTAAAAACTTCAATTTACAGAAAACCCACTGCCACGAACAGCCTCCTGAGGTGGGAGAGTTACCATCCGTACCCGCTAAAGAAAGGCACACCAAAGGGGCAATACCTCCGCCTCAGAAGGAACTGTTCGGATATACAAGATTTTAGGAAACAGGCAGAAGATCTTGAAACACGATTTGCCGAGAGAGGTTACCCCTCTAAGGTTCTGAGAGAATCATATAAACACACATACTCACAGAAAAGAGAAGATCTATTAATCCCTAGAATAAAAGAAATTACTAAACAACCCATACGGCTAATTGGAACATATGACATGGCAGATCATATGATCAAGAGCATACTTGATAAACACTGGAAAATCCTTTTCATGGACGCAGATATTAGAGAAACGATAACACCCAGGGCACAAATAACCTATAGAAAAGGAAGAAGCATAGGTGACCAAGTCACAAATAGTCATTTAAATAATCTAAAACAGGAAGGATGTTGGCTAAACAGAAAAATAGATGGATGTTTTAGATGCGGGCACTGTAAAGCATGTACATACATGCAAGTAACAAAAATATTTCAGAGTGCCCACACGGGAATCAGTTACCCAATTAAAAACTTTGCCAACTGTAGTACAAAAAATGTTATTTACAAAATTACTTGTCCATGTCCTTTGGACTATGTCGGAAAGACTATAAGGGAGACAAAGAAAAGAGTCCTTGAACACATAGGTGATGTCTTGCATGAAAGGGACAATCCTGTTTCTCGTCATGTTCATCTTAAACATAAAGGAGATCCGAATTGCCTAAAATTCACAATAATAGAATGTCTATAGCTATCTTTGAGAGGAGGAGACATCAACAGATTACTGTTGCAGAAGGAGTCCAAATGGATTTTCAAACTGGGATCAACGGAATCGGATGGGCTTAATGAACAGTTTGATTTTGGCTGTTTTATTTGAGCCCATTATGTGCTAGACCCCTATTGATTAATCAGACCCCCCCTTTCTTTCTTTAAGCGCTATTTTCCCTATACCAAGTTTTCCTTCAAAATGAATAAACAGTATTCCCTAGTTCTTGCAATCCATGCTTGCCCCATAAGCAGTGCAGTTACCAGCACTCTAGCCATAAATATCCTCATATTTAACACCATCGAGTGTACTAAATAGATTTCCCTTAAATAAACAAATCTTTCTCCGTGCCTTACTCTAGGAAATGTCTTTATGCGGGGGTTGCATGAGTACCCCTGTGGATTCATGCCCCAGACGCAAACACACCCCTTTTAAGTATTTTTCCTCCCCCATATCCACCGCAATTCCGCCACTGGACAGAGCCTACTGCCTAATCAGGTAGACAGGTTTTCCTGTCCCCTGTTTACTTACCCACCTCAATGCAGGTCACAGCGTCTGTTCCAGACGCTTGGGACCTGACAGCAGATGAGTTTACTGGTGTGACGCTGCGGCCAATAATTGGCGGCCACGTCACACCCCAAGGGGCGGAGTTATCTCCGTCTCCTTGGCTACGCGTCTGGAGGCGGCGATGATTAATATCGCCGCCCGTAGACCTTGTATGTCTCCTGCTTTGGAGACAGCAGTTAGCTCGGTCTAAGGCGGCATTGGGGTGCATTTCGGGGTACAATCGCCGTTAGGACTCACACACGGAATCCGTGTGTTGGGTCCTCTGCGGTCGTGCGGCGGGTGTCTGCCCCATATAGAGTCACACGCCCACGAACGTCACTAGGGGGAGTGTGATTAGTGGGAGGATACAGGGGAGAAACCGGATATAAATAAGACAGGGAATCCCTCATTAAAGTGAAGGCAGACGCCAGGAATGGACGCTGCTTTACATCCCCCACATGGGAAGCCTGATTTCTTGCCACTGCAAGCCATGCCTTCACAAGAAAGCATCTCTTACTATTAGACAGCCACTCTAATCTCCATGCAGCCTCACACGGACTTGGATGAAACTGCATTTATGACTTATCTCCCCTGAGGAATCATTGGTCAGGAGGAAACGCGTTGGGAGAGTACCCATATAAATATCGGAGGTTCTCCGGCAATTTGAAGCATTGAGGACAACTGCTCAAAGGACTACCAAAATCCAAGAGAAAGGGGTAGGAGGGCAATTGCCCTAAAAATCTAATTATCACCTCTATTTGTACGTTCATGCTGGAATAAGTTAACAAATACTTATGGGAGAACCTCTTGAAGTGAATATTAACAAAAACAATGTAGATTTAGAAACCTCATGTAGGTGGACTTTCTTTGCTGTCTCAGAATAATGTATAAATGCACATCATGAGAAACAAATGAAAAAAGTTGCATATTATCTTGGCATGTGAAAAATTTATTTATGTGCACATATTACAAATCAGAAATGTTTTAACGAAACCCACTAAAAGTTACATTTTATATATACTCCGGATCTATATCTTTTTTGTTATGATATTACGGAGAACGAACCTAACACTATTATTGTCTATGTGGTGGACTTCAAATAATACCACGAACACTTACCCTATGAATAAAAAAGGACATTCTGGACAATATATTCTAAGATGCTATTGTTTTTAATTTGAGTCCATAGGGTGTGACAACTTGGGGTAAGTTAGCTCACAGGATCGCCATCTCCAGGGTAAGATGGTTGGCACACTTAAGAATTTTCACTCCAACACAGTGGATTCGGTAGGAAACTGGCCGCAACCTGCTTTATTGTCTTCATACAGGAAAAGCGGTTTTACAAAACAGTTCAAAAATATACTCTAGGCAGTCCAGCCTCTAACTAAACATATAGCTTCCCTATCTATCAGGGTGAAAGTTCTTCTGCCCAGCACCTCACAACAAACGTATGTTCTTGCCAGAACTTCTGACTCCCACAGGCTGGCAATACCTGTCTTCCTCAGACTGGGGGCATTGTGTGAATAGATCTCACCTTTCTTAAAGGAGCCTTAACAGCTGGTAGCTAATGAAACTCCTAAGGCAGACCAAACCCTGGACTGTCCTGAAGACGGACTGTTACTTTTACTATTCTCTTCCACTCCAGCAACCCAGACCTTTTAAATATATAATTCTAGTCCCAAATCCTGCCCCTTAGTGACTGCACTGCTACAAGGGGAAGAAGGTTGGTTAGAAGCTCAGTCTATAATTCTAGATTCCTCAAGTGATGATCATTTACTTTATTTAATACTAGAACTTAAAATGGGGTTGTTAAAGAAAGGGTCATTTTTTTCTTGGTATTGCATTTCAGTCTAATTCAAATTATTGGAGCCAAGTAGTAATACAAGACAGATGATCTTATACAATCCCTTTCATTTAAATGTTCTGCATTTTTAGTGCCGTGACACTGTGTATAGGATTTGTAAAAGTCAATGATATATTACAACATGATGGTTCTTTAGGATACAGACTTTTAAAGCTGAGAGAATTTGTGGTAGCTCTTTATCTTCCATTGTAGCTAAATAATAGTGATTCATCTCTTTTTTTTCTTTTTTCTTTATAAAAAGCAATGTCCATTACTATTAAATTAATGAAATAGAGATACAGATATACGGCAGCCCATCATTTATTGGTGAGGAGGGTGGGGAGAGGCGAGGTGAGCACTACAGCACCTCATGAATACAGTGGACCCATAAATGTATTTTGTATTCTTTATTCAGCTCTATTAGCCAAATACCGCAATATATTTTATGTCGTTTTAATAATAGCACGGACCTGTCCTTAAATCTATGCTGCTCTGTTAAAGGATGCTGACACATCTGCTTTAACATATTAATTAGAAAACCTGCTAGACAAGGGCAATTAAAAAGATAGACACTGGTACACCTCCATCAGCATCAAGATGAACTTACATACTTGTCATTGAACTTGTCATTTATAATACATTTTGTACAATTATTTTTGTTCTTAGATATTTTCTTTAAATATGGAGCTTAAAACTTAGGGGTCTTATAATAATCTTGAGATAGTTCAGGTGTATTCATAATTCTTCTAGTTACTGTTGGTGCCAGACGATAGTTTGTTGATAGACAAACCCCCGAACAACTTAGATGAGACGCTGCAATGCAGTATTTTCTATGGTTTTTGGCACACTGCATTCGAAGAGAGTTCTGTTTTGTACTTTGTATTAAAGGGGTATTCCCATCTTATAAAGTGAGGGTATATCGCTAGAATATGCCATGACTTTATGATCGGTCAGGGTTGACCTCTGGTACCATCATACTGAGAATGAAGCGGCCTCAGTGCTGCTTTAGCACCGCTGTGCAGGTAAAAACAGTGAAGGGGTCGCAGTGCTAAAGCAGCCCCTTCATTCTCAGGAGCGTGGGGGTCCCAGAGGTCAAACCCCCACTGATGATAAAGTGATGGGAATAACCCTTCAATGAACTGTGTATTGTGTAAAGACTATACTAACCACAATACGTATTACCGGTGCATGATCTGTGCAAACATTAAGGCGGGATTCACACGACTGGGTCGTTTTCGAGCCCGAGTGTCGGCCGGTTAAAACGCCCATTTTGCCCGGCCGGTTTGCATTAAGTTTTGCATCCGTGCCGGGCCGGGCAGATCCGGACAGTGACATCAGCGGCAACTCCTGAAGGGGATTCCGCTTCAGGAGTTTCCCCTGATGTCACTGCCCAGATATGGACAGAGACATCAAGCGCTCTGTCCAGGAGCGGAATTCCCGAAAACACGGGGATTCCGATCCTTCAAGGAGCTAAAGTGCGGCTAGCACATAGCAGATACCTCCCTGCTCTGCTATAGTGGCGTCGCTACAGTAGTAGCAGCCGCAGCAGCAGCAGCTGCAGCTGCTGCTAGCGGCGCCATCGAAGGTGTCGCCGGGCCCGGGTGCTTTTCAAGCAGGGGAAGGGAGCCAGCGCTCCCTTCTACCTGCTGTACACCCCGGCCCTGCCACACAGTGTACAGCGATGCCATTCATCCGAATGGCATCAACTCCTCCTCCTCACATGCACTCTGCGCTGTGAGGAGGAGGAGATAGAGCGCAAGCTCCGGAAAACCCGGCCATCACTCGGGACACATCCCGGTGATGGCCGTGTAATACCCGGCCCCATAGACTTCTATGGGAGCCGGGCGGCCGGGTACCCGGGCGAAGATAGAGCATGTCCTATTTTTTGACGGCCGGTTTTCATTAGGGGTCTATTATTCCTAATGCAGCCGGGTGCCGGCCGATTTATGAATGGCCGGCACCCGGCCGGGAAACCCTGCTGTGTGAATGAGGCCTAAGTCAGCAGGGATTACAGTGAGATTTGTTTACTGAATATTCACATAATACAAGCTGTAAGTTAGGATCAATACAAGATAAGTAAGGCCTAATTCACACGGCCGTGTTCGGCCTGTGATATACGGACCGTATGTCGGCTGCATTTCCCAGACCAAACATAGTTCAGGGAGCCGTACTCCTAGCATCATAGTTATCTATGATCTAGGATTCACTGCCTCCCTGCGGGAATACTGTCTCGTAATCAAGTTTTCAATATGGGACGGTAGTCTCGCGGGAAGGCAGTGACTCACAGCATCATGGATGACTACAATGCTAGCAGTCCGGCTCTTTTAACTGTGTTTGGTCCGGGAAATACGGCCGACATACTGTCCGTAAGATACGACCGTGTGAATAAGGCCTAAAGCAATGTTTGTCTTCTCAAAGTTATTCAACTGCTTCTTCCACATCGAGCACGGATGGTCTGGTGCTGGCTAATCTATCATTATTAAATCTCCAGTGCTACGTTCTCCTTTGTGTTGCTATCTTTATCTGAATAGGAGCTTATTTCATATGAATAGTATAGGATAGCATGGCAATGGGAGGTTCTCTTAAATTTATACTTTCCTTGCAGCTAATGAATTATCAAATGTTTTGTTTTGCCGGAAAGTAAGGAAATAGACATGAATACAGCAAAAGAGGGCATTTAATGACATGGAATGACGAGAAATGAAAAGCAGAGGTGAAATGTAGTGGTCTACAGGAATATGAGAGTAGTTTCATTCAAAATATGTGTTATAGATATGACCAATAGTCAAGAAGAAAAGATAATACCCTATTTTGTCCTAGTAGGTGGCACTTCCTATTCAGCAGAAGGACTGGTGGTGCATATATTGTAGGTACTCTGTCTTGGCGCCACCGGTGCCATCTCAAGAGGTAGAAATATGGCCACCAGTTCCCGGAGCTGAAGTGTGGGTTATTTTGCTTTTTTTTTTTTATTTGTCAATTTTGAAGAAGGCAGGAGGACTGTCAGAAGACATTGGGCACTAGTATGCCTGATCTGAAAATTAATGCAGTGATCAAGTTGCTATAGGAAAAACCTCCGGTTCTTGTCTTCAGACGTTTTTATATATGAGGTCCATTTTGTCACCCTGCCATATTTCTTTAATAAATTCAATCCCGGATATTAGCAGGCATGAACACATAATACCAAAGTCAGCATTACATTTCCCAATTAGTAGCCCTCACCATATTTTAGCGACATTATAAAATATAATGAAATTATGAAACCAAAAAACATTAAAAATACTTTGTTGACTGCCAGATTTTCCATTGTCGGCAAAAATGTACTTGGCATAAGTATATTTTAATGAGAAAACAATTTTTTTTGTTTTATTATTGAAATGACCAAGGAAGAAAAAAAAACTCCAAAAAATATCCATATTTTTGTGTATTTAAGAATTTACATTTAACATCTGGTACTATCAGTAACACAAATGAAATCTGTTGATTAATATTAAACAAGTTTTACATCTGAATATTTTTTTGGTAGCTTAAAAACTAAGTAAATCTTTGTAGCTTTTTTTTGTGAGCAAATGCATGTGTAATGTGATTAAAAAAGTTAGCAAATTGGCTTTGATAAATAATTCATGAACATAGATTTGATCAGTATGAGGGTATGTGCACACAACCTCTTTTCAGACGTAATGGAGGCGTTTTATGCCTCGAATTACGCCTGAAAATACGTCTCCAATACGTCGGCAAACATCTGGCCATTGCTTGAAATGGGTCTTACGATGTTCTGTGCAGACGAGCTGTCATTTTACGCGTCGCTGTCAAAATACGGCGCGTATAATGACGGCTCGTCAAAAGAAGTGCAGGACACTTCTTGGGACGATTTTGGAGCCGTTTTCTCATAGACTCTATTGAAAACAGCTCCAAAAGCGGCCGTAAAAACGCAGCGAAAAACGCGAGTTGCTCAAAAAAAGTCTGAAAATCTGGAGCGGTTTTCCCTTGAAAACAGCTCCGTATTTTGTTAATCGTGTGAACATACCCTTAGAGTTATCCTGTGTGTTAGGGCGGATTCACACGAACGTGAATTGCGTCCGTGCAGGCCGTGTGGTTTTCACGCGGCTCGCATGGACCAATAGAAGTCTATGGGGCAGTACAGACAGTCCGTGCTTTTTGCGCAGCGTTTGTCCGCTGCATAAAAAGCGCGACATGTTCAATATCTCGGCGTATTTTGCGCATCACGCACCCATTGAACTGCCTGTTTCGCGCAACAGCTGTCAAAAGGATGAATGTAAACAGAAAAGCACCACGTGCTTTTCTGTTTACAAACATCCAAATGGCGTGTCATAATGATGGCGGCTGCGCGAAAAGCACGCAGCCCCGCATCATATGATGCTGCCTCACGGAGCAGGTGGTAAGTGGCTTTTGCGCAAACAGGAGCCGCTCTCAGCTGAGTCATCGGTCCGGCAGACTGACAGATTGGGTATACATCTGCACTATGCAGCTTTTATACATAGTGCATACATAGAAAATGCATCACAAAAAGTTAACAAAGTTTTGAATAAAAGTCAAATAGAAAAATGTTTAAAATCATATTACACATACATTTAATTAAAAAAAATTAAAGAAAGGCTACAACGGTTTACATGGCCCCATGCACACAAACGTAAAAATGCCCGTAATCACGGGCTGTAATTATGGGCCCATAGACTTCTATTGGCCACGGGTACCTCCCCGTATGCTTACGGGAAGGTGCCCGTGCCGTTGAAAAATATAGAACATGTCCTATTTCAGGCCGTAATTACGGCACGGGCAGGCCCATAGAAGTCTATGGGGCTCCCGTAATTACGGGTGACTACGTGTGTGCACCTGTAATTACGGGAGTGTTGCTAGGTGACGTCAGGGGATAGTCACTGTCCAGGGTGCTGAAAGAGTTAAACGATCGGCAGTAACTCTTTCAGCACCCTGGACAGTGACTACCGATCACAATATAGACCAACCTGTAAAAAAAAATAGAAGTTCATACTTACCCAGAACTCCTTCTTCCTCCAGTCCTGCCTCCCGGGATGACGTTTAAGCCCATGTGACCACTGCAGCCAATCACAGGCTGCAGCGGTCACATGGACTGCCGAGTCATCCAGGGAGATCGGGCTGAATGTCGAAAGAGGGACGCGTCACCAAGACAATGGCCGGGTAAGTATAAATTTATTTTACTTTTACTACGGAAAAGGCTGCCCCTTCTCTTTATCCTGCACTGATAGAGAGAAGGGGCTGCCGATTAGTGCAGTGCAATTTTGTAGCGAAAACTAAATACGGGTGGAATACTGGTGACACCGGACCCATATTTACGTGCACGTTTCTGTAAATACTGGTGCAATACGGGTCGAATACGTGTGACCAAAGACCCGTATTTACGGAAGGAAAAAATACGCTCGTGTGCATGAGGCCTAACATATTACTTTCCAGAAGGAGAAGAGTTACAAAGGTTACATATATAAATAACTTGTGTTGTGGAGTTAACCGGACCGAACCAATTTTTGCCTTGAGGACCAGAACAATATGTGGGATTTTTCTTCTTTGCATAAAGGCGGTCATAACTTTAAACATTTTTGTTCAACGTAGCTGAATGAGGCTTTTGATTTTGCGGGAAGAGTTGTACTTTATGTAGGTGTCGTTTTTTTGGTACATATACATAAGCATGTCATTTGTATTCATTTTTATTTTGGCAAAAATGCAGAGAAAAAAAAGTTCCAGTTTTTTTCTTTTTGCATCAATCATCATAAATTATGCAGGTTGTTACGTTCGTGTTGATAACAAATATGTGTATATTTTATGTTTTGGGAATTATATTTAATAAAGTTTATTTACTGTAAAATTTGTGCTTTCGTGTGATTTTTTTTTTTACTGCAATTCCTATGAAAGTTCATGGACAAGACAGACGCTGTTTCTGAGGAAGAAAGCAGATTTTATGTTCTAATCTTAAACAACTACCAACAAAAAGAAACAGAAATATCCAGAAACACATGTAGGTTTTATAATATGAAAGGGGTTTTGCTTTATGTTTCCCTTGTAGCATTGTGATTTTGATTATTAGAAGCATTTGGTTTAGGAAAACTGAATTTATTCTTTGTCTAATTTTATTGAAATGGAACACAATGTGAAGTAGGTGAAGAAGCAGCAGGCAATATGAATGATGCTACAGGAGCAGTAATTTATGGCTACATGCCAGATTTCCTTATATATAAGGTTAGCCAAAGCTTCCCAAGTGTCCAAACTGAATAGTTAAATGTGTATTCCTATCTTACACATTCCTGACATATTTATAGAATATTTAAAAATGTCTAATAGCTGCAAGTCCCACATCTGGGACCCTCACCTATTGGGAAAATGACCTCTCCTGACCTCCGCTTTCTTTATTGATGTAATCTTCTAGACAAAGTTCATCTTGATGTCCATAAGCGGTACCCTAACAGAAATGAGATATCATCTGCTGTATAGTGTATGAATTTCCACTGTGTAGTTTCTAGCTCATTTCTGAATTATAAGAAATTTAGTGGAAATGAATCAGAATGGTATTTCTGGAGAAAGCCCATCATTTACTATGGATTTGTGCTTCACATAGCTGTTACCGTGATCTTTCAGTATGTGTCCAGATACCGCAAATCCAGTCTTTGTGACATAAAGGGGCTCTGGCTGCGAGATTATAAGTAATTTTAAATCTTCTTTCAGTGAAATACAGTGAATTTTTTTATGAGCAATTGCAAACCATTATATTTTATGATTTTTACAATGCACCGTGTAGTATCTCACTAAGAAGAAGCATCAGATTTGAATAAGCAGAGACTGTGCCTCAAGGATATGCATCTTAACAACTGCAAATGTGACAAATAGCTGCATGGATTCAGTGTGCATGAGATAAGGAAGGTCTTCCTTAGTTTAAGTGTAGAAGCACCTTTGGTGAACCTATATTAATGCAGTATATTTGGAAACTGGATACACAGAAAATCACAAATATATATCTATTATATGAATTTTTTATTTTATAGATTGGAGAAATACAATGCAAATCTAAATGACAGAGCAAAATGTTTTCCCGGTTGCCTTGCAAATCAGTCAGCGCTGTATAGGGATCAAAGCTTAAATTCTTGCTTATAAGTGTGATCTGCTTGCAGAGAAAACATGGCAAGCAGCGATGATTTCAGCATGGGTGCTCTGCCTTTTACTTGACCTCTATCTCTTGGAGATGCATTTGGCATAAATATGGAGACACAAACTATATTATAAAGTTTGAGACTGGAAGAGATCACAATTTTTAACCTTACTTCTAATTAGTACACAAGTACCTAAGCATTACTTCCTATAATAAGTCGTTTTATACTGAATGAATGAAAGTCCCTTGTCCAATACTGATTTGTGCAAAATTAAAATATAACATCTTGTTCTGATCAGTAGGTGTCCGACTGCCTGCAGCACATCAGATCCTAAGAATAAGGAGGCTGCAGTTAAGTGCACCAATTTTCCCCAGAAGAGCGTGCTCCCAGCCGCCCGCAGTGTAGAGAACTGCAAAACTGCTCCATTCAAGTGAGTGGCCAGTGGCAGGGAGCGCTGATGCACAGAATTAATATTCAATCACTTTCTGTAATGGGGAAAACCCTTTAAGTGGTCAAACAACCACAGCTCCAATGGCACCTTACCGAAAAAGGTTGTCCATGCTACCCTTCTATACCTTTTGGATAGTGAATTCTCTGATGTTAAGATAAATGAAGGGTAACCCAATGCTGGGAACCCCACTGATCATATGAAAGCTGTGGGGGAACTTGACAAAAAGTGTTTCATTTTCCTACAGTGCCACTACAGAAGAAAGATGCATTACACAGTTCCTACAGAATTCAATGGCTAGTCGATATAATGCGCAGACATGCTGGGTCCTCCTGAGTGAGAGTTACTCTTTATAGCCTCTCCCCATAGCTAATAGATGAGTAAATTAGGGACTCCAATGTATTAACTCAGAATTTTATATTATCGTTTTTAAATGTTTTCTAAGGCAGACAAACTTTTTAATATGGTCAATCACCCCAAGAAATGAATCTCCATAAGTTATCCAATTTGGCCACCAGCATATCATTAGACATAGGTAGGACAAGGCTATGTATGTTGTGATATTAAATTCTCTTTTCCTTCCATGGAAGACATATAAAACCACTACTTTACAATTACTGCATATTTTAGTAACAACAGAATGAATTAGAACTTTATATTTTTTAGTAGTCTTGGTTCCTTAGACCCATCAAATAGTAGATCCTGAACGTGCTAAACTTTATTTTACCATATCATTCACATCAAGTTTTTCATATCATGTTATTCAATTTCCTAAAAGTGGTAGTTGCAGCAACTAATCAAAATGAATCCTTAATCATGTATAAATAGGTAGGAGATGCATAAGGAATGTCTAATGGACACATTTCTTTGTTAATATGGGGCCAACATATTTCATAGCACTGTACAGAGATTGTAAGTAGTCATTATTAGTTTATTATTAGACTCACATATAATTACCTATCTCATGTATACTTGGGCCAATTCACATATGGATGTAGCCGTCTTTAGCTTGACTCTTGATAACTTGCTTCAGCGTGATATCACACAACAAAAGCCATTGAAAAGTCATTGAAAAAGTCAAGATAAGGGATCTTTCCACTGTGTATTTAATGCGTTAAAAGTCAAGATAAAGACGGCTACATCTGTATCTGTATGTTTTGTGTTTCCCATGGTCATATTAAAACTTGAGACCCCAGTGCTGTCCAGAGAATTCTTATGTCAATCAGAAAAGTCATAAAAACTAGATCAGTGAAAATCTAGCATCATGGGTCTACACTGATGTTAAGGAAAAGCCAGTTCCAATTCTGGCGCAGATGAGAGGGGTGGATCTAACTTGACTCTCTGTAGGGCCGCTCTTTAGGAGTGTGAGCATTAGTAGCTTTTCTAATATGACTTTATTTCAATAGAGAGGAACTGGGCATGCACTGCCACCACTCTACTGGAAATCGAACTAACCTTTTTTAGGATTAGTGGGGCTCCCAGCTCTCACCATGGATCTTTTTTCTATTGCATGTAAAAAAAATAGTTTTTGGGGGAAAACACCTTCAAAGGGGTTATCTCATCATAACCAGCTCTTCTAAAATTGAAGCCAGCTTGGAGATCAGCTGATCGTAAAGGGTCCAGCTTCAGAAATTCCACAGTGTTTTTCAGTTTTATCCAGGTGAAACTGAGGTTAGCAATACATTAATAAAATGGCCGCTCTTTGTTAGTGGCTCTCCACTCTGGCAAATAGAAGGAATCCCCTGATGTTCATATGCCCTTATTGGACATATAGAAAAATGTTGCCTTAATGAGAACATCCCTTTAACGTTGGTGGTTGACCAAGAACTTGCCACTAAAATATATGGAGCCAGGAGATTTTACTCTTTGTTTTTCTGTGCATGCTGCAATAACTACCACTTATTTAGTAAAGTGCGTCCTTTAGGAATACAAGTCACGTAAATATAGATTTATTATTGTTACCTCTGCAACATACTGGACATTTGATGGTGATAAAAAAACAAGTTGAGGGTCAAAATCGGACTTTTTGAGGATATTGCTAAAATATTTTTTCAGATTTCATTTTAATGAACTCTGATCCTAAACTTCAGAGAGTTTTGTATTTTTTCAGTTTTTCAAATGATAAAGAACAAAATCCAGCCTGGAATACTCACCTTGGGATGCATTTCTAAGTTATTTCTGCTTTTGATACTACGTTTTCTTCTGGTTTTAGCAGCTCCACTGTCATAAAAATGATACAATGTTTCAGCAAAAGGGAGCTGAAAGAAAAGTACAAAATAATGTTTTATTAATGATCATAATATGTTAATATTTTAACAAGTTTTACAATTATTGCCGTCTATTTAATAGAAGAGCCCAGATTTATGTTTTCTTCTTTTGACCAATTATTATACATTTGACATAATAAATATATTTTGCGCTATGTGAAGGCTATAGTCTACTTATAATTTACACTTTAATCCTTTCTACAGTATGTATCCTAAGTATTTCGTCCTGTCCAGCACTCATAATTTAACAGCTTCCTTTATATTCTGACAGCAAATTGGTCTTTCATTTGACGTCACATTTACTGCTAAGCAATAATAAATGTGATTGGTCAAAGCCCTCACTGAAACGCCAGCCTTTACACTTATTCAGAGACAGGCAAACCCCTTAGGCTATGTTCATATGTCACAGATTTTTCTATGGAAAACTCGGCGTGGACGTTTTAGAAAATTTACTTCAGAAATCCGTAGCTGACTCTTGTATTTCTACTCCGGATTGGCCATTGTATCCACACACGGGTTAGTCCCATTGTTATTCAATAAATACAGTCCACGGCTTTTCGGTGTGCAATCCGCAGCAATATAAAATACCCACTTCACATGCATTGCCGGTGGAATGAGAATGGTTTCTTTCAGGATTTAGGTGCAGAAGTAAAAAAAAGTATGATCCAGCACTTCATGAAGAAAGCTCAGGTCTTTATTGTATAAGCATTAAAAATCCACCTAGCACATAAAGACAAAGGACTAGTACGCTTACGCGTTTCAAACGCCAACTGTGTTCTTAGTCATAGCACCTGGTCAAAGAAACAACATACCATTTCAAGTGGATCAGCACCAATCACAATGTAAAAAACAAGATCACATGTAAAAGAGTTGTAGCAAGTTGTGTGGGGGGGGACGGACGGTATAGGTGAGCATTCCACCATTAACCCCTTAATACCCCGCCAACAGCTATAATATGAGCTTAGTGTTAAAGTAATTTTATACAATCTAAATATATATATTACAAGGATATTACAGCTGTAAAAGCAATACTACATTGAACAAGATGTACTATTGTGCAAAAGTAAAATATATATTCATACATAAAACTGGCAGTAGACATCCAAGTCCAAATTTCTTCTATTGTTGATGATTACGATCCACCAGCTGTTTTAAATTTATACCATTGTTCCCTTTCCACCAGTGTAATATATATCCTACTTTTTTTACTACTTTTGTGTTACATATTTGTTAGAAGCAACAATGTTTCAAAACATCAGCTGAATATCCACGTTCATAGACAATTTCATTTTCTTTTAATCTCAATAGATCCAAAATGCTGTGCTCCATAATTTGATAATATAAGTTGCTCTGTTTTTCTTTTACAGTGCTCCAAATTCACTATGCTCCAAAGTGCCCCCTAGTGGTGGCTATAGGCAGCCACAAGTATATGATTTAACTATCTGTCTGTTAGGGTCAGTTCACACGTTGCGTAAATACTGTGGATTTTCCGCAACAGAATTTGTTGTGAATAATCCCCAGCAAATACAATAGCAGCAAAGTGGATGAGATAAAACAAATCTCATTCTCACTCTGCGTAAATACTGCGCTGAAAAAACGCTCAGAAGTTGACCTGCGGTGTGGAATCTTATTCTGCAGCATGTCAATTGTATTTGCGTAAATGCTGCTTATTTGTTGTGGGTTTTCCCCATTGAATTCAATGGGGAGGTGAAACCCGCAACAAATAGCAGTTTCGCAGCGGCGGGTTCGCAGCGATTCTGCCATAAAAAATGCAACTCAGAAAAAAAAATCTTATACTTATCCAGTAGTCTGTGTTTCTTCCTCCAGGCCGGTCTCCTGGGATGACAATTTATCGCATGTGACCGCTGCAGCCAATCACAGGCTGTAGCGGCGGTCACATAGGATGAAACATCATCCCATGAGCCGCCTGGATGACGTCAGAGGGCCGGCCTCCTGGGATGCCGCTTCATCGCATGTGAATCACAGGATGCAGCGGTCTCCTGGGATGAGATGTCATCTGAGGAGGCCGGCCTGCTAGCAGGCCGGCTAAGTGCTGCAGTTTTCCGCAGCAGATATTCCGGGCGAAAAACGGCACCACAGTTTGGTGCGGTTTTTTGCTCGGAATTCCCTGCGGCGCACAGGGCAGATACGCTGCGTGCTCTTACACAGTGTATCCACCCCGCGTGAACTCAGCCTCAAAACGGTACAGGAGATTTCTGTTCTACAACACAAAAACAATGGAGCATGTTATATTATGAAACAAATTGGTATATCATTTTGGACCTATATATTTAATGGTTTTCAAAGCTGAATATTGACTTTACGATACATGCCTTACAGTAGAATTTCTACTAAAAATAGAAACCCCACAATAATGTTGCCCATACACACTAAATAAATACTGGCTAAAAGAAGTTGACCCCAACAGGCACTTTGAACTTGTCCAAATGTGCAATTTATGTCTATGAAGGGAGAAAGAGTGAGTGGATCTTCCTCAAAAATAGCAAAAGATCAACCAAAACAACCAGACACTGACGATCTTCTTTTGTCCAGAAAAATGTATCAGACAAGCCAGTCATTAGCAGCACTATATTTTATTTTAATATCAATCAAATGGGCACCGATCAAGTAAGTGATATTGGGCTCTCATGCAGAGGAGCTGACGGGAGGTAACTCTAAGGCCTAATTCACACGATCGTGTTCGGTCTGTGATATACGGTCTGTGTGTCGGCCGCATTTCCCGGACCGAACACACTACAGGAAACTGCATCATAGTTATCTATGACGCTGGGTGTCACTGCCTCGCTGCGGGACAACTGCCCCGCACTGTAATCATGTTTTCAGTATGGGACAGTAGTTCCATTTAGAGGCAGTGATACCTAGCGTCATAGAGAGCTATGATGCTAGGAGCCCGGCTCCCTGCAGTGTGTTCGGTCCGAGAAATGCGACCGACACACGGACCGTATATCACGTACCGAACACACTCGTGTGAATTAGGCCTAAATCTTGCATTGTAAACAGTTCAGCACCGCTATCAATAGCAATCTCAGTGCTTTCTAAGGGAGTGGTCCACCTATGAATAGGAATCTCTGCCCCAAGAATTTCACGAGGGGGCCTAACACATATTTGATATTATCATACTTTTAATTTAAGGTAAACAGTGAATATGAAAAAAACAAAAAACAACTTTGTTGGAATTGTTTTTTTTAATGCCTTCTGCCATTTTAAAAATGGCAGAAGGCATTAAAAAAAGCAATTCCAATAAATAGTGATGTCACAAAAATGCAAGTTATGCGCTTGTTTCTTAAGAGGTTAATGTTGATAGTACTAAAAAAATTATCTTTGCAGTGATGTACAACTGCGGATAGCCCTGTATTTGTTTTTTCATTCTGATCTTGCTGTATACAGTGCTTGCGCTCCTATCGCACACCTGAACAACAGCAGCAGGCTGTTAGGGGGACTCTATGATAAAGCTTGTCTCATCTCCCTATGGACCTCACTCTTGGGTACCAGGCATCAAAAAGTCTGTCTCCATCCCCTGAAGCTGCCTCGGAGTAAAGAAACCCTGAAGATTTGGAACAAAGTGCACACTAGTAATTGGTTTATCTTGATGATTTACCATGACTATTAAATTTTATTAGAAGGAACCAGGACAACGTCTATGAAAGGTAGCTTAGGGAAGGCAACTGAAGCCAGAGAAAGAGTACACTATGAATGATGCAATACATCGCCCTAAATATACCTTTAACAATACGTTCTTATGTGTGACTAGAAATTCCCCTAGAATACTAATATACAAAAATGACTATATGTGGATACCGGCAGCTTCATGGTTTGTAGATTAGTTATTTACATTTGGCTCATCATCATATATGTAAATGGTGAATTGCTTTGGCATCCATGATTTGCTTACTTAAAATCATACTAAAATTAGAAAAGAAAAGAATACTAGAATACTATACATTTCTTTGTTCCTCTTCTCTCTCAAATCCTAATCCAAAAGTATTTCAGGAGGCAACCATTTTTTTTTCTCTCTACTGCTCCTATCTCCAGTGCTAGAACATGTGAAATAAAAGACATAGAATCAAGATGCTGCTTTGGGTGGAAGACAGACAACGGACTTGTCTGTCATGAGACACCAGGCGATATAACCCTCAACCACCCTCTTAGCCGTTCTCCAGCAAAAATGGAGGAGATCAAAATGATATTGGTCTCAATTTTCCTGCAAAATTTCAGCAAAATTGTTTGTTCGTTTGTTCCAGGAGTTTGTAAAAGGTCTTACTGACTAGCAAATAGGTGTTTGAAGTCTGAGTGGAATTCAATGTCATGAATTACCATTAATTTACATTGTATTATTCTCGTATTTGGATGACATTGATACAATTACATGTTCTGTATAATCACATTCTCATAAATAGAACATATTTGAAATATCACACATCTGTGTTTACTGCGTTAATTAACAATGGATTAATTAATATACCACCCCTTACTTCTCTATAATTAACTCCACTGTTGCACTGGCAACTTATTTTTTTTAAATCAATTCTAATTGTGTTGCAAATTAAAACTAAAAAATAAAGATCAAATGCACAAACTGCTGCAGTGTTGGTTCTAAATTGTATCAATTAGTTGTTACCATAGAGACTGTGCGCATCACTAGCAAATTCAATTCTATTGACAATTTGAATGATTATTGGTTCATTCTGTCAATAGTTTCAGCAGGGTTTAGCTTGAGGCTGCATTTGGCTGAGAGTGATTTAGACCGACTGGTGATAATAAGAAAAAAAATATGATATTAGCACTTAGAATATGATTGCTCAGCTCAAGCAGTGTGAAATCCATAGTTCCCATCACTTCTGTTGGCCTTTAGGCCAGAAATAGAATGGCTAATGTTCTGTGGACTATCCATCATGGTACTCTTGAAAAATGTCTCCCCTATTTTTAGTCCATAAACCAATGTCTCCTGCAAATTGTGTCATTGATTTAATCTCTAAGTCGTGCGCATTCCTCCCCATTGCAATCACATTAACGGATCTTCAGTCATGCTATGAAGTACATCAAATTTGACCTCTGACATGTAATGTATAATTTATTGTGGTAATTTCCCTCCCCCATCTTGGTTTGAACTAGGACAAGGTGAGATTTGTTCTAAGATGTCTCATAAAGAAATGGTCTACTTTGTAAGAAATAATAAAAAAAAATAACTTCGTTACATAGTAACATAGTTGATAAGGTTGAAAAAAGACACAGGTCCATCATGTCCAACCTATAATCCTACCGTGTTAATCCAGAGGAAGGCAAACCCCCATGAGGTTGATACCAATTGCCTCATTAGGGGAAAAATTCCTCCCTGACTCCAAATATCACATCAGAATAAATTCCTGGATCATCGTCCCATCTCCAGAATCTAGTACTCTATAAACTGTAATATTATATTTTTCAAGAAAGGCATAATGGCCCTTCTTTAACTTATTCAAAGAATCAACCATCACGGTATCCTGTGGCAGAGAGTTCCATAGTCTCCCTGATCTCACAGTAAAGAATCTCCGTCTGTGATGATGGTGAAACCATTTCTCCTCTAGACGTAGAGGATGCCCCCTTGTCATTGATACAGGCCTAGGTGTAAAAAGATCATTAGAAAGATCTCTGTGCTGTCCAGTTATATATTTATACATTGTAATCAGATCACTCCAAAACTGTATTTTTTCTAAACTGAATAGCTCCAAGATTGATAACCTTTCTTGGTGCTGAAATCCGCCCATTCCCTTAATTATCTTGGTCTCACTTCTTTGCACCCTGGTTCAGCCATGTCCTTCTTACACACAATTGCCCAAAATTGTACACAATATTCCATATGTGGTCTGAGTAGGGATTTGTATAGAGGCAAAACTATGTTCTTGTCATGAGCATCTATGCCTCTTTTGATGCATCCCATGATTTTATTTGCCTTGGCAGCAGCTGCCTGGTACTGTTTGCTAAAGGTGAATGTACTGTTCACCAATATCTCAAAATCTTTTTCAGTAATAGTTTTACCCAGTGTTTTACCATTTAATGCATAATTGTAAAATCTGTTTCCTCGGCCCAAGTGCATAACCTTAGATTTATCCACATTAAACTTAATTTGCCATTTCTCTGCCCATACCTCCAGCTTTCCCAAATCCCTCTGTAGTATTATAAATACTTGTAAATAACTCATGAAAGAATAAAGTAACATTAAAACCAAGCACACCATTGTTTTTCTTGTGAAATTCTCGATAAGTTTGATGTGTCACATGACCCTCTTCCCATTGAAAAAACTAAAGTTGGATACAAATTGGCCGACTTCAAAATGTCGCCATGGTCAACACCCAGCTTGAAAAGTTTCCCCCTTCCCATATACTAATGTGCCACAAACAGGAAGTTAATATCACCAACCATTCCAATTTTATTTAGGTGTATCCATATAAATGGCCCACCCTGTATTATCCTCCTCTGTGTTATTACTTTACAGAGCTTAGTATCATCTGCAAATATTGAAATCATACTCTGTAAACTATCTACAAGTTCATTTATAAACATATTAAAATAAAGAAGTCTCAATACTGACCCCTGTGGAACCTCACTGCGACCCACTCTGAGGATGTACCATTAATAACCACCCTCTGTTTTCTATCACTGAGCCAGTTGTTGACCGAATTACACATATTTTCCCCCAGTCCCAGCATTTTCATTTTATATACCAACCTTTTATGTGACACAGTATCAAACGCCTTTAAAAAGTCTAGATACACCACATCCACAGACTTTCCCAGTCTAGAACTTACCTTCTCATAGAAGTTAATCAGATTGGTTTGACAGGACTGATCCCTCATAAACCCATGCTGATGCTGTGATTTGCATTGAAATACTGTAGAATAGCATCTCTTAAAAAACCCTCAAATATCTTACCCACAATGGAGGTTAAACTTACAGGTCTATAGATTCCAGGCTCACTTTTTGACCACTTTTTGAATATTGGCACCACATTTGCTATGCGCCAGTTCTCTGGAATAGACCCAGTCATGATAGAATCATTAAATATCAGAAATAAGGGTCTGTTTATCACGGCACTTAATTCCTGCAGAACGCGGGGTTGTATACCATCCTGACCCGGTGATTTGTCTATTTTAGTGCTTTTTAAGGCGGCGCTGCACTTCTTGCTGCTTTAAGCAAATTACATTTAATAGAGAATTTACTTTATCCCTAATCATGTCACCTGACATTGGACTTTCATGTGTAAATACAGTAGAGAAAAGGCGTTTAATAGATTTGACTTTTCCTCATCCTCCACCATTATACCTAGATTACTTTTGGAGGGCCAACAATCTCAGTTTTCAGTTTCTTATTATTTATGTATTTGAAAAATATTTTTGGGTTATTTCTACTTTCTTTGGCAATGAGTTTCTCTGTTTTAATCTTTGCTGCCTTTATTTGTCTTTTACTTAACTTATTTTTTTCTTTAGAATTATATAATGCCTCGTTACTACTTTCTTGCTTTAGTAGTTTGAATGCGTTCTTTTTATAATTTATTGACCCTCTTACTGTTTTCTTTAACCACATTGGTTTCATCCCGTTTCTAGCTTTTTTATTCCCATAAGGGAAATATTTTTCACATGACCTATTTAAGAGGCTTTTAAAAATGTCCCATTTAGTTTGTGTATTTTTATTTTTGAGGACATTGTTACAGTTTATGCCCTTAAAGTCATCCATCCCTTAGCCCATGAAAATTAGCCTCTCTGAAGTTTAGTGATTTTGTAGGTACTCTACCAAACACATTAATAAAGGATACATGAAAACCTATTATGTTGTGGTCACTATTGCCTAGGTAACCCCCAGCCTGTAATTTTGATATCCTGTCCGGCCTATTAGTTACAATGAGGTCTAGAAGTGCCCCCTACCTTGTTGGATCTTGCACCAGTTGTGAAAGGTCATTGTCCTTAATTATTGTCAAAAACCTGTTTCCTTTGTTGGACCTGCAGGTTTCTGCCTCCCAGTTTATATCAGGGTAGGTAAAGTCCCCCATAATAATGCCTTTATTATGGTTTGCTGCCTCATCTATTTGCTTTATTAGTTGATTTTCTGTTTCTTCCATTATACTTGGAGACTTATAACAAATCCCTATAAGTATTTTATTATTCTTTCTCCCACCCCTTATTTCCACCCGTAGGGACGCCACATGATCGTTTCCCTCATAGACATCATCACGCAGGATGGGCTTTAGGCAGGATTTTACATATAAGCAAACCCCTCCCCCTTTCTTATTAGTGTGATCATTTCTAAACAGACTGTAACCCTGCAAATTAACGGCCCAGTCATATTTATCATCCAGCCATGTCTCACTTATCCCCGCTATGTCACAATTCTTCTCCAGCATTATCAACTCTAATTCCTCAGTCTTGTTATTGAGGCTACTGGCATTAGTATGCATGCACTTTATATGTTTATCTGTAACACTTTTCTTCTTATCCCTATTAACTGTTCTAACCCATTCCTCTATTCCACCCTGTGTTAATTTCTCAGCCCCAACTCACTAGCTGTGCTGTCCTCCCCTTCTATACAGTAATTTCCCGCCTCCCTAGTTTAAACACTCCTCCAAACTTCTAGTTATCTTTTCCCCCAACACAGCTGCACCCTCCCCATTTAGGTGCAGCCCACCCCTACCCTAGAGACTGTAGCCAGCAGAGAAGTTGGCCCAGTTCTCCATAAACCCAAACCCCTCCTTCCTACACCAATTCTTTAGCCACTTGTTCACCTCTCTAATCTCCCTCTGTCACTCTGGTGTGGCACGTGGTACAGGCAGTATTTCTGGAAATACTACATTTGAGGTCCTTGCCATGAGCTTGTTACCCAAGTCCCTGAAATCATGTTTTAGGACCTTCCACCAACCTCTAACGTTGTAATTTGTGCCAAAGTGCACCATGACCACTAGGTCTTCACCAGCCCCTCCCAATAATCTGTGAACCCGATACGCGATATGCCGAAGCCGAGCACCCAGAAGACAGCAAACTGTTCGGTATACTGTTCGGTATTCCTTGTTCAAGAATTAAAAAGGTTGCCAAATTTGGACAATTCTTTTATGTTAGAAGGAAGCCCTGAAAAAAGGTTAGTGATCACCAGTAATCTGCAAGGAAACCCGGCAGTTCACTTACACTGCAGCGCCACAACAGGTCAAATGAAGCATTACATGGTGCCCTTTGAAATCAAAGCACTGTCTGTACCCTGCCCAGATGGGCTTTGTTCTTCAGAAGGAGAGACATTTTTTGTAATTGCTGTCTGGTCCTTATATTTGATGGAGATCCTGAAATAAGGGCAAGTCCTGTGTCCAGATATCTTCCATTATCCCTCCAAACTTTAAATTGCTGCGTTGTGAGCGATCTTCCAGATAAAAACGCTCACACGTAACTATTTGACCTTAGCTTCTAAAGTGGAATAGGAATCAACCAATTCATTATGGGTGGACAAAAACTCTCCCTGTTTCTTTTCAACATGGGCAGTATGTGTGCCCAATGAGTCCACATTCATCTGTAGTTGTTGCACAATTTTATTTAAATCTTTAGCAAAGTCTTTTTGTAGGGAAAGTAACATAATCTTGAGTGTGTTGATAGGCAGAGGTGACTCAGGGTCATTATAGTACTCTAGCCCGCTATGTGTATCTTTGCCACCATCCAAGAGTCATGGAGTGGAGGAAGGGAATTTCCTTTTCTATGTGCAGGTCTCTGTTGAAGTAGAACCCCTTCTCTTACCAGAGTCCCTAGATTCAGAAGATGATGAGGAGAATGTACAGTAGATGCATTGCCTGCCTCTGACCCCCCACTTCTGTGTTCCTCTGCTGCGGCCTTGTCCTCAATGCGGCAGCCTTAGGAAATCCATGGCATGGTGCCATTTTGTGAAGGGGCACTGCCTGATTAAAAAAAATCTGTAAGCTGGTTGGACCATTTGGCATCCCCACTTGCATCCCCACATTGGGGGCCAGGGGAATGAGGGGGAGGTGAGCAGTGAATTTCAACAGCTGAAGAGCAGCTTCCAGAGTCTGGGTGAGAGCAGGAGCTCAGAGAGACGGGGCCATTAAGCTACGCGGCCAGACTTCACCTTGTAAAAAAAAAACATTTATAAACCATAAAACCCCTTTAAACGTTATTCAGCATCAAATATTTATCTAGCAAGTAAAAAATTATGTCTTCCTGGGGGCTTATACTACAGAATGATGTTGACAATTTTCAGGTAGGTATTGAGAAGTCTAGTTTATTTCCTAATGTGTGCAACAAATACGTTTGTGAGCTGAACTAGTTTCTTCTTCAAGATAATTAAACCTAATTTTTCATAACTATTTATATAGTCTACTATGTCTTTTTTTCAGCCTTACAGACTATGCTATTATTTCATCAGAAACATTACAATAAGAACTAAAAAGTCACTTTTGATTTCTGAAAATTTCTCAATGGTGATCGGGAAATGTAAAATATAGTGACTGTGTTACACCACTCTGCCTATTCCTCCATTTATCACTTTTTAAGTGGATATATGAGAGCCAGGAGCTGTTGCATAGGCTTCTTCTCAAGATCAAGTTTGATCAAATATAAACTGCCCTTCGACACTTTTTTGCATACACTAAAGTATTCCAAAAGTAATCTCAATGGCGCTACAACCAAAACTATATGAAACCTATCTAATCTTAAAAATTCTAAATTGCAGGTCTAAACAATTCACAGCAAACCAAACCAAACTTTGTCTTTCTCTTCAGTTTTCTTGAAACTACACATTTAGATTCCTAAAAAAATGTATATAAAACAGACTTATAAAAACATAAAAACCAAGCAATAAAACTCCACAGTTGTGAGAGATCAATTGCCCTAATGTTTATAGTCTAGCCGTATTGGTAATATGAGACGGAGTAATATTAAATAATATTATCGCAATACTGTTTTCTCTGTAAGATGGAACCGCTTGGTTCAATAATATATTGAATATTATTACCATCATTTATTAATGTGGATACACTTCAGTATACGTAGCAATATACATAAATATATAAAAGAACATAACCATTTATAGGTTTTTATTTTTAGCCCAGTATAATCAATTGACAAATGTAATAATAAGCTAGTCATCATCATTACAATAACCTGCCAGGAAACAGGCAGACAATAACCATACTCTTAAGGTGTATGGTTTCATATATATATATATATATATATATATATATATACTACCGTTCAAAAGTTTGGGGTCACCCAGACAATTTTGTGTTTTGCATGAAAACTCACACTTATATTTATCAAGCTGCTCCCACAACAGCTCTATGGGGTTGAGATCTGGTGACTGCGCTGTCCACTCCATTACAGATAGAATACCAGCTGCCTGCTTCTTCCCTAAATAGTTCTTGCATAATTTGGAGGTGTGCTTTGGGTCATTGTCCTGTTGTAGGATGAAATTGGCTCCAATCAAGCGCTGTCCACAGGGTATGGCATGGCGTTGCAAAATGGGGTGATAGCCTTCCTTATTCAAAATCCCTTTTACCTTGTACAAATCTCCCACTTTACCAGCACCAAAGCAACCCCAGACCATCACATTACCTCCACCATGCTTGACAGGTGGCGTCAGGCACTCTTCCAGCATCTTTTCAGTTGTTCTGCGTCTCACAAATGTTCTTCTGCGTGATTCAAACACCTCAAACTTCGATTCGTCTGTCCATAACACTTTTTTCCAATCTTCCTCTGTCCAATGTCTGTGTGCTTTTGCCCATATTAATCTTTTCCTTTTATTAGCCATTCTCAGATATGGCTTTTTCTTTGCCACTCTGCCCTGAAGGCCAACATCCCGGAGTCGCCTCTTCACTGTAGACGTTGACACTGGCGTTTTGCGGGTACTATTTAATGAAGCTGCCAGCTGAGGACCTGTGAGGCATCTATTTCTCGAACTAGAGACTCTAATGTACTTGTCTTGTTGCTCAGTTGTGCAGCGGGGCCTCCCACTTCTCTTTCTACTCTGGTTAGAGCCTGTTTGTGCTGTCCTCTGAAGGGAGTAGTACACACCGTTGTAGGAAATCTTCAGTTTCTTGGCAATTTCTCGCATGGAATAGCCTTCATTTCTAAGAATAGACTGTCGAGTTTCACATGAAAGCTCTCTTTTTCTAGCCATTTTGAGAGTTTAATCGAACCCACAAATGTAATGCTCCAGATTGTCAACTAGCTCAAAGAAAGGTCAGTTTTATAGCTCCTCTAAACAGCTAAACTGTTCACAGCGGTGCTAACATAATTGCACAAGGGTTTTCAAGTGTTTTCTAATCATCCAGTAGTCTTCTAACACAGTTAGCAAACACAATGTACCATTAGAACACTGGAGTGATGGTTGCTGGAAATGGGCCTCTATACACCTATGTAGATATTGCAGTAAAAACCAGACGTTTGCAGCTAGAATAGTAATTTACCACATCAACAATGTATAGTGTGTATTTCTGATTAATTTAATGTTATCTTCATTGAAAAAAACTGTGCTTTTCTTTCAAAAATAAGGAAATTTCTAAGTGACCCTAAACTTTTGAACGGTAGTGTATATATGTATATATATATATATATATATATATATATATATATATATATATATGAATGAGTGACATCCATCTGTATTGAACTGTAAGTCTAGAAAACTTAAGGTCACAACGAACAATATTTGTCTTTATAAACAAAAATGACATATCTGCAATGAACTTTGCAGTATAGATGCCACAAAGAAATACGTTTCAATTATTCATTCTGACTTTTTGCATAAGAAGATAGGGGGTCATGTATATAAAAAAAAGTAAATTTACTATTATGTAAACTCACAAAAAGAGAAGCAAGGCAGCACATCCAAAAAAGTGGGAATTTATTTTTCAATCCAATAGGACCTTTTTCCGGTGCTGTGATATTTTTGTTTTTGTCTATTACTATTATGTAAAACACTTAAAGTCTACTTCAATGACAAAACAACATTTGACTTAAGGAACAGATGCAACATGCCATGTAACATGATTGCAGTAATTTTTCTATACGATGTTCCCTTCTGTTCCTAATGATGTCATCCTGTCTGCATCCGTCAGAAAAATGACATCACTTCCTGTCCCAGTAACCACAAATTCTTGTCTATTAACAGACTTAACCTTTGTACACAATAATTCTACTAGAGACCTGGCAGTAAATAGGACGGGGAGGCTCTACCCGTGAAGCCACAACGAGGTGTGGACGATGAGAGAATTCGAGGTTAAACTAGATGATGGAATGCAGATAAGTAGAAATAAAGGTGGAAATGTCTATAAAGCATGGTGCATAAGAACATTGTTAAACTGGTTAATGGTATTTATGGACGAATTAGTCTTTAATGACAAAGGCAATGGTATCTACAGCAAATGCTTAGAAAGTCACTTTGGCATTTCATGAGTGTCTTACAATTTAAACTATGGAAAAACAAATAGTAGGTCTAGAGAATGTCATACATGCACCCATGTTAGGTATACATAACTTAGATTAATGTATATCCCAATCTCCTGTCTGTTTCCTTTGGGACTCTCACGTAATCAAGAAAACAGGGCTCTCCTAATGGCCCATTGGCAAGCAAAGGTAGCAGCACATAGGAGACCAAGGACATGCACAGCTACTCCATTTGGTTCTTCCTATATGCAGCCACTGCTGGCAACCTTGGTGCGGAACGGGGGTCAGAAAACCCTCATTCTCCTGATAGGTGAGGTATCCTGTGGATATGCCTCAAATGTATGAAGTGGGAAAACTCCTTTAATAACTATAAGAATTATTTCACAACTTTATTTATGACCACTTTAGTGATGTCTACATATTTTATCAATGTGGGTGAGACATACGCAAACAATCCTCTTTTTCTACCCTGCAGCTCTGGTCACATAGGGATCATTCAGACCTCAATTTGACAGTGAGAATAACAAAAAAAAATTGATTACATCTAGTTTTTCATCAGTTTAACTATATTCCTAGCAAACTCCTTTAAGGAGCTACTTATGTTTACTAAATTTGCTTCCACATTCTCATCCTTTATCAAATATTGCGTGCATTTAAATGTGACATCTTCAAACCCTTTTGAATTGCTCATAATGGTAAAAGAATAGCTCTCTGCAATTTGTCTGTGACAACTTTATAAATATGTTTAGCATCTCAATCACAAAATCTGTTTTTATCCTGTTTTATCCTCGAGACATTTTAGTGCTTGTTCCATTCATTGACATAGAGAAAAGACAGAGACTCTGCCTTAATGAATCTTGAAAGCTAATGGGTTCATACAATGATATTTAACAGCGGTGGCCAAGAAGTACAATCAGTGCACATTTCCAGATACTAGTCCTTGAAGGGGCCGCAAGAGAACTTAAAGTGACACTGTCATGATAGTAGAGAAAAAAGAAAAAAATGAAAAATCTACAAAAGCAGGTGAATTTATATGATGTGTCTAGTGGTGGAAATACAGTCTTGGCATCCTTCATGGTTACTACAAGGTCCAACACCTCAATGGCCCTATCAGAACTGTAGCTCAATAAAGAAAGCTTCATCTGAAACTTCAGTCATTGGAGTTTGGACCATAAATCCCTGTATGCTCAAGGAGTTTTTGGCATTATGCATTGGTGCTTTAATAAGAGTCTCTCTAGAAGTGGGCACAACTCGGCACCATGGATTTGAGGAAAGTATCTGACAGACAGAACTCTCCTACTGAGTAGTGAACAGGACACACATAGCACATGGCGAAGATCTACCACCTGTTTTAACCATTTATGGGCATTTTATAGATGACATTTTTGTTTTACATAGAAACAGTCTTAGAAACATTTAAAGAAAACCATCCCCCACAATTATGGAAGAATCAACATGTCAAACATGCATTGTCTTTTCCATATTTTTTGGGGGGATAGTGGTTTTAAACTCAACTCCACAACTATCACCCCTGGGCCATGTGGGATGAAAATATTGTAGAAGTTTAGCAGTGGTTATGCTGAACAGACTCCTTCTGTGAACTACAACAATAAGTAAATGCATTCATTTTTTATTCACCTTCTTTAGACTAAGGCTCCACTGCAACTGGTCTTGCGATGGTTGCCGTAAAACTGCAGATAATGACGACCATTGGGTGACCTCAATAATTCCCTGTAGGTAAAATGTCCCTGGTAACTTGCAATGATCAGAATTCTTTTGATTTGTTGCAGAACTGTTTCCCCCCAAAGGGAAACATTAAGTTGACCCAAAGGTCGCGGTGCAGCCAAAAGTTATCGTGATCGTTGAGCAGCCAAAAACTGCTGTGGGTCCCTAGAATTACAGTCATATAATAGATTCTAACTTTCCACAAACGTCTAGATATCAACTATTGAATCCTTTGTGAAATAAAGAAAAAAAGCTGGTGTTTTAGGTTTAGTGTCCCTCTTTGAAACATTTATTTTGTTCCATGTCAGTGAACTGAGCCTTAGCTATAAAAGCTCAACAACAGCATTACATAAACATCCAGACATCCCAGTGTTCTAGTTTCTATTGCGTGCACTATTTGCTTTTCTGCCTCTAATAGATAGTCATATTTCCAGAATTTAACAAAACATCTGAGTTCTTAGAAAAATCTTTTTTTTACCATTTTGTGTAATATTGAGACACAGCGTCATTGTCAGGTCTCTTTTATAATTTGTTTCATTCCTGTCATATTTTACAGAAAGGCATTGTACATAATCAGCGCATAGCACGGTGTGTTCTTCCATTCTGTCACCAGGCAACGTGCATTGATGTTTCACTTGATGTTTCACTTTCTTTCCCCTTTTATACTCAACTTATATTCTGGCTTCTGACATTGCTGCCTCTACAATGGAATATCAGGACCTCCTTCCCTTACATAACCCACTTTTATTTCTGCAGTGATGGGGACTTTATTATGTTCCGATTAATTATAGAGAAAGAGGAGAAGACTCATAGGACAGTAGCGTAAGATAAATGTTAAGGTAAGGCTTTACCTATCTTAAGCTATTGTACTTTACCGTGCCATTTTTTTCTTGTGGAAAATTTGGAAGAAAGGCTTCAAGGCTAATATGACTTAGTTTTCCCCATTACACACCAAAGCCAACCAGCCTCGACAGGCGATTATTGGCAGAAACCCTCAAGTTTATTACATTGTACAGGCTGCACCTCTAGGACTTCCTAGATCTTGTTCAAGATCTTCACATTGCAACATTGTCCTTGAGATTCCACAATACACAATGTTTTTTATTCAATTTCTTACTTTACTACCATAGAACTGTCATTATCCTTCTCTAGTTTTATCCGAGTGTCATACCCATGGATGCACAAGCTGGTGCACAAACCTGCCAGTCAGAGAGACCCCAGCTGTAAGAGCCAGCACCAGGGCAACCCCATATTCACATTTACCAAATAATCTGTTGAGTTGTGTAATCATACACAACTAATCTAAGTGGGTGCCAATTGTCTACACCTATTATATACTCTCATATTCCTCATCTCCAGGTCTATTATCTATGCATGCTCTAATAACATGTCTTTGTGTGCTCAATACATCCAAACATGTTATACTACTACATGCCCAATTTAGTATTAATGACTGGAGAATTACATTTCCACAGCTCTACCAGTAATAATTAGATGTATCTAAAAATACATTTATCAGGAGAACCTTTTGAAGCCCTTTGGGTTGGGCTCATTGGGGGTAAGGACAGGTGGAGGGAATGGGGCTGGACCAAAAAAATGGCGAAGGCAGTTTTTGAAATAGTATATTGGAAATCAGTGGAAGCTTTGAGGCCCTTTTAAACTTCATCAGATCATTAGTATAGCAAATAGTGCAGGCGTTGAAATCGCACTTGGATAGCTATGCTTGGAAAACAGACTCCTTTATACTATAAAAGAACATAAATCACAATGAAGCTATGCCGGCTGGCAAATGCATGTTCTCATGCTAAAATGAGCTGTGTCTCTATAAAAATTCATTTTATTTTTACCTACATATAAATAAAAAAGAGCATGGGACCATTATGATTATTGATGGTCCATGGCTATATTGTTGGTTATGTTGTAGGGATTGCATTGCGGTCCAGTCATTTCAAGCTTTGACTCTTTTCAAAGCCACAGAGTAACACATATAAAAGTTTGTTTCATATGTCACTTGACATTTTTAATTCTTCTATTCCTCTAACATATTTACCTTAACAAAATAATACAGTGTCATATTAATCTCCAGATTCATTTTAATCAAGTAATGGGCAGCACGTTGGATCAGTGGGTAACACAGTTGCCTTGGAGTCCTGGGTACAAATCCAACCAAGTACAACATCTGAATGGCGTTTGTGTTCTCCTTGTGTTTGCGTGGGTTTCCTTCCATACTGTACGGTGCTATGGAATAGGTTGGTACTATATAAGTAACATAAATAAAGCCTTTCTCTGTAACACGGAGAATAATCTTACAAAGCACATCTGTTCTTTTACAGGTCACTGAATTTCCAATGCCCTTGAATGCACCATATATCACCGTAGCAAGTTTTATTCCATATTATCTCTACCTGTATCTATTCTTTGCTCTTTTAGAAACGTGCTGCTATATTGGACTACATTGTGTTTTATTGCGTTGTGTTTGTATACCATACAGCAATGCCATTAAGTACCAGATCCTGAGACAATGTCATAATTAATAGAGCTACAGGTACTCGGTGTAGTAACCCGATTACCGAGTATCTACATTGCATACAGCAATGAGCATATAAAGCTGGTACACGTCAATGTATTCTATCAGATTCTGATAAAGCCTGGAAACATAATGTTAACTTTTTACTACAGTGATCACTTGTGGTCCTATGTAGTACACAATGAATGATGCCTCCCATTGATAAATGCTCTAGCAAATGCTACATAAAAATGCACAGTGGTACAAACATTACACCGCTCCTAGACCAGTGATGCCCAACTGCTTGCCCTCATATGTCTAATTTTCTGTCCGTACAAGAAGGTAAATTGATGTGGCACAGCTGCCTTCTCTAGGACAATGATCAGGCATGAGCGCTCCTGTACGCTGAATGCTCTCCCTAAACCATAAGGAACAGAACAGCTATTCTGTTTTCTCCTCTGTTATGGGGGCACTCTGGTGTCTTTTCCCATCCCTGAAAATAGTTTTGTGTGTATGTATATGAATCTCTGTATGGTCTTTTTATATGTTTGTAATCGATTTATCCTCTGTATGTTTTTTGCTTAAAACAAGAACATATATTGGAATTATTTAAAAAAAAATAATAATTATTATTTGTATTTCTTCTGCTGAGTCCAAACCTGTTTTTAGCTTAATAATAAATAAAATGGCAGCCATTTATACAGTTAAGTAAAAAAGTAATCTAATGTGTGTGCCTACCCCTTTACATAGCCTTAGCTCACGGGCATAGCTATAGCGGTGCAGAGGTAGCAGTCGCACCCAGGCCCTGGTGTCAAAGGCCCCTCTGCTACATAAGAAGAAGCCAGTATTCTAAATAGAATATGGTAGGATTGGCCCCTGTTATAGATTTTGCATTAGGGCCCAAGAGCTATACCTTTGTCCTGGCCAAATGTGGTATGTAACCCTTTGATAGTGTCAAGTGCCGCATCTCAGGCATTTGAGTTTGAATTAACCATTACTGCCTTATATACTGTTCACAAAAAATATAGGGAATAGATCATCATGTAGTTATTCACAGCATTAAATTATTCTTTATATGAACTTGAGAGCATTGTAAGCATTTATTTATCTGGAGAGAAAAAAAATTCACATGTGTAACTTGCTAAATTACCCAGAGGTTATGTTTTCCTATAACCTCAAAACATTATTATTTGCCTTTTGTGAGCGTCCTTGTTCCTCTCAATACCCGAATTTGTCTGAACTTTTTCTTGAAGACTAGCACGGTCTATGATGATGGGGCTTCCGTGTCTTCTCTTTCTTAATATAAATAGACAGTTCTTGTTTTAGTTGTACGCTATGATGGAATCTTCATATTTTAATTTATTTGCTTAGTAGACAGTACCATTCAGAAAGTATTAGTAATGCATTTCTTGTCTATACGTCAGTCTTCTAACTCCACTCTCCTCAGTGCTGACCAACACTTTTCTTTCTCATTAATGAACACACTCACAGGGAAGGTCCACTTGCCTGGATCTCGAACTGCCGTCCGAGTTGAGTCAAAGATGTCATAATAGAAAGTAACCCATGTACCTCCCATTAGAAATCACCTGCGCCTCATTTGTACCTCATTGGAGCACATTGGGGTTACTTACTATTATTGTGAGGCACACTGGGTTCCTGAACTAGTAATCATATACGCACCTTCCTGCGCTGCGGATGCCGCACGTGGATGTTACCACAGGCACATGCAGTGGCTAATGGCCACTGCATGTGGGCGCGGTTTCGTCTGCATGCTGTTGCTGCAGGGTGGGAATGTACATTTTGTCTTACATAAATACTTAGTAACTAAATGTGTCACACATTAGTAACCACAATGTGCCTTACATTAGTTTTTTTTTTTAATGTAAGGTGAATGGGGTTACAACAAGACATATGGGGTTAAAATGATGTGCATGGGTTATTACTGGGAGGTACATGTGGCAACTTACTATTAATGTGAGGCACATGGGGTTACTAAATTGATAACTTCATATGCCTCACATTATAAAAGTACGTAACCCTGTGTACCTTACATTAGTAAACCCAATGTGACTTGTAACACCAATAATCATGTAAGGCGTATGAGGATTATATGAGGTGTAAAGTGAAGTGGGGATTATGTAAAGTGAGGCGCTATAGAGTTACTAATGTGAGGCACAAGGGGTTAATAAATTAAAATTTGCAAAAAAAAAAAAAACAACTATATACGCTAGCGATTTTGTGAAGCCCTTTTTAAAATACAGGCGTTTTGACGTATTTTCAGCATGTTTTTTGCTGATTTTTTGGCGCATAATTAGGACTTCAATTGAGTATAGGAACATTTTGTGCGTTTTGACACCTTTTACCGTCCAAGAATAGACATGACACTATTTTAATGTGACGCATATATTAAATACGCTCGCGTAAAAAAGAGTGTCGTATTTACTAACGGCGCACTTTTCCAGTAAAGTCAATGGAAAGCTTAATGAAGCATTTTTAACGCGTATTTTGGCTTATAAAACGCGCCCAAAAATACATGCCAAATACACATTGTGTGAACAGGGCCTTATGTATCTCACATTAGTAGGCTCATTACCTCCTAATAGTAACCCCATGTACCTTACATTAGTGTTACTAATGTGGCGCACATGCGGTTGCTAATGTGAGACACATGGAAGTACTAACTTAGTAACCGCTTGTGCATTACCGTAATCTCATGTTTTAAAAAAGAAATAAAAAATATCTATATATATATATATATATATATATATATAGATATATATATAGATAGAGAAAAATATAGAGCGCAGTAACGGCACCAGGACTTCAAGATAGATGGTGCCGTTACTGCGCTCTATATTTTTCTCTATTTGATGTTGGGGAATTGATTCACCCACTGGTAACGAGCACATGGCCTGATTTTTTGAACCATTGGAGTGCTGTGTTTATCTACCCTTGGACTGTATATATATATAGATATATATGTGTGTATATATATATATATGTATATATATATATATATATATATATATATATATGTGTGTATGTGTATATATATATATATATATATATATATATGTATTTCCTGTAAAATTGCAGTATATAAACAGAGATGGCCACAAACAAGGTGTTCTCTGGTGTTTTGAGTTGTTAGACACTGTCAACCTCTCTCATATACGGCGGGGTTCTTAGGCAAATCATACAACCAGATAAAAATATTAGACAGTCTATGGCCATGTTAACATGGCCAGATAAAGAACCATTCAGTAGTCTACATCTCACTGTCTGCTTCTAAGCAGTGAGTTTTTTATTCCCTATAAATAATTTATGGTAAGCGGTGAAAATCCTTTAATTATTGAATACGTTTGATATGTTTAGTGTTCTCTACACTCTATTGTATTGCTGCTAACAGGCCATGTTATTTACTACCAAAAAGGTGTCTCCACATTTTAGGGCATATCCATTTTTACATCTGCAATAAAATGTCATTTAACTTTATTTTATAACAAGAAAAATATGCTGAAATGTAGCAGTTATGCTTTGTTGCCCTGGGCTTTGAATAGCATGTGACTTTGTAAAAACAATAGGTCATGCTTTGGATCCCATCACTGATGGCTTTAGGGGAAGATTTGTCGAAATGTATTTTATGACAATGATAGTAGTTGGATGTTACAGCCTTAGAGAATTAGAAATGGGAGCATTTATAGGGAATCTAAATTGCTACAGCATTCTCCATAAAATAAGCTATAGTAACCAGTGTGAAACACTATTCAAAACACAACATAAAAAGGAAATTTAGAAGACAAGTTAGGACTGAAAGATCACACTTGCTGTCAGTTACTGTGGTCATAGGATGTACAAAAAATGGAAAAGGTAAGGATCTTATGAGGCGCTGCTATGTAGCTGATAGAAAGAGGCACGGCAATTAGCAAGTGATTGATTTTTAAAATAAATATCTATTTAATAGAATAAGAAATTAACAATAGTGGCTACGCATTTCAACGCCGAACCAGCGTCTTCCTCAGGCCTTCCTCATGGCCTGAGGAAGACGCTGGTTCGGCGTTGAAACACGTAGCCACTTTTGTTCATTTCTTATTCTATTAAATAGATATTTATTTTAAAAATCAATAACTTGCTAATTCCCATGCCTCTTTCTATCAGCTACATAGCAGCGCCTCATAAGATCCATACCTTTTCCATTTTTTGTACATTTTGTTTAGCGGTGACCGTACGGTTAACCGGTTTGGATCTCGGCAGCAGCACTTTGGGACTTTCATCGTGAACATTAATTCAATACGGTTTATACAAAGTATTTAGGTGAGCATGGTATGTTATGACCTGTAACTTGCCTAACTTGATTGACCTGCACTATGTGGCACCGTGCTTTTTGCTCTTGTGGTCATAGGAGGCTTCTGTCAAATGTCCGGAAAATTATATTCTTTAAAGCGACTTTATCAGGCATTTTATTTTAGTTGCATTAATAAAATGTATGAATATAGAAGAGAAATAATGGGGCAGATTTATCAATGTGTTTGCGCATTTCTGAAAACTATGGGATTTGGGCTGAATTTCATATTCATGAAGCTCCTGCACCCCTTTTCAGATACATGAGTGTGTCTGACAAAGTCGTCAGGGCTTCAGTGTTGCGTCAAACACGATTCATTTATTAAATTTGTTTCTAGCCTACACTAGATGTATGAACAGGGATTCCTGTTGATGAATCTAGCACACACAGATTAGGCTTCGTTCACATCTGCGTCAGGGCTCCGTCCCGACGTTCCGTAGGAGCTTTCCATCGGAATGGAGCCCTGACTGACACAAACTGAAACCATAGGTTTCCGTTTCCATCACCATTGATTTCAATGGTGACGGATCCAGCGCCAATGGTTTCAGCTTCTCTCTGTTGTGCAAGGGTAGTTTTGACGGGATGAATGTCAGAACGAAGCCCTGGTGCAGATGTGAACATAGCCTAAGGCCTCATGCACATGACCGTAGCCATCTGCACGGTCGTGATTTTCGGGTCGGCCGGCTGCGGAGTGACAGCCGCAAATTGCGGGACATGCACATGGCCGCGGCCATTATTATCAATGAGCCCGGACCGCAGAAGACGGCCGTAATAAGACAGGTCAGTTCTTTCTGCGGTGCGGGCTCCCGGGCCATGCACGGACTGTAAAAACTACGGTCGTGTGCATGGCCCCATAGAAATGAACGGGGCCGCAATTCTCCCATGGATTTTCGGGGGAATTGCGGCCGCAAAAGCACGTTCGTGTGCATGGGGCCTTAGGTGGAGATACTGGTGCAGAGCTCTCACGGTGCAGCAGTGTTAGTAAATATCCCTCATTGTGTTTATTATAATTTTGTCTTGTAGCTATTTATATTTTTTAAACTTCTCAGGGGCGGCCATATTGGAGGCACGCACATCCTTCCTGCGAAGTGTCAATACATACAGTCTCCAGCAAGTATACAGCCCTTACCCCAGAGACAAGTAAGGTCCTGTTCACACTGAGATTTTTATCTGCCTGCACGACTTTTTCGCTGTGTTTTTTGCAGCGTTTTTCGCTCACGCCCATTGAGTCCCACCGGCAAAAACGCAGCGAAATATGCTTTCTCTGCCTCCCATTGATGTCAATGGGATTTCAGAGGCGTAAACGCCCAAAGATAGGGCATGTCGCTTCTTTTACCGCGAGCGCTTTTTACCGCTCGTGATAAAAAAACGCGTCCGCCTCCCACTGAAATAAATGGGAGGCATTTTCGGACGTTTTTTGGCGCGTTTTCTGATGGCATTTCCGCATCAAAAAACGTGTAAAAAAAACTCAGTGTGAACAGTCCCTATGTGTCAAGAGAGATCCATACAGAGTCTTGTCTGTTTGTAAAGTGTTGCTATCCTGTCCATCTAGGCCCCAGCAATACAACAGAGCTGTCATCTGTTAATAAATATCCCACCCTTTAACCCTTTATGTTCTGATGGGGAAGTTAGCCAAAAATATACTTCAATTGATGTTTAGAAAATGAATGAGGACAAAGAAGGCAGAAATATGATTTATACATTTGTCATTCTTGTAGCCAATTGGAATTTCAATATACATCAGTGTTTCTTATGCATTTCGGGATGAGATTATGCTGTTTTTCTAGACTAACTAATATGTAATTTTAATACAGTGTTAGGTCTTATTCAGATGAATGTTGAATACATCTGTGTGGCGGTCGTTAAAAATAGACACATGTATTTCAATAAGGCCGTTCACACGGCCGTTGTGTTAATGGACCATGTGAAGGGTCCGTTGAAAATTAGTACATGTCATATTTTCTTCTGTTTTCATAGATCCCTCTATAGACTCAAGTTGGGAAAACGGGACACGCACGGGGGCAACACGGATGTGAAAAATTGCAGTTTTTCACATCTGAATTTTCCCACGTTCGTCTGAATAAGGCCTTAGACAAAGGGGCTGTCTGAGATTAGAAAAAAGGACCTGTTTTTATACCAGAAACAGCACCACATCTGTCCATTGGCTGTGTCTGGTATTGCAGCTCAATCCCATTTAGGCAAGTGGAAAAGAGCTGCACTACCAGACACAGCCCATGGACAGATGTGGTGTTGTTTCTGGAATAAAAGCAGATTCTTTTTTTCTAATCTCAGGAAAAAACTTTTTTTAATGTATTTTTTTACAAGTATCATTCAGTCGATTCAGTGTGATTTAGCCAAATTAAACGCAATGTCATTTTTTAATTGATATTTTTGTGTGAAGCTGAAATTTCTAGGAGCAACAACAGCTCGGCATCAAGTTGATAGTTCATACATGATTACATATCAGTGCTAGAGAGAGTAGCACAGAATATGCCAAGCAACAACAAGAGATCATTGGGAGCTTTGTGGATTGATTGGGTTTGTATATCTAAAGAGCCACACAAGCCCGAGCTTGCTATGTGCTAAGCCATGATTCAACTCACCATCATTGGATTCTGTAAATGATGAGGTGGTAGTTCATGCTTCACATTGTGTAAGTCCGATGGATGAATCTGAGTTTCATGGTGAGTAGTGATTCATATTCTGGGACTATTTTTCATGTTTTAGATTTGTTTCTTAGTACCTTTGAAAATAAATCCTAATGCTACATAATACAAGAACATTCCAGAGAGACCATTGCTTTTCCGCTATTCCGCAATTTCAGAAGTAAATGATAGAAAACTGGTCAAGTGGCAGGTGGCTCCGCCTCTTCCCACTAAGTCCTGCCCAGTTCGTAGCAAAAGCAGCGTAAAATCTAAGAAAGTTACACATTTTTGCGCAAAACAGGTGTGTGGCAATTTTTTTAAATATTTTTTCCACCAGAAAACCACATCATAAACCTCCCACATTGTCTTTTTGAAAGAAATATAATGTAAGATTATCTTCATTACCTTTGCCCTTCCACAACTTTAACTTACCCTAGTTTGACTATGTTTTCCACCCTAATAATACAGTATCGTTCAGTTAGTCCTGATCGTGGTAACATCTGTCCCTGGTGATCATCTGTATAGCATGTCCCTGACAATAAATACATCACAATCTATAGAGATCATTTTTATTTTCCTCTGTAGTAATGGGTAGGTAGAATGAAGGGAAAGGACTCTATTCATCAAACAATGTGAAGTGACCATAATGTAGGTTAGCTTCAAGGTAAATGGTCATGGCAGGGAAAGTCTTGCGAAAATAATGAATGAAAAATGATAGCTTCTTCCTCGGGGACAAATTTACAACATAAAATACAAAATTCACAATATACAGTTAATTTTTTGGAAAGTGAAGCCTCATTTTAACATGTTTTTATTTCACAGACGTAAATTCTGTTTTTGCTTTTGCTACATACTATGTGGAAGCAATTTTAGAAAACCTCTGAGGTGTAGCATTATATAAATGTTTCCTGGTCACAGAAAACAAACCATTAATTTAACTAGAAGAAGGAGGAAATATTGTCTTCCATGGCAAGGATATAGCAGTCTGCAGCAGTATGCTTGCTGTCAAAAATAGCAGAACCCCAATGGGAACCTAATGGACCCTACTATAAGTCAGTGGGATCCCTCAGTATTTGTTGGGATCCATTAAAATGTCATCATTATAAACAGAAGTCATGAGACCAGTGTGAATAAATCCTTACTATTTCCTAAAATGTTTCCATTGGAAGTATTATTCACCATACACATAATTATCCAGCAACTAAGCTCCGACTGAACTACTACAAATCATACTTTGTTGCTTGAGATATTTCCTGTGTGACACGTCATAGACATGCAGATAAGCATTCAATGCATTGAAGACAATTATTTCAACCTTAGCCAAACACAAGAGTGGAGGATATAAAATGAAGAAAAAGTATGAAGGCAAGGCTGCTTTTTCTCCTGTCTTTTTTTTTTTTATCCACTCCTTGCTTTGTCTACAAAACTGCATCAAAAACTGCACCAAAAACGTGTCCAGTTTTACAGATGTAACTGATTATCAGATGCAAAAAGAAACAATTGAGAAAAATTTTAAGTGCATCCAATACCTTTTCAGGCCAACGCAACAGTTTCTCATTGGTTGGAAATGAATGTTTTGTTACCACAGACGCATACATTATTGGCACAAATGCCATGTACTTGCGTCATGAACCAAAATATCTGATACCAAGCATACAATTTAGGATCAGTCGCCTTCTATGTGCTCCCTGCTAACTGTAAATTGCTGTAATGTACGATTTATCACATATTATATCATAATTTGATATAATATTATAACATAAAACATGTTTTGCTTGTTAGAGATAGTTTGCAGATGGCTTGAAGTGGGAACCCAGGTGTCTTTTAATTTTTTTTTTATCTATAGCAACATATAGCATGGGCCTAGAAGTAACACAGACTTGTTACTAGTGGTAGACAATGGTTAGGGGATAGGGGTAAATATTACAAGCTTGGAAAGAATGGTTAGATAAGAAAAAGTCACATGACATGTCATTTAATATAATATTATCCCATGGACCTGTAAAGGGTACATTTTAGTCTATTGTTCCAGGCGCCGTCTTTTAGAAGACAATGATGGCGTGTATAAAATATACAAGACATAATGTACTCGATGGAATATAATGTGAGACCTACATAGAGCAAAATAAATAAATCTGAAATAGTGTGTCTACTAAAGGTAACCTGCATAGGTTGTTAAACAAATATGGGCAGATCCATTCTGAACATTTACATTGTCTTCCTGTCAATGTGGTTTATTTTACCAACTCAGTTTAGCAAATAAATATTTACATGAATAGAGTATAGAAAGCCGAGGACTGATTTTATTGCTTTAAAGAGCCCAAAATGTAGACCTAAGTTCCTTAGAAAGACAGCAATATGCAATAAAATATGTATTTACAGAGCAGATTAGATCGATTTATTACTTTAATGAATTCATTTTTTATAACAGATACTCTAAGACTATTAACAGTAAAGTATCACTACAAGTTATAATAAATATAATACAACAGAACCGGAAATGAATTTGAAAATCCATTATAAGGGGCAGTTAACATATGATTGCTGATAATAGAATGCAATGTTATCTATACATATGTATAATTAAAAATAATAATTAAAAATCTCTTAACTTTGCTCATAGACTTGACTTAAATGATCTTTTATGAAACCTATATATATATACCTATATATATATATATATATATATATATATATATATATATATATATATATATATCTCACTTTAATCATTCTTAATAATATTCTTGACAGCTTCGCAACCAGTCTATAAAACTCAGTCATTCTTTAAAAGAATTTGTACTAGTTAGATGTACAGAATAACACATGTATGGAGGGAATTGAAATATTGCTAACAAAGATGTCTTACAGAGACTTTACTAGTTTGAAGTATTGTTTGTGATTACATGCAATATTTAACATATAACATATCATTCATATTATTATTGCCCTTTGATATAGTATTTATTATTGTTGTTGTGGTTGTTAGTCTTATTATTATTTAGAATTATTTAGTTAAAAAATTATATATACATACATCAAATGTAAATTTATTGTATTTTATTTGTAACAATAAATTTATAGCAAAGATTTTTTTTTAAAGATTTTAAATATTTGTATTTAAGCTTCTGTAACTGCACTACATGCCATTTATCTATCTCTTACTTTTTCAGCTCTCTGCCTTTGAAGTGCTTCAAAGAATTGATGTGACATTTTACCAGTTTTAATGGATTATTAGAATAGGGAGATGTTGTATTTTATTATAGAAGGTGAACACCTGTATATTTCTACCCCTCATATAATTACACATTCTCTAGTGATCTCATCAAGTGCACTTAGAATAGAAATGGAAATGATTAAATGAACAGCAGCAATAATAATAGACAAAATAAACCTAATGTACAATAAAGACAATCCAGTTTGGTAACAAACCCCATAAACAGAATGATCTATCACTAAAACTGCCTGAATTATGACTACCCATTTCTTCATCTGCCAATGATCAGTCCTGGCAAACTCAAGCCCAGTTTTCCCATGACACTGGCAAAGAGGCAAGGGATTATCCAAAATATATACACATCTCTGTCCAACAACAAACATGTATCCTAATCCCTTTGAAGCTATATTTCAATGTGGCTTATTGAAGGTCAAAGCACCGAATAAACTGAATTGTCAATACATAGGAAAAGAGATTAATATCATGGTAGATACTAAGTCCTTAAGCTCTATAGCGTCCAGACAAGCTCTGGCCAAACTACAACTTGTAATTCACTGCCTATACCAGAATGCATGGATAGCATGGGAGTTGTGGTTCAGTAATAGTAACATAGATATGTAAAAGCTATATTAACCCTACAGAGTACACCCTACATAGATTACTATACGGAAAGTACCCGCTATCCTTCCAAATACAATACATGTGGAGGTTGTATTATGAGTAAATGAAGTTTATAGCCAGGCCCAATTTACTGCCTTTACTAGTGAATTACACTACATTGTGCAGATTCCAGCACTCAGCCCTATTCTGTATTAAGCAAGAATATTTTTATTTATCTGTCAAGTGTAAGAATATATACAAGTAGAGTTTTAATGATAACCACCCTTAACATTACTAGTGTTTTCATATATATACATATATATATATATATATATATATATATATACACACATATATATATATATATATATATATATATATATATATATATATATATATACATATATCTCTATATATATATATACATATATACACATACATATATATTTATATATATATATATATATATATATATATATATATATATATATATATATATATATATATATGTGTATATATATATATATATATATATATATATATATATATATATAGTTTTATATACACACACACACATTTCTTTCAAATATTTCACCAGGCTCTGCTATTTCACACTCCATACTCTCACTGCCAACACCTTTCTCAGTATCTGTAGAGCATCAGAGATTATAAGGTAACTACAGTAAATCATTTACAGTGGGGTTTGCTATGTGTTGTCTATGACATTTGCAAACATACACATTTCATTTTTCTGTAGAAAGGCAAACCAAGCTGATTTGAACTTAGCATTGTGTTACCTGCGCTTTAAATGACCCAAATATGATTTCAATCCCATATCTACATTGACAGAAAGATACAGCCTTGTCTTTTCAATAACAGTGAAGTTGCCCGGATTCCATTTCTTTAAGAAAAACTGTAAAATAATTCCATATACTCTATTTCTACATTTAAGCCAAACACAGAGCATCACATGTATTGTACAATACATGCAGAACGTTATGTAAAGGAAAAGGGAGAAGACATTATTACCTTTCTGGCTCCACCAAAGCCATATTCCTTAGCAAGTTGTTTAGCTTCTTGCTCTCCTCCTTCATGTAAGTCCACCAAAAAATGCTTAGTGAGAACAGGTCTGTTATCAGCAGATGCAGAGATACTAGCACACAGCAAAGCCATGCCAGTGATCACACACTCTATCACAAAGCCTTCCCTCATCTTCCTGACTTACTGTAGAAATGAGATGGAAAGCTTGCAAGTGTGAAAAGAGAGGAAGAAATGCTGAAGCAGTCAAATTAAAGGGACAGCCTATGTGCCTTATCCTACTGCATCTCTCCTTGCAGCATGCTAACTCTGCTCCTGAGGATGCTTAGCTGTGTGTGTGTATGTGAGTCTACTTCTGATGCCAAATCTGCATCTCAGCTCCTCCTCATCTATAATTCATTAGAGGCTCAAAGCCAGTACCAAAGTAGGTCACGTGTAGAGGACTCCCAACCAATGGCTTGCTGCTGGATGAGAGAGAGAGCCAAGATAAGCATTTCACTCCCCCTTTGTCAAGGGCTGCTCATTAGTGCCTAGCCACTGGCTTCCTGATTCAGCACCCTGGAGAATTCCTCCATGTCTACAGCTGCTCCACAACTGTCGAAAAAAGGAGATGCTCAGTCAGGGAAAACCCACAAGGGATGAAACTGTTATAAAACTGATGTCATTTTGTGCGCCTACATACGGGGAGATCCTAAATTGTTGTAGAGGGAGCAATGAACGCAGACCTGAGACCTACAGAGAAGTCAGGCTAATCTTTAATGTAGAATTTAAAGAACCATCAACACTAATTATACATTCATTAAAGGTAATCCTGGCACAGATATCGATGGGGTTTTATTTTATCATAAATCTGAGAAATATGTTCGTCCACATAGTGTTCTTATTTAAGAGCTGAGATCAAATATAAATAGAAATGAGATAAATAGTAAGATATAAGATAAATAAATAGAGATATGAGATATAAATAAAATAGATATATAGAGACATAGTTATGTAGGTAAATAGTATATATATCTATATATCTATATATATATATAAATATATATATATAAATAGATATCTATATATCTATTTTATTTATATCTCATATCTCTATTTATTTATTTATATATATATATATATATATAAAAATATATATATATATCTATATATACACACATGTACACAGAGAGGCATTGATTTACAGCACACCTCAGATAGAAAGCAAAATCGCAGTAGCAACAAGACTATGTGCCATTCCAGAATCTCCCATAGGAAATAAGATGGACCTGGCGATCAATTAGATGAAAAAAGAAATCAATTAATTGTTAGTGCAAAACTCTATTGTGCTCATTTTGTTCAATTGTTTTGTTGTTGGGGCTGGTGCTGCTATTAACCTTCCAGTAATAATATCAGTTTTGATGCTGCAGATCTCAGCACACCCATCATTTTTCTCTGTGCATTACAGCTAATGGCTGTTTAAAGGTGAAGAACGGTAACATTAAAGAAGAAAAGAGTATTGAGAAGCTAGCGAGGTAATGCGTTCCTGTGTTCATCCTGGTGCTTTCTAGAATTAAGAGTGTTAATAGAAGGACGGCATAAAAAGAGGCATTTCACAGAGCTAGGTTCAAAGCAACCCTGTTGTATAAGATTCCCTTTTAACTCTTCATCTTCAACACACTACAATAGCACAGAAGTAAATGTAAGTCTGCACAATATGTATTCCTTACTTGTCTATGTGAAATAATTCATGGTTCATTTCTACTAAATAAAATATCATGTGGGGCCCCCTGCTGTACTGTACAGTCATTTCACGCATTTTGAATATTAATGTTACTTAGATCAGAAGATGAAGTACAATAAAGTAGCAATTGTTAAGCGTTGGAGGGTTTACATCGACCGTACAAATAAACCAACACGAAAAGTACACAAATATAACTGCAAAATGTTTTCCTGGTTTCTAAATTTGACATTTAATGAATGTAACATTGTACAAAACACATTCAGAGAAAGTATCATTGGTTGTGGACTATGGAAGGGAAAAAAAACACTGGCACAAAATATCAATAAAGGTTGCCTATATTTGTTTATTGTTATTACGGGGGTATCACTGATTATAAAAGGTATATCCCTTTTCAACCATACTACCCATGTAACTGCAGTTGTTATTTTATTGCTTCACGTTTCATCTGCTTTGTAATATATAGAACTGTAAAACAACTGCTTTATACCTTCTGTTTTTGTATGACTGATGATTAAAAACTTTTGTATATTATATTTTTTTATATAAGTTTACATATAATACCATGAGCCCCAGAGGAATGTAAATGGAAAAATGTTAAGGTAAAAAAATAAAAATAATAATAAGTGAAAAAATATAAAACAAAAACTAAAAACTTACATTAACCCCTTAGTGACCAGCCCATTTTAGGCCTTAATGACCAAGCTATTTTATTCGTTTTTCTATAGTCGCATTCAAAGAGCTATAACGTTTTTATTTTTTCGTCTACATAGCTGTATGAGGACTTGTTTTTTTGCGGGATTAGTTGTGCTTTTTAATAGCACCATTTTTGGGTACATATAATTTTTTTATTAACTTTTATTAACCTTTTTGGGGGGGATTATAAAGAAAAACTGAAATTCCGCCATTGTTCTATGCGTTTTTAAATTGACGCCGTTTACTGTGCGATGTAAATAACATGTTACCTTTATTCTATGGGTCGGTACGATTACGACGATACCACATATGTAGAGGTTTTTTTATGTTTTACGACTTTTGCACAATAAAAACACTTTTGAACTAAAATTATTTGTTTTTGCATCGTTGCTTTCCAAGAGCCGTAATTTTTTTATTTTTCCATCAATGTAGTGATTTTTTGGGCTTGTTTTCTGTGGGACAAGACGTAGTTTTGAATGGTACTGTTTTGGGGTGCATGGGACTCATTGATTCATTTTTATTATTACTTTTTTGGGGGGCAATGGAAAAAAATGGCAATTTCGCCATGGTTTTTTCGTTTTTTTTTTACGGTGTTCACTTTGCGGTTTAAATTACATGTTAACTTTATTAATTGAGACATTACGGTCGCGGCGATTCCACATATGTGTACTTTTTTTTTTTTTACACTTTTACTAAATAAAACCACTTTTTATGGAAAAAAATGGTTTTATTTATTTTTTTACTGTACTTATTATTAATAATCTTTATTTCACATTGATTACTTATTTCACTAGTCCCACTAGGGGACTTTACTATGCGATATTCCGATCGCTGCTATAATGCTCTGGTATACTTCGTATACCAGAGCATTATTGCCTGTCAGTGTAAATCTGACAGGCAATCTGTTAGGACGTGCCTCCGGAGCGTCCTAACAGGGATATGTCCAGGGCAGACCTGGGGGCTTTTATCAGGCCCCCGGCTGCCATGACACACCATCGGAGACCCGCGATTGCATTCGCAGGCCGCCGATGGGTGACAGAGGGAGCTCACTCCCTCGGTAAACAAAGTTAAATGCCGCGGTCGCTATTGACGGCGGCATTTAACGGGTTAAACGTCATCAGACAGCAGAGCCCCGGCTCCTGCCTGCACGGGAGACCCGTGCAGGACTTAGACTAGGCTGACGTGAAAAGGCGTCAGCCTAGCCTAAAGCCCATTAGTGACCGACGTAAAAAGGCGTATTAGTGGTCACTAAGGGGTTAAAACAAACATACAAACCCTCTCATCCAATCCCTAATGTCCACAACCATCCTGCGTGGCATTTATTGGTTATTGATGAGTGCCACATTTTCATGCAATATTACGTCCATATATTGCAGATTTGATTTGATCAGAAAGCCATGAACCCAGTAAATTTGACAGCTACAACTTATGAGTATTATTGGCACTTGATATATAGGTATGAGCCATGCTACCAGAGTATGTGCTTTGAGAAGAATTTAACCATGGGACTAGTGTAGTAGCCGCTGCTCCCTCATGCCGCCATATACTGGGTTCACAGCGTTTTATGGCTCCCGGCTGGTGCCACATCTCTCCACTACTCCCTTCTGTTCTCACCCTCCCACACTGCCGACCCTCTCCTCCTGGCTCTGTTATTGCTGCTTCTAGGGTGTGCGTATGCTGACCCTTCTCCACTTAAAAGGACAGAGCGTGTCAAACTCCACCAAGCTTTCCAGGGTATAAAAGGGTACCTGCCACATTGCACTATGCCTAAGCAATTAAGTTCATACTCTATCTTGCTACTAGTCATTTCTGTATTATCTATTTGGACATTCTGTTATTGACCCTGCCTAAACTTGACCATCCCTGTCAGACTTCTGCCCTGACCATTTGCCTGTTCACCATGATGACCGTCTGTTGCCTCCCTGATCTCTGGCTCTGATAACCATGAGTGAACATTTGCTGCCTGCCCTGACCTACGTTAACACCAGACCCTGCATCTTGCCTGATGTTATTGTACTTCGCCTGTCCACGTTGGCCGTTGTCAATGTGGACAACTCTGCGAGTAGCGACCTGGACATTCTAGCAGCAAAGTCCACATTTCTGTACAGAGGTTAAAAGGTGAAAACCTAGTTGTCCCTTAGACTCCACTCCCCAGTTTGGGCTCTATGTCAAGTCTGTAGTGGGTTCACACCATCCTGTGAAAACTAGCACAATAGCACTGTAACTTGGAGTTGTGTTTAGCAACACACAACTTGCAATGATACCATGGTCTGAAAAATACTACCGGCACCAGATGAAGGTGGAACTATGGCACTTGGCCAAAGATCAGCAATGAAAAGATTAAAATCTAAACAAAACAAAAAACAATTAAAAGACGACATGGGTGAAGTTTTACACGTGATAAAAACATGCTTCAATTGTGGAAAATGTTGACTACAAAGCTTTTGTTTGATTTGATGCTTAAACTCTGTAGTTACTTGTTTAGTTTGTTCTAAATTGCAAGAAGTTTTTAGAAAAGTTAAGTTTAATATTATTTGGTATTTCAACAAATATATTACCTAAAAAGCTGAGGAACCTTTGGTCTGCAGGTGCAAGGAAGCCCCTGTTTACTTTCCACCTTTGGTCCCTCTGATATCCCATACATTGGACCTAATTTCTGTACATCACATGATCAAAATTATTTGAACACCTGATCTACTGAGATACAAATAATAAGATGCCAGAAACATTGTTGTTGGTAATGTTTTGATTTATTTTTGTACAGGCAACTAAAATACACCCAAAAAAATGACAAAAAAATAATTTATACTGCAATTGTAGTATTATATTTTCTTCATTTTATTGATGTTGGAAGATAATGTAATAAGTTGTCCAGTTTATTACAAACATGTTCAGTGGGTTAAAGTATATTTCTAGACATGTCTTTAATCAGTTGAGTAAACGTGACATTGGAGAGGCAGCCGGTGTAGATGTGGTTCGGTTGCTGAAGCCTCTTCTGCAGAGTTATTACAATTGGAAAATAGGCTTTTGGCATCAATAATTGCAAAACCACTTGATCTGCCAGCTGAATCTCTCGCTGATACTTTTAAACTCTTGACAGAAAACATGGCACCATAAATAATGCAGACCAATCAAGTTATTTTACATGTATCTCTCCAAAACGGTTTTTATTATTGTTTTATTGATTTTAGACCTTGCTTTGTGCATGTGAGAACTGTAATGCTGGAAAGGGTCTAGAGAACCCGCACAGAAGTTTTTCAAATCTTGTGCACTTGAGTGGGTCTTTTGAGTGTCTGAGCTCATAAATGTTTCTATAGCAACTATGGATATATGATTTTTAAAAGTAGTTTAATATAGCAAAAGTCAATATAGAGATCTCTCTCATGATCTATTTATACCTAGGACTGTAACTATAACAAGGGCGAATCCCCTACGTCTAGAGGAAAGAAGGTTTCTAAGCAAACATAGAAGAGGATTCTTTCCAGTAAGAGCAGTGAGAGTATGGAACTCTCTGCCAGAGGAAGTTGTCATGGGAGCTTCACTGAAAAATTTCAAAAAAGGCTGGGTGCCTTTCTTGAAAGTAATAATATTACAAGTTATGGGTATTAGTTTACTGTAGATGTGCCGTTGTTCCAGGTATTTTTTTCCTTAAGATTAGGAAAGTTGTCTTTTGCCTTATGGAAGTTTATGCATTCGTCTGGATCAACATTACAGAATAATAGAGTGAACTGGAAAGACTTATGTTTTTTTTTTTCAGTCTCACATATTATGTTAGTATGACAATATAATTGAAGGGGGTAGTAACTTGATTTTTTTCTTACACTGCCTAAGTATCAATATAAATGAGTAAACCTCGCAGTTTAGGACAAAAATTAAACGTTTTTGTCCAAATCTCTATAATTCAAGCACTCTTCTACGGTCACACTGTGAAAAAAAATTTAGTTCTTTAACCCCTTAACGACCGCCGTACAGTGTTTTTACGGTGGCCGTTCAGGGTAGTTCTTCTGAAGCACTGCCTTTTCATGGCAGCACTTCAGAAGATGTTTCACCCGAATCGAGTGCTCCGCTCGTGAGGCCTCTGACTTCAGGGCAATGATTGGAGACCAATAGCCATGGTGTCGAATCTTGTTTAACCCCTCAGATTCGGCGGTCAATACCAACCAATGCATTTGAGTGGTTTTAGAGGGAGAGGGCTCCCTCTCTCACCCCATCGGCAACCCACAATGGTTTTCATGGTAGCTAGGGGGCCTAACAAAGCCCCCCAGGTCTGCCTTTAGTAAATGCCTGTTAGGCCATGCCAGAGGCCAGAGTTTTACACTGACTGGCAGTAATACACTTCAATACAGAAGTATTGCAGTGTATTAAAAAAAAAAGCAATCAAATGATCACACAGTAAATTCGTTTACTGGGACTAAACAAAAATGCAGTAAAAAATAAAATGTATACAAAGTGATCAAAAAGTCACATGTATTTCAAAACCATACCAATAAAAGCTTCAAATAACAAGTCGTCCTGCAAATAAAAAGCCCTCATACAGCTGCGTCGGCAGAAAAGTATAAAAGTTATAGGCTCTTAAAATAGGGTGAACACAAAAACAAAATAATTTAGAAAAAAAAGTGTTTGTACTGTGTAAAAGTAGTAAAACATAAAAATACTATATAAATACAGTATAACCGCAATTGTAACGACCCGCTGAATAAAGTTATTATGTTATTTACACTGCACGGTAAACGGCGTAAATTTAAGACGCAAAAAAAGAATGGCAAAATTTCAGGCTTTTTTTTCCATTACCCCACCAAAAAAGTTAATAAAACGTAATCAATAAATTATATGTACCCCAAAATGGTGCTATTAAAAAATACAACTTGTCCCACAAAAAAACAAGTCATCATACAGCTATGTCGACAGAAAAAGAAAAAAGTTATAGCTCTTTAAATGCGACGATGGAAAAACTTCAAAAATTGCTTGTCATTAAGGTTTAAAATACCTTTGATATTAAGGGGCTAAAGTTCTCAAACATTGGGCAAGAAGAAAGGTGTCCACAAAGTGTACATTTACAGTAGCCAAAATTGCAAACAATATCAAATTAAACTCCTTTACAATTAGACATAACCTAGTTGTCTTGCCAACATGGCTATGAATCCCTGCCATTTTAGGATATAAAATATGTGGATCTTAAAAATTAACAACAATAAGCATTTTGTAGATGGAAAGATGACAGATGTATATACCCTTTATGCTCTTATTATGAGCTACACAGTAAAGCAGAAAATACAAGCTCAGTCTATCTGCCAGGACTCAGCTGTTCATATACCAAAGTCTGGAATATTCAAAAAGACCCAGATGTGGAAACAAGCTGCGAGCAGATGGATCAGGGAATGGAATTTAACATTGAATGGGACAGCAATGGGCAATAAATCCGGAAGATGAAGGGTGGTATATTATGGAATTAGGTCAGGTGTATATAAAAATTCAGGATTATATGGAAGTGATTATACAAATTAGAGCATTAAGGTCAGTTCTTATGTGATAGATGAACAGCCTTGACCATGACGAGAAAAAGAAAATAGCTTTATGCACCAGGATCTCCTTTATTTTCATCAATACAACATTGGGATACAATGCGCAATATTATACAGATAATGTACAAGTATAAATGTAAAACAAATAAATATAAAAAGAGACTGTGATGACTTTATGTCTTGAATTGAAAGTTTTATAAAGGATTGACGAGGAAAATTAGAAATGGCTTTTATAATAATTAGTTAACACAATGCAAATGTGCTGATTGTCTCATACATTTATTTCTATTATTTATTCGTGCACCAAAGAAAGATGACATGTCTATTTAAAGGGAACTTTTAAAGTGGAAAATGCCATCTAAAATATAGGCAGCCTGTTATAGAGCAGGAGAAGCTAAGCAAATTGATATATAGATTTGTGGGAAAATATTCAGTATAACTGTAATGACGGGGGGTAGGGAAACGGACAAGTGAGCCCTAGTCTACCCGCCACTCTGTCCCTGCCTACTTGCAACGACCCGCCCTAGGCGACGGGGTACAACTGGGCGGCGGTCCCTGCGCTCAGTAAGTGCATGACAAACACGACAAACATACAAAGGAACACAAGCAAGGGAAAGGGGCAGTTGCCCACGGCAACACCGTGAGCAACCAGAGTGGTGAACGAGCCGAGTCAAGCCAGGAGAGTGCGAGGTACCAAACGAAGAGCAGAAGAGGAGTCAGTAAGCCAGGGTCTGTATGGAGCAGGATCAAAATAGTCAGGAGCTGTAGCTGGGCCAGGAAACCACACAAAAAGAATCACAAGCACCGAGGGACAGGAAGGGCAGGCTTAAATAGACCGAGGGCGGGAGCTAGCTGAGTCTGGCCAGGTTGCGATAGGCTCTCCCACTCCTAAGCCTGCCAGCCTGAGTGGTGGAAGCTGGAGTCAGTCTCAGGGATGTAGATTCAGGTGCTGACTGATTAATTATGGGAGTTAACCCCAAAGCTGTGCCTGGCAGATCCTTTACAATAACTTGTATTTTATTGATTTAAATCCCTGCTCATTCTGTGTGTAGCAGTCCAGTGGGCGGTCTTACTCAGTGACTGACAGCTATCTATGTATGCACACTCATACAGGGAAGGCTGTCAATCATTAAGAAGGACCACCCACTAGACTCTGAAGAAAGAGCAGGGATTTAGTTACTAAATTAAACTAAATATTTTCCCACAAACTATATATCAATCTGCTCAACTCTTTCTGCTCTATAACGTGCTGTATGCAGATTGGACTGCATTTTCAATGTGACAGGTTCCCTTTAAAATGGTATTGATGATGCCCAAGGCTTGTAGGGTTCACATCCTGCTAACTTTTGACTAGTTCTAAGCTTGTTCTTGAACAAAGACAAATAGTCGAAGAGCTCCAGCTCTAATCTCACCCATATTCCTAAACCCCTAACCCATTTCCAGCACATTTCCTATATCACATGTAGCGTGATAACTCATGCAGATCAATATATAGTATATCAACTTGGATGTGATCAATATTATTGTGATCTAACACACAGGACCCGCTTTCAGATGGAATCGACTGATAGCGAACAATGCAGCTTCTATGTATAGAAGATACATAGAAGCTGTATTGGAAAAACTTAGGAACATTTTTACATAGACTTAAAAAGGTTTTCATAACTTTCTATTACATGTTTTTAAATATGTCATTGTGAAGATTGTAGTGGTGCTGAAATTAGTACAATTTAGCAAACCGAATAATACCCCGAATGATACTAGTGGTCCTAGTGACTAATTAAAACTAAACCAGAACAAGAAACAAGTCACGACCAGGTGTTTGAAAAAATACAAATAATCTTTATTAAAGTCAATTAGACACATGGAGACAACGTATAACACTTAGACATAATAAAATGCCATGGACCCTCGAACACAAACGGAATCCGAACGTAAAAGCAGAGTAGCCCCCCAGATGTAAAAATGGTCTGACACAACCTATATATGGCTAAAGTGCATAAGTACATATTAATGAGCAGGTACTAGGCATGGTACGCTTTGCACAGATGAACACATAAATAAGTATAGAGAATATATATAAGGTACAATCTAAGTAAAAACGACATGTAAAGTAGTATACCTACACCTGCGTATAAGAAGATAAATAGGAGATCAAGACCAGGAGGCTTAACCCGGGTTAAGCAGAGGTCCCCCTCCTGGTCTTGATCTCCTATTTATCTTCTTATACGCAGGTGTAGGTATACTACTTTACATGTCGTTTTTACTTAGATTGTACCTTATATATATTCTCTATACTTATTTATGTGTTCATCTGTGCAAAGCGTACCATGCCTAGTACCTGCTCATTAATATGTACTTATGCACTTTAGCCATATATAGGTTGTGTCAGACCATTTTTACATCTGGGGGGCTACTCTGCTTTTACGTTCGGATTCCGTTTGTGTTCGAGGGTCCATGGCATTTTATTATGTCTAAGTGTTATACGTTGTCTCCATGTGTCTAATTGACTTTAATAAAGATTATTTGTATTTTTTCAAACACCTGGTCGTGACTTGTTTCTTGTTCTGGTTTAGTTGAAATTAGTACAAGCCACCCCTCACCATCTGTGTATTGTGTGTCCGGTCAGTAATTGACCCAACCCTAGTGGGGACACCCTCTCTGTGCAGTGTGCTGGTGTCCCGTATATTGCACAGGCTGGGAGGGAGAGGTTATGAAGTTTAAAGTAGTTGTCTGGTTTTGAAAACCTATTTTCTATACCCCATTAGGGGATTCTGAGTCAATAGAGGGGGGTACTCATTTTTGAGAGAGTCTCTGGAGGACCTGCCGAAATCGTACATAACACTGACTTTACATTGGTTTCAATTGGCACCATATAATGCCTAATTTCCCTATGTCGTGACACTGTAGGAAAATTAACTCTTGCTGCAGGGTTCCCCTTAAAATCACAGCTAATTTCTGGGGTGTAAGCGTTGACTTATTTTTAAGAAATTCATCTAAAAAATAGGGGTTGCAAATAGTAGACAACCCCTTTAATAAAGAATATTATCTATGTGCTGTTGGTTAGGCAAAGCGAGAGCTCTGGAAGAAGTATTTTGAGCTTGTATTTGACATTTGAGAACCGTGTTTTTAAGGGGTTGAAAATCCAGCATCAACTTAACAGCATTAACATCAGGGACATCAGGGGAAATGTAATCAAAATAATCTTTTTTACATGTTACAAATAACTTTGATGTCTGGGATCTTAAACCATCACTGATTTACAAAACAAAGGGAGACTACAGTATCCTTTGGTACTTCTTATAGATTTTTGTTACTGGAAACCGGACAATAATTCTAAGCCATTTTATGGGCTTCCTTGGCCAAAAGTTTCACTTTAAAAACAGGGAATGGTGCGTTGATCTTCAAAGCATTCGAAAATGATTGTTATGGGGTGGACACAACATTCAAGAGGACGGAGCCACCTAATGCTTTCTCTGCCCTCTTATTGACTGTCACTGAGCACATTGTGGTAAATTCTACCCATTGTTATACAGTAAAATTGAAGGGACTATGAGCAGTGTGTATGATAGAGATGCAATGAAGTCCTATGTGTATTTTTTCAGAGTGATAGGAGTCAATTGAAATTCCTCAGGATAAGAAAAGATTTTCCCTGGTTGCCCTAAGAAGGTTGGGAATTCATGTTGTAAGCAAAGGTCCATTAAAATGAATGTCAGGGGGCTCAGAACTGTCACAAGTACTGTATAATACAACTGAGCCCAAGTGGAAGAGAGCCCATGAGACCCGTTATTTTTTCTAATTTGATTCCTTGGTTTATTTTACCCTTTTATTCGATTCGGCCTGAAGTAAAATATCCATTATAAGTAAATGTAAAAATTAATGTCATTGAAAAGCTAATTAAAAGCTGTAAGTACAACTAATATTATAGACCCATTTGTCACCTTGAGTCTGTCAAGTTCCCACATATACAGTGAAGCTGTCATTTTGTCAGTCAATGTCCTTTGTTCTTTCTTGCTTTGTCTACTAAAACAAAAATGCAACATATACATTTTTTTTAACCCTTTAAAGTCAACACGGAATCGATTCATCTTTGTGCCCTCAGAGAAAAATCATTGAAATGGATAGAAAATAGCATATAGTTTTAGATATACTGTAGTTTATCCAATTTATCTACTAACATTAATGTTTAAATAAAAAAATGAATGTTGAAGGTTCATATTTAGGGTGTGTTCACACAGGTCGAAAACGCTGTGAACATTTATGTAAATGTTCGCAGCGTACCCGCAGGGAATTCAGTTAAAAAAAAACGCACCAAATTGTAGTGCAGGTTTCGGCCAGAAACTCAGCTGCGGAAAACAGAGTTGGAAATAAAAAGCCAATACTTTCCTCACTGACGACGCCTACTGTGACAACGCTGCAGCCCATGTGACCGCTACAGCCTGTGATTGGCTGCAGCAGTCACATGGCATGAAATGTCATCCCAGAAGGCTGGGCTGCACGGAGAGCAGTCAGGGGGGACGAAAATAAGTTGTCGCTATGAAAACGCCCGGGGGTAAGTATAGACTTTTGAAATAAATTGAAACAGAAAAAAGTTTATTTTTTTTTCTCTTTTTGCGATTGTAGCGGCGGAATCACAGCTTTTCCGCAGCAAAAATTGCAACATTTGCTATTCGTTGCATCTTTTACCTCCCGATTGAATTCAATGGGGAAAAACTGCAACAAAAGTGGAACAATTTTGCAGCATAAATTGACATGTTCAAATCTCATGCAGTGTTCTGATACTGTAAAATTCTGCAGATTTTCTGCAATTAAATCCATTGCAGAAAATCCACAGCTAATCAACCAAGTGTGAATATATCCTTAGGATGGACTCACACACTGCAGATTTCCTTGTAGAAATTTGTGCAACTGAAAATAAGAAATTTCTACAGCAAAACCAATCAACCCTAACAGGCTCCAGTGTCACACCATACTGCGTTTTTTACTTGTGCTAAAAAACTAATTCCAATTGTACGAATGCGAACGGCTGCTATATTGAGCATTCTTTCAACATAAAGCGACATGATTTGATTTTTGGAAATGGTGGTAAGGTCACTCAAACTTTGTTCCCATAAGGAAATATTGAACTTGTGGCTGATCCCGTAAATCCTGTTTTTTGACACATTTAGGCCTCATTTACACGAGCGTAATATACACGCGTGCGACGCGCGTGCTTTTCACGCGTGTCGTACGCACCTATATTACTCTATGGGGCAGTGCAGACAATGCGTGAATTTTGCGCAGCGCGAGTGCGTTGCGTAAAACTCACGACATGTTCTATAATCGTGCGTTTTTCGCGCATCACGCACCCATTGAAGTCAATGGGTGCGTGAAAACCACGCATGCCGCACGGAAGCATTTCCGTGCGAACTGCGTGATTCGCGCAAGAGCTGTCAAAAGGATGAATGTAAACAGAAAAAGCACCACGTGCTTTTCTGTTTACAAACATCCAAACGGAGTGTCAAATTAGAGATGAGCGCACCGAACTTCACCGAGTTCGGCCGAACTCGTTTTGACCGAACCCGGCAAAAAATGTTCCGGTACGCGACGTCAGGAGACAGTCACTGTCCACGGTGCTGAAAGAGTTATACTGGTTCAGCACCCTGGACAGTGACTTCCGATCACAATATACATGAACGTGCTGCAGCCAATCACAGGCCAAGCACAGGCTGCAGCCAATCACAGGCTGCAGCGGTCACATGGACTGCCGCGTCATCCAGGGAGGTGGGGCCGGATGACAAGAGAGGGACGCGTCACCAAGGCAATGGCCGGGAGACCGGACTGGAGGAAGCAGGAAGTTCTTGGTAAGTATGAACGTCTTTTTTTGATTCACAGGTTGCTGTATATTGTGATCGGAATTCACTGTCGAGGGTGCTGAAAGAGTTACTGCCGATCAGTTAACTCTTTCAGCACCCTGGACAGTGACTGACGTCGACTAGCCTCATCTCTATGATGGCGGCTGCGCGAAAATCACGCAGCCGCGCATCATACACTGATGACACACGGAGCTGTCAAGTGCCTTTTGCGCACGCAAAACGCTGCGTTTTCTTGCCTGAACAAAACGCACACGCTCGTGTAAATGAGGCCTTAGCCATGGAGTTCTACCAATAACCTTATAAAATGAATGCAGTTCAGTCATAAATGTGTTATGTTAGTTGCTACCGACATAAAACATTGGTATAATTATTCTGTTGTGACAAGATAATAAAGCTCACAGAGAAATGATTTTAATCTTTGCCATGGGGCATCCTTACTTTTATGTATATTAAATTTTATTCATACAATTAGTAATATATATGCGATTATATCATATACTACAGGGTGGGCCATTTATATGGATACACCTAAATAAAATGGGAATGGTTGGTGATATTAACTTCCTGTTTGTGCCACATTAGTATATGGGAGGGGGGAAACTTTTCAAGCTGGGTGTTGACCATGGTGGCCATTTTGAAGTCGGACATTTTGTATCCAACTTTAGTTTTTTCTATGGGAAGAGGGTCATGTGACACATCAAACTTATCGAGAATTTCACAAGAAAAACAATGGTGTGCTTGGTTTTAACGTTACTTTATTCTTTCATGAGTTATTTACAAGTTTCTGACCACTTATAAAATGTGTTCAAAGTGCTGCCAATTGTGTTGGATTGTCAATGCAACCCTCTTCTCCCACTCTTCACACACTGATAGCAACACCGCAGAAGAAATTCTAGCACAGGCTTCCAGTATCCGTAGTTTCAGTTACTGCACATCTCGTATCTTCACAGCATAGACAATTGCCTTCAGATGACCCCAAAGATAAAAGTCTAAGGGGGTCAGATCGGGAGACCTAGGGGGCCATTCAACTGGCCCACGATGACCAATCCACTTTCCAGGAAACTGTTCATCTAGGAATGCTCGGGCAGCACTTTGAACACATTTTATAAGTGGTCATAAACTTGTAAATAACTCATGAAAGAATAAAGTAACGTTAAAACCAAGCACACCATTGTTTTTCTTGTGAAATTCTCGATAAGTTTGATGTGTCACATGACCCTATTCCCATTGAAAAAACTAAAGTTGGATACAAAATGGCCGACTTCAAAATGGCCGCCATGCTCAACACCCAGCTTGAAAAGTTTTCCCCCTCCCATATACTAATGTGCCACAAACAGTAAGTTAATATCACCAACCATTCCCATTTTATTTAGGTGTATCCATATAAATGGCCCACCCTGTATAGTAGATACTGTATTAAACCAAACCTCTAAATACCCTTCCGCCTGTAAGAATGTGGGATGATCCCATCCCACAAAGGGTCTCTATATCTTTTTCTTATATGCATTTTGTATTTAAAGAGGACCTGTCACTAGGTCATAAAAAGTGAACCAGCAGTCTTACATTACTACCGCTGTCTCCTGGACTCCAGTGGTGGTTTAATTTTATTTATACGGCCCCCCATTCCCAAGATATGGCCCCTGTTGTTTTTGGCGCCAAATATGGTAATGAGTCGCTTACTAGCCAAGAGGGCGTCAACACCAGCGATTGCCCTGAGGTGGAGCTAACTCACAGCCTATAATGGTGTCCTATCAGCGTGAGGCAGCTTCACACACACAGTGCTAGCTCAGCGTGAGGCTCACTGTGAGAGACTGAGGCTGGAGGGAAGAGGGATCAATTCAAATAGCCATATCTCCGGCTGTGGACCACGTTGAACAGTGATTCTGGTGGCATATGAAATATGAGATTATGCCACCAGTAGTGCAAATCTAGATGTGACACAACCGGAGATATCACCAGTTAAAGACACAGTCGGGATTGGGAACTGTATATGCATTTAGTATACAACTTCCATTCCTGACTGTGTTTTCAACTGGTGATATCTCCGGTTGTGTAGTACTTCGATCCTGGTGGCATCTGAAAGAGAAGAATCTTCTCTTTCATATGCCACCAGAACCACTGTTCTATGTGGTCCACAGCCCAATATATGGCTATTTAAAGTGAACCCTCTTCACTCCAGCTTCAGTCACTCACAGTGAGACTCACGCTGAGCTAGTACCGTTTGTGAAGCTGCCTCACGCTGATAGGACAGCGTCAGAGGCTGTGAGATAGCTCCACCTCAGGAAATTCGCTGGCGTTGACGCCCTCTGGGCTGATAAGCTATTTATTACCATATTTGGTGCCAAAATAAATGGGGGCCATATCTCGGGAACAGGCGGACGTAGAAATAAAATGAAAGCTCTGCTGGAGTGCAGGAGACAGCGGTAGTAAGCTGAGACTGGTGGTTCACAGTCTATGACCTAGTGACAGGTGCTCTTTAAAGTCAGAATATAACGAATATATGTCAGAATAATGGTGTGGTGTCCTATAAGTTAATACTGATTCTATAACATTGCGTACTGCAGCCCCTCTATAATAATATCACAATTAATACCACTGCTGATTGCAGACTATCTTCATTGATAATATCAGTTATAGAACCCCCTTGGGTTTTTAATCTAGTTTGGGGCTATTTTGTATTTATTTAGTAAAAAATAAATTTTATTACAACATGATCATTTAATTAAGTAGTCTTAATAAGTTGCAAATAATGCATATATTTATGCCCGCCAGCTACTAGGGTCCTATAATTTCTTTAGTGACACAGTGGGCATTTGAAAGTTGCTTGGAGATGGGAAACCCACTTGATGGGTAGGGTGCATTTGCACAGGACTTCTGTTTTAGCACACACCTTTATTCCAACACGACCTTTCTAATATCAGCCACGAGATTTGGCTAGCGAGGCACTTATTTTTCTTGTGTTTACTGTGTGTTTCACTTCGCACATATGTATGTCACTAGGATCACTCATGGTGCGGTGTCCTTATGAGATGTTCCTCATAAAGGTGTAGGTTGGGTTACCATCATGTACTGCAGCCCTCTGCACCCGAGTTCTCCCCATCAGAGAGACATTGAGCTCTAGGGGAAGTTTGGGTGCATGGCTGTCCTTAAGTTAGTTGGTGCCTTGTACAGTACTTCCTATTGACGCCCCCTTACCATATAGTACTCACGTTATACAATTCAATAGTGCACAAATAACATTGCTTTAGGGCACCAAATAACACTGCCAAACAGATTCCTAAATATTATTGTTCAATCAATACACTAGGGATAGCTTTGCATTGAAATGTGGGATCCAGGATGCAAGCTCCATATTCCCATGCCATCAGAGCCAGTGGCGCCCCCTTGAATAGTGATAGATGAGGCATCCAGACGGGCCGCACAAACTCTAAGGCTAGCCCTGTTTTGGGTGGCAGCCTAGGCATATGCCAAAGCACAGACAGGTTTTTCACATGGTGCTTAGCATGAATGCCATATTTTTTTATGTATTTACTCCAGAAAATTGGTGTAAACACATTGATAAATCTGCCCTATTGCTCTTATTTTGGGATATATTTCATGTAAATGGTCCTCTAACTTGTAACTACTGTGTTTTACAGTCATAACTGAATAGACAAAAAAGTACATACAGTAGAAGTAAAGGTGTATCCATCAATCCTATGGTTATAACAGTTTTGACTACTGCTAATCATTTGTATAAAAAATGACTACTTGGAAATAGCCTTGTCGTCTACTTGCAAAATATAAAGATCCTCTAATGAGCCTGTCAGGCTGCTCTCAGTTTTACATTTGGAGCTTGTGTACATTATTTCTGTTCAGGACCCAGGTTATTTATTCTTCATTATATTTACTCAATATTTTACAGCCTGTCAGAGTGATGCATAGCAGATGACTAAACCTGTGTATTATAAAGCCATAAATATTTGTAGGCTAGTGTGTATTATGGCGCTTTCATTGTGGATTTTTTTCTCCTGATAATGCAATTCCTTGTCTTTAGAAAAAAGGTTTGCAGATGTTAAACCCAAGAACTCATGAAAGCGTGCAAAGCTGAATCTGACCTATTGTGAAAAGAACATTTAAAATGATAGAGGCCGAGTGCATTGGAATAGAAAATAGGAGTCCATTAGTATTCACAGAAATATTCACATTATTAATCTGAAGGTCCTTCAACAAATGATTACGTCAGAAAAGTTAGATGTTCAGGTTCTGTATCATGAGGATGTGTTTTTGAAACCACAATTTTCCTTCCAGGTTACTGCACAGCCGGCTCCTGAGCTCATTGGGGCAGATTTACTACTGTGTCTGTATACTGCTTTTTGCCGTATTTTGGGGTGCTTTTTTGGTGCAAATTTAAAACATTTTCAGATCTGGAACACAAATATAATCCAATATTTTCCCCTTAGGCCTCATGCACATGAACGTGCTTTTGCGGCCGCAATTTCTCCGAAAATCCACGGGAGAATTGCGGCCCCATTCATTTTTATGGGGCCATGCACACAACCGTAGTTTTTACGGTCCTTGCATGGCCTGGGAGCCCGCACCGCAGAAATAACGGACATGTCTTATTCCGGGCTCTGCGGTCCGGGCTCATTGAAAATAATCGCCGCAGCCATGTTAATGGCCCGCGATTTGCGGGCGGCTCATGGCTGACAGTCGGCTGGCGGCCAACCTGAAAATCACGGCCGTGCTCATGGCTACGGTTGTGTGCATGAGTCCTTACTGTAAATGTATTAGTATGTAACAAATAAACACTCCATGAGACTCAGTTTGTTTAGTAAAAGGGTAATATTTCAATATTTAAAATGCACTGTCTGCAAAGTAGCATGAAACAATTAGATTCCCTACGCTTTTGCTAGCACCATCAAGAATCAGTACTCCTTCTCAATTAATCCAGACTTGGACTTTTTGGAAATGTCATTTTGTTTTGATCCTCCTAAAAAAGGAAGCATACAAACACAAACAACCTGTTATCACAAAAGAAAAACAAATAGACCACCCTGGTATATAGAGGGCCCTCGACTAGACCACCCTGGTATATAGAGGGCACTCGACTCGTTGCTTATAAAAAGAGAAAAAAACTTTATTCATACAAAAATATTAAAATTTGAACAACCACATCAAGGGTGATCCTATATTGCAGTAATAACATCAAACACCCAGCCGGGTGGGAAACATATATCTGTATATTAAATGGAAATTGAAGATAATGATATTGTCCAACAGATTCAAAATTCTAAAGAAAGGCAGTTGCCTATGGAAGTAACCGTCTATAAATACATCATGGCATGAGACAATAATGTAATGAACGACTACAGTTAGTGAAAACAGGTAATAATCGACCAGATTCAAAGTTCTAAAGAAAGACAATTGCCTATGGTAACGACCGTCTATAAGCACAGTCTGACATGAGCCAGAATGTAATAAACGACTACAGTGAGTGAGAACAGGTCACTCGTAATACACTTAATAGAGCAGATCTGTGTGCTGGAACATCCACTACATGTTCTGTAACAGGAGACCATATACTGCGGATAGGGAGGCAAACCATATATTTCAAGATGCCCAATATGCTCAGCAGCAAATTATGTGATATTATTCACAAAGGTCAATGATAGGACAGTAAAATAAGCATAAAATGTAGATTTAGTCATATACTCATCCATCAGTCGAACAGTTCATCCAAAGATGTATGCGACCAAACATGCAGTGTTTGATGAAGTCGCTCACTTATCGTCTAGCAAAATGGTGTTTTGGAATCACTCAAGTCCATATTGATTCTATAATAGGTGACCCAGGTATGCCAAAGTCATGGCAAAAGCAGAGTCAAGTTGTCATCCAACCAAGTACAAAATGTCCGCAATAGAGTGCCTCCAAGTTGGACACAATAAATTCCCTTTTTTTTGGTGAAGATGGAAGATGGCCCTTATACACAGCCAAATAAATGGCGTTTGGTCTCCAAGGGGCTGACAACAGGCAGGAATTGTAAACAACAATAGACGTATCAATGACGTTAAGGCTGTAACATGTAGTCGAACACACAAAATCCCGGGCGTGTGACGTCAGGGCGTGTGAGCTACGTATGCTGACGCATTTCGTCACCAGGTGACTTCTTCTAAGCGTTGCGTGAAGCTGGATTTATAGACGGTTACTACCATAGGCAACTGCATATCTTTAGAATTTTGAATCTGGTGGACAATATCATTATCTGCATTTTCCATTTTGGTACAGATATAGCCGTCTTTATCTTGACGTTTAATGCATTAAATACACAGTGGCACATCCGTATATGTTTCATACCCGACCGGGTGTGTGATGTTATTACTTCTATAGGATCACCCTTGATGCGGTTGTTCAAATTTTAATATTTTTGTATGAATAAAAATTTTTCTAGTTTTATAAGCACCGAGTCGAGTGCCCTCTATATACGAGGGTGGTCTATTTGTTTTTCTTTTGTATGTAGTATCCTGGTGGCACTGTACAACTTGTACTGTATTGTTCAGGAGATCTTTTAGCCCCTTTCTTCTATTTAAACCTGTTATCACAAACTGACTTATTTTGTATCCATATTTCTTTGAATAGCACTCCTATTTGCTATCTTGGAGACAAGATAGGCAAGATTAATAAGTGTGAGGGTTTTGTTTTACAGTGTGGCAGAGAGAGAATTCTGTATGCAGCTCTATATGCCACTACCTGGTCCTTGAGGGAGCATCACTACACCTATATGACATTATTTAACTCTTTTAGTTCAATTTGCCTAAATAATTTCTGCTGCTGCAAAGACATCCAGTAATGGACTAAAGTTAGTTTGGACAACTTGGCATTGAAGGTCACAGTTTTCTTACTAACCACCACTGGCGTAGCTATAGGGGTCGCAGCGGTCGCAATTGCGACCGGGCCCCGAAGCCAGGGGGGCACACGGCCCCCCGCACCACATCAATAAAAAGTTACTATAGTAACTCGGGCCGCGGGCCCCTGTTACTATAGTAACATACTTTACTTACCTTCCTGGTTCCGGATGGCAGCGGAGGTCCTGACGTCAGGCGCTGTGCGCAGCGCATGACGTCACAGCGCTATGCGCCGCGCACAGCATCGAGACGACAGAACTCCCGTCGCGGCCGAAGAGGAAGGTAAGGTTAGCCCTGACTGGCGGGGACCGACTCCCGGGACCCGCCAATCAGCTGTTTTGAAGGGGCCGCAGCACTCGTACGAGAGCTGCTCCCCTTCATTCCTGTCACTTCATTCCGGTCACACTGTGAATCCGTGTCGGCGATTCACAGTGTAAGCTCTCGTACGAGTGCTGCGGCCCCTTCAAAACAGCTCCGAGAGACACATCAGCTATTGATGGCCTATCCTGAGGATAAGCCAACAATGTTTAGGGACTGTACAACTCCTAAGCCTACGATGTAGCAGGCTTAGGGGGCCCATGAGACAGGATCACAGATTGTGTGATCCTGTCTGCTGGGCCCTGTATCTAAGCCAATCACATGGTAGGCTTAGATACATGGCCCATGTGTGATCCTGTCTGCTGGGCCCTGTATCTAAGCCAATCACATGGTAGGCTTAGATACATGGCCCATGCGTGATCCTGTCTGCTGGGCCCTGTATCTAAGCCAATCACATGGTAGGCTTAGATACATGGCCCATGTGTGATCCTGTCTGCTGGGCCCTGTATCTAAGCCTACCACACTGTAGGTTTAGATACAGGGCCCCAGCACACAGTAATCTTATACTGTATAAGATTACTGTCTGCTGGACCCTGTATCTAAGCCTACATTGTGGTAGGCTTAGATACAGGGTCCCACAGACAGTATCACACATGGGCCCTGTATCTAAGCCTAACACATGTGTTACTAATCATTTTTTGTGTGTTTTCTTACAGGTTCGGTCGTTGGACTACGGCGGATTCCAGGACTACTTCGATGACAGCTTTTTTTTAATTAATAAAATGGTTAATGAGGGTTGTGTGGGTTTTTTTTATTTCAATAAAATATTATTTCTATGTCTTTGTGTTTTTTTTTAAACTATATTACTACCGCCTTAGTAATGGCCGATTGACAGCATCCATTGCTAAGGCGGGGCTTAGTGTTAGCCGATGCAGAGGTTAACACTAACCCCCTTTATTACCCCGGTACCCACCGCCACCAGGGGTGCTGAGAAGAGCCGGGCACGATCCAGTACCTGACCATCTGTAGTGATGGTCGGCCACTGGGGTGGCCACTGGGGTGGCCGCAGGCTGGTATTATCAGGAGGTGAAAGGCCAAAAACAGTGGCCCTTCCTACCCTGGTGATGCTAGGCTGCTGCTGCTTTATTGTATCTGGCTGGTTATGAAAAATGGGGGGGACCCCATGTCATTTAAAAAAAAAAAAAAAAAATTGGAAAGAACGATGTGGGGTCCCCCCCAATTTTCATAACCAGCCAGATGCAACACAGCAGCAGCAGGCAGCATTACCAGGGTGGGATGGGCCACTGTTTTTGGCCTTCCCCAGCCTAATACTACCAGCCTGCGGCCACCCCGGTGCCTGCCCATCACTACAGATGGTCGGGTACTGGTTCGTACCCGGCTCTTCCCAGTACCCCTGGTGGCGGTGGGTACCGGGGTAATAATGGGGGTTAGTGTAGCCTCTGCATTGGCTAACATTAAGCCTCGCCTTAGTAATGGAGGTTGTCAATCAGCCAGCAGCCATTACTAAGGCGGTGATAATAAAGTTTAAAAAGATACAAGCACATAGAAAAAATATTTTATTGAAATAAAAAAACACAACCCTCATTAACCATTTTATTGAGAATAAAAAAAAAACGCCGTCATAGAAGTCCTCGTATCCGAAGTCCAACAACCGAACCTGTAAAAAAACACAAACACACAAAAATAATCAGTAACACATAAAGAAGCAAAATTATTATTCTTACCTGTCCTGGGTCCAGCGCTGGAGCCGCAATGTCAGCGAGCTGAGCCCTGTATCTAATCCAATCATGTGTGATACTGTCTGCTGAGCTGTGTATCTAATCCAATCATGTGTGATACTGTCTGCTGAGTCCTGTATCTAATCCAATCATGTGTGATACTGTCTGCTGAGCTGTGTATCTAATCCAATCATGTGTGATACTGTCTGCTGAGCTGTGTATCTAATCCAATCATGTGTGATACTGTCTGCTGGGCCCTGTATCTAATCGTATCTTGTGTGATACTGTCTGCTGAGCTGTGTATCTAATCCTATCATGTGTGATACTGTCTGCTGGGCCCTGTATCTAATCCTATCATGTGTGGTACTGTCTGCTGAGCCACTGTATCTAATCCTATCATGTGTGATACTGCCTTCTGAGCCACTGTATCTAATCCTATCATGTGTGGTACTGTCTGCTGAGCCACTGTATCTAATCCTATCATGTGTGATACTGTCTGCTGAGCTGTGTATCTAATCCTATCATGTGTGATACTGTCTGCTCAGCCACTGTATCTAATCCTATCATGTGTGATACTGTCTGCTGGGCCACTGTATCTAATCCTATCATGTGTGATACTGCCTTCTGAGCCACTGTATCTAATCCTATCATGTGTGATACTGTCTGCTGGGCCCTATATCTAATCCTATCCTGTGTGATACTGTCTGCTGAGCCACTGTATCTAATCCTATCCATAGTTTATAGGGTCGTAGTGCTATAGATATGCTATGCTGTCTCATATACACACTTTTTTTTGGGCGTACACATATGTATTGGGGCTATTTCCCCTGACATTTTAAGCCCTGAGGGTATGTTCACACGGCAGCGTCTGTTACGGCTGAAATTACGGTGCTGTTTTCAGGATAAAACAGCACCGTAATTTCAGCCGTAATGGTATGTGCAGGCGTCTTTCGCTGCGTCCATTACGGACGTAATTGGAGCTGTTTTTCTATGGAGTCCATGGAAAACGGCTCCATTTACGTCTGAAGAAGTGACAGGCACTTCTTTGACGCGGGCGTCTTTTTTACGCGCCGCCTTTTGACAGCGGCACGTAAAAAAAATGACCGTCGGCACAGAACATCGTAAGACCCATTCAAATGAATGGGCAGATGTTTGCCAACGCTTTTGAGCCGCATTTTCGGACGTAATTCAATGCTAAAATGCCCGAATTACGTCCGTAAATAGGGTGTGTGAACCCGGCCATAGTGACGCCCCGGCTGCTAGTGCTGCATTGTTGGGTCACTTAGGAGACCCAGCGATGCAGCTGAAAGCTGCGGACCGTCGGCCATGAGAGGTTTGCGGGGGGGGGGCCAGTAAGAATTCTTGCATCGGGGCCCATGAGCCTTTAGCTACGCCCCTGCTAACCACCCTAGTCATGATACCTTTGAGCCATGCCAACACATTGTGGGAGATGTATCAAGCCTTGTTCACATAGTGAAAAATGTACTCTGATTCCAATGCGTTTTACAAACTGGAATCAGCGTAAATTCTGCTAGTAAAAGATAGATAGATAGACAGACAAACAGACAGACAGACAGACAGACCGACCGACCGATCGATCGATCGATCGATCGATCGATCGATAGATAGATAGATAGATAGATAGATAGATAGATAGATAGACAGACAGACAGACAGACAGACAGATAGATAGATAGATAGATAGATAGATAGATAGATAGATAGATAGATAGATAGATAGATAGATAGATAGATAGATAGATAGACAGATAGATAGATACTGTATGTAGCCTGGCCCCTTGGTCAGAAAATATAGCGTACAATTTTATCGGCAATATTTTCATTGTGAACTCATAGTATGTAAATGATAATCTAGCCAATAGCCTCTTAAGTGGATAAGTGCTTTGATCAGAGCTATTAGTGTAAATGATTAGTAATAGGCACATGAAATTAAACGAAATATAATTTGCGATACTAGCCTTCCATGAACATTGTAATAAATAAGATAGTTCAGGAGAAACTCCAATAATACAACATCAAGAGGTTATTAGGGAAATACTACAATTTAACAAATTACATGGTGTGAAGGGCTAAAAACAAGGGCTGCTTGAAGATCATAAATTGAAAAGTATGACGCACAGTATCTTAAGAACGTCATCTCCACTGAAGTTCATTTTCCTGAAGTGCTGATTGAACCAGGGACAATTACTAAATGCAGAACAGTAGTTTAGAAGCAAAGAAGCAGGAATCCTATATTATAACTCCAGGTTACTTCGAAGAGTGATAACCGCATGGGAAAGGAATTGATTCCTGAATACCAATAACACTTCTAAAAGGGCAACAGCCAAACAGCCTTATACTAACAGGCCATTAAAATAAATTTATTTATTAAAATACATTATTAAATTTCTTAAAACTAAATAGGTGAGTGGGTCAAGAAACTAAGTGAGTATAAAACATGACAGTGAGCCTGGTGTTTTTTCTTTAGAGCACTTTTTGTTTTTAGCTCGAATTGAGCTTCCATTTGTTGCTGAGAACACTATAGAGTGATGATCCGGACTCACTACTTTAAAGTGTATTAACATAACATTTGACTCATGGTATTTCTAAAAACAAGAACACCTCTAGTGTTGCCCCAATGTATTTCAATGCCTCTACAGCATCATTAGGGGAAAGACACCGTCATGCCTGATATATAAAGACTTTGTTTGCGTTATCATGCTGAAGTGAGCCGTACACGAAATGCGTCACTGATTTTCCAAAACTGCCAATTCTATTGGTGGGTTCCCCTTGTAGCTAGTTGGTCGGCATACTTATTGTCACAAACATCTTTAATCCCTTCACACACCACGATGTGCCATTACGTCCTGTACTGGGGGGTGATGTATGGATCTCACGTGTTAAGTGCGCTCCATACGCTGCATGTGTCTGCTGTGTTTTACAGCTGACACCTGGGACTAATGACCAGGAACAGAGATTGGGCTGTCCCTGGCCGTTTAACCCCTCAAATGCTGCTGTCAATCGTGACTGCCACATCCTCTTTGACACCTCATCGGCGCCCCCACAACACGATCGTGTGGTGCTGATTGTTGTGATGGCAGTCCAGTGGCCTAATGAAGCTCCCAGGACCGCATTCACTCTGCCTCTGTTAAGTCCTTGCTTCTGATCGCTGGTTCAAGTACCCTAGGGAGACTAATAGAATGTGTAAAAAAAAAAGTTAAATGAAGTTTTTAGTAGTAAAAAAAATATTAAAAGTTCAAAAGAAAACCTTTTTTCATTTTTCCTCTAAAGTAATGTAAAAAATAAAAAAAATAAACAAAATTGGTATTGCTGCATCCGTAAAAACTATTACAATATATTATTGGTTATTTAATGAGCATGGTGAACACCTTAAAAAATAAACAATATAAAATTGCAATTTTTTTGGTCAACTTAGCTAAAAAAAAAATAGTAAAAAGTGATCAAAATGTTGTATGTACCAAAAAATGGTACCAATAAAAACTACAGCTCGTCCCGCAAAAAATAAGCCCTCAGATCGCTCAATCCACTGAAAAAAAAAAGTTATGGCTCTCACAATGTGGTGAAACCAAACAACTTTTTTTTCAACAACGTTTATTTTTTATTTTTTTTAAAGTAGTAAAATAAAGAAAGCTATATAAATTTGGTATCACTGTAATCGTATTGAGCCATATAATACATTTAAGTAGTCATTTTTACCGAACGGTGAAACACGTAAAATCGAAAACCCAAACAACAATGGAGGAATCACAGTTTTTTGTTTGTTATGGCTCTTGGAAGGCGGTGAGTAAAAAACAAAAATAAAAAAAAAATAAAAAAAGCTCAGTCCTGAAGGGGTTAAATTCTTTATAGGGTTCAGGCAGTTCTACTGTGTTGCTAAGTGAGTCTCAAGTAACTTTCACCTGAGAGAGAATAGGATTCTTTAGCTGTCAAATTAGTAGACCGTATTAAGAAGAAAAATTTAGTTCTCTTGAATACCAATCAACTGAAGGATTATGATGCCAAACCAAGGAATGCCCACGACTACTAAAGCATTTTGGGACCCGCACCTATCTCTAGAACGGGGCCTACTGTGCTTCCGTAACTGCCATTCACTACTATGGGAGTTACAGAAACAGCGTAGCTCAGCAAACTCCAGCTCAACAGTCTCATGGGTAACTTGACCAGAGCTTAAATATGACCCATCAACAGTCACCATTTTCACCAGAGAAGATATTGGACTATGGTCAATATGATTATCAAAGGCAAACTTAATGTCCATAAAAATTTCCAGCTTCCCCTGAATCCAACATTGCTGTAGTAAATAAGAGAGCTGAATAGGTAAGATGGAATGGGGACAGTTGGTAAACATATCCTCAGTACCTGGTGTCATAGACGACAGGGGCTAGGTTGCCACACGCAGTGAATCACAATGGGAACATTGACCCCTGAGCAAGCTGCAGGAGGTGGCGATATGTGTGGAGGGCAAGATGGACGTTCTTATCACAGGGATGTGTTGATTGATATACAGTCCACTATTTGCCTATATGTTTATGCTATATTCAATGTAATATTGACAACCTTTCTATCTTGGGCAATAAGATATTTTGTATTCTACTAGTAACATCCATACAGGAGGTTTTTCCTCATCTTTTATTAACTGATGTGGGGGAAGGTGTGTTTTAAATGTTTTTAATGCTTTGTAGCTCACATGTGTTTTGTGTTCATGGTCTAATAAAGACTACACGATGATTTAGTAAAAATACAGGGTGGGCCATTTATATGAATACACCTAAATAAAATGGGAATGATTGGTGATATTAACTTCCTGTTTGTGGCACATTAGTATATGGGAAGGGGGAAACTTTTCAAGCTGGGTGTTGACCATGGCGGCCATTTGAAGTCGGCCATTTTGTATCCAACTTTAGTTTTTTCAATGGGAAGAGGGTCATGTGACACATCAAACTTATCGAGAATTTCACAAGAAAAACAAATGTGTGCTTGGTTTTAATGTAACTTTATTCTTTCATGAGTTATTTACAAGCTTCTCTTTGTTTACAGCCATTGACATGTCGCAGAGGTTAACACGTGAGGAGCGGATAGAAATTGTGTTGATGTCTGGTGAATGCAGTACCCGGGTCATTGCAGCAGATTTCAATGCAAGACACCCTACAAGACCACCCATCTCCCATGCTACAGTTTGCAAACTGCTTGCCAAGTTTCGTGAAACTGGTTCAGTGTTGGATTTGCCCAAATGTGGACGCATGAAAACTGTCACTAATGAAGAAACATCAGTGGCTATCCTAGCTTCATTCAGCAAGAGCCCACAGCGTACCACTCGCCGCATGTCACTGGAGAGTGGCATCAGTCGAACATCCCTTCGGCGGATATTAGCTACTCACAAATGGCACCCTTACAAACTCCAGCTGCTGCAGCATCTCAACGAGGATGACCCAGATCGGCGCACTGAATTTGCAGAATGGGCAAAACAAAAATTGGAACAGGACCCTCAGTTTACACAGAGCATTTTGTTCAGTGATGAGGTAAACTTTTATGTGAATGGTGAAGTTAACAAACAAAACCACCGCTATTGTTCTGACACTAACCCACATTGGATAGATCCCTCCAAGACTGTTGGAACACAAAAATTGATGGTATGGTGTGGTATATGGGGTACAAAGATAGTGGGGCCATTCTTCATCAATGGAAACCTCAAGGCCACGGGATATCTGAAATTGCTACATGATGATGTGTTTCCCTCTTTATGCACTGAAGCTGGCACGTTCCCTGAGTTTTTCCAGCAAGATGGTGCACCACCACATTATGGGTGTCAGGTCCGAGCATTCCTAGATGAACAGTTTCCTGGAAAGTGGATTGGTCGTCTTGGGCCAGTTGAATGGCCCCCTAGGTCTCCCGATCTGACCACCTTAGACTTTTATCTTTGGGGTCATCTGAAGGCAATTATCAATGCTGTGAAGATACGAGATGTGCAGCAACTGAAACTAGGGATACTGGAAGCCTGTGCTAGCATTTCTTCTGCGGTGTTGCTATCAGTGTGTGAAGAGTGGGAGAAGAGGGTTGCATTAACAATCCAACACAATGGGCAGCACTTTGAACACATTTTATAAGTGGTCAGAAACTTGTAAATAACTCATGAAAGAATAAAGTAACGTTAAAACCAAGCACACCATTGTTTTTCTTGTGAAATTCTCGATAAGTTTGATGTGTCACATGACCCTCTTCCCATTGAAAAAACTAAAGTTGGATACAAAATGTCCGACTTCAAAATGGCCGCCATGGTCAACACCCAGCTTGAAAAGTTTCCCCCCTCCCATATACTAATGTGCCACAAACAGGAAATTAATATCACCAACCATTCCCTTTTTATTTAGGTGTATCCATATAAATGGCCCACCCTGTACATCAAATTATGATGGTAATTTAGACCTTGAGGATGCCTTGTGTCAAGTGTGAGTATCCAATAGGATTCTCTACTGATAAGAGTACTTTTCCAATCTCCTCCCCTTTTTGGGTGTGAGACCCTCTCAATGGGGCATACTGTCACGCTGCTCAGGTCGCACCCATGAAATTCTCTAAAATGCTTAAAGACTCCTGATAGACTTCCTTGCCTAATCATTGTGTAGTCTTTATTCTGTCAACTATTAACTGCTTATCTTTTATTGAAATTCACTTAGATATTTATACAATGTTGTATTCATTTTTGTTTACTCATCGAATGTAACAAACATACCCAGTGTAATCAATGCACACTTCTGGTTTCCTCCGGTTGGGTGCTTCCTCCAGAGGAGGAGCCTTGTTTATTCATGTGTATATCTTAGAGGGCTTCATATTGTATTTTGGTTTTTTTGGAGCTATGAATAAGGACTAGTTTTCTTTAGTCCGAAACGCGTAAGCTATTCAGACCCCTTTCTATGGCGTGTACACGTCCATGTTTTTAACCTTTTTATCTAAATAAAAGTTTTTTCTTTTATTACTCTTTTGGCTGCTGGAACCACCTAGTTTTTTTTGTCTGGACTAAAAGACTTTGTATGTATTTTTTGCATTGATATTGAAGTGCAAGTGTCTTTCATACACACAGTCCTGTCCCTCTCTTTAGTATTCTTTACTCATAATGGGAACATGGCACAGAATTTTGTCTGCATTTAGTCACTTGGATTGACCTTTGAGATTTATTAGGACAGTCAAAAAGATAATGTCCATGATTTCCACAAAAAAGTTATAAGGGCAGAATTACTATTTAAAAGGTGCCCGAATTCTGACTCAAAATGAGCCACAATTCTAGTGTACATGCTGTGCGCCACATTTATTAATTGTTTTAGACACTTCATTCAACACGCTCAACAAGGAGGCAGGGCCTATTTGGAAAAGGTGTGGTCTAACAGAAAGAGTGCGTGGTTTAAAATGCGTCACCACACGCTAAAAATGTGCAAACATTTTATAGTTTTTCTGAAAGACGTCATCGTCACTTTTCTGGTGCAGAAAGTGGTCCCCAGATTGCATCTACCTGCATAGGTTTCTGAATAGGATCTATACAAGGGGATAGACAAGTCCATGAAGTGAGGGATTGAATGGATTGAATGGTGAAATTGGGAGGGTACTTACATCATAGTAACTCAGAGTGTATGGTCAATACAAATGCACAACCGAATATAGTCCAGAAGGTGTGCTGGAAGATCTACTTTAGCAAACTCATTTTTAACCTGTTAAGAAAGGCTTTTATGGAAACGCCATTTTAGTTCAGAAGAATTCCATGAAATATTAGAAGTCCAGCAACAAAACTCTGCAGTGTATTCAGCAACTGACTGCCTTCCCTGGTGAGTATTACGTAAAGACCCCTCAGCAGTAGAACATCGGTTAGTGTCATGAAACACTAAATTCATTGTTGTTAGGACGTTTTTTAAGCTATCTAGAATCGTATTCCAAGCTTGCACGTCATCCACGAGCAGGGCAATGATAAACACCACCTTGGACCTATCAGTAGGAAACTGAGAGGCATGAGTAGAAAAACTCATCCGGCAGTGGATAAGAAACATACGGTACAAGCGTCTTTTCCCCAAGAACTTTTTTGGTAGAGGGGTCTGATATATCTGAGATGCAGAAACAAAGATCAGTAGACTCCCGTACTTGTACTTCTAATTCCTTGACTTGATGCTTCACTTTAGTTAATTATCCACAGAGGTTAAAAATAAAGTTATGGAATTCAAGATCTGAAGAATGAGTCGTGACAATGCAGATCCTTCCCCACCAGACTCCATGTTTGGTTCTGATTATTATGTAACAATGCTGGTTATCTGATCTGGAATCCAATAGGTGAGGCAACGACACAGTTCGCAATAATAGTCAATTGTAATGCAGAGTTCGTAGCACTTTAGGAATTGTATTTGAAAGAGTTGTACTTTAAGGAGTTGAAGTGCCGCAAACTAGAATTAACCGTAATTGAGTTGGTGGACGAAAACCTAGAGTGTGGAATCTAAGGGATTGCCTTCATCCTGAAGCCCCAGAAGGGTGTGTTAACATTGCTGCAAGGAGATTCCTATGTCACCCTCCCTAGGATAGTCCCCAATGGTCGGCAGGACTGCAAGTAAAGGAATACAAAGGAGAGGGATCAGCCAAGGAAAGATTTATGCAGAATTCGGTACACAGGAGGTGGAGATCAGCCGTGTGCATAGGTCGGTACACAGGTGATCAATAGTAGTAAAGCACAGGGTAGCAGGATTACTGGCAAGCAAGAATTATCAGGCATTGGAGGTAAAAAAGCTGTACCACTATGGTGGGCGACCGAGCAGGTGCAATCCATAACCAATGACCTAGAGAAGCAAACACGTGGCTAGGACAAAGCAATAACAAGCAAGTCAAGGTTGCATTGCAATACAGGGTAGCTCAGAGTTCAAATCCAGGCAGTTCAGTTCATGACACAGATGTGATCAGCCACAGCATTTCAGGAAATTTTATTTAACCTGCTCTTCTCTACACTTACTTGAATAGCCCTTGCTTTCAAAGGGGGTGAATTGGATAAAATAAGTACCGTACATAAGTGAATTGCTAAAAATACAATGACACCCTCCCCAGAAGACTACCTTTTTTTGGGTAACAGATTTGAAATTGTCTAATTCTGACTAGTAACCAGCCTTTTTGACAGGGTTTTTTGCTGGGACCATCTTTGTAAAGACCACATTTTCACTTACATGTCCCATGAAAGGAAATGCAACGCAAGACAGCAAGGCCTATCAGAGGACAGGAGAGAGCCAGAGGAGGGGAGGGAGTGGCCAAGCTTTAAATCTCTTCTCTTATTTTTTCCTTCCAAGAACTGATTCATTCCCTCATCGAATGCAGCAAAGGCGATCAAGGTGCAGCTTGCTAGCAGATGGGAGGTAGCCAGAGGAGGGAAGTTGTCAAGCTTCGTGTGCTGCAGAAATTCTGTAGCCTGACACTATCAAAGGAAGAAGCCATCATTTGGAAGACAAGTTAGCCATGCTGGGTACAATGAGAATTATATGGGATGCTATGCTAGGGAACAAGGAGAGGGAAGCCAAGCTGTAGACTGGGAAGGATAGGGGAGCCAGGCTGGTGACTAACAAGCTGGTGGAGTCCACCTGGAAACTGATAAGAATAATGGGGTAATCCTGGGGAGTGGGAAGGAGAATGGAGTTTTGGTGGAGACTAAGGAGAGTAGAGTCATGCTGAGAACTATGGAGAGTGGAGCCATGCTGGTGACTAAGAAGAAGAGGGGAGCCATGCTGGGGACTGGAAACGGAAGTGGAGCCATGCTGGGGATGGAAAAGTATATTAAAGCAATGCTTGGGAAGAATTGTACAGTACTGTGTAGTGATCTTTTAAAGCTGTTAAAACTTTCATCATGTGCTACAAGTCACTAGTAGGTTAAACAGGGAAACCACATGTAGAAGGCCACTGCAGTGTACTGTTTGGTTATAAAGTTTATATGTTACACACAAGTTACAAGACTAGGTACAGTGTAGGACAATAAAATGCCAAATTTTTATAATACCGTACTTTCTGCTACATGCAAACTGTGTCATTGATGACTTTGGGGTTTCATCATTTTATGTGTTTTTGTGTGCCCTGTGCAGGTTTGCTAACTGCATTAAACTAGCCACCCCCATAAAAGACCATCCTTTTGTGTAAAAAGTTTTCACTGTACCAAAAAATACATTACTTAAAGTGGTTTCAAAGATGGAGCCTCACTTTACCAATATTTTGTAAGACATTTGTAATGGTATTGTTACTTGTGCAGTAAACTCTTCCAAATTAATTTAATTCATTAATAAACTAAAATTTTTGAAAAGTTTAGTCTTCCTTTGTTTCATATTGTTAAAATATTTCTGAAAAATGGCTTTTCATCATTAACATCTCGGTTGTAATGGAAAGAGCCTGTAGGAAAGAGATGTGCATCAACATTAATTATAGATGTGCCTTTTCATGGCGAGTTAAGTAAAATCTTACATGCAACTTGAGTATTCAAAGCAAATGATTTTCCAGCCCTGAAATAGAAGAAATATTATGAGAATGACAAATTCCATAGTTTGTGATGTTTTCAACTTAAAACAAATGTAATACTAACAGCACTTTACAGATTGATTTTAACAGGGATTTTTTTCAGCAGTGTCAATTTATAGAATGCACAATAAAAGAGATTAGCGGAAAATTGCAAAGTATACCAGCTCTAATCAATTATAAACCGCTTTCATTCTCTACTGAAAGCTTGAACGCACAAAAAAATTACAGATGCAAAAACAGAAAATTATAATTCTGTTGGATATAAATAACAAGGCTGAATATGTAAAAAAAAAGAAAAGAAAGAAAAGATGGATTGTAGTATTGGTGTATCAGTGTAAATTCCAGCTATTTAGAAAAACAGTTTAATTATGTGTTGGGCATACACTTCATTTTCTTTCGACATTGTATTTAGTAAAGCGAGCTCATATGACCAGCAGTTAAAAGCATAGAAAAATATCCCTTATTTATTAAATACATTATTGCTAGTATTGCATTAATAATGCAAACATACACTCACATTAGAGATGAGCTATCCATAGAGTTCAAATGGTTGTCAAATTTTTTACATGCCTGTCAATGCATGCACTCAAGTGGACAACAGGAATTCAGGGATCACAGCTACTTAGGAATTATCATTTGCTCTTATTAACCTCTTAAAGGAGTTGTCCAGGATTATAAAAACATATCTGCTTTCCTGCAGAAACAGCGCTACAGCATGGAGTGTGTCTGGCATTGCAGCTCAGCTTCATTGAAGTGAATAGTGCTGAGCTGCAATGCCACAAACAACCTGTAGACATGTGTGATGCTGTTTTAGGAAGAAGGCAGCAACCCGTTCTGACCTATTATTTGGGCTGAGTTTGCGCACAATAACCACATTTCAGCATCCTCTGGTAAAACTCCATTCTTTGGCAGTTTTGTATGAGTACACTGTTACCACTAGCCAGACTGAGTTTTACCATCGATCGACGCGGTTTGCAAAAACATTAGGTTATGTTTCAATATTTCAAGCCAGCTCCTAGCTTTATTGGGCCTTTTTGAATCTGCGAACAAACCAACTCAGTCACATATCATTTAAAACTATCACCTACACTACAAATTCCCAGTGACTTTTATGTTTCCCCTCTCCATCCACTGGTGCTAAATAGATTCTCCCGTGTACCAAAGTCCCTGCTCCTGTATTATTCAACTGTGAGCCGGAACATGAGATAAAACAAAATCCTGACTGCCAAGTATGCTAGAGGGGAGATTTTCTATCTCATCGACTGGAATGGGTACATCCTTAGGAAAGATTAACTCATTAACTGGAGAAATGTCATACTAAATTTCCCAACAGTGTCAGCTTGTTTCTGCCTCTAGAGTTCCTTGGACTTGTAGTTCTGTTCTTAAATGACTTCTGGTTAACTTTTCAGTTCTGTTTCTGGTTAAGCTCCTGATTGATTACTTGTTACAACACATGGATAACTCTGCTACTTCTGGTTTGACTCCATGGCTTTGTTTATAGACTCCGACTACCACCTGATTTGCCGGCATTCACTTCATCCGGATTACAACTTCCACCTGCTTCAATTTCTGCTTCTAATCAGCTGCCACCAATCAGAGACTTCTTTGGGAACCGCAACCTGGGGTCTTCCCTGCAGCTAAGCTTAAACCTCCTTGCAGGGATCAAGAGTAAAGACCAGGGGATCCCATTGACTGTGCACATTGATTTAATCTGGCTCAGTCTGATCATGGTATAGAGGGTCCACTTATCTGGAACGTGACAGAGGCAAAGATGTGCACCTAGGCAAGACACAACTGCACAACCAGCTGTTCAGTTAGCACTGGTCTAAAAATGGGACCACACTCGAAGCACCTGTCTACCTGAATTACAATATGGAGTTCCAGTATCATAGAGTTTACAGGAGATGCCAACAGTACCTACAAAATATATAACAGAAAATATAGTAAGGGAAAAATAAGCATTATGCAAAAAGACATATTCATCAAAATGATGTATATATTTTCTAAATGTAAATGTTTAAGTGTTTTGCAATCATGCATTAAAAGACTGTGTATTGTGGACAAGTCCCTTTATATTGTTGCCTTTATTTCGTTAATATCAGATTGTATTGGAAATTCTCCAACCCTTAACAGTGGGACTAATTACGGATCTAGTGGGTTGACGCTAGACATGTCCATAAGAAGACTTTCCTAAATGACACAATGAATTGAACAGATTTCACCTAATTTCGCCTCGGTCTATGTAGCTTGTAGTTTACAACAGCAATTCAATGAAGATTGACGTTACTGGCTAGGTAGGATGTCTGATGACTATTGATCTATAGTAGAAGTTAGATTCCCTGGTCCTTTTCTTGTTCCATTTTCAACAAGAATGTAATGATGCATTATGCATGTACAATTTATATTTGGGAATGGCTCATCTTCAAGATGTTGAAAATTGAAGAGCTTGATATCTGAAACAGATGCTTGGAGATGACCTATCATGGGGGAGTCAATAGGATTTTAATTGGGAAAAATGGTTAGCTCTCACAAAAAAATTGTTATACGATTATTAAAAAAAATGCTTTTAACAGAGCATTCAGATTAGGTATAAAAGTCAACTCACCACAGGAACCTCCTGTTAAGCTGCTCCCATCATTCACAGCGCAGTTTCCCATAAACAGTGGAGGCATACAGTTATTGTGAGATCTTGCGTCTCTGACTAAAAGCAGTACTGTATATAGCAGTTATCAATATATATTATATATAGACCGATAACTGCTATAGACAGCTGTCTTTTTAGTCAGAGCCACGAGATTTCGCAATAACTAGTGAGATCTCACAGCTTTACACTATATGTTGCGGGGCTTTATGAGAAGCAGCGCTGGGGATGATGGGAGCAGCTTAATAGGAGGTTCATGTGGTGATTTGGCTTATATATAATCTGCAAGCGCTGTAAAAACAATTTTTTTTTTCATAGTTATATTTAGATAATAATTTTCTTTATGTGATAGCTAGCCATTTTTCTGATAAAAACCGTATTGATCACCCCCATGATAGGTCCTTATAAAGCTCAATGCTTGACAATGTAAATGCTCTTAACATGCTTTGTAAAGGATTTAAAATCCTATAAACTAATGGGCTATATGTCCTACACATTGTTGTCTTATGAACTTTCCCTTCAAACTCTCCCTATGTAACATGGACACATCAGAAAGGTATGACCTTTTCTTTACCAGTACTTATGGATACTTAAAGAGGCTCTGTCACCAGATTTTGCAACCCCTATCTGCTATTGCAGCAGATAGGCGCTGCAATGTAGATTACAGTAACGTTTTTATTTTTAAAAAACGAGCATTTTTGGCCAAGTTATGACCATTTTCGTATTTATGCAAATGAGGCTTGCAAAAGTACAACTGGGCGTGTTGAAAAGTAAAAGTACAACTGGGCGTGTATTATGTGCGTACATCGGGGCGTGTTTACTACTTTTACTAGCTGGGCGCTCTGATGAGAAGTATCATCCACTTCTCTTCACAACGCCCAGCTTCTGGCAGTGCAGACACAGCCGTGTTCTCCAGAGATCACGCTGTGACGTCACTTCCCCAGGTCCTGCATCGTGTCAGACGAGCGAGGACACATCGGCACCAGAGGCTACAGATGATTCTGCAGCAGCATCGGCGTTTGCAGGTAAGTCGATGTAGCTACTTACCTGCAAATGCTGATGCTGCTGCAGAATCAACTGTAGCCTCTGGTGCCGACACGATGCAGGACCTGTGAGTGACGTCACAGATCTGCACTGCCAGAAGCTGGGCGTTCTGAAGAGAAGTGGATGATACTTCTATACACAACGCCCAGCTAGTAAAAGTAGTAAACACGCCCGATGTACACACATAATACACGCCCAGTTGTACTTTTACTTTTCAACATGCCCAGTTGTACTTTTGCAAGCCTCATTTGCATAAATACGAAAATGGTCATAACTTGGCCAAAAATGCTCGTTTTTTAAAAATAAAAACGTTACTGTAATCTACATTGCAGCGCCTATCTGCTGCAATAGCAGATAGGGGCTGCAAAATCTGGTGACAGAGCCTCTTTAAGGAAGGTTTCCAATTGGTTTTAATCCAAATTGTTTAATGGTTGAATTCTTAATTGGTTGTTAAATGATACTCAAGTTGTTTTGTTACATTTTATATTGTAATATCTGATGATATGATTGTGTTTTTTTGTGTAGTTGATAAATTGGTAGATGGATTTCTATAAGGCTTACTTAACTGCCCTGCTCTGCAATGGCTTTGTCTTTTGCACTTTCGAAAATAAGTTACCTACAGAGGGTTAAGCCTATGCCTATGTTGCCTACTTGATTCTGTAATTGGATCACTAACTTCTTGATTTAAAATTATTTTGTGATATTTCCTATGTATCTGATGATGGTGAAAATTACCAATTGTACAAATTAATTGGATCAAATAATTTACTAACATTGCATTGATGTTAATACAAAGCAGAACTTAGTTTCCTAATATGGTAATTAAATAAAAAAAAGTTTTACACTAATGTGAGTGAGCCAACAAGTGTGATACACTATTGTGATGAGCTAACAATCCATAAATTCTGTACAAATATATAATTTATAACAGTACTGACCAGCAATGATCTATGCAGGAGCTATTGGGGGTGCAGAGATAGCAGTCACACCCAGGAACTGGCGTTAGAGGAGGCCCAGAGTCCCCTTTGCTATGTAAGAATATTCCAGTGTTATAAATGGCACATGGTAAGTTGGAGGCTATGCTACATGCTATGCCTCTGTAAACACACAGATTTGTAGCCAGTCAAGTCTAAAATGATCAATTGGTACTGATAAAAAATAATTCATGCATATAGATGTCCCATCTGTTATACTAGATTGAGAATTTTGCATCAATTTGTATTTAGTAATAGAAAAAAAAATTGCTAGTTAGTACATGGATGTCAAAATGACAAGCATTTATCTAACTTTGTTACTTGTATATAAATACTTACACAGAGAAGAAACACTAATATTGTACCGTTATTACACTGCTGTGAACAAATTGTACTTTGACATAATATTAATCAAGTATTTCTATAAAGATGGAAACGTTATTATTTGCCTTATTTGTTTACAGGAGTTTTAGTTTATTGGTCTACATGATTTTGCAAGGATGTTGTGTGTTATAAAAATGATGTGCTTGCAAATCTACAATATTAAAAAAATAACATGAACTTTGGTTGAAATTGATGCAGGAAACAGTGAAAGCACCTCCAGTATTAAAGAGCGATTCTTATCTTTACTACTATAGTATATATACAAAGACAATGGTAATAAAGACTGCAACACTCGGGCTCCTTCAATTCTTCTGAACTGAACTTAGATAATGGTTCTATGGTGATCTAAGTTAAGTGCGAATTTACACTGGGCGATTATCGTGCAGATGAGTGTTCATAGAACGCTCGTTGCCGGTAATTGCCCTGTGTAAAAAGGGCAGCGATCAGCAGATGATTTAACAAGCGCTCGATCATCTGCTGGTCGTATCGTTTTAAAAAAGTAAAAGATTATCGTTGTCGGCAGCACATCTCCCTGTGTAAACAGGGAGACGCACTGCCAACATGATAATAATGTATGCGGACGAGCGATCGGAGTAACGACCGCTCGTCCCCATTCATAGCTCCGTGTGACAGGAGCAAGCGAGCGCCGATCAACAATGTCTCGTTGATCGGTGCTCGCTGCACCGGCCGAATGTCGGCCGGTGTAAAAGGGCCTTTGCATTCAGTAGAACTGCAGGGGGTCCAGATGTTGCGTCCATGAAACAGGTCCAAAAAAATACTTTATACTATAACCAGGTGAAACTGACCTTAGGCATCTTTAACATGGCAGTATTTTTATCAGTATTTTACATCAGTATTTGTAAGTCAAAACCAAAGGTGGGTCCAAAACATGGGGGGGAATTTCTCTGTGTAGGTTCCACTCCTCGTTTTGGCTTACAAATACTGATCAAAATACTTCTGTGTGAAAGTGGCCTTGGAGGATTTAAATACTATTTCTATGGTCCTGGAAATAAGGACACTGGTGTTTTGCTTGGGCACACTTAACTTCACCAAAGAGAGTCTTACCCTAAGAGAGTCTTTTTGTTAAGCGAAGGGAAGAGAAACAACTTCCCAAAGTATATTATGAGATTAACTACCACAATTTTTTTAGTCCAGCATTCCAATGTTGAGTGTGGACTCCACTATATACTCTCCAGTGGCTAGGAGTTGGTAGCCCAGACAGGATTCTCACTCTTTATCTGAACAAGGGTCTTTTTAGGATCTAAAACTTGTTTAATTATTGCCATTATTGATAATGGTGTTGAATTATATACCTTCAAATATTTTCTTCATTTTATTTTTTTTTTGCTCAATTATTTTGCACTATTTAATTGGTTGACATTAAACAAAATATACTGCATTAAGGTCAAACATGAAAGAAAAGAAAATATAAAGACTCCACACATTCTGAAAGGAAGTTATGGATATGACTCATTCCAAATACTCTGCATGTTAGGTGTCTTCTTTCCTTTTACATTAATGAAGATTAATAAATGCTACAACCTGTTCATTTCTAATGGGTATATGCTGCTGGGGCAGCAATTGTTAACTGTTCCTTAATTTCCTGACATCCAGAGACGGGGGCTATAAGCATCATAGTTACTTTTTAGCACCATGGGAACGTTGTGAAGTGATTAAGGAACATAGAACGTGATGTCAGAGAGCGCATTGTTGTGTTAAGCCTAAGAGAAACGCTTTCTGCTCTTGACACAGGAAAGGTTTTGCGTGTTAAATTCAACATTGTTTCAAATCCAGGAGGATTATGTGTAATTTCTAAATTACTTCACCACATATGATTAATTTGACACAGCAAGTGCATGTTGTACTGGTACATTAAATGGTAATTTAGGACCAAAGAAGAAATGAGCTCAGAACAGTTTTTATCAATCTCTATATGGGTACGTTTACACGTAGCGTAGACACTGCAGCATTTACATTTTTGCAACATCAAATGCGGACATGCTGCAAGTCAATTTCTGCACGTCTTTTAAATCGCTTTTTTTTGCAGCGTGTGGATGAGATTTGTTGAAATGTCATTTACTTTGTTGCTACTGTAATATGTTGCGAAATTTACGTTCAGAAAATCCTGACCGATAGTCTGCAGTGTTTATGCTATGCGTGAACTTATCCTATATGTTTTTTGTTTTTTTTTAAATGCATCACTAAATTTGATATTAGGCCAAAATAAGATTGGTACCTAACACTTCTATAGCTGGCCACACACAGTCTAATATTTTTTTTTGTCCCAAAATAACGATCGTGCTGATAATGGGGCCATGTAGAGTGACATCAGCTCTTCTCATCATCAGATGCACTTGTCATCGCTTAAAAAAGATTTACAAAGAAATGCTGGGCCTCATTTATCTAAACTGTCTAAAAAGAACTTTAAAGGGGTTGTCCAGTTTGGTGGCTGTTTATTATACTAATAATAATATAATAATAATAATCTTTATTTATATAGCGCCAACATATTACGCAGCACTTTACAATTTAGAGGGAACATGAAACAAACAATATCAGACATTACATAGTGACAAAGTTCATTTACAATTCAAACCTGGGGAGTGAGGACCCTGCTCGCAAGAGCTTACAATCTATGAGGACATAAGGGAGACACAAAGTGTAACAGTGTTTGTTCTGTACAATGGTCCGGCCATTTTTATACACATGCGGTGGTAACATAAAGCTGCATGAGCCGGTCACCAGCCACTATCCGTGTATGACGGACATGAAGAGAAGGAGTGTGAGGGAATCTTATTCTGATGACTAATCTAAATGGAGGGCCATGGAAAGGAGTCAGATTAGGGAATGTTATAGGCCTGTCTAAATAGATGTGTTTTCAGGGCACGTTTAAAACTGTGGATATTGGGAATTAATCTGATTGTCTGGGGTAGCACATTCCAGAGGACGGGTGCAGCACGAGAGAAATCCTGGAGACGGGAGTGGGAGGTTCGGATTATGGAGGATTTTAATCTAAGGTCGTTGGCAGAACGTAGAGTCCGAGTAGGGTGGTAGACAGAGATGAGGGAGGAGATGTAAAGAGGTGCAGCACTGTGGAGAGCTTTGTGGGTGAGAGTAATAAGTTTGAATTTTATTCGGAAGGGGATGGGCAACCAGTGCAGTGACTGGCACAGATTAGAGGCGTTGGTGTAGCGGTTGGTCATAAAGATGAGCCTGGCTGCTGCATTGAGGATAGATTGGAGAGGGGAGAGTTTAGTGAGGGGAAGACCGACTAGTAATGAGTTACAGTAGTCAAGACGAGAGTGAATCAGAGCAACAATGAGAGTTTTGGCGGTTTCCTCCGTAAGAAAAGAGCGGATTCTGGAGATGTGTTTGAGGTGAAAATGACAGGAGCGTGAAAGTGATTGTATGTGAGGAGTAAAGGAAAGATCTGAGTCAAAAATAACCCCGAGACAGCGGGCGTGCTGCTTAGGAGTTATGATAGTGCCACACACAGAGATGGAGACATCAGGTTTAGGGAGGTTAGTAGATGGTGGGAACACAAGGAGCTCAGTTTTAGAAAGATTCAGTTTCAGATAGAGAGAGGACATGATGTTAGAGACAGCGGACAGACAATCACTGGTGTTCTGTATTAGAGCAGGGGTGATGTCACGTGAAGAGGTATATAATTGGGTGTCATCAGCGTAGAGATGGTACTGGAAGCCAAATCTGCTGATGGTTTGTCCAATAGGAGCTGTGTAGAGAGAAAAGAGGAGCGGACCTAGGACTGATCCCTGAGGAACCCCGATATCAAGGGGAAGAGGAGAAGAGGTGGAACCAGCAAATGACACACTGAATGAGCGGTCAGAGAGATAGGAGGAAAACCAAGAGAGAGCCGCGTCCTGGAGGCCAATAGAGTGGAGCATGTTAAGTAGGAGTTTGTGGTCTACAGTGTCAAAGGCTGCAGAGAGATCCAAAAGAATCAGGAGAGAGGATTTACCGTCCGATTTAGCCGCCAAGAGATCATTTGAGACTTTAGTAAGGGCAGTTTCTGTGGAGTGTAGAGTGCGGAAACCAGATTGTAAGGGGTCAAGAATGGAGTTAGCAGAGAGATAGCGGATAAGGCGAGAGTAGACAAAGCGTTCCAGGAGTTTAGAGATGAAGGGCAGATTAGAGACTGGTCGGTAGTTGGCAGCGCTGGATGGGTCAAGTGTTGGTTTTTTCAATAATGGGTTTATAATGGCATGTTTAAAAGAGGAGGGAAAGATACCAGAGGAAAGAGAGAGGTTAAATATTTTAGTGAGGTGACTAGTGACAGCTGGGGAGAGGGACTGGAGGAGGTGTGAGGGGACAGGATCACTAGGGCAGGTAGTAGGACGAGAAGAAGAGAGGAGCCTCGAGACTTCTTCTTCAGTTATTGGGTCAAATGCTGAGAGTGAAGAAGAGGGAGTGCGGGAGGGAAGGGGATCGATGTTACTAGGGGACTGGGAGATAATATCATGCCGGATGTTGTCAATTTTAACTTTAAAATAATTGGCCAGGTCTTCAGCACTGAGATCTGTGATTGGCGTCTGCACTTTAGGACTAAGGAGGGAGTGAAAAGTATCAAAGAGGCGTTTTGGATTATTAGATAGTGTGGAGATGAGAGAAGTGAAGTAGACTTGTTTGGCGCGGTGAAGGGCAGAGTTGTAAGTTTTGAGCATAAATTTGTAATGGAGGAAATCTGCATCCAAATGCGATTTTCTCCACAGTCGTTCGGCACATCTCAAGCACCGGTGAAGAAAGCGGGATTGAGGCGTGTGCCAGGGTTGTCGTCGTCTTTGTCGGGTGGTTCGGAGTGTAGTGGGGGCTGCTTCATCCAATGCATTTTTGAGAGTGTTATTATAAAGTTTGGCAGCCAGATTGGGACAGGAGAGGGAAGAGATAGGGGACAATGAGGACTGTAGACTGTCTATGAGTTTCACAGTGTTAATGGCATGTAGATTTCTGTATGTCTGATACGTAGGGATGACCTGAGGAGGCAGAGAATATTTGATAGTAAAGCAGAGAAGATTGTGGTCAGAAAGCGGGAGAGGAGAGTTAATAAAGTCAGAAACTGAGCAGAGCCGGAAGAAGACCAGGTCAAGTGAATGCCCGTCTTCATGTGTAGGAGAGTTAGTAAGTTGTGACAGACCGAGGGACGAGGTTAAAGATAGAAACTGGGAGGCAGATGAGGAGATTGGGTTATCAATGGGGATGTTGAAGTCACCCATGATGAGAGTGGGTGTTTCAGAGGATAGAAATTGTGGAAGCCAGGCAGCAAAATGATCCAGGAATTGGCGGGGTGAGCCCGGTGGGCGGTAGACAACTGCCACTCGGAGGGGAAAAGGGTGAAAGAGTCTGAGGGTGTGGACTTCAAAAGAGGGAAATGTGAGTGAGGGGACCGGGGGAATGACCTGGAAAGTGCAGTGTGGGGAAAGAAGTATACCTACTCCTCCACCCTGCCTGTTCTCTGGTCTAGGGGCATGAGAGAACTGGAGACCACCATAAGATAGAGCAGCAGGGGAAGCAGTGTCAGACAGGTGTAGCCATGTTTCTGTAAGAGCCAGAAGGTTGAGAGAGTTAGAAAGGAATAAGTCATGAATAAAGGTGAGTTTGTTGCACACGGACCGAGAGTTCCAGAGAGCACAGTTAAAAGAGACAGGAGAAGACATACAAGGAATGGCAAGAAGATTTGCAGGGTTTCTATGTGTGGCAGGTAAGTGGTTGAGCTTGGCAGAAGAAAAGGGAGGCCCAGGGTTGGGAGAGATGTCCCCTGCAGCTAGTAGCAGGAGAATGGAGAGAGACAGCAGATGGTTCTGTGATTTATGTGAGTGTTTTTTATGTTGGGCAGTGGGATGAGATGGGTTAAGTTGACTGAGGAAAGTGAATAGTGAATGGGAGCTGTACATGGGCGAGGCAAGGAGAGAGGGACTGATGTAGACTGTTTTTGTGCAAGTCTTAAATGGGCGATAGGATTGAAAACCAAGAGCAGCTATAATGATGAGAGCGGTGGCAAACATGTTTGTTTACAGATAGTTAGAAATCTAATATTGAGAGCGTGGGCTAGTTTGTCTGGTTTGGTAATGCAGCTTACCTGTCACACAGGTCCACAGGATAGGTCATTAGTATATGATCGTTGGGGCTCTGACATCCGGACCCCGCACCGATCAGCCTTTATGGCAGGCTCTGAAACCAGACTTCGCACCGATCAGCTGTTCCAGCTGCCTTTTCACCGATTAACTGTTCCAGCTCTGGTACCGAAACTTATGCAGTGGTAGGTGCCGGAAGCAGGTGGCTCCGTACAATGTATAGTGGCCGTGCTGCAGTACTGCAACTCTGCTCCTACTCAAGTGAACAGGAGAAGAGCTGCAGTAACTTAGCACGGCCTGTATAGAGTGGTCAGAGCCTTCTGCTTCCAGCACCAACCACTGCATGACTTCCAGTGCCGGAGGCAGCCGGAACAGCTGATCGGTGCAAAGTCTGGGTGTCGGACAGCCACTGATCATGAGCTGATGACCTATAATGTGGATAGGTCATCAGAATAAAAAATCATCCCATGCCCAGACAACCCCTTTAAGCTTATCATACACTACATAATCCCTACAGTCATGATAGTGAGGGTATGTTCACACGGCAGCGTCCGTAACGGCTGAAATTACGGGGCTGTTTTCAGGAGAAAACAGCCCCGTCATTTCAGCCGTAACGGCATGTGCAGGCTCTTGAACGCCGCGTCCATTACGGACGTAACTGGAGCTGGTTTTCCATGGAGTCCATGGAAAATGGCTCCATTTACGTCTGAAGAAATTATATGACACTTCTTTGGCGTGGGCGTCTATTTACGCGCCATCTTTTGACAGCGACGCGTAAATATACACCTCGTGTGAACAGACAAACGTCAGCCCATTGCTTTCAATGTGCAGATGTTTGCCAACGCTATCGAGACGCATTTTCGGAAGTAAATCGAGGCGTAAAACGCCTGAATTACGTCCGTAAATAAGCCGTATGAACATACCCTGATGATCATGTCCACTATAAGAAAAGGCAATGATTATTTATATAATTTAAAGACAATGGGGTAGATTTACCAAAACAGTGCAAAAGAAAAACTGTCTTTGTTTCCCACACCAACCAATCAAAACTCAACTTTTATGTCTTAAAATGCTCTGGTAAATATAAAAGATGCTCTGTGATTTGTTGCAGTGGGCAACAAATGTTAAAGTTCTGATATGTCATAGACTGAGACCCCATTAGACATAGCACAGGTGCACGGCGTCCGGCAGTTTGAAGCTAGATTAATCCACACATCGGATGGGCAGCAGTTTTGGGATCATATTTCAAATAATATAAGCAAGTATCAACGTGTGATGAATGCGGGCAAAATGGAGGGGATTTGACAGCCTCTCAGCTGGTCTGCTTCATGGACCTTACCTACGCTTAGATACGGAGATTTATTTCCCAACTAAGCTACACTGACATATTGTTATAGTATCAACATAATCCCCTGTATAACGCTACTTTTGATCAGTCATATACAGTGTTTCACATCCTCTGACCTACTATGACATATGGGACAAACACGTCTGAAATAAGAAATCCAATTTCATTCCCAGGATAGTGACTCATTTTAGATAATACACAGTCATACATATGTGACAATTTAAAAAAAAAAAAAATTAATAAAAGTTAGATCTTAATTATCCAGACCGTTTTTCTCTCATTCCACCCCGTTAAATATATTCTACTGCAAAGGAGGTGTACACTCATCTTTCTTGAGCAAAGCATGAATTACAATATAATAAATATCAACATCTGGAGACTGTTGGACTTTAACCCCTTCCCTCTTTAGCCACTTTTGACCTTCCTGACATAGCCTCATTTTTCAAATCTGACATGTTTCACTTTATGTGGTAATAACGTCGAAATGCTTTCACCTATCCGGGCGATTCTGAGATTGTTTTCTCGTGACACATTGGACTTTAAGATAGTGGTAAAATTTGGTCGATACATTCAGTATTTAATTGTGAAAAACACGAAAATATAGTGAAAAATTGCAAAAATTAGCATTTTTCTCAATTTAAATGTATCTGCTTGTAAGACAGGCAGTTATAACACACAAAATTGTTGCTAATTAACATCCCCCATATGTCTACTTTAGATTGGCATCGTTTTTTGAACATCCTTTTATTTTTCTATGACCTCACAAGGCTTAGAACTTTAGCAGCAATTTCTCACATTTTCAAGAAAATTTCAAAAGGCTATTTTTACAGGGGCCAGTTCAGTTGTGAAGTGGTTTTGAGGGCCTTATATATTAGAAACCCCCAAAAAGTCACCCAATTTTAAAAACTTCACCCCTCAAAGTATTCAAAACAGCATTTAGAAAATGTCTTAACCCTTTACACATTTCACAGGAATTAAAGCAAAGTAGAGGTGAAATTTACAAATTTCATATTTTTTTGCAGAAATAAATTTTTAATACAATTTTTTTTATAACACAGAAGGTTTTAACAGAGAAATGCAACTCAATATTTGTTGCCCAGTTTCTGCAGTTTTAGGAAATATCCCACATGTGGCCGTAGCGTACTACTGGACTGAAGCACCGGCCTCAGAAGCAAAGGAGCACCTAGTGGATTTTGGGGCCTTATTTTTGTTAGAATATATTTTAGGCACCATGTCAGGTTTGAAGGGCTCTTGCGGTGCCAAAACAGTGAAAATCCCCCAAAAGTGACCCCATCTGGGAAACTAGACACCTCAAGGAAATTATCTAGGGGTATGGTGAGCATTTTGACCGCACAGGTTTTTTACAGAAATTATTGTAAGTAGGCCGTGAAAATTAAAATCAACATTTCTTCAAAGAAAATGTAGGTTTAGCGATTTTTTTTCTCATTTCCACAAGGACTAAAGGAGAAAAAGCACCGCAAAATTTGTAAAGCAATTTCTCCCGAGTAAAACACTACCCCACATGTGGTAATAAATGGACATTTGGACACACGGCAGGGCTTAGAAGGGAAAGAGCGCCGTTTGGCTTTTGGAGCTCAAATTTAGCAGGAATGGTTTGAGAGGCCATGTCACATTTACAAAGCCCCTGAGGGGACAAAACAGTGGAAACCCCCCACAAGTGACTCCATTTCGGAAACTACACCCATTGAGGAAATTATCTAGGGGTATAGTGAGCGTTTTGACCCCACAGGTTTTTTGCATAAATTATTGGAAGTAGGCTGTGAAAATGATAATCTAAATTTTTTCAAAGAAAATGTAGGTTTAGCTAATTTATTCTCATTTCCACAAGGACTGAAGGAGAAAAAGCACTGTAAAATTTGTAAAGCAATTTCTCCCGAGTAAAACAATACCCCACATGTGGTAATAAACGGCTGTTTGGACACACGGCAGGGCTTAGAAGGGAAAGAGCGCCATTTGGCTTTTGGAGTCCACATTTAGCAGGAATGGTTTGCGGAGGCCATGTCACATTTACGAAGCCCCTGAGGGGACAAAACAGTGGAAACCCCCCACAAGTGACCCCATTTTGGAGACTACACCCATTGAGGAAATTATCTAGGGGTATAGTGAGCGATTTGACCCCACAGTTGTTTTGCAGAAAATATTGGAAGTAGGCCCTGAAAATAATAATCTACATTTTTTCAAAAAAAATCTAGGTTTAGCTAATTTTTTCTCATTTCCAGAAGGACTAGAGGAGAAAAAGCACCACAAAATTTGTAAAGCAATTTCTCCCGAGTAAAACAATACCCCACATGTGGTAATAAACGGCTGTTTGGACACACGGCAGGACTTAGAAGGGAAAGAGCACTATTTGGCTTTTTGAGATCACATTTAGCAGGAATGGTTTGCGGAGGCCAGGTCACATTTGCAAAGCCCCTGAGGGGAAAAAACAATGAAAACGCCCAAAAAGGGACTCCATTTAGGAAACAACACCTCTTGAGGAATTCATCTAGGGGTGTAGTAAGCATTTTGACCTCACAGATGTTTCATAGAATTTATTCGAATTAGGCAGTGAAAATAAAAACAGTCCTTTTTCTTCAATAAGACGTAGCTTTAGCGCAAATTTTTTCATTTTCTGAACAAATAAAGGAAAAAAAGAACCCAAAATTTGTAAAGCAATTTCTCCCGAGTACGGCAATACCCCATATGTGGTCATAAACTGCTGTTTGGGCAAACGGCAGGGCTCAGAAGGAAAGGACCGTCATTTGGAGTGCAGATGTTGCTGGATTGGTTTCTGGGCGCCTGTGGGCCCAAAACAGTGTAAACCCCCCAGAAGTGACCCCAATTTGGAAACGACACACCTCAATGCATTTACCAAGGGGTGTAGTAAGCATTTTAACCCTGCAGGTGTTTTGTAGAAATTAGTGTTCACTCGATGTTGCAGAGTGAAAATGGGATTTTCTTCCATAGATATGCCAATATGTGGTGCCCGGCTTGTGCCACCATAACAAGACAGCCCTCTAATTATTATGCGGTGTTTCCCGGTTTTAGAAACACCCTACATGTGGCCCTAATCTTTTGCCTGGACATATGACAGGGCTCAGGAGTGAAGAGTACCATGCGGAGTGGAGGCCTAATTTGGCGATTTACAAAGTATTGGTTCACAACTGCAGAGGCTCAGATGTGAAATAATAAAAAGAAACCCCTGAGAAGTGACCCCATTATGGAAACTGCACCCCTCAAGGCATTTATTAAGAGGTGTAGTGAGCATTTTCACCCCACAGGTCTTTTCCATAAATGAATGAACTGCGGATGGTGCAAATTAAAAATTTATATTTTTCCCTAGATATGCCATTCAGTGGCAAATATGTCATGCCTAGCTTATGCCACTGGAGACACACACCCCAAAAATTGTTAAAAGGGTTCTCCCGGGTATGACGATGCCATATATGTTGAAGGAAACTGCTGTTTGGGCACACTGTAGGGTTCAGAGCCGAGGGAGCACCATTTGGCTTTTGGAGAGCGGATTTTGCTTGGTACTAAATTTGTTTGAGTATTGCTGGTGTTTTATAATGTGGGGGTACATGTAAGCGGGGCGGAGTATATAAGGGGCATAGTCAGGTGGTATGAAAAAAATAAAATAATCCATAGATGTGTGTTACGCTGTGAAGCAATCCTTTCCGCACAGGCCAGTGTCGCACTGATAAATGGTGTAATTTCTTATGCCCCTTTTGGTCCACACTCTGCACCTTTGTAGTTTGAGGAATTTTGCTGGGAAGTGTTGTCCTGGTATAATACGGGCACCGTCGCTTCCAGCGGATAAGTTTGGGCCCTCCCTTTCCTGGTTCCCTAATTTTAGGTCCTTGATAAATCGCCTCTTCAAACTGAAGAAATGTTCCCCTCGGGCACAACTGCATATTTTTTTATTTCCTGACTTATTGGAGCCTTAACTAATTTTATTTTTCATAGACGTAGCGGTATGAGGGCTGGTTTGTTGCGGGATGAGCTGTAGTTATTATTGGTACCATTTTGGGGTACATGTGACTTTTTGATCACCTTTTATCCTATTTTTTGGGATGCCAGGTAAACAAAAAAATGCAATTCTGGCACAGCTTTTTTCGTTTTTTTTATACAGCGTTCACCATGCGTTATAAATTACATGTTAACTTTATTCTGCGGGTCAGTACGATTCCGGCGATACCTAATTTATAGCACTTTTTTATGTTTTACAACTTTTTTCACAATAAAATTACTTTTGTAAAAAGAATGTATTTTTTTTCTGTCGCCAAGTTGTGAGAACCATAACGTTTTAATTTTTTTGTCGACGGAGGTGTATGAGGGCTTGTTTTTTGCGGGACGAGCTATAGTTTTTATAGGTACCATTTTTGGATACGTGCGACTTTTTGATCACTTTTTATTCTAACATTTGTAGGGCAAAGTGACTAAAAAACAGAAACTCTGGTAAGGTTTTTTACGGTTTTTTTTACGCTGTTCACCACGTGCAATAAATAATACAATATTTTGATACCTCAGGTCGTTACGGTCGTGGCGATACCAAATACATATGGTTTATTATTATTTTTCAATAATAAAGGACTTGATAAGAGTAAAAGGGGGATTGTGTTTTATTTGATTACTTGAAACTTTTATTGTTTTCAAACTTTTATTTTTTACACTTTTTTTTACACTTTTTTTACACTTTTCTTCAAGTCCCACTAGGGGACTTGAAGGTCCAACGGTCAGATTTTTTTTTTTCTAATACATTGCACTACCTATGTAGTGCAATGTATTAGATCTGTCAGTCATTCACTGACAGCAAGTCGATTAGGCTTCGCCTCCCGGCGGGGCTAAATCGGCTTCCGTAATGGCCGAGCAGGAGACCATTGTGTCTCCTGTTGCCATAACAGCAGTCGCCAGTCCCGATTGCCTGTCAGGGCTGGCGATCTGCTAGTAACCGCTACGATGCAGCAATCGCTTTCGATTGCTGCATCGAAGGGGTTAATGGCAGGGATCGGAGCTAGCTCCGGTTCCTGCCGTTACAGGTGGATGTCAGCTGTACAGTACAGCTGACTTCCACCGTTGATGACGCCGGATCAGCTCCTGACCCGGCGCCATCTTGCCGGCAGCTACGGAAGCCGATCAGGCTCCGCCGCCGGGCGGATCTTGACCGGCTTCGGTGCTAGGCAGACCGGGAGGCCAGTATTAGGCCTCCGGTTGCCATTGCAGCCACCGGAACCCCGGCAATTTCATTGCTGGGGCTCCGATGAGCTGCAAACACCTTAAGTGCAGCGATCGCGTTTGAGCGCTGCACTTAAGGGGTTAATGGCGGGGATCGAAGCTAATTTCGGTCCCCGCCGTTACAGTCGGATGTCAGCTGTAAGATACAGCTGAGATCCGGTGATGATGGCACCGACTCAGCTTTTGAGCCGGTGCCAAACATTTGACGTACATGTACGGAATTTTGCGGGAAGTCAATGCTTTCCATGACGTACATGTACGGCAAATGTCGGGAAGGGGTTAAAATCTATTGGATATGCAGAAATAAAAGTTGTATCTAGCATCAACATCTGATCATTGTTACTTGTTCTGTAATCAATTAACTTATAGCTTCATTTTTGGAATTACTTAAAATAATATATTAGAGGGTACTGTACAAAGCAATTACCTAATTTATTTTTATCTTTAAAGTCAGAGCATTACAATATATGTGCAGGGAGAAGGAAGAGTCATCGGCTTTCTTATCGATTTATACATTGAGGGGTTTGGAGTAGAAAGGAGAAAAAAACCTTTTTCAAGTATTTTCATTTGGTTTATCATATAGATAGTTCTTAAAAATAACTATACGAAAGGAACAAGAACGCTAGTTGTCACAAGAAAAAACAGAAAGACTACTTGGATATCCTACCAAATGAAAAAGAGCATGTATCTTAAACAGTATCTTGTCATTAAATGGGATTTAGCTGATTGCCACGAGTCTGACAACTGAAATTCATGGCCTGGCGGAGCTTTGGTTGGCCTCTGCAGGAAAATTGTAATATTACATTGTGCTCATTCAAGTGACTGGAGTGGCTCTCCACTGTGGCTAGTAAAGGGGCACCTTGAATATAGCACCCACAATTTAATAGGGCATATAGTGATGTCTAATTACATTGTTTTCCCCTAATCCTAATTAGGACAACCCTGTCAGATAAAAGTTTCCCCCTACAAGCCTTCTTGGCCCCATGAATCTTTTTTTGTAATATAATTTTTTTGTCAAAAATATCTTGTGGAGTCCATGTCTTCACAGGGAACAGTTGTTTTGGCATCACGAGGTGGAGCTACACAATATTAGGCAGGTGGTTACAATGCTATGGCTGAACGGTGTATAGTGCACCATATGAGGTAGTATATTCCATTATTGGAAAGGCAAGACTGTAATAATAATAATAATTGCTATAAACATTCTCTTTATTTTTTTTAAACGTTAGTAAATTCGGAAAAAGTTTAGCAAAAGTTACATAGAAAATCTAAATTTATTTTAAGATGTACACGTAGTGTGTGCATAAATAATATGTATCGACTTAACATTAATTTGATTTAAAATGCACAGCATAATGTCAAGTAAAAAGCAGATAATTATTACTGTACTCGCATGTTTTGCTAACTACTTTTCTATAGGAACACAATACACAGGTCATAAAATGTGCTCAAAATAGATGAATGTATAGTGAAGGAAATGTTTTGCCTAAGTTAATGGATGGAGCAACCTGACATAACAGGCTTCTGCAATCATCCATTTAACTAAAATGGCCTCCTGAATTTTATCTCATATAATGACAAGGAAAAAAAAAAAGAAATTTGGTCATTTTGTGCTCCATTAATGTAAGTTGCCACAGTAACGGAACTTTATATACAATGATGTTTCCCTATCAAAGATGTCTCTTTGACAAAACGATAAATGGTTTGTGGCTTAGGCTAATGGTAGACCTGAGTGATTTTGCTCATGTCGTATATTAATGTTACATACAATATGCCCCGTTCCATATTATTATAAAATACTAATAAAATGTCAGAAAATAAAAATAAGATATTAAAATGTATTAATTTTATTCAATTTATTTTCCTTTTGCTAAATTTATATTAAACGTATTTTTTGGAATATTTACCTGAAGAAATGCGAAGCTAAAAAAAAAATGCTGATGATAAAGCAAGATCCCTTTTAAGGCTATAGGTTTTGCTATCACTTTCTGATAGCTGGGGGCTCGACCACTGGGATCCCTACTAATCCTGGGAATGAAGGGGCCACAGCGCTGGTTTTTACTGCAGCGGCCCCTATACTGTTTTTTTTCCTGCACAGCAGTGCTCCTGGTTCAAGTGAATGGTGCAGTGGCGGATTAAGAAGACCATGGGCCCTGGGCTGTTACCCAAACTTGGGCCCCCCTTCTCCACCACCACCCTGCCGCGCCGTAACTATTGCTAACACTACCTAAACACTAGTACACAAAGTAGGCACATTATGCACAAAGTACACACAGTACACAAAGTACGCACATTATGCACAAAGTACGCACATTATGCACAAAGTACGCACATTATGCACAAAGTACACACAGTACACAAAGTAGGCACATTATGCACAAAGTACACACAGTACACAAATTACGCACATTATGCACAAAGTACGCACATTATGCACAAAGTACACACAGTACACAAAGTAGGCACATTATGCACAAAGTACGCACATTATGCACAAAGTACACAAAGTAGGCACATTATGCACAAAGTACGCACATTATGCACAAAGTACGCACATTATGCACAAAGTACACACAGTACACAAAGTAGGCACATTATACACAAAGTACGCACATTATGCACAAAGTACACAAAGTAGGCACATTATGCACAAAGTACACAAAGTACGCACATTATGCACAAAGTACACACAGTACACAAAGTAGGCACATTATGCACAAAGTACGCACATTATGCACAAAGTACGCACAGTACACAAAGTACCACATTATGCACAAAGTACGCACATTATGCACAAAGTACACAAAGTAGGCACATTATGCACAAAGTACGCACAGTACACAAAGTACCACATTATGCACAAAGTACGCACATTATGCACAAAGTACGCACATTATGCACAAAGTACACAAAGTAGGCACATTATGCACAAAGTACGCACATTATGCACAAAGTAAGGACATTATGCACAAAGTACGCACATTATGCACAAAGTACGCACAAAGTATGCACATTATGCACAAAGTACGCACAGTACACACATTATGCACAAAGTACGCACAGTACACACATTATGCACAAAGTACGCACAGTACAAAGTACGCACATTATGAACAAAGTACACAAAGTAGGCACATTATACACAAAGTATGCATAGTACACAAAGTACACACGAGTATGCACATTATACACAAAGTAGGCACATTATACACGAGTATGCACATTATACACAAAGTACACCTTGTAAACACATTAATATGGACATTAAACACACATGAATATGGATATTAAACACACATGCACTTACCTTTTATGTCTTCACTGCAGCTCTTCTCCTGCTCACAGCACGACACAGAGCCCGCCGACAGTCTCCCCTCCCCCATGTTCCGACAGCTAGCAGCAGAGGAGAGATGTTTAGAGCAGGGAAGGGGGGCTGGAGGGGGAGCTTCTAAAGCAGCACAGACCACGGCTGCTAAGTAGAAGCAAAGCTCCCCTCGCCTGACAGGTGCGGTCCTGGCACCGGGGCTCCCTCCGGTGCTAGCGACGCCACTGGGCATGAGGGGGTTCGGGCGGTCATAGGCCCCCTGGCAGCCTTGGGCCCCGGGCGACCGCCCGAAACGCCCTAATGATAATCCGCCACTGGAATGGTGCTGTGCTGAAGCTATCGCCCCGATAAGGACAATCCCACCCTGGAACCTCATAAGCAGACCCTGATAGGTCCCTGTCTTTATGGGGCATATGTAGATCAGTTAATTATGAAAAGACAGAATGAGTAATGTCTTATAAACAGTAAATCATAATATGTCAAATATATCAAGTCAAGATGATTTTTCACATCTCACCAATAGCATAATAACATATACCATGAGTATGCCAACAAGATAACATCTAGTGTCTCACAAAAGTTGTTGTAATGTATGTGACTCCTTAACGGGGCGGCAGTTCCGTTGCAGGCAGGGCTCTATAGTATAGGGATATATATTGTGAGATATTCCTATCTACCAATTATATCATCCAGATTTACAGACCTGCTTTACTAAGTTTTGATTCTTTGTGACCCAGCTATGTAAGCTGTATTTTAGTATATTTTGTTTTAATTAAAGGTTAAGTTTTATATTAAAAAAAACTTTGCCATTTTTGGCTCGATTTTGGTAAATTTGCAAACTCACGCAAAACAAAAATTGACCGTGACATGTGAACACAGCTTAATCAATCAATAATCTCAAAACCATAAACCTAATCTAATGTGTTAACTAATACTGATTTTTGTTAGTGGTACTAATTGGAAATGACCGTTTATGGTAAGCGTCAGTTGGTGAAAATATATTTTCTAAGTGATGGAAATTTTATCTATCCATCAGAAATGTATTAGACATTCTTCTCTATTGATAATCGTTATCGTTAGTGGCCAGAGTATTTCACGCTAAAGATTGGGTATGGACAGACTAGGGACAGTAAAAAATGTACAAACTTTATTGATGTTTGTGTGTGCATGTGGTACAAGTGTTTGGTGCTACATATTTGATGGCATAATCCTGAAGCTGGTAAATTTCCGGGTCATAGAGTCAATAAACGGCCTAATTAGGCACAGTGGATAAATTAAATGCACAACTGCTCAACTTCTCACTCCTCTTAAGAAAAAAAAATTCCACCATAAATGTGACATTCACGCTCTCTGATTGATTAGGGGGGTGTTTGATAACATGAACAAAAGTTCAGGATATACATCCTCCTGGGATCATCTACAGCCATACAGCGATAGGAGAAGTATCACAGACCCCCCGTCCTCTCCATGCTTATTGTCAGCACATCCCCCGCTAGCCTCCATCTTCACACAAGCTAAACTGAGAGCTGCAAGTATAAAGTATGCAGCTCAATTCAACCTGCTCTAACTCAGGCTAGATCGCAGCTAGAGCTGCGATCTAGGTCTTGTTTTAAAGTCAAGAATAAATAAATAAATTAATAAATAATATAGACTGATTCAAGTATTTTATATTTTAGATGTTGATTAAATTGTGTAAAATGTAAATTTGTTCATTGCAGACACAAGTAGACAAGAAGGTGGTATGAAGTGGTAGGAAACAAATAGTAAAATATGTAATAAATAGGCTGGACACCAATTAAAATGATTAATCTTGATGCACATTGGAAAAGGAAAGAAAAGCATAAAAGTAAAAATAACACAATAGTCTGAAGAAAGAAAGGCAAAGGAAAGATTGTAACTGCCTGGTATCTTGCTCTATATATTTCTCCTTTTATATGCCTTATTTGAGCAACATCTAGAGAGCTCCTCCTCCCCCTACTTTTGCTGCTATTATATGTTCTTTGCCCGTTCATTACAGTTTTGTTTGAAAATTTGTTACAGCAATGTAATAGTCAGGGTAGATGCGAAAACACTTTTGTGTTTTGATTTTAGTTTTAATCCAAATCCGACTTTGGTTTTGCTTCAGGTTATTTTGCCTCTGGTTTTGGTTTTGAATCGAATAGTTTTTATTAGTAAATTAAGTATACGTTTGAGTATACTGTGAAATGATATTTCTATGAATGCAATGCTACCAGATATCATCTTGCTACAGGCTATATAAGTGTAATGACAGGGGTGGGGAGGCAGACAAGTGAGCCCTAATCTACCCACCACTCAGTCCCTGCCTACTTGCAACGATCCGCCCTAGGCGACGGGGTACAACTAGGCGACGGTCCCTACGCTCAATAAGTGCACGACAGACAAACAGACAAGGGTACACAGAGCTAGGGGGAGAAAGGGGCAGTTGCCCACGGCAACACCGTGAGCAACAAGAGAAGTGAACAAGCCGAGTCGAACCAGGAGAGTACGAGGTACCAAACGCAGAGCAGGAGAGTAGTCAGCAAGCCGGGGTCAATATGAAGCAAGGACAATGGTACAAGAAGCTGCAGCAGGGCCAGGAAACCAAACGAGAAGAATCACAAGCAAAGGAGGAACAGGAAAGGCAGGTATAAATAGACAGAGGGTGGGAGCTAGCTCCGTCTGGCCAGGCTGTGATAGGCTCTCCCACTCCTAAGCCTGCCACCCTGAGTGGTGGAAGATGGAGTCAGTCTCACAGACATAGAAGCAGGTGCAGACTGATTACCTATGGGCGTAGAAACAGAAGCTGTGCCTGGCAGATCCTTTACAATAAGTGAATAAAGTACCGATAAAATGCAGTCAGAGGCTGAATAAACAACTTCCTCGGATTATGCCTCATGCACACGACCGTTGTGCCACTCAGGCCGTTTTTGACGGCATCAGAGTGGCACCCGATAGTCTTCACGGACCCATTCACTTTAGCGGGTGAATCAGGTCCGTGAAAAATAGTCTAAGTCTCCGATCCGAGGAAGGATGGAACATGTACTATTTTTCCTCGGATCACTGACGGGACTCAAACAGCATGTGCATGAGGAGTTACTATGCCGCCATATGTACCCAAGCCAGAGATATATTGTGACACCATATGTGGCCTCAGAGATATATTTTGCTTTAATATGTACCCCCCAAAGATATAGTATGCTGCAATATGGGCCCCCAAATATACACTGTGCTGCAACATATGCCCTCGCATACATACAGACCAAAATAAATACATATCCTAGACCAGACCCCAAAATAATTTCTGACCCAAGACCAGTGCCCTAAATAAATTCAGATACCAGACCCCTGAAGATGAAGTGCCACAGATAGTTCTCCATAATCTAGTTAACCCTTTCGACTTGTCCATTGGACTGAGGATGATAAGCCGAGGAGAAGTCCAACTTTACACCGAGAAGGCCGCAGAGTGCTCTCCAGAACTTCGAGGTGAACTGGAACCCTCGATCCGAGACAACATGCAGAGGCAAGCCGTGAAGACGGAAGATGTGTTGAACGAAGAGGTCGGCCAGTCGAGCTGCAGAAGGCAGACCAGCGAGGGGAAAAAAATGAGCCATTTTAGAAAATCGATCCACCACCACCCAGATTGCACTGCATCCCGCAGAGAGAGGCAGATCTGTGACAAAGTCCATAGCAACATGCTGCCAGGGGGCATCGGGCCCAAGCAATTGGTTGGAGCAGACCGGCTGGTCTGGAGTGGGCAACTTTGTTTGCTACACCGTACAGGAGGAGACTAAGTCCATGATGTCTTTGGGCAGCGTGGGCAACCAGAACTGCGGGCAATTAGGTCTCGGGTCTTACAGGCACCCGCGTGACCTGCCAGCTTGGAACTGTGACCCCAGCGAAGGATTCTTCCTCTGTCTGCAAGACGTACAAAAGTCCTTCCCGAAGGAATGTCTCTAACTTGCAGAGGGTTAACAAAATAGATGCAGGAAGGGTCGATAATATTCTGTGGGGACTCCACAGTGTCCTCTGTTTCAAATGACCTAGACAAGGCATCGGCTCTCACATTCTTGTCGGCAGGTCGGTAGTGGAGTTCGAACCGGAACCGAGCAAAGAACAACGACCACCTGGCTTGACGAGGATTCAGCCATTGAGCCGTCTGTAGATAGGTTAGGTTCTTGTGGTCCGTGAAGACCAAGATAGGATGAGCTGTGCCTTCCAGTAGGTGTCTCCACTCCTGCAGGGCCAATTTGATGGCCAGTAACTCCCGATCCCCAATCGAGTAGCTCTGTGGGAGAAAACTGCTTAGAATAGTAGCCACATACCATAGTCTTGCCTTTTGAACCTCTCTGGAACAGAAGTGCACCGGCACCAACAGAGGAAGCGTCCACCTCTAGTGAAAACTGTAGGGATACATCAGGGTGATGAAGAATAGAGGCTGACATGAAGGCCTTTTTTAAGGTTTTAAATGCGACTTCTGCTTCTGGAGTCCACACCTTGGCATTCATGCCCTTTTTAGTGAGATGGGTGGAGATGGGAGCTGTTAATGAAGAGAAGTTGGGAATGAACAGCCGGTAGAAGTTGGTGAATCCCAGGAAGCGTTGTATGGCCCTTAAGCCTTGGGGGCGTGGTCACGCCAGGACAGCCTTTACCTTCTCAGGGTCAATTTTGAGACCCTGATAGGAGATGATATAGCCCAGGAAGGGTAGAGACTTATTTTCAAAGACGCACTTCTCCAGCTTGGCATAAAGATTATTCTCCCTTAAATCGAATCAATACCTGGCGGACATGACCCTGATGAGTCACAGGATCTGGGGAAAAAATAAAAATGTAATCGAGATACAACACAGACAGAGAGGAGATTACAAAAAATGTAATTGACAAATTCTTGAAAAACCGCGGGGGCGTTACACAGTCCGAAGGGCGTGACCAAATATACATAGTGTCCATCACGTGTATTAAATGCAGTCTTCCACTCGTCCCCCTGACGAATCCGGATTAGATTGTAAGCCCCCCGTACGTCTAGCTTAGAAAAAAAAATTGCCCCTCGTATGCGATCAAACCGTCCTGAAATCAAAGGCAATGGGTACCTGTTCTTCACCGTGATCTGGTTGAGGCCTCAGTAGTCATTGAAGGGTCGGAGGGATCCATCCTTCTTCTTGACAAAGAAAAATCCGGCTCCGGCCGGGGATGAGGATTTACGTATGAAGCCCTTCTCCATGTTCTCCTTAATGTAAGCTGACATAGACTGGGTCTCAGGCAAAGAGAGAGGGTAAACTCTACCGCGAGGAGGGGACGAATCAGGAACCAAGTCGATAGGACAATCATATGCTCGATGTGGTGGCAATGTCTCTGCTTCCTTCTTGTTGAAGACATCTGAGAATAGAGAAAAACAAGGAGGCAACCCTGCCAGTGACTGATGCAGAGGAGACTGAGGCAGATGGACCTGCACCAGACAGCGGTCGAGACACTTGGGCCCCCACTGGAGAACCTCTCCGGAGTTCCAATCCAGGACTGGGGCGTGTAAATGGAGCCAAGGCAAATCCAGCAGCATGGGGTTGACGGCCTTTGGCAAGACAAACAGAGAGATGAGTTCAGAGTGAAGGATTTCCACTTGGAATCTTAACGGCTTGGTCACAGACAAAACTGGGTCAGGCAAAGGCAGTCCATCTACCGAGGCAACGATCAACGGCCTTTCCAGCAGAACAGTGGGCAACTGAAGAAGATCCACAAGGTATTGGCAGATGAAATTCCAGGAAGGCAGAGACTGGATGGGGCCTCTTGTCAGCGATGATGGTAACAGGAATGAACTGAATTGTCTCTCAAACAATCCTAGGCGTTGTTTTTTTTGGGCTTCTGGGGACACAGACACACGACATGGCCAGCGAGGCCACAATATAAACAGAGTCCAGAGGTGCGCCTGCGCTGTTTCTCTTGAACGGAAAGTTTTAGCCAATCCACCTGCATTGGAACCTCGGGTGGAGCAGTAGAAGGCAAGGGGGGTTGCTGGAAGCTGGGCGCCAGTCTAGGAAGCCGTCTTTCCTGACAAACTTCTTGAGATCTCTCTTTGAGCCTTATGTCCACTCGAGTAGCAAGTAGAATCAGGTTGTCCAAGCAGCAAATTCGCCCTTGATATCGGGAGATAGGCCATGCCAGAAGGATGCTATAAAAGGCCTCATTGTTCCAGGACAGTTCTCCTGCCAGGGTCCGTAACTGGATGGTGTATTCGCCCACTGAAGCGTCCTCCTGGCGAAGGTTCAAGATAGCAGTGGCTGCCGACGAGACTCGTCCATGCTCCTCGAATACGGTACGGAATAACCACACAAACCCCTGGAAGTCTCGGGTCCCTGTCGCTCCCAGATTGGATTCGCCCACGCCAGGGCCTTGTCGGCAAGTAGAGACATAATGAAGGCGATCCTGGCAACGTCCGAAGGAAATGCTCGGGCGTGCAGAGTGAACTGGATATGGCATTGGTTCAGAAACCCCCTGCACGTACTTGCATCTCCATGGAACCGAGGGGGCAATGGCAGCGAGAACCGAGGATCCGAACTGGAGCTGCCAGGAGGTGTAGCAGGAGGGTCGATCGGAGGAGCTTGAATAGGAGCACAGAAGGAAGTAGCTAGCGCCCCTAGCTGCTGTGCCATGGAGTCTACTGCCACAGAAGTTGATCCTGTCATGCTCGCAAATCCTTCATGTCTGCCTGCATGGCTTGGGAGGATGACAGGCCCTTGAAATGACCAGCAGGGTCCATGGCCTGAGCATACTGTCACGATGCGGGGTGTGGACCCACAGGGCCGTACCGCGTAGCGGGATAGCTTCTGGCCAACTAGGTACAAAACAATGTCTAGTCCAGAAAGGGTACCTGAGGCAATATAGACAGTAGCGGTGACACAACTTGACTTTCACTGTAGATGACACAGTAGATGCAGCGGAAGACACGACTTGACTTTCACTGTAGATGGCACAGTAGATGCAGCGGAAGACACGACTTGACTTTCACTTTAGATGGCACAGAGACACGGTAGCACAGGATACAGGGTACAGGCAGCAGGAATGGGTAACACTGGGAACTGGAAAACACTGGGAGACCATTTGTAAGACAAACTTTAGGTATACAACAACGCTCCGGCAAGGATCAAGTGAGCAGAGCCCCTTTTATAGTCCAGCAGCATTCTGGGCTAATTACTGATTAAATGACAGCTGGACGCGTACTAGCCCTTTAAGGACGTGCACGTGCGGACGCGCACGCCCTGCGGGAAACAGTTCCAGAACCCGGAAGTGAGTGCCGGCATCTCCCTCCAGGGAGAACACAGATGTCCATGACCGTCAGAGAGTAAGTCTGAACGACGGCCCTCGGCCATAGACGTTAGAGGCAGACGTGAAAGCACTCTTAAGGCTATTAAATGCAGATTCTGCCTCTGGAGTCCACACCTTGGCGTTCATACCTTTCTTGGTGAGGGTAGAGATGGCAGCTGTCAATGAAGAGAAGTGTGGGATAAACTGCCGGTAGAAGTTGACGAATACCAAAAGCTGCTGTATGGACCTCAAGCCTTGAGGACGTGGCCATTCCAGGACGGCCATTGCCTGCTCTTCTCAGGGTCTATCTTGAGGCCTTGATCCGAGATGCCAGGAAGGGGAGAGAATTTTTCTCAAAAACGCACTTCTTCAGCTTGGCATACAGGCGACTCTCCCTTAGTCACAGCAGAACTTCATGGACATGTCTCCGATGAGTTGTCGGATCTGGAGAAAAAATTAAAATGTCATCGAGATAGACCACAACACAGACATAGAGGAGGTCTCGGAATATGTCATTGACGGATTCCTGGAAGACCGCGAGAGCGTTACATAGACCGAAAGGCATCACCAAGTATTCGTAGTGCCTGTCTCGAGTGTTAAACGCCGTCTTCCACTCATCACCTTGACAGATTCGAATCAGGTTGTAAGCCCCACACAAGTCCAGTTTAGAAAAGATCTTGGCTCCTCATATGCGGTCAAATAGTTCGGAGATTAGGGGTAACGGATATTTGTTTTTGATCGTGACTTGATTGAGACTACGGTAGTCAATGCAAGGCTGAAGAGATCCGTCTTAATCTTGACAAAGGAGAACCCAGCCCCGGCCAGGGAGGAAGGCTTCCGTATGAAACCCCTCTCCAGATTCTCCTTGATGTAGATCGACAAGGACTGAGACTCTGGCAAGGAGAGAGGATATACCCAGCCATGGGGAGGGGACGCATCTGGAACCAGTTCAATGGGGCAGTAATAAGCCCGGTGTGGAGGGAGCATCTTAGCCTCCTTCTTGCTGAAGACATCCGCAAATTGAGAGTACTGACAAAGGCAATCCTGCCAATGACTGAGGCAAAATAGACTCGACGGGATGGATCTGCGACAGACAGCGTTTCCGACACTTGAGACCCCATTGGAGAACCTCTCCGGAATTCCGGTCCAGAACTGGGGCATGTAGTCAAAGCCAAGGCAGACCCAGCAGCATAGGGTTGATGGCTTTGGGCAGAAAGAGAAATGAGATTAGCTCCGAATGAACGGCTCCAACTTGGAGTTTCAGCGGTTTGGTCTCAGATACGATTGGGTCGGGCAGAGGCAGTCCATTCACCGAGGCAACAGCCAAAGATGTCCCCAGGGGGACTTTGGGCAACTAATGAAGATCCACTATGTCTTTCCGGATGAAGTTTGCTGTGGACCCTGCATTCAGATATGCAGAGACCCGGTGCGTCTTTTCACCAGACACTATGGTCACGGGAATGGACAGTCTCAAAGAGAACTTTCTCCCTAGCGCCAGTTGTCCCTCCAACCAATCATAGGCACGGGAGTTTCGCCTGTTTCTGCGGATACCAACGAACATTATGGCCTCCTAGGCCGCAACACAGACTAAGTCCTGAAGTGCATCTGCGCTGTCTCTCCTGGACAGACAGTTTAAACAGGTCCACCTGCATAGACTCCTCAGGTGGGAATCTTGCCTCCAGGCGAGCCTCTTGGGATCGCTCCCGGATCCGCATGTCAATCCGGATGGTTAAAATTATGAGGTCATCCAGGCTAGGTGGCAGATCACGAGCGGCGAGCTTGTCTTTAATCTTAGAAGGCAGTCCCTGCCAGAATGTAGTCCCCAAGGCCTCGTTGATCCAGGACAGCTCTGCTGCCAGGGTGTGCAATTGAATGGCGTACTCGTTGACGGAGGAGTCTCCCTGGCGAAGGGTCAGCAAAGATGCAGCTGCTGAGGAGACTCGTCCAGGTTCCTCAATCACCATGCGAAAAATCTGTAGGAAACACTGGAAGTCCCGGGTCTCTGGTCCCTGGCGTTCGAAAATGGGATTCGCCCATGCTAGGGCCTTGCCAGTAAAGAGGGAGACGATGAAAGCGATCCTTGTGCCGTCAGTAGAAAATACTCTGGCATGTAGGCTGAAGTGGATCTGGCACTGGTCAGCAAATCCCCTGCAGGTCCTCGCGTCTCCATCATAGTGATGAGGTAGTGGCAGAGAAAATCAAGGGTCAGCACTGCCAGGAGGTGTAGTCTGGGGGTCAGTACTGCCAGGAGGTGTAGCAGGAGGAAAAGCAGAGGCAATATGAGCAGGTGTTGGGGGAACTGCACCTTGCGTATCCAGCCGATGTGCAAAAATGTTCACTGCCTGGAGGAGTTAGTCCTGTCGTTATTGGCAGACTAGCATATCCGCCTGCATGGCTTGTGATGTCGCCAAGGTCTTGGGTTCACCAGTAGGGTCCATGGCCTGAGCGTACTGTTACGATCTGTGGTTATGTGAACCCACTGGGCCGTACCACCGTAGCGGGATAGCAGCTGGCCAAATAGTGTACCAAGTAAAGTCTATAGTCCGAACAAGGGTACCTGTGGTAGTACAGACAGTAGCGATGGCTAGGCTCAGATGGGACCTTGGCAGCAGACACCGGGCATGGTGTAACACAACATGACTCCAACTCTATTAGGGCACAGGAACAAGGTAGCACGGGATACAGGATACAGGTAGCAGGAACGGGAACAGGAAAACAATAAGGGACCATTTGCTAGACTGACACAGGAAAACACAACAACGCTCAGGCAATGAGTGAAGGGGCAGGGCCCTTCTTAAAGTCCAGGGTGATTAGACAATTCTAAACATGTGTGCGCACTGGCCCTTTAAGACCGGGACTGAGCTCGCGCGCGCACCCTAGTGGTCACTGCAGGCCGGGATGGCCACATGTGCTGGCATCTACGGGAAGGAAGGCGTCAGCACGATGAGAGGAGTCTGCGGTCTGCGGCCGTGGACGTTACAAAATGCCGTGGCAGCTGAAGGGCAGGCAGAGTTCATGAAGACCAGTAAAAATGCTGATAGAATTGGGTCAAACCTGTGAACAAGCGAGGCGGTATTTCAGAATAGGGAATGCCTAGGGAAAACCTAAATCTGAGGGTTACTTTTACATTTTGCTATACTCTTGCTTTAAAAAATGTCTAAGACCTGATTCACATGGCCGTATTATGGCTCCGTACACGCTCCAAGTTGTATGGAGCCGTAACATATGACAACCATAGATGTCTAGGCTTGTAGCACCATATGCCCAGGATTTAATCTATGTTTTTTCTGTACTAAGTTCAACAGAACAAATTGTGCTATGTTTCATCAGATGCCTTATTATAAAGAAAACCTCTGTAAATGGTGCCATATAAAGGCATCAGAGGACAGCACACAAAATGTGCCACCATACATGCTCAATGCATGCACTCTGCCAAGTGCAAGAAGACTGGGCTACTCTGGTTTAACGGTCAACCAACTGGATCATCCAAAACTCCCATTACCATATACATATTGTCTTAAAGACAGTTTACAACTAGACCAGGCAGGCAGAAACTGCGCCAAATTTATCACAGTGGTGCACGCTGTATTATACATTTGGCACATCTTGCTAGACATGTTAGAAACTTTTCTCTTTCTTATGCCACATTTTGGCTGGCTGACTTTGCACCAGTATTTTGAGGCAAAAAAATTGCTCATGATATTAATAAATTTGGTGCATTTTGCGACTCTTAGCAACACCCCTTTTTCTAGATACTTCAAAACTGGAAAGTACAAAAAATGTTTAAAACTCATGATAAATTTGGTGCACACTATGTGCGCCACTTTTTGTGGCGCAATCTATGCCCTTATTTTTTTTTTAGTAAATTCCTCACTGTGCAAAAAAAATGATCAGCAGTTTCCTGCTCTCAACATATTCCCTTCTTTCCAATAATTATCCTATCATGTCTGTGTGAAGATAGTGACTTAGCAAGGGAGAATTCAGTCTACCTATGCTAAAACCCATGTAAGCAACTTTCCTGACATCTACTGTAATAATATTGGTAGCAGCCCTAACATGGTTCTGAATTACACCATGGTTCAGAGAAAGAAATCCCGTATGGCATATTTCACTATTAAACTACTGTTGCTGCCAGTTGATTTAATCTAGAAAGTCTGCTCTTGCCTGTAGCTTTCACAGTTCAGTATCTGGAAACTGAACATTTATATTTTTCATTTATTGAAATGACAGCAAGGCAGTTTTGCTGTAAAAGTTCAGGAAGTCCTGAGTTTATTAGTGTCCTTCATTTCTGCCTTGAAGGAAAAAGCCAATTATATTGTTCCAAAGTATCAATCTTTAATGAGCACACAAAATTATAAAGATGGTGACAAAACACATACTTTTAGATGTTGCTGTATTAATTAGATTTAATTGCTTCCCTTTAGAACAAATTCATGTGATTGAATTCAACATGGAATACAGTATATTAGCTGAAAGGTACAAGAACCGAACTGAACTAAAAATAAATGAAAAATGCTCATTACTCATGAATATTGTTTAGTAAGTCTGTCAGTTAATTATGAGGTACAGCTTATAACATTATCTTATTAGTAGCCAGAAGTTCTTTCAGCTGTCATAACACCCATTCAATAAGCCAATTATATTTATTGACCTCAATACCATTCATTTGTTAGGTTTAGTTTGTGCAGAACCACCATTTATCCATCTGGAAACCAGTAGCATTGTCAGACTTGTTCACCTGGAACCTACCGGTATATACCAAACGCCAGGCTTGGTGCCCCAAACAGGGTGCCAATAGCTTAACTGAGTTGGTGACAGGGCGAAAAAGAGCACTAATGTACTTTCCACACTATGCCTTATCTCACCTTATCACATTGTGTTTTTGTGAAATAATGACTGCATAGTTTTCTGACTTCTGCACCATCTTTATGTCACTGCAGAGAAAGGTGCATGAAGAGGAAGCTGAACAAGAACCACTGGCTTACTGCATTCAGTTTCTTCACAGGAATCAGACACAAAGATTAAATCTGAACAAAATGGCCCCAAAAAAAATGAAAATATAATTATTATTTTTAAAGGCTATGTACAATTTTCACGTTTTAAAAAAAATAAAAAAAATTGTGTATCAGTGTGATTGGTGCAACTTCTGAAATACATTTTATTTTAAAAAAAATTAACTTTTTGAGATACAGCTGCTTTGTATTCTGAATAGAGCAGCTGTATCTGTCGCTAAGACCTGAATCCGTCAGGTCCGTGGGACTCACAGGTTCAGTGACAGCGGGTCCTGTGTGTCTCTGACCCGCAGGATCCACCTGTAATCGATCACATCTAAGTTATGAACTTAGATGTGATCATTAACATCTCGATCCTGCGTGTCAGTGACTGTAACGTCCGTGGTCGCTGACCACAAACTCCTTCTATCCAGTCGACGCCCTTCTCTCCAGAGATGTCTGCACATGCGGCCGTCCTGTTCTGCAGTGACCACCAGGGTGCGCTCGCGAGCTCAGTCCAGACTTGAGAAGCCAAAGCGCACGCATGTGGGAAATTGAGCTGATTGCTCCCAGAGCACCCTGGGCTATAAGAAGGTCCCAGCCCCATGCTTCCATGCCTGAGCTTTGTTTGTTGTATCCTAGTTTGTCTTGCAAATGGTCTCCTCATGTTTTCCAGTTCCAGTGTTCCTGTATCCTGTATCCCGTGCTATCTTGTTCCAGTGCCGTGTTGTGCTGTAGCCGTGCTGCTCTCTACCTACGCCTGTCCTGCTGCTCCACGCTTGACGTCTTCCTGCTGCCTAGTCCCAGCTGAGCCTGCCTTGCTATTGTCCGAGCTGCCACAGGTACCTTATACGAACTGTGACCTGCATCCTGTTGGCCAGCTGCCATACCGCCAAGGCGGTACGGTCCAGTGGGTCCACGAACACAACGTGACAGTGACACAGAGGACCCACCTGCTGTCAGTGAACCCGTCAGTCCCGCGGACTTGACACATGCAGAATACAGTGCAAGATACAGCTGCTCTGTATACAGGATACAAAGCAGCTGTATCTCAAAAAGTTAAAATAATTTTTCATCAAATGCATTTAGGAAGTTATACATAGCCTTTAATATTATTAAACCACTAAATGACAATTGTTCACAGGGATTGATTAGTGTAGAAAACCAATTTTCAATAACCTATTAGAACAGTTTTCATGCAATACTATTAAGAGATTGGCTCTTGAGAAGTTATTTATTAAAGGGGTATTCTGGTATCAGCAGAAAAAAAAATACTCTCTGTATAATGAAAAGTTATAAAATTATCTAATATACTTTCTGTATAAATTTTCATGGTTTCATGATCTCCACTTGCTTTATTGTTTACTTCTAGTGAATACAAATCTGTCCAGGACACAGAAGGTGCAGAACTGGTTACAGTACAGTTTTTAGTCCTGTGTTTTCTGACGAGCTGTGCACTTGAGCGTCCATCACTAAACCAGGACAGATTTTTATCCTTAAAGACAGAGAATGCACCACTGAGCAACAGATATTTGACATTGCACAAGCAGAACACTACAAACAGGTTTTGTTACATATGGATGTCAACGACCCAAGTAGAATCTGTATTATGGATCCAGAAAACACAGATCAGTGTCCATGAGCCTTTACACCTAATCCTCTGACTGCTCTTTTTTTCATACATCTTTCCATATAGTAAGATAGGCATTCTAAACTGTAACTGTGGCGTAATAACACCATACCTGACCATTATTTGGCTTCTATCCTGCATTTATCACCAGTTTTCCCCCCTGCATGCTCTAATACTAATTGTCAGTTTTTTCGGAACTCAAAAAGCTATTTTAACGGAAACACGATACACGTGTGATCGCTGGGGGTCCAACCGTTGGGACCTACAGCAAAAAGTACAGGGGACCAAAAATCCCCTGAAGTGCTCGATGAGAATGCAGCGCTGGTACGCATGAATGACATGCGCTCCATTCATTTCTATAAAGCTGCCGGAGACCGCGGTCTCAGATGTCCCATAGAAATCAATGGAGCACTGCTCCATTCTCATTGAGCGTTTAAGGGGAATTTCGTTCCCCCCCCCCCCCTTGTACTCATCGATGGGGATCCCAATGGTGAGACCCCCAGCGATCACACATGTATCCCCTATCCGGGACTGACATGATTTCTGTACTAGGGGATTATAATCAGCCAATAGGCTCCACAAGTTATATCAGCCCATGGTACAGAAATCATGTCAGTCCATACATATGCAATCAGCCTCTAGTCCAGGGGCTGATTACTTCTGTGTGGGCTGACATGATTTCTGTACTAGGGTGACTTGTCACTTATGTAGCCTTAGGGGTGGGGATGATAATCAGCCCCTGGTACAGAGCCAAAAAAATACAGACACACTCACAAATTGTCACTCACACAAGTTAAATTTCCTGGCTGTGACTGGCTGGTGGCCGTTCTTCTTAAATGTAAGTCGTCTCAGCTCAGGAGCCGGAAGACAATGATGATGGTGCCGCCGCCGCTCACCAACAGGTGTTTGGAGAGGGGGAGGCGGAGACACGTATTTAGGGTGACGGCAGTGCTTGCTCCACACAGAACGTCCTATGGCCGCCCACCGCTTGTCTCACACTGGCCAGTAGCCAGGTGCCGGGCGGCCGCAAAGAAAACATAGCCAGTGGCCCGGCAGCCCACCAGGAATCTTCCCGGTAATTACAATGGCCAATCCGCCCCTGCCTACTGGTTTTTGTTGGTTACTTATTACAAGAAGAGAACTCTTTCTGTTCCCTTTCATGAAGTCAAATTTAGACTCGATAATATCTGTATTGTTGAAAAACTTACCAGTATTCTCCTTGACTCCAAAACTAAATATGACAAAATATGGCTTCCATTGATCTGTTATGCTCATCTGCATATATCCTCCCAATTTCTTCCAGATCTATTATATCAAAATCATTCGATGTTTTTTTCCACCCTTCATAGACAGAAAAAGAATTAAACTTTTATTTTAAGTTATTTTATTATCTCTCTCCCCTTCCACCTTTTTTATTTTCTTTTTTCTTACTTTGCCTTCTCCCTGCTCATTACTGCTCCTGGGGTGCTACTGCAGGGCAATTGAACACTTACTGAAAGATTACCCCACAGGGGATTCCAGCAGCAGGTCACCATGTGATCATCTTATCATGATGGAACTCGTTTAACAAAAAATAATTATCCAAGCGGACAACACCATCAAATCAGAATTGAAACTTGGGTAGATAGGAGCATATACCCAAAGCTGAAACATAATGCCTAAAGAATGGGAAAAATAGATTTTTCATTATAAATATTGAAAAGTTTAATAGTACATTTGAAAGTGAATTATTTTATTAAGCTTGTTATTCACTTTCCAAATGTGATGAAACCTTGAGAAAAGTCATGAGGACAGATTGATGGTGGGAACTGCATGTGCACAGATTGTTGGTGGGAAAAAGCAGTTGTACAAGTCAAAAAAAATTACTGTACAGAATACAGAGTCATAGAACAGCAAAATAAGTTTGCATGATTGTTTTTTTTAGGAGCTGTATTTGCAATATCTACACTTAGCCCAGTAATTTATCTTACTCCTATGAGATTTTACTTTGGATAAATAAATTTGGCAGGAAGAAGTTCCTCATTCATATTGCTGTGGAAAAACAGTATAAGTACGGGTATGAGCAACAGGTCCCAGCTTGCAGTTGCAAGGATTATAAAATGATGCTGTGTTGTGCCCCGAACCAGCAGAATGGGATAGTTGTGCAGTGGCGGATTATCATTAGGGCATTTCGGGCGGTCGCCCGGGGCCCAAGGCTCCCAGGGGGCCCATGACCGCCCGAACCCCCTCATGCCCAGTGGCGTCGCTAGCACCGGAGGGAGCCCCGGTGCCAGGACCGCACCTGTCAGGCGAGGGGAGCTTCGCTTCTACTTAGCAGCCGTGGTCTGTGCTGCTTTAGAAGCTCCCCCTCCAGCCCCCCTTCCCTGCTCTAAACATCTCTCCTCTGCTGCTAGCTGTCGGGACATGGGGGAGGGGAGACTGTCGGCGGGCTCTGTGTCGTGCTGTGAGCAGGAGAAGAGCTGCAGTGAAGACATAAAAGGTAAGTGCATGTGTGTTTAATGTCCATATTCATGTATGTTTAATGTCCATATTCATGTATGTTTAATGTCCATATTCATGTGTGTTTAATGTCCATATTCATGTATGTTTAATGTCCATATTCATGTGTGTTTAATGTCCATATTCATGTATGTTTAATGTCCATATTCATGTATGTTTAATGTGTATATTCATGTGTGTTTAATGTCCATATTCATGTGTGTTTAATGTCCATATTCATGTGTGTTTAATGTCCATATTCATGTATGTTTAATGTCCATATTCATGTGTGTTTAATGTCCATATTCATGTATGTTTAATGTCCATATTCATGTATGTTTAATGTGTATATTCATGTGTGTTTAATGTCCATATTCATGTATGTTTAATGTCCATATTCATGTGTGTTTAATGTCCATATTCATGTATGTTTAATGTCCATATTCATGTGTGTTTAATGTCCATATTCATGTATGTTTAATGTCCATATTCATGTATGTTTAATGTGTATATTCATGTGTGTTTAATGTCCATATTCATGTGTGTTTAATGTCCATATTCATGTGTGTTTAATGTCCATATTCATGTATGTTTAATGTCCATATTCATGTGTGTTTAATGTCCATATTCATGTATGTTTAATGTCCATATTCATGTATGTTTAATGTGTATATTCATGTGTGTTTAATGTCCATATTCATGTGTGTTTAATGTCCATATTCATGTGTGTTTAATGTCCATATTCATGTATGTTTAATGTCCATATTCATGTGTGTTTAATGTCCATATTCATGTATGTTTAATGTCCATATTCATGTATGTTTAATGTGTATATTCATGTGTGTTTAATGTCCATATTCATGTGTGTTTAATGTCCATATTCATGTGTTTACAAGGTGTACTTTGTGTATAATGTGCATACTCGTGTGTACTTTGTGTACTATGCATACTTTGTGTACTCTGCGTACTTTGTGCATAATGTGCCTACTTTGTGTACTTTGTGCATAATGTGCGTACTTTGTGCATAATGTGCCTACTTTGTGTACTTTGTGCATAATGTGCGTACTTTGTGCATAATGTGGTACTTTGTGTACTGTGCGTACTTTGTGCATAATGTGCCTACTTTGTGTACTTTGTGCATAATGTGCGTACTTTGTGCATAATGTGCCTACTTTGTGTACTTTGTGCATAATGTGCGTACTTTGTGCATAATGTGGTACTTTGTGTACTGTGCGTACTTTGTGCATAATGTGCCTACTTTGGGTACTTTGTGCATAATGTGCGTACTTTGTGCATAATGTGCCTACTTTGTGTACTTTGTGCATAATGTGCGTACTTTGTGCATAATGTGCGTACTTTGTACATAATGTGCGTACTTTGTGCATAATGTGGTACTTTGTGTACTGTGCGTACTTTGTGCATAATGTGGTACTTTGTGTACTGTGCGTACTTTGTGCATAATGTGCCTACTTTGTGTACTTTGTGCATAATGTGCGTACTTTGTGCATAATGTGCCTACTTTGTGCATAATGTGCGTACTTTGTGCATAATGTGCGTACTTTGTGCATAATGTGCCTACTTTGTGCATAATGTGCATACTTTGTGCATAATGTGCCTACTTTGTGTACTTTGTGCATAATGTGCGTACTTTGTGCATAATGTGCCTACTTTGTGCATAATGTGCGTACTTGGTGTACTGTGTGTACTTTGTGCATAATGTGCGTACTTTGTACATAATGTGCGTACTTTGTGCATAATGTGGTACTTTGTGTACTGTGCGTACTTTGTGCATAATGTGGTACTTTGTGTACTGTGCCTACTTTGTGCATAATGTGCCTACTTTGTGTACTTTGTGCATAATGTGCGTACTTTGTGCATAATGTGCCTACTTTGTGCATAATGTGCGTACTTTGTGCATAATGTGCGTACTTTGTGCATAATGTGCCTACTTTGTGCATAATGTGCATACTTTGTGCATAATGTGCCTACTTTGTGTACTTTGTGCATAATGTGCGTACTTTGTGCATAATGTGCCTACTTTGTGCATAATGTGCGTACTTGGTGTACTGTGTGTACTTTGTGCATAATGTGCGTACTTTGTGCATAATGTGCGTACTTTGTGCATAATGTGCGTACTTTGTGTACTTTGTGCATAATGTGCCTACTTTGTGTACTAGTGTTTAGGTAGTGTTAGCAATAGTTACGGCGCGGCAGGGTGGTGGTGGAGAAGGGGGGCCCAAGTTTGGGTAACAGCCCAGGGCCCATGGTCTTCTTAATCCGCCACTGTAGTTGTGAATGCAATAATGGGCAGATAAGGAGAGTCCCTCATCACTCAGTGTTAGACTGTCTATTATTCTGATGATAGTAATACAAGTTTTTGGAATACCAAGTTATATTGGTGAAGAAGTAAAGTATATGCAAGATCATTCCTGTATTTGTGCATAGCCGTCAGTAGAGTTACTTGGCTAGGACAGTCCTGTGTCCTGAATGTCACTTAATCTAGACATATGCAAACCTTGGAAACACCGCCAGCTAGGGAGAAGATGTCTACGAGGCCAACTGATCTAGCAGAAGCACTCAAGTACTAATGTGACTCAGAGTCAGTCACTATCATCTGACAAACACTCCATTCTAATTCCTTCATTGATATATCTTATAGAAAACAGTAAGGATGTAATGGCGGGGTAGGGAGACAGACAGGTGAGCCCTAATCTACCCGCCACACAGTCCCTGCCTACTTGCAACGGCCCGTCCTAAGCGACGGCGTACAACTGGGCGACGGTCCCTACGCTCACTAAGTGCACGACAAACAAACAGACAAGGGTACGCAGAAGCTAAGGGAAATGGGGCTGTTGCCCATGGCAACCCCGTGAGCAACAAAAATAGTGAACGAGCCGAGTCAAACCAGGAGTGGACGAGGTACAAAACGCAGAGCAGGAGAATAGTGAACGAGCCGAGTCAAACCAGGAGTGGACGAGGTACAAAACGCAGAGCAGGAGAATAGTCAGTCAAGCCAGGGTCAATATGAAGAAGAAGACAAGTAGTAAGCAGCAGCAGCACCGCCAGGAAACAGACTGAAAGAATCACAGGCAAAGGAGGAGCAGGAAGTGAAGGTATAAATAGACAGAGGGCGGGAGCTAGCTCCGTCTGGCCAGGCTGTGATAGGCTCTCCCACTCCTCAGCCTCCCCGACTGATTGGTGGAAGAAGGGGTCACTCGATCAGACTTAGGAGCAGGTGCAGAGTGAGTAAACACGGGCGTCGACACAGAAGCTGTGTCAGGCAGATCCTTTACAAAGGACAGTGGAATTTATAGTGGAACCCTATTGTGGAATTCAGAGTTAATAGAGTGGGCCCTCTGTTCAGGATCCTCATCTCTTGGCAAAAGTGGAGAGTGACTACAAAGAGTGTCTCGCACTAGGGGACCTGTCCTGTTCTGCATTACACAGACAACCCATAGATATGAATGGGCGCTATGTAATACTTTATTTCCCCTTTGGCTGGGCTGCAGGGAAATTGAACACTTACTGCCAGGTTTTCCCACAGATAACAGTTTATTGCTCGGGGTCCCAGCAAAGGGATGCTTTGTGATCAGCTTATTGTCAAGAGGACAACCTCTTTAAAGACTGTGACTGAACAGTCTTATAAAGGTAAAATGTGTGGGAATCGGGTCTATAATGAAATCCCTGTCACCAGACGTGACACAAAATGTTGGCTGTCACAGGGTATATGGACCCACTGGGCAGCTCCGCCGTAACGGAGGGGCAGCTGACCAGGTCACAGTTTATACGAAAGTCTATAGAAGTAAGTAACACTTGGGTACCTGAACTAGTCCAGACAGTGGCTGTGGCTTCAGCACGGATGGTGGTCGGTTCAGCAGGTAGCGCTAGACGTGGCGGGCAGTATCCGATGTGGCAGAAGACACTGGACGTGGCAGAAGACACTGGACGTGGCAGAAGACACTGGATGTGGCAGAAGACACTGGACGTGGCAAACGACAGCAGGTGCAGTAGACACGACTCCGATACTAGTAGGCACAGGAACAAGAACAGCATGGGATACATCACAGGTAACAGGGCACGGGTAATAACTGGAACGGAAAACACTAAGGGACCATTTGCAAGACAGACTTGGGATAACTAACAATGCTCACGCAAGGATCAGAAGGGCTGGGGCTTTCTGATAGACCAGGAAATCATGTGGTTGATGATGATGATTATTTTACAGGTGGCCCTTTAAGAGCACGCACGAGCGTGCGTGCGCACCCTACGGGACACAGCAGACCGGAGCAGAAGTGAGCGCTGGCGTCTCCTAGGAAGGAGATGGGGACCAGCGCTCACGGATCCATGGCTGCGGGCGTCGGGAGGTGAGTAAACCCGACAGCATGTGGCCATGGACGCTACATTGGCGCATATCACCCGGGCTCAAATAGTGCAACTGCTAATGTAACCACAGTACCTGTTGCTTGGGTCTAGGCTAATTACAGTACAAGTCACTAAACACACAATTACACCTGACACTAAAGTCAAAGTCATATCACTTGAGTCATTGCTGACTCTTGAAACTGATATTTGGTAGATCTGGATTAGTTACCTGTCTTACTATTACCATTTGGCATTTCTGATCATAGTCTGTATTACCACTAAACATTAAATACTGGATCTAAGAATTCAGAGCAAAAACACTTGTCCTTATGTTTAGAACTCATAGGATATCTGGCACAAGCCACTGTATGTTTATCTTAAAGGGTGTATCTTGGTTTTAAAGTTGATGGCCTATTCTCGATTTCCTTCTCGTTCGTACATACAAAAAAATAAGAGAATGTATTATTTGATACTGATGCCTAGAAGGTTTCTAATATGCTGTGAACTGACAAAGAGGATATTCTACATTGATTATCACAAGCCAAAATTTTATTTATATTAATTTATTTCTTTGCGCTATAAATATTGCTGTATTGGGTTAATATTGATTTTTTTATAGTAGTTTTACTCTACAACTAACAATCTGCTTGTCAAAAACTAACTCTGTAAATGTTTCAGAGAACTGTGTTATTACTGGGTTCTATTATCTAACTAATAGGCTTTGAGCTCTTTGGATAAGAAATACAGTATATAGAAAAACTGCCGGCCTATCTTATATTTGTGAAATTAAACGTAAGTAAAATGGCAAAGACTAACAGGACTTTGAGCTCTCTGAACTGCTCAAATGAAAACATGAATATTCCAAAGAACCTACAGGTGAATAATATATTTTTGTTACTCAATCATATGTATACAATAAGACTCAGGTCAAGGTTCACATATGCACTAATATAACGCAAACTATTTCAGAGCAATTGCGTAACATGCACCCATATAGTATAATGTAAAGGAAAAGAGAAAAGAAGACCAAATATTGCATAGTATTTTATTTATTTTAAATAAAATCTATAGAGCATGAATTACCTATGTAATGGTAAAACAAACTATACTGTTTTTGAACCAAAATGGTGCAAACTGCAAAACAACATTTTATTTGGTATGGCATTCTTAAATTATATGGGATTAAATGCCAAAGAGTGGTTAGAGTGGTGATCTTTCTTGTGGAGTAGGTGTGAAGCAATTCGTATTTATTATACTTTCCAGAAATACTTTTATTTGAAAAAATATTTGACGAAAAAAACTACAAAACATAACTCATCCAAAATTGTCACTCTTGGTTCATGACTACATGTAAGTTTTATAGTGAAAAGATAATTTTGTAACTCATTCTTGTGGGATAGAACATTTTCAAAATGGAACCAATTTCTTCCACTTGATCCAGCAGATTTTGAGTGTTGAAAAACCTTTACGTGAACATGCTACGAAGTTGGGCTTGGTAGAGATGAGTGAGATAAAGGAATTTGTTTAAGGCTTATTTAAATGTGTATGCTTGGACTGGATTTCTTTGGATAGTACTTTACCTAGATGGAGGATACCAAGCAGTTCCCTAGAAAAATAATGGTGAATGGCCCTTCACAATGGAATACGGGCTCTATCGGGAACCAGGCCACATGCCCATAATAAGCATGGTGGTAACGGTGAACCCGCTGAATGAGAAACAAAACCTATAACTTGGAGTTTGACACACGAGAAATGAATTAAAACGATGAAAGTTTATTGGATCAAATAAAATAAACACATATATAAAAACATAGAGATGATTACCACAAGAAAAAATGGACAACCAGAACATATATCACAGAGCGGCACTATATAGACAGACTACGCACACCTTGTCTAATAACAATACATGTTTGGAAGATGGTGTGCAAGGAGCCCACTGTATATCAATACAAAGTGCTAAGTAATAAATGCAACAACGATGCGTTCGCTATATAATTTCACTGCATAATGTAACTGGGACAACAGCCCATACGTGGTTACAGGGAATAGCAAAAAGTGTATCCACATCACAAATGAAAATAACTATTGCCTTATGTGAGAATGTCACTTACCCATCTCAAGGTTTAGATGTCTGGCGACCACCTCCAGACGAAGGCTTCCGGGCCGAAACAAGTGTGTACTAGAAAAGCAGGGCTGACCGGTCCTCTTTAAGGACTTTTTCATTGCTTCAAATCATCATCTCTTACCATGGGTGTGAGTCACTCTTTTGTAACTGTATGCCTTTTTCACCTAAACAACTACAGTTTCCAGCCCTTATCAATCACTGAAATTTTAGGCTAGTCAGCGATATATTTTCTCAACAGTAGGGCTAAATGTCTATATTCCCTTACTTATGGGTGTAATAAATCTTGATTAATGATATTATTTGACTTCTCAATGTTCTAGTATCCATGGTTTACTTGTATAGAAGTAAATCTGTAACATTCACTCAATTTCATATTAGTATTTTTAGGATACTTAAATCACACTGTGCAATTCATGGCTTTCCTAGGATCTAAATTTACACAGACTTTTCCAATGGATTTGCCGCATGAGGCTGATTTGTCTATTTTCTTTTTGCATTCAGAATGCACAGAGTTCCTTTTTTTAATTATAGATCATACAGTCGCTGTTATTGTTGGCAAAAAAATGGATGAACGAATATAAAAATGAATTATGTCTGGTACATTGCTGTGTACCTCAGTGTTATTGTATGAACAAGGGACTTTTATCTGACTTACACAATATCATGTAATGCTTCAATAATTAGCTGTGTGTGGGAAGAGAAGGAGGGGGAAAAAACAAAGGAACATTGGCTTTTTATAGACAGTAATGGCCTTGAATTGTATTGCCTCTGGATATGTATATTTATATGATAACAACACTGCTCTCTACCAGACAGCGGGGGCATTACTTTTTTTTATCAAAAGCCAGCCATCACATTCATCTGACTTAGCACTATATGTTCCAGAATGCTGGCAGCAAAATAAAAAAGATTTTATATATATATATGTGTGTGTGTGTGTATGTATATATATATATATATATATATATATATATATATATATATATATATTTAGTTGTCAATACTATTAGCTTTCTTTTGATGGAAATAAACTAAATGGTTGAAATCATTCTTCCAGGGCTACCCCTAATGCATTTTAGTAGTAAAGTAGTCCAGAGACTAATGTTACAGTTGTGTGGATGCTGCTAATTGTAATCAGCTTATACAAAGCCATCTCTACTGGTCCTGATGCATTTCACTGAATACAACACAAATTATTTTTCTTGCTCCCGATGACCAGTTGGACCTTTGATATCCTTAGCATCTAATGCACACTAATGTCTGCAGCTTAATGACTCATTCTCCTTTTAATGTTATTAAAGGGTATGTACACTCTTGAAATATTTTTTTTTTCTTCTTTAATAAAAAATCTGTATCAGTGTGTTTGGTGCAACTTTCTAATTCATTTTTATTGAAAATTATTTTTACTTTTTGAGATATAGCTGCTTTGTTTCCTGTATACAGAGCAGCTCCATCTTGTGTTGAGACCTGAATCCATGAAGTCTGCGGGTCCTGTGTTTCCCTGACACACAGGATCGAGCTTTTACGGATCACATCTAAGTTCATAACTTAGATGTGATCGATAACAGGTGGATCCTGCGTGGACCCACTGTCACGGAACCAGGCACTCTGACCTGACGTATTCAGGTCTCAGCACACAACACAACTGCTTGGTATATAGGAAACAAAGCAGCTATATCTCAAAAAGTAAGAAATAATTTTCAATAAAAAGTATTTGTAATGTTGCACCAAACCAGGGGCCGATTAAGGGTACCATGGGCCCGGGCGCTTTTTCAAGTCTGCGCCCCCCCCCCCTCCAACTCTGAAGACTCTGTACTGCGTCACGATCCATGGGTATGTTGACCCACTGGGCCGTACCACTGTAGCGGGATAGCAGCTGGCCAACAGTGTACCAAGTCAATATATAAATAGTCCAAGCACAAGGGTACCTGTAGTGGTTCAGAGAGTAGCAACGGCTAGGCACAGATGGGACCTTGACAGCAGACACCAGACGTGGTGTAACAAAGCAGGCTGAACCGGTGGCACAACACGACTCCAACAGGTTTAAGGCACAGGAAAAAATAGCACGGGGTACAGGTAGCAAGGCACGGGAACAACGGGAACAGGATAACACTAAGGGACCATTTGCAAGACTAACATAGGAAAACACAACAACGCTCAGGCAATGAGCAAAGGGGCAGGGCCCTTCTCATAGTCCAGGGTGATCATGGGCTAATTAATGATAATTCCCATGTGTGCGCACTGGCCCCTACGGGACACAGCGGACAGGCGCAAAAGTGAGCGCTGGCATCTCCTGGGGGGAGATGCGGGCCAGCGCTCACAGATCCATGGCTGCGGCCGTCGGGGGGTGACTAATCTCGACGGTCCGCAGCCATGGACGCTACATACCATATATATTTGCAGATTTCTGTTTATGCAGCCACAGATCTGACACGGTTTTGAATTTGCTGTAAAAGCAGAATGAGCCATACAGAGGAGAGAAAGCAGAATACTTTGAGACCCTAAAGAGTCAGGAGCTCAGTCTGCTGTGCGTGAATATAACTTTAAAGAACCTGTCTCTGTTGTTTAACCCCATAAAGTCCATGCCATTTTTCATTTTTCACTCGCCGCCTTCCTAGAGCCATAATTTGTTTTATTTTTTACGTCAATGGAGTGGTGTGTGAAAGATTATTTTTTGCGGGAGGAGTTGTAGTTTTTATTGGCACCATTTAAAGTACCATATAATGGTTGAATTGGAAAAAACTGAGATCCCTTCATGGTTTTTTGGGTTTAATTTTTACTGTATATATATTTACCTTCTCTTAAGCTAAAAGTAGATTTAACATCCACCTTTACCTTAAAATAATATAAATATATACAGCCCCAGAACCAAGCTCAGTACATATATACAGCATCAAAACCAAGCTCAGTACATATATACAGCACCAGAACGAAGCTCAGTACATATATACAGCACCAGAACAAAGCTCAGTACATATATACAGCACCAGAACAAAGCTCGGTACATATATACAGCACCAGAACAAAGCTCAATACATATATACAACACCAGAACAAAGCTCAGTACATATATACAGTGCTAGAACCAAGCTCAGTACATAAACACAGCACCAGAACAAAGCTCAGTACATAAATATAGCAGCAGAACCAAGCTCAGTACATAAATACAGCACCAGAACAAAGCTCTTTACATATATACAGCGTCACAACTAAGCTCAATACATAAATACAGCACCAGCACAAATACAGCTAAGTACAGAGATCATATGCGAATTCAGTTTAACCCCTGCCATGTAAGTTTGCACAACATAAAACTACAACTCCCAGTATAGCCAGAACAATGGTTAGGATATGCTGGGAGTTGTTTCACAAAAAAAGAACAATACACCAGTCATCTCGCTGAAGATCATACAGTTACTACAGTACTGATCAGTCACAGGGAGAATAAACATTTATATTAAGTGACTCACAGGTGACGCCTGAGATTCTTTTTCATTCTTTTAATCTTTTCTTCTCCATTCGGTCCAGACCTCTATTGCGACTTCTCCCAGCCACAGCCCATTTCTGCAGAGTTTGCCGCTCAGATTGTCCAAACTGATCCATGGAAGAAGGTGGCCTCATCTAATAAATCAAGTTTTCATTTACATCATGTGGAAGGCCGAGTGCGCGTTTGTCACTTACCTAGGGAAGAGATGGCATCAGGATGCACTATGGGAAGAAGCAGACGGAGGCAATGTGATGCTCTTGGCAATGGTCTGCTGGGGAACCTTGGGTCCTGGCATTCGTGTGAATGTTACTTTGACACATACCAAAACACGTATTCAAAACACGTTTTACTATGTGAACAGAATTTACAAACCTATAATTAGAACTCGAAAGAACCTTCAGCTAAAGGTGTTTTTCTTGTCATTTATTTACTATAGCTGCTGGCAAAATATCTATTTTAGTTTTCATGCTTTTTATTTTAAATACAGCTGTGTAATCCATGTGCATTTGAAATTGATGGAACTTCCTAAATAGTGCTTCCAAGTTCAAAATTATCCAACCTGTATAAAATGGGGTCAGAGTACCAAGAAATGTGGTACCATCATTCTGAGAAGCAGTGAAAGTCACAAATGTTATTGATGTTTACTAGAGATGAGAAAATTTCCCAAAATTCATTTTGGCTCCGATTCAATTGAATCAGCCGTCCGATTTGGTCAAAATAAATTTGCCCTGAAAACTTGTGTCTGACTCACTCTCTGATATCGTCTAGGACTCGATTCAACCCTTTTCTCGCTTAACACCAAGCCAGCATTAGTAATGTCATCCATCTATAGCCCTCATGTTTGTCTATGTTAGAGTGAGGGATAACCCCAGTAAATTTTGGGAAGGCTCCCTGCCCATCCGAGGTCATGTAATCCTCTTTCTAATCTGTAAAATGGCGGCCTGCGCTCTCGATTTGTTTGCCACAAACCTTAAAAGTTATGGCTTTACCGAATCTGAAACTTTTGGGAAATTCAGACCGAATTTGATTTGTAAAACAGATAAAAACAAGGGGACATATGACACAAAAACACCGAAAAAAGGCCATACTTACAAATGGACACAGCCAGGTCCGAAACGCTGATGAAGGGGAGTGAGCAGGTGCTTTAAATAATAGTAACCACTCCCACTGGTCTTGAGGGGAGTGGCGTGTGGTGCATGGGATGTCTAGTAAAAAATAATAAATGAATAGTGTATGTGCAAGTGATAATATGTGTGAAATATAGGGGGCAGTAATGAGTAAAGTGCATAAATAAAGATAAATGAATAATGGGGTGCCAGTGTGTGAAACATGGAGGGATAGTGTGTAGGTCATGAGGCGCAGCGTGTATATCCAGGTAGAAGCCTATTTGTGACGCCTTAATAATTCATAGAGCGGGCTACCCTGCTTACTATGCCAAACAACAGCACACAATACTCTCCCAGCATCAAAGACCCGGCTGTGTCCAAAAGAAGCAAATATAAGTAATAATGAAAAATACCTGGGGTATTAGTAATCATTTTGGCCAAAAGGACGCAAGCTAGCAATTCACGACAAGGATCCCCAGACTTGCGAGTCCCTAACTCCTTAAATGGAACTAAATGTTCCTGATACACAAACAAAACAGATAAAAACAAGGGGATATATCACACAAAAACACCGAAAAAAGGCCATACTTACAAATGGACACAGCCAGGTCAGAAACGCTGATGATTTGTGTAGAATCGATTTGCTCCTCTCTAATAAGTACATAACCACTTAGGGAGTTTGACCCCCTAACTGCTGAGGACGATGGTACGATCCCTACCCTTCCTTAAGTTTGTATCTTTAGGTACCTGCAGGTGTGTTATCTGTAACCTCCCCTCTTATAGCAGCTCACCCTCTGATGGTGGGTGTAATGATATGACCTAGGAAGTAGCCAATAATTTTAAAGAGACTCTGTCACCACATTATAAGTGCCCTATCTCCTACATAAGGAGATCGGTGCTGTAATGTAGGTGACAGTAATGCTTTTTATTTAAAAAAACGATCTTTTTTCACAACGTTAGGAGCGATTTTGGTTTATGCTAATGAGCTTTCTTAATGCCCAAGTGGGCGTACTTTTACTTTCGACCAAGTGGGCGTTGTACAGAGGAGTGCATGACGCTGACCAATCGGCATCATGCACTCCTCTCCATTCATTTACACTGCACTAGCGATATAGATATATCGCTATGTGCAGCCTCATTCACAGGCCCTAACATTACTACAGTGTCCTGATAATGAATACACATGAAATCCAGCCTGGACGTCATGTGTACTCAGAATCCTGACACTTCTGAATCTTTTTTTGTGAGATTCCGGCAAGTGAAACCAAATCTCGTTTAGCTCCGTGATCTCGCGAGATTTCGTATCCGTTACTGGAATCTCACAGAAAAGAGTCAGAAGTGTCAGGATTCTGAATACACATGACGTCCAGGCTGGATGGTCATGTGTATTCATTATCAGGACACTGTAGTAATGTTAGGGCTTGTGTATGAGGCTGCACATAGTGATATAACTATATCGCTAGTGCAGTGTAAATGAATGGAGAGGAGTGCATGATGCCGATTGGTCAGCGTCATGCACTCCTCTGTACAACGCCCACTTGGTCGAAAGTAAAAGTACGCCCACTTGGGCATTAAGAAAGCTCATTAGCATAAACCAAAATCGCTCCTAACGTTGTGAAAAAAGATCGTTTTTTTAAATAAAAAGCATTACTGTCACCTACATTACAGCGCCCATCACCTTATATAGGAGATAGGACACTTATAATGTGGTGACAGAGTCTCTTTAAGCTCCTTCCCTTTTGGTTAATTTTTTAGGGGTATTAAAAGGCCTCCTTTTTTTTTTTCCCGCCCCCGCGTTTTTAAGGTGAGGTGTAGGGCTGTGCTTTTTTATTTTTTGTGTATCTTGTACTGTTTTCTTTTGCAGTTGCTTTCATTGTCAACTTTCTTCATCTTTGACAAGTCACAGGAGCTAGTTAATCCTATGAAACCGGTGATGGTGGAGCTTTCAGGGCGCTCTTACCTATTGGGAGTCTAGATGCTGGCATATTCCTTCCAGGCTAGTGGTGGTAAAAGTGCTTACAGTTCCTTACAAAATCTATGGCTGAGATTCAGTTTAAAAAAAGCTGTGACCAACAACCCAACAAATGAGTTTAGTTGTTTATTATTTAAAGTTAAGACACAGGTGCCAGGATTCATGGGGCATATGCTAAATGTTTGCTGACATCTCAAAAGATAACTAAAACTGAAAAACCCTTTTAAGCCTCCTTCAGATACACTTTTTTTTGTGTTTCAAGCAACATTTTTTACGTGTTTTTGGTGGCTTAGGCCTGATTTACACGAACGTGTCCGTTTCGAGTCTACAAAAAATGCAGCATTTTTCCTGCGTTGCAGTTCCGTGTGGCTTCCATTTTTGTGTCAGTGTTGGTGCACATTTTTTTAATTATTTATTTTTTTCTCTGCATTTTTTTAGCAACTGGTGCGTGAATCACAGACAGCACACGGAAGACGTCCGTGTGGTGTCCGTGATTTTCACACACCCATTGACTTCAAAAACGCACCAAAATAGGACATGCAGTGAGTTTCATGCAACGGAAACATGCTGCGTGAAAAATCACGCATTTCGGAATAGCCCCATTAAGGCCTTATTTACACGAACGCAGTTTTTCACGTCCGAGGTGCATCCGTGCTCAGCACTGCGGGACACGATGTCACGCATCCCCCATAGTTGAAAGTCTATGGAGGGATGCGTGATGCGCGAAAAGAACGGACATGTCCTATTTTCGCACGGACCCTTGACACGGTCTGTTGAAACAACAGCTGTGTGAACGGCCACATTGAATTACATAGGTCCGTGGGACGGCCACTGTTTCAATGACCGTCCCACGAACGTTTAACACGTTAGTGTAAATAAGGCCAAGTTGCATACGTCCGTGTGCTGACTTTTGTTTTCATGCACAGCACACGGACATATACAACGTTCTTTTGAATCAGGCCTTTGTCATATTTTACTATAGCCTTTAAAGTAACATCTGGCCAAAGCATTTTTGGGCAAAAAAAATGCGCGAAAAATTCAGTAATGACTGCCACCGTAAACGCAAATGAACTCTATTTGTGAATTCAGCATAAAGGATCTGATCCATCCCAATATTCAACGACTGAACATCATTGGTAAATTTTGTTTCTGTTATTTTTCTCTCAGTTCACACTTAGGGTATGTTCACAGGGCAACGCAAAATACGTCTGAAATTACGGAGCTGTTTTCAGGCGAAAACAGCTCCTGAATTTCAGACGGTTTTGCATGTACTCGCGTTTTTCGCGGCGTATTTTACGGACGTAATTGGAGCTGTTCTTCATTGGAGTCAATGAAAAATGGCTCCAAAAATGTCCCAAGAAGTGTCCTGCACTTCTTTGACGCGGGCGTAATTTTACGCGGCGTCTTTTGATAGCGACGCGTAAAATTACACCTCGTCTGCACAGAACATCGTAAGACCCATCGCAAGCAATGGGCAGATGTTTGCAGACGTATTGGAGCCTTCTTTTCAGGCGTAATTGGAGGTGGAGGCGTAGAACGCCTCCATTACATCTGAAAATAGGTCGTGTGCACATACCCTTATAGTGATCCAATCTTTGTTTTTTTTTTAAATGAATTGAGATCAATTCCCTTTTAAGAGACAAAGAACACGTATTTCATAATTTTGTTGACTAATAAACTAAAAACATTCTTTTTTTTAACCCTTAAGGGTGTATTCAGATATTGCATTTGAGGTCCATAAAATAAATAAAAACACATACAAAAACTGCATGTGTTTTTATCGTGTTTTGGTGTGTTTAAATAATGCAACAGCATCGAAAAACGCATCAATTAGAGGTAAAAACACATACAGTTTTTGTATACTTTTTTTTATGCGGTTCTAACCGCACCTCAACCGCAACATCTGAATACACTCTTTAAGATTGTGACTCATTTTGGCCTTGGGGACACAGCATATTTTTAAATTTTTGTCTTATTTTTTTGCGTTTCAGGGTGGTTTGTTTTTGTAGAATTTTTTGGTACATAACATTTAGCGATTCGTTTATATTTAAAAAATGTAATCAAAATGTGTAAAAATGTAATTCTGTTTTCTTGTGGTTTATTTTGTAGTTGTTTGATAACCTTAAATTTTAATATGTTTTACCTTTATCGTATAGGTTGTAACAATTACAGGGATATATAATATATGTTTTTTTTATTGTTTTATAACTTTTATTTAATAAGAACAGTTTATGTTTAAATAACCGTGTTTATTCTTTTTTGGGTGCATTTTTTTAACAAACAATTTTGTTAAATTTAATTAATTTAATTTTTTTTGCCCTACAAGGGGACTTTTACCTCCTAATTATTTTTTATTATAATGCATTCGGATACCTACGTATTCCAATGCATTAATGCATGTATAAGCAAAACGCACAGGCAGCTGTAGAGTCATACCTCAGGTATACCCTAACATGGAATTACACAAGTCAGCTTTTGGGGAGTTTGTGAGACACAAAGTTGTTCCTTAATACTGTCAGTCCCAGCAATCACTTTTGCCAGGGCTCACATTCTGGTTTAAAAAAGACTAGCCCTCCCTTGTAATGCAGCAATTGCTATTGACGGAGGCATTACAACGCTTAAAGCGTTCCTCCAATTCTAAAACAACTTTCCGTGAATCAATAGTACAAGCAGATCTAAAAAAAAACTTTGTAATATATCTTATTAGCGAAAAATGCCTTTTTCTCCACTTTCTCAGGCTCCCCCCCCCCCCCACTGTTTTCTTGACAATTCGCTCACTCAGAATTCACTAATAGAATCCGTAGAGCAGAGAGGAAATGAATTCTAAACTTCACTGAGAGATCAGGCTAAAGCTACCCCTAGAAGTGTAGGAAGGGGAGATTGGGAGGATGAAGCAGAAGCAGGAGACTAGCTAACAGTCTTTCTATAGACAGCATACAGACAAGATCCATTATACAGCAGTAAGGCTTTATTCAGACGAACGGAAATTACGTCCGTGCAACGCGCATGTTTTTCACGCGCGTTGCATGGACCCATATTAGTCTATGGGGCCGTGCAGACATGTGCGTGATTTTTACTCAGCGTGAGTCCGCTGAAAAAAAATCACGAAATGTCCGTTCTTTGGGCGTTTTGCGCGAATCACGCACCCATTGAAGTCAATGGGTGGGTGAAAACCATGCATGTCGCACGGAAGCACTTCCATGCGAACAGCGTGATTCGCGCAACAGCTGTCAAAAGGATGAATGAAAACAGAAAAGCACCACGTGCTTTTCTGTTTACAAACATCCAAATGGAGTGTCATAATGATGGCGGCTGCGCGAAAATCACGCAGCCGCGCATCATATGCTGCTGCCACACGGAGCTGTTAAAGGGAATTATATTTTTTTTTTTAGTTAAACAGTTAGTGTATAGGTGATTAAACATTGTTCTCATTTTTTACATTTTTTTCACGAGTCAGGAAATATTATAAATTAGATTCTAATTTATAATATTTCCCAGTGCTGGTCACTAGATGGAGCAATTCCCAAAATTGCAGCATTGCATGTGGTAAAGCAACCACATTGCTTTATGCTGCAAAATTTGAGAAAACTCACTCGCTCTTGTGAGCTCTCAGAATCCCCCCCCTCCTTTATCCTGGCTAGTGCCAGGAGAAACGAGGGGATTGAACGGTCAAACCTCCTACACTGTGTGTCGCCATTTTTTGAGCTAACACACAGTGTAGTAGGTTTACATACACTAGTAAACACACATTAAAACACTTACATACACAGAAATAACTTACCTGCTCTAGTCGCCGCCGCTCCCTCCGGTCCGTCCGCTCCGTCTGCTACCGCCGCTCCAAGTGCACAAGTCCGGAAGCCGCGACCGGAAGTAGTAATCTTACTGTCCGGCCGCGACTTCCGGTCTACAGGAAAATGGTGCCGGACGGTGCACAGTTCAACTTGGACTGTGTGGGAGCGGCGCATGCGCCGTTCCCACATAGACGGCGTACAGCATAGTGGATGGAACGGGTCCCGTTCGCATTCACTATGGGACTGTAGCTGCCATATTCCATGTCTGTATGTGTCGTTAATCGACACATACAGAAATGGAAAAAAAAATGGCAGCCCCCATAGGGAAGAAAAAGTTAAAAAATAAAAAAAAGTAAAACACAAACACACAAATAAATATAAAAGTTTTTAATAAAACACTAAAATCAAACTGATGTAAAAAAAATTTTTTTCGTGACACTGTTCCTTTAAGTGGCTTTTGCGCACACAAAACGCAGCGTTTTTGCGTGCACAAAAACGCCACACTCATGTGAATCCAGCCTAAGGGGCATTGTAGCTGAGAATACAGCACTGGGTTAGGTAGTAAAATACTTACTAGAATCAGCATGGAGGAGATTATACAGCAGTCAAAAGCAATGTTGCTGTAAATCCAGCACTAGGGTGATACAGTAACACTTACCTGAAGTTGCAGTGTCTGTGTCTCTCACTCTACAACAGCTCCCTCCTGCTCCCCCTCCATAGACTTGTATTGGCAGCTGTAACCTGATCTCTCATTGAAGCTTAGAAACCGTCTTCTCTCTGCCTCACTGAATACGTATTCTAATTAAGTAAACAGTTTAAAAGTTGGGGGTGGGGAGGAGCCTGCTATGTGGGCAAAGAATCTTTTTTCTATAATAAGATATATAACAAAGTTTCTTACATTCGCTTGTAATAATGGTTTATGTAACGTTATTTATAACCGTAGGTACACTTCAAATGGCCAGGATTGTTTTTTTTGTTTTTTTTTATCCCGTTGCAGCTCTATCATTCACTCCTACACAGTATAATACAGCACAGTTATTACTTACTTACTAAACAAATACTTTTTTTATTATATGTATACACCCAATCCTTAAAAACCCCTTTAGCTATAAATTTCCCTACAAGTGATGTTTCTAGGGCAGAATATCTCCATAATATAGCATCAGATGTGGCATGCCACAATTTTTTTCTCAAAAATTGTCATGGAATCTACCGAAAAACTCTAACCATGTCTATGTGTAAAAATTGGAGGTACAGTATGTGCCCACATGGAACTCAAATTCAACCACGTGCGTGATGCCTTACACTGAGTTCACACATGTTGTTACGGCATGACCCTGTGCACACTGCTTTTTTGTGCTCCGTTTAACGTATACGCCGGAGAAATCTCCTTGAGCACGCTTTAAATTGACACTGTGATAGATGCCAACAGTGGCAACCTATTGGGTGACAGAGGAAACCCACTCTCTCTGAAACCAAACCAAGAAGCCTGCAGTGGCTATTGACTTCTAAATCCAAGTTGTTAAACGGCCAGGATTGGAGCTAGCACCGATCCTAGCCATTAGAGCAGGAGCCTGGCTGACATCCGGCAGTGAAGCAACCGGTTCCAGGCTGCACTGACACCTATGCAGGACTTAGACTAGGTTGCCGTGAATAGGGGACGGCCTAGCCTAAGGTCCGTTACTGACCACCGTGAAAAGGCGCTTTGGTGGTCACTAACAAGTTAAAATACATTTATTTATGTTAAAAATTATTTACTATACTCGCATAAGAATCAATGTCTGCCATTGTAGTTTTTCTTTTTCTTTTTTACTTTAATCTTACTTTTTAAATTTCAGGACACTTGAGAGACTTTTGTGTTTTGTCTGTAAACTGATTTTTGTAAAACTTAGATGGCATATAAACGGTGAAAATTGTGTTTTCTAAATTAGAAGAGAGATACACTACACCTTTAAGTTTAAAACCCTTAGTGTAAAAGTGGGACTAGTGTAATCCAACTTGAAAATAAATGTAAAAATCTATCACGCTAACATATGTTCCCTATTTTAAGAGCTAATAAGGATGATTAATAACAGACAGTTTGTACATTGACGCATCATTAATTTTCCAAGGTACAAAAGTAATGTGATTGCTTACAGTACAAACTGCTAGTGAACAGCTAAAATAGACATATTGTACAAGATCACTATTGAAATAACTACTGGAACCTGATCCTGTTTTCAGAATGCTGCAAAATTCCAAGCCATCTTCTTCTTTATGAGTCAGCTATTAAAATCTAAAATATTATGTTTTTGTAAGATGCCTACAAGTATTGTTAGAATTAAATATTTATTTTTTTTGCATAAATCACTAGCATATTTAATCATATAAATATGTGTAATATATCGTATTTGGGCAAAGTGGCATTTCCTCACCTTGCAGCAGTCTGTAGGTCCACTTTCCCTGTCTGTGGGATCTCTGTAAATGTTCACAATCCTCTCTTACTAAAAAAATCTGTCTTTAGTAGTAGAGTAAATAGAAGACAGGAAGGAGGGGAGAGGAGGGGAGAGGAGGGGTATGCTGCAGCACGTTCTCTCCCTCAGTGTCTAGGTATTGCAAAATATGAGGGGGAGGATCAGGTTGCAGTGTCTGTTCCTCAGTCTGTGTGTGAGACTGGGCAGAATACCAGAGAGAAAGCATCTAAATGGCTCAGAGCACACAGCACAGCTCTTATTATATAAAACCAAGAAGAGCCACCAACTCAGCAAGCATAGAGAGAGAGCAAATAAACAAAATATGATGGTTATATACATTGCTTGTAGTGCTAAATCGAATATACATTTACAGCTGCCGGAAGAGGGATTGGGATTGTTGTTTTGTTATGATACTTACACTTTAACCAAATTGTCACCCCCATCAATGTTCCCTTTATATTGTGCGGCAGCATGGCCATGAACCTAAAAAATGTCCCCTCTCAAGGAAAGTCTCCTTATGCGCAAAATCCCTGAACTCTCCCCTTAGAGACTGAGCCGAGCTAGCTTATGAAAAAACGATCCAGAATTTTTTTTTAAAAATTGCAGCACTCGTTGAATCGAAAAAGCTAGATAGCTGTACTCACCAAAACATTGCGACGTTTCTGAGGAGTTTCTTTTTCCATGTGATTGGGAGGTGTCATGTCCTTCTGATCTCTACATTTTAGGAAACACAGTTCTCTCTATTACCTCCGTGCTCTAAACTCTGATTAGTGAAGGCAGGAAACAGGAAGCTTAACGAAGAGTGTGACAGTGCTGGAGCCTGGAGGAGTGAGTAACCCACTGGACACTGGGTATGCATCATTAAAGGGGTATTTCAACTTTGACATTTATAACATAGTCATAGGATATGCTATAAATGTCTGAAAGATGTGGGTCTCTGCTCTGAAACACGCACCTATATCGAGAACGGGGTTACTCGACCTCCGTTTCGCTTGGTGAGAATCCAGGCAGGGACTAATGGAGAGGGTGTCCCCAGCTTTCTCCATTCTACTATATGGGAGTTACTTTGCTGTTTCCATATCTCCCATAAAACAGAATAGAGAGAGTCGCAAACATGCGCGGCCCCCTTTCCACTAGCCCCACCTGAAATTTACTGCCAGCGGCCGCCTCATCAGGTGACAGAGGTGTCGGGTGACCCAAGTTCTCAATATAGATGCGGGTCCCAGAGCTGGAACCCATATCTATCAGACAAATATGGCATATCCTTTTGGTTCATTCAGTTTAGAGGGAACAGTGTCTTATTTCAAGGGGGGGGCTTGAAATAAAACAAAAGCAAGTTAGGGGAGACTGATGGTTCACTTTTTAGGACCTATTGACAGGTTCTCTTTAAATGGACACTAACTTTTTAAACAACGTATTATAATCTCATAGTATACCTGATATATATTAATTTTGTAATTTACTTACTGTTAAAATTTTGTTGTTTTATCCATGCAAATTCTCTATGAAGTTCCTGCCACTAGGTGTCTCCTTTCATTTAATCTGTTGTCAAGCAAAATCTATCCCTAGTTACAGAGCAGAATTGACGGACTGCAGAAAGTGGGGGTGTCTCTTCACTGCCTGACAATAGAAGTCTATAGAGAGGGGTGGGGAACAGGAGGAGGGAGCAGGGAGAGAGTGAGTCAGCAACAGGCACGCTGCCAATATAAGTCTATAGAAAAGGGAGGGGCAAGCAGGAGCAGAGTGAAATAAAAACACAGACGCTGCAGCAGCTACCTGGTAAGTGTTGTATCTCACCCAGTGCTGGATTCTCAGCTACAATGCTCATTACTGCTGTATAATCTCCACCGTGCTGCAGCTGCTTCTAAATATGTAAAAGATAGAGATAGGAGAGCAGGCTTCTCCTCTCTATGTGTGCAGTGTATAGAAGACATGATAGCAGCTAGGCTCCGCCCACTAGTTTAGGCACAACTAAGAATTAGAGCTAGAGCGTGCAGAGGAGAAATCTACTATAAAATGCAAAATACAAGTCATATCATGGCCAGAAATAGTGTTATTCTTCATGTACACACATATAGCAGCTAATTATGGAAAGTATCTGAAATTTAGGAATGCTTTTAGAAAATATGTGTGAAAACATATGTTCTGTGCACAATTCTAAAACATTAAGCATATATTTTAAATAAATATCCACACTGCATATATATAGCTACCCGGAAAATAATACAGAAGTAGTCACAATATACTGTCTTTTATTTTCCCTCCAATCAATATTCTATTAATTACTTTACGACCCAAATCTTCATATTTTGTATTAATGTTCTTGTTTACAAGCACTAAATCTGAAAAGAATGTTGGCCATAAAAATTACAATTTAATCTATTTATTACTCTGATAGTGTTATAATTGCCACATATATTTTTCCTCACATCCTGTGAATATTCACAATACTTAGAGACTTAAGAGACAGGACAATATTTCAACTATATTTAATTTAAACAATCAATTGTTATTTCCTGAAATAAGCCCCCATGTTGTGTCGGATAATTAGCACAATGATTAATGATAATTCACGTATGATTGTACACATTTTACTGAATTATAATCATCATAACTACTCTGCTCTGTACTGATGAGTGGCAAGAACCCAAAACAGTGCTGTGTACAGTCGCTCTCCCTTTTTAGAGGAGACTCTTGTTTGGCTCATGTGATCTATTTTGCACAAAGCTGTAATGCAGAAACGGACAATACATAAAATGCCTATAATCACATAGGGCAACATGATCCAATAAAAACAAATCTCTTTAATAAAGTATCATAGATACAAAAGCACATAAATGCATCTCAATGATATTTCACAATTTCTCCAATGATTATCATTCACTGATGTTTATTCACATGGGGCTGTGTAACCACCACCACCACACATGCATCGCTGTAATTGACCTTCAGTCATAAATCTCTGTGGTTTTAACTGTCTGTGTGAGTTTCTTTGTTCATCTCTGTTTTTGATACACACATGTAATTGTGACATATCATTGAGATGTGTGCTTTTTTATTTGTCATATTTGGATCGTGTTGCCCTATATGATTATAGGTATTATAACATTGGTTGACATACAGGTATGGGATCTTTTGTCATAGGAACGGACAATAGAGACTTTTCTGCCTAAAAATGTACCTTCTCCCTGTGCTGATCACAGATGAAGAACTCTGAGCAATAGAGAGTGACAAGTGATATGACAGCTACTTGAGGCTGAAAAAATAGCAGCACTGGAGTGTGGAGTAGGTAAGTGGCATCTATTTTGTGGGCATTGTGATAGTTGTTATGTTGGCATTATGACAACTGTTATGCTCGCATATAAGTGGCTCTTATATGGACAGTGTTAGGAGTGGCACTGTGTGGCTAGCACTGTGGGGGCACTGTGTGGATGGCACTGTTAGAGCTGGCATCGTGTAGCTGTATGAGTTCCACTTTAAGCAACTTAAATTGCATGCCTCAGGGGGTTTTGCATGGCCGGTGTTCTCCTTTTGGGGTACTTTGAATCTTGTGTCATACACTGTTCTACTATACTATACAAGCTGAACTAGGTTACTAAGGATATATCTAAAGGCCCTGCACTAGACACAACACAGTGCTTCAGTTTTAGCCAGATGTATAGGTATTCCCATCTGAGGCATTTACGGCATATCCACAGGATATACCTTTAATATCTTATAGGGGTGGGTTTCATTTCTGGGGACCCCATATATTGGAAAAATGGGGTTACCTGATCCACTTTTCGGCACTCCGGAGAGTATGAGACAAGGTGGAGAGTTGGCCACACATGCATTCAGAGATCAGCTCTCTGTTGCAATTTATAATAGTTATGAAATGTCAGCTGTTTCCAAAAATGAAACCTCCAACTAGAAGTCATACTGTCGATATACCATAAATGTCTCACATGGGAATAACTCTTTACATTTTATTGAATCTCTTTGGAGTTGTACAATAGACAGACCAACCGCAATGTAAACACTCGACTGTAGACTGATCGATTTTTTGAAGCTTTTACAGAAAACGATGTACAATGCTTTCTGGCTGCCTGCAGCTAATACTAGAGGGTACATTGAACTCTATAATAAGAAAGTATGCAGTAAGCTCCCATGCTCCCTCTAGTGGCAGCTGCAGAAACGAGGAAGTGATGTTTTAAATCGATGTCTTATCAGCAGGACTCCAGGCTTAAAAACATTACTTGGATGATTTGGCTCTGAACGTTCAAACATTTTGGAGCCAGACTCAACACTGAAGACATCACTGCAATTTTTTTCTTTTTAAATATAGTTTTATTGAATTTTTGCATAGTTATAGAACAGCAAATAGAAGAACAATGTGCATACAAACATAGCAACGTATAAAACGCATACAGATCTCGAAAAACAATGCAAGGTACAATGTATGTAACAATCTCTAATATAAAGACTAGAAAAGGGCCTGTAGGGACTTTACATAGAGATACAAAAGAATCACATATGAATCATCTCTTTAATCACAGTGCATAGAAAAACAACATTTTAAAAAGAGGCAGAAAGCAGGTAAATTCTATGAACATAAAAAGAAGGAATGAAGAGAGGGGGGGTAACAAAGCTTGGAGAGGGTATCAAGGTAGTACCAAGAATACAGTGCATAGTCATAAGTACTAAGCAATATATTAAAGCCATAAAGAAAAAGTCATTATAAATAAATCACATACATTACTCATTGGTCACCATTATGTCAGAATCACTAGAGCAGTATTAAATGCTAGGACAATGGAGGGTCAGCTGCCCGCTGGACCCTGAATCTGAGGCCTGTTATTTCGATATCCCTTCCAAATCCGAACAAAGGAAGGGTGAGTCCTGAGCTCCCAGTGGGATAGCTCCTCTAACCTGGCAGTTTGGTCTACCTTACGTATCCAGTGCTTTATAGATGGGGGGTCAGTGGATTTGCAGTGAAGGGGGATTAATAGACGTGTAGATCTAGTAGAATCCGAATTAACTTTAAAGAGCCGCTACGGGTGTCCTCCGGCATTAGTGCAAGAAGGGCAACCTCAGGTGAGGCCGTAATCTCCACATCACAGACTTTATTGATGTAAGCAAAGATTTCTTGCCAAAACAAAACAAGATCAGGACAATCCCACCAAATATGCAGAAAGGTGCCCTTCCCACCACCACACCTCCAGCCTGTATCTGATGTGGTACCATAAATACGTTTCAACCTAAAAGGTATCAGGTACCATCTTGAGAGCACCTTATATGCATTCTCCCGAATTTTGTTGCAGTGAGATTTGGATCTGGGGGCCCTCATCACCCGGTCAACCTCAGCCGGGGAGAATTTCTTATACCAGTTATTCTCCCAGTCTGTTATGTAGTATGGAACGTCTGTGGATCTGGATAGGGCTAACTGTCTGCCGATCTTTTATAAAAGTTTCTTACAGGTTTGTGCTAGTTACCACAGTTCTTCAAACCAAGACTGTATGTACCCGTGGGGGGTAGGAAACTACGAATGTGTTTGAGGATGTAGGCGTGTTGGAGAGAGTTTAGCATAGGACAATTAAGGGTGTCTCTCATAACATCAATAGATGGGAGGCAGCCATCTTGGTCCAGGAGTTCCGTTGGTGACAGGGTGCTATGCCTAACAGGTAAGGGTAAAGTCTGGTAACCCGGATCTAGTGTTGATAAACAGTCATTTACATGAAGTAGGGAGAGGGGAAGGATGAACACAGAGATCTAATGTTAGTATCTCCCCATATTTTCAGAGTTGATTGCATGATGGGGCTAAAAGTAGGGAGGTGGGTAGCAGCCCTGGGATATCACAAAAGCAGTTGTCACAAAGGTCTTTGAGCCATGTGTTCCTCTATTAGTACCCAATGTTTGTGAGTGGGTTGTCTAAGCCAGTCAACAATTCTACCTAAGTGAATTTTATATGAGATACTAGGTTTTGAACCATTCCATATGTAATCAGAACAAAGTTTTCTGTAAAGGTGAAAGAAGCTACTGTGAAGATGTATAGGCAGAATCACTGCAATTCTATTGTATCATACGATTAGTTTTTCCTTTCTATTTTTTTTTTCCGTATGTCCTACGTTGTATTGTTCTTTTCCGTTTTGTGTCACTAAGGCGGGATTCACACGACCGGGTCCCGCCCGAGCCCGAGTGCTGGCCGGTAAAATCGGCCATTTTGCCCGGCCGGTTTGCATAAAGTTTTGCATCCGTGCCGGGCCGGGCAGATCTGGACAGTGACATCAGCGGCAACTCCTGAAGGGGAATCCCCATGTGTTCGGGGATTCCGCTTCAGGAGTTTCCCCTGATGTCACTGCCCAGATATGGACAGAGACATCAAGCTCTCTGTCCAGGAGCGGAATCCCCGAAAAGGAGCTAAAGTGCGGCTAGCACATAGTAGAGTCGGGAGATACCTCCCTGCTCTGCTATAGTGGTGTCGCTGCAGTAGTAGCAGCCGCAGCAGCAGCTGCTAGCGGCGCCATCGAAAGTGTCGCCGGGCCAGGGCGCTTTTAAAACAAGCAGGGGAAGGGAGCCAGCGCAGCGCTCCCTTCCACCTGCTGTACACCTCGGCCCTGCCACACAATGTACAGCGCAGAGCCATTCGTCAGAATGGCAACAACTCCTCCTCCTCACATGCACTCTGCGCTGTGAGGAGGAGATAGAGCGCAAGCGCCGGAAAACCCGGCCATCACTCGGGACACATCCCGGTGATGGCCGTGTATGACCCGGCCCTATAGACTTCTATGGGAGCCGGGCGGCCGGGTACCCGGCCAAAGATAGAGCATGTCCTATTTTTTGACGGCCGGTTTTCCAGGCCGTCAAAAAATCGGTTGTGTGAATAGCCCCATTAGGAGTCTATTATTCCTAATGCAGCCGGCCGATTTATGAACGGCCGGCACCCGGCCGGGAAACCCTGTCGTGGGAATGAGGCCTAAGGACAAAATGTAGGTCGTTAATGTGACTTTAATTCTTTACTGTATTTCCTTTGTTGAAAATTAATTTAAAAAAACAGTAAATACTAAAAATTTTGGAGTAAAAAATGATTCTTTGGTTGCGTTTATAATCATTTTAGTCATTAACTAGAGCCCTACATAGTTGGCACCAAAGATACATTAATTAACCTTCATAAAAACAGAAAAGTAGGGATTCTAGGACCCATATAATAATCAGAAGACCCAATGTCTTGACTGTAATGGGACAATTATATTTTAAAACCAGGTTCTTCATGATAACAATTTAAAAGTTGCTTTCTCAAATGGTCAAATCCCACCTACATCCCCTTTTAGCAGTGTCATATGAAAGCTGTTATTTTATCATTTAGATTCCCTGAAAATACGGAATAAAGGGCCTCTTGACAAAATCCAGTATGTGTCATGACCTTTCCAGCTAAATTAACTAGTTTGCACAAAGACTGCTGTGCAAATAACAGAAAGGCTAGAGCTTGCCAGGCATGTTATTGCAGCTCCAGACATCATATAAAGAATCTTATAAGATTTATTGCATTTTTTTAAAGATTAGGTTTTTGGATTTATTTTAGGGATTCAAATTAATTAATTTAATAGTCATTTAATGACAAAATGTAATTAAAAGTCTGGAGGACCATTTTAATAACTACATTTTCTAGGAAATTTAACAGCATGGTTGCCATTTTAAGGGTTATTGTTTATTTTATATTGGAATTGGGAATTATGCTTTGTAAAAGGTAGCTTGTTGCCTTATACAAGTATATTTATATCTCTGTAAGGTCATTTAAATTTTGTCTCTTACTAATGGCCAATTCTAGCTTTTTTGCTGCCTGAGGTGAAAATTGAAATGAGGCCCCCCCCCCCCCAGCTTGTTCTACATCACTAGCAGCCTCACAGAAAAAAAAATCCTACCACCCATCATCTCGCTGCAGATCATACAGTGACTACATTACTGAGAAGAGGCAGAATAAACATTTATATTAAGTGACTCACCGGTGATGTCTCAGATTCTAGTTGTTCTTTTTCTCTTTTCTTCTCCATCCGGTCCAGACCTCTATAAAGACTTCTCCCGGCCACAGCCCATTCTGCAGTTTTCTGCTCAGCTGTCTTCAGCTTCTCACTTTTCAAACAATTCTGCACCTATAAATGAAGATACAATTCTTATAGAGCCCCATGTAGATAGTGCCCCACATAGAGCCCCCTGTAGATACTGCCCCCCATAGAGCCCCTGTGGATAGCCCACCGTAGATAATGCTCCACATATAGCCCCCACCCCTGTAGACAGTGCTGCACATATAGCCCCCCTGTGGATAGCGGTCCTCATATAGCCCCCGCATACAGCCCTACCCCCTGTAGATAGTGCTGCACATATAGCCCCCACATACAGCCCTATCCCCTGTAGATAGTGCTGCACATAAAGCCCCCACATACAGCCCTACCCCCTGTAGATAGTGCTGCACATATAGCCCACCACATACAACCCTACCCCCTTGTAGATGGTGCTGCACATATAGCCCCCACATACAGCCCTACACCCTTTAGATAGTGCTGCACATATAGCCCACCACATACAGCCATACCCCCTTTAGATAGTGCTGCACATATAGCCTCTCACACTTTTAGCAAAAAAAAAACTTTACATACTCACCTAAACCCGTTCCCATGCAGTCTTCTTGCAATGCAGGTCTGCTGGGGCTGAACGACATGGCGCTGCATGGCAGGGAAAGTCATTCTGCCCGGCCAATCAGCGCCTTTCAATGCTGTGTCTTTGAAAATTGCTGATTGGCAAGCTGCCTTGCCCTGTCATTCAACGACGCCATACGCCGACGCTTATATCAGTGAAAGGCGCTGAATAGCGGGACACGGAACATGTCCCGACATTCACGCTTATGGATGTAATTGTATCAGAGTCCCATAGACGCAGGTACAAATAGTGCAGGAGGGGGTGGCAGCGGCTGGTTTCAGTGGCGCCGGCGCCCCCTCAGAGATGCAGCAGGCCACTGCCTGTGGCGAGATGGACTGTGAGGCCCTGCTCTTACTGTACAGAAACATATTGTAGATGCTTTCCAGTAGAATCTCTGATACCTAAAACAACAACAATACCCCATGCAGAATCATATGATGGGTAGGCCTACTTTCTGACTTACGTTAGCAGCTGTGCTGGTCAGTAATCAACATAGATCAAAATAGCCAAATAATGACTCCATTATATGATGTTTGTTAGGTGGAGCATAGACAAATCAACAAAAAATGTGCAGTGAATACACAGAAAAAATTGAATTTGTTCAATGCGAAAACTATTACAGTTTTGTCACGCATGTGGGGTATGTGGACCCACTAGGCAGCTCTGCCGTAGCAGAGAAGCAGCTGGCCAACTACAGTCAATAACAGTCCCTAGGGTAAGAGTACCTTGGAGGATGTATAGGCAGATGCTCAGAGCAGCAGACACGTGGCACAGTGATGCTTGGTGTGGCAGATGACACAAGACATGGCAGATGATATCAGACGTGGCAGATGATACCAGACGTGGTCGATGATACCAGACTTGGTAGAGGACACCAGACGTGGTCGATGACACTGAGCGTGGCAGAAGACAACACAACTCCAACACTAGATGCAACTCAGGAACAAGCACAGTTACGGGATACAGGATACTGGTAGTAGGATACGGGAACACTGGGAGCAAGATAACAACTAAGGGACCATTTGCAAGACTAACAAGGGAATACAACAGCATTAACAACAACAACAACGCTCAGGCAAGGAGTGGAAGCGCAGAGCCCTTTATATAGTCCAGGAAGTAAGGGACTTGGTTAGGGAACATTTTGACTGGTGTGCGCGCTGGCCCTTTAAGACTGGGTGAGTTGGTGTCTCCTAAGAGGACACAACAAGATTTACCCTGGATTTGACCTTTGCATTGCCAAAGTTTACATTTATGAGGATATGCCGCTGAGGATTTTCAAATCTGCAGAATACATTCAAATTTGCAGTGGAAAATAAAACTTCATGCATGAATAGTATTTAAAAAAACACACTTTGTGGACTTTTAACAAATTCACTGTGTCTGAACGTGGCCTTGCCCAGTCCACACACTTTCGCTGACCCTGTCCCAATCTTTGTTTGCTAACAATGTAGTTCGTACAGAGAGGGGGTTCTGCACAGGCTCTCGCCACTAAGTAGCAAAGTAGCAAACTAGGGCTGGGCACAGGCGCAGTGGCTGCATGGTCTGTCTTTAAGGTATGTAATATATATATATATTACATGGCGAGAAAGTCGCACCCCTGAAGCTCTGCACCAACCGCAAGGTTTCTCTTGCAAGCCACAGTGCTCCTCCTTATTTTGCTCCTTAAGTTACTATTTTATATATGTATATGAAACTCAACAACAAAAAAGTGAAGTAAGCCTACAGTTAAGTCTTTGACAGTGACACACTCTTCATGATTTGGGCTCTGCTGCCACCACATTGGATTTGAAATTAAACAACTGAGATGCAATTGAAGTGAAGACTTTCAGGTTTCATTTAAGGTGTTTAACAAAAATATCCTGTGAAAAGTTTAGGAATTCCAATTATTTTTCTACACAGCCGCCTCATTTCAGGGGCTCAAACGTAATTGGACGAATTAACATTACCATAAATCAAAAATTTTTTTTTAATACTTTGTAGAGAATCCTTTGCAGGCAATGACGGCCTGAAGTCTGGAACCCATGGACATCACCAGACGCTGGGTTTCCTCCTTTGTGATGCTTAGACAGGCCTTTACTGCAGCTGCCTTCAGTTGTTGCTTGTTTGTGGGTCTTTTTGCTTTAAGTTTTGTCTTAAGCAAGTGAAATGCAGCTCGATCGGGTTGAGATCTGGTGATTGACTTGGCCATTGCAGAATATTCCACTTCTTTGCCTTATAAACTCCTGGGTTGCTTTCACAGTATGTTTTGGGTCACTGTCCATCTGTACTGTGAAATGACGTCTAATTAACCTTGCTGCATTTGGTTAAATCTGAGCAGAAAGTAAATCCCTGAACACTTCAGAATTCATCCGGCTGCTTCTGTCCTCAGCCCCATCATCAATAAACACTAGTGACTCAGTGCCTTTGGCAGCCATGCATGCCCATGCCATCACACTGCCTCCACCATGTTTTACAGAGGATGTGGTGTGCTTTGGATCATGAGCCGTTCCAAGCCTTCTCCATACGTTCTTCCTCCCATCATTCTGGTACAGGTTGATCTTAGTTTCATGCTGTTCCAGAACTGCGTGGCTTCTTTACATGTTGTTTGGCAAAGTCTAATCTGGCCTTTCTATTTTTGAGGCTGATTAATGGTTTGCACCTTGAGGTGAATCCTCTGTATTTGCTCTCATGAAGTCTTCTCTTTATGGTAGACTTAGATACTGATACACCTACATCCAGGAGAGTGTTCTTCACTTGGGTAGATGTTGTGAAGGGGTTTTTCTTCATCATGGAAAGGATTCTTCGATCATCCACCACTGTTGTCTTCCGTGGACATCCAGGCCTTTTGGAGTTCACGAGATCACCAGTGCGCTCTTTATTTTCTAGATTGTACCAAACTGTTGATTTGGCCACTCCTAACATTTGTGCTATCTCTCTGATGGATTTCTTCATTTTTTTCAGCCTGACGATGGTCTGTTTCACTTGGGATTGAGAGCTCCTTTGACCTCATGTTGTGGGTTCACAGCAACAGCTTCCACTTGCAAATGCCAAAACTGGAATCAACTCCAGACCTTTTACCTGCTCAATTGATGATGGATTAACGAGGGAATAGCCCATGCAGCCCATTAAATAGCTTTTGAGATAATTGTCCAATTACTTTTGGTCCCTTAAAAAAGAGGCAGCTACATATTAAAGAGCTGTAATTCCTAAACCCTTCCTCAAATTAAGATGTGAATAACCTCAAATTAAAGCATCGACTCTGCAGGTTAGTCCCGCGGGACTAAGCCATTTTTTTTTTTTTTCACTCCCCACATTCCAAGAGCCATAACTTTTTTATTTTTCCGTCAATAGAGTGGTGTGAGGGCTTATTTTTTTGCGGGTGGAGTTGTAGTTTCTTTTGGTACCTCTTATAGTTCCATATAATGTACTGGGAAACTGGAAAAAAAAAATATTTGCGGGCTGAAGTTGGAAAAAGCTGTGATTCTTTAAAATGCAGCCAACACCCACAGCATATGGAGCGCGCTCAGCGTGTGAGCCCGCTCCAAACATCACCCCTGCACCCGGACGTAATGGCACGTCTGGGTGCATGAAGGGGTTAAGCCCTTATTGATTATATAACTGTATATTCAATATGTTTTGGTAAACAGCTAAAATGTCAAAACTTGAGTGACTGTCAAAATAATTCTGGACCTAACTGTATATGCTTACCCTAGTGGTGCCCAGGCCAGACAGAATTTTAGCATTTAACTTCATGTCTCTACAGGGAATTGGGAGCTCTGTATCAGAAAAACTCTAACCTCTATAAAGTTAATGAGCATAGAATGTTGGACCTAAAGGCGATAACAGAAAATAGGCAGTACCGCGCTCAAATTTGTAAATTGACCCTCCTAACCTGCTGATCAACTATTATAAAAGAAAATAGTGTGCGCTAGGAATTTATTTGGATTCATGGAGAATTTGAGGTCCCCATGTCTGCTGTCAACTATTACCCAAAATTGTTCCTAGGAAGAACTGTGCTTAAGCACTAAGATTTTTGCGCAGGCTTTCAGCTTTACAACTCATACATAATATGGCAACTGTAGATATTTTCATCCTAAATCCAAAGGCTGAGTTCTTATCTAGGTGTCTAATGAGCCTTCTGACAATTTTTCAATCATTTTGTCTGCAAGACAGGCTTCTCTCTTCCATACAACAAAGGAAATAGAGGTGGCTATAAACTGAAAATGATCATAAGAAATTCCGAGCCTCGGCACAGCTCTTGTAGTAGAAAGAGATGAGAAGATGTTTCAAAACAATCATCCCACATCTCATTCAATTGTCTGTTAACACCTACACAGCTATAACCACGAAAGCTGCACACCGTTATGGGCATTTTTCAGAAACATTTTTTCTTTTGATATCCACAGGATATTTTAGAGCAATTTTCTATGTACTTTTCAGTCTGCAAATAATAGGGTTAGAAAAATCCCAATTATAACTCGTTATTATTTTTTTTCCCCCTGGAGACCGCAAAGAAATTTTTTGATGTGGTTAGGGATTTGCTTTCTACGTAGGCAGCTACTAAAGCTAATAGTGAGCTAGGCATGGTGACGTGAATCAGATGGCTAATACCATTAACCAGTGATGTAATTTTGTTATTCGAATTGGAAATTGCAGCCTTTGTAACAGACAATCGTTGTTGTGATAAATTGTCATCATTTATCCTGATAGCTGTGAGCATGCCTGCAGTCCTGGGTAAAAGCATGGAGAAAACCTTGTATCCACAAAAGGCATGTACAGAGGTAGAAAACAATAAACATGAACATAATAATAAACTTTACATGTGAAATGTTATTAAAGGAGATGTCTCAGCGTGTCTTTTTTTTTTTTTTTTTAAACCATAGATAAACGGTATTTGAAGCAAAATGAAATCTATTAACATTTTTTGCCCTTCCTGGTTTAGGGGCAAGCTTGCTGCTGCCAGATCCTCTCCCCTGCATTACCAAATTCTGTATTGTGCTGATTTATTATATATTATAATGAAATATAATAAAATTGAAATAAATACATGGTACAAATTCCTACAGCATTATACAGGGTGGGCCATTTATATGGATACACCTAAATAAAATGGGAATGGTTGGTGATATTAACTTCCTGTTTGTGGCACATTAGTATATGGGAGGGGGGAAACTTTTCAAGCTGGGTGTTAACCATGGCGGCCATTTTGAAGTCGGCCATTTTGTATCCAACTTTAGTTTTTTCAATGGGAAGAGGGTCATGTGACACATCAAACTTATCGAGAATTTCACAAGAAAAACAATGGTGTGCTTGGTTTTAACGTTACTTTATTCTTTGTACACTGTTCAGCCATAATATTAAGGACACGTTCAGACATGGCATAAATGTTCCGCTGCAGATTTTGCTGCAAATTTGCAACAATTATGCAACAAATCTGCTGAAAAAATTGCATATGTGAAGGTTTATGCAGACGTGGTGGATTCTGAAGGGGACTTGCCGCAGGTTACAGCCTTTGCTTTGCAAAGGCTTAAATCCGCAGTGGAAATCTGCTGCTTATCTGCAACGGATAGATAGATAGATAGATAGATAGATAGATAGATAGATAGATAGATAGATAGATAGATAGATAGATAGATAGATAGATAGATAGATTGATAGATAGATAGATAGATAGATAGATAGATAGATAGATAGATAGATAGATAGATAGATAGATAGATAGATAGATAGATAGATAGATAGATAAAACCAAACTTGAATATCTAGGGCCTCATGCACACGAACATATTTTTGTAGCCGCAATTAATTTCAATAGGCCCATGCACACGACCGTGGTTTCCACGGACTGTGCATTTCCTGGGAGCCTGGACCGCAAAAAGATAGTTAATGTCTTATTACGGCCGCGGTCCAGGCTCGTTGAAATTAATGCACACAGCAATGTGCACAGCTCATGATTTGCGGGCGGCAGCGGATGACACTCCGCGGCCATCCGAGTCGCAAATCACGTCCCGTGCACATCACTACGGTCATGTGCATGAGGCCTTACTCAAACCGGGAATTACACGCAGATGGTGTGTCTGTAAGGGGAACCTACAAGTTCATAAAGTCCTGTGAATACAGGCAGTGTTTAGGAGTGTAGCAACAGGGGGGACGAAGGCCAAGTGTAAATTGATCCAGCAGGCTTGTAGAAATAGGTACTGTGACCAGGCTGCAACTCCACTACATCTGCAGTATAGCTGACAACAACTTCCTGTTAGTGAAATCAGAAGAAGATGTCTATAGCACAAATGGCCTTCAATTCTATTTTGTATTTATCAGGGCTTAAATAATAATTGTGTGGTCCTTACTTACTCCTAAAAACAAACAAATAACCAGATTTTAACATGCAGTCATATTTTCCCAAAAAAGTTAACCAACATTCAAAATAAATACACCCTATGATACAGTAAGGCTACATTCCCACAACAGTGAAAAAAAAATGGCCATTAAAAACTGATCATGGCCGTTTTGCATTAGTGTGTCTCCAAATTTTCATTGATTTCCAGTCAGTCTCTGTTTTTAATGGCCGTTTGTCATCCGTTTGCCATTCGTTTTTCATGGCCATTAAAAAATGGATGGATTTAATTTGTTAGGGTTTTTTTTTTACCCCACAGTGCCCGTGTAGATAGTGCCGCAATACCCCTATAGATAGTGCCACAGTGTCCACGGTAGATAGTGTCCACATAGATAGTGCCAGTGCCCACATAGTGCCATAGTACCCACATAGAAAGTGACAGTGCTATGGTGCCCACATATAAAGTGACATAGTGCCCACATAAATATTGCCACAGTGCCCATGTAGATAGTGCCACACACAGTGCCCATGTAGATAGCACGAGTGTCCCCTGTAGATAGTGCCACACCCCCCTATAGGGTCACATACCCCTAGATAGTGCCACACCCCCTAGATAGTGCCACACACCCTAGATAGTGCCACACATCCGCTAAATAGTGCACCACACCCTCTAGATAGCACAATCCTCCACCCTGTAGATAGCACCACCTACCACCCTGTAGATAGCACCACCCCCTGTAGATGGCGCCACCCCCTGTAGATAGCGCCACTCTAGCTCCCTCTAGGAGCGAAATTGACGATGCTCTGGCCAGGGATTCCGCTCCTAGAGGGATCCTCTGATATCTCTGTCCATATATGGAAAGTGATGTAAGGGGCTCCCACTAGGAGCAGACTCCCCGGCCAGAGCATTGCCAATGCTCTTGCCGCAACACTCTGGCCAGGGATTCTGCTCCCGGAGGAACCCCTGACGTCACTATCCATATATGGACAGTGACATCAGGGGCTCCCTCTGAGAACGGAATCCCCTGCCAAAGGCCAACTCTCTGGCCGGGGACTCCTCTCCTAAAGGGAGCCCCTGACTTCACTGTCCATGTATGGACAGAAACGTCAGGGGCTCCCTCTAGAAGCATAATCCCAAGCCAAAGCGTGGGGGAGTGTACTTATACAGTTTGATCAAAATGTTAACAAAAAGCCTCTTGTTCATGTTTATAAATTTTGCTTAGCAGCAATAGATGAATGTATTTAAAGTTGATGTGTGATTCATGTCTTGTTCTACAGTTTGGCAAATTTATTAAGAAGCAATGCTCGTCTTTATGAATTTGGCGTATTTTACTCCAATGCACTTCAGATTTAGAATGGCGTATGAAACGTGTGCTTTAATAAATCTCCCCAACAAAATGTGAGATAGCACTTGTCTTGATTTTTTATATTTTTTGCTAATTTGTACATTTAATTGTTTCAGAATTTAAAACTAAATGTAATATAAGTCAAAGGTAATCCAAGTCAACTAAAAATGTAAAAAAGTAACTGCCCTGCTCCCTAGGGTGAATTCACACTTGCAAGATTTAGTGGCAGAAATGTCTGTGCCTGCAAACAATTCCATTTATCTGAATGAAACTTGCAGAAATCAATACACTTGCTAAAGAAACAAAGTATGGGATTGACTTTCAGATGCATGGGATGGGTTTTTAGTCGCAGACATTTGTGCGACAAAATCTACTGCGTGTAAATCCATCCAGAGGCCCTGTTCACACAGAGTTTTTTGCTGCTGATTTTGACATAGAAACCGCGTCAGAATCAGCGCCAAAAAATGCCTCAAACCGCCTCCTATTGATTTCAATGGGAGGCGGAGGCGTTCTTGTGCTTTTAGCTACTCGCGGGGAAAAAAAAGATATGCTCTTTCTTTCCGCGGTTCCGTCTCTGACCTCCAATTGAAATCAATGGGAGGCAGAGAAAGCAATTTTTCTTGCAGCAGTGAAAGCTGCTGCAAGAAAGTACAGGCAGGAAAAATTATTTCTGCAAAATAGTCTGTGTGAACAGGGCCCTATGGTGTAGTCATGTGGTTGGTGGCATAATTGCCTTGTATTTTTACGCAGCAAAAAACTTTACAGTACGTTAAGCATATAGGTAAAATATTCTGCAACGCAATAAATTTGTTAGTTGTGGAATATTTTTTCCATTTCATAGTGTACAAGGCAAATACGTTACATGTGACTGCACCATTACACGAAACATTTTGTTGTGCCCCGAGATTAGTCTTTCGCATTGCTTTTCAGCCCACTCTTTAATTCAGCCACACTGGAGGGCTTTCACTTATAGGTATTATATGTTCATAAATAATAAGCGTTTCTTGAGCAGTCTCCTGAGATTGTAATGACCTTTTCCTAAGATGTATTGGACATCTTTAAACAACTTTCTTTTTTTCCCATTACACTCATTGCACTTAAAGTGGTATTTCAGTTTCAGCAAAGAAAGGTTTATTGTTTGTATAATAGAAAGCTATACACTTTTCCAATAGACTTTCTATATCAATTCATACATTTTTAAGATCTCTGCTTGCAGTTATTGAATATGAACATTCATTGTTTACTTTCATTGGATAAATATCTGTCCTGATCATGTGATGGGCATAAAGGTGTAGGACTGATCACTGTTAGGCTGGGTTCACACGACCTATTTTCAGACGTAAACGAGGCGTATTATGCCTCGTTTTACGTCTGAAAATACGGCTCCAATACGTCGGCAAACATCTGCCCATTCATTTGAATGGGTTTGCCGACGTACTGTGCCAACAACCTGTCATTTACGAGTCGTCGTTTGACAGCTGTCAAACGACGACGCGTAAAATGACTGCCTCGTCAAAGAAGTGCAGGACACTTATATACATTATATGCAGGACACTTCTTTGAACGTAATTTGATCCGTTTTTCATTGAATTCAATGAAGAACAGCTCCAAATTTACAGCCGTCAAAGACGCCTCGCAAAATGCGAGGACGAACAATTACGTCTGAAACGACGCAGCTTTTTTCTCCTGAAAACAGTCTGTAATTTCAGACGTAAAAGCCTCTCATCGTGTGTACATACCCTTACAGAACAGTTATCTGTCTTCTCACGAGTTGAGTACCTACATAATTATCGAATCGACAGATTATTATGCACTGGAAGTAAATAATGATGGTTCCTTAGCAGAGATCTGCTCCAGGAATTGTATCTAGAGGTCACAAGTGCTGAATAACTCAGATGCACTGTCAGCAGAGGTGACAATAAACGTTAATAGTGCCATATGAAATCCCTGGTAGTCCAATTCAAATATTAATTTTTTCTTATTTTGTAGGTTTTATATAACTGAGATGGCCAAATTCAACAAAAAAAACATTCTATCTATCTATCTATCTATCTATCTATCTATCTATCTATCTATCTATCTATCTAATATCTATCTATCTCATATCTATCTATCTATCTATCTATCTATCTATCTATCTATCTATCTATCTATCTATCTATCTATCTATCTATCATCTATCTATCTATCTCATATCTATCTATCTATCTATCTATCTATCTATCTATCTATCTATCTATCTATCTATCTATCTATCTCATATCTATCTATCTATCTCATATCTATCTATCTATCTATCTATCTATCTATCTATCTATCTATCTATCTATCTCATATCTATCTATCTATCTATCTATCTATCTATCTATCTATCTATCTATCTATCTATCTATCTATCTATCTATCTATCTGTCTGTCTGTCTATCTATCTATCTATCTATCTATCTATCTATCTATCTATCTATCTATCTATCTATCTCATATCTATCTATCTATCTATCTCCTATCTATCGATCTATCTATCTATCTAATATCTATCTATCTATCTATCTATCTATCTATCTATCTATCTATCTATCTATCTATCTATCTATCTATCTATCTATCTATCTATCTATCTATTTATCTATCTATCTATCTATTTCTCTCTCTTTATCTATCTATCTCATATCTATCTATCTATCTATCTATCTATCTATCTATCTATCTATCTATCTATCTATCTATCTAAATTCAATTCAAAGAAGCTTTATTGGCAGGACCAAATACATATTAGCATTGCCAAAGCAAGTAAGAAGTAAGGGAATGAGGGATAGGGACTGAGGGATTGGGGGATAGGGACATATCTAGGGTCGGGGTTATACAAGTCCATGGCATATCATGTCTCTCTCAGTTTATGGCATGCAGTGACATATTGTGCCGCTGTGCCCACTGTGGTTTCCTCTTCACCCAGCAGGATGTAGAGTTTCTCTTGCTCTTCCATGGAGCTGAAGTCCGGTAAGAGATCAGAGAGTCTCCTGAAGTGAGTGTCCCTCACTGCTGAGTATTTGGAGCAGTGTAGCAGGAAGTGGGTCTCATCCTCCACGGCCTCCTGGTCGCACTGTTGGCACAGTCGGCTCTCCCTGGGCTTGTAGGTCTGTCTGTGGCGCCCGGATTCGATGAGCAGGTTGTGGGCGCTCAGTCTGTAGCGGCTCAGGATCTGTCTGTCTCTGGGGTTTGGCAGTTTCTCCAGATATGGCGCCAGTTTATATTCCCGCTGTAGACTCCGGTATATTGTCAGTTTCTGGGATGTCTTTATGTCGTTTCTCCAGTCACTGATATATTCCTCTTGGCCTTTGTTTATTGTCTTCTTGATTTCGGCTTTTGTGAGGCCGCGCTGGGTGACATTTTCTTCAGGCCGGGTCAGGGTGAGATGTTCTGGGGGGCCTGGTTTACCTGGGACCCCTTGGTGTAACAGGGCTTTATGGTGATAGGAACTTTGCCTGCTGCTGTGTAGATGGGCCCAGAATGATAGCGCCCTCTTCTGGATTGTGAGGTGTAGTGGGAATCTGCCCAGTTCTGCCCGACAGGCACTATTTGAGGTGCTCCGATGGACTTGGAGAAGGTGTTTGCAGAATTCTAGGTGGAAGATTTCTGTTGGGCTGGAATCCCACCTTGACCAGTCTGGGTATGTGTCCGGACCCCAGACTTCACTGGCATACAGGAGGATTGGGGAGATGATGGAGTCAAAGATTTTCAGCCAGACCGTCACTGGTGGTTTGAGATGATAGAGTTTTCGTCTGATGGCATAGAAGGTTTTGCACGCCTTGTCTTTCAGAATCTCTATGGCTTGTTTAAAGCTTCCTGATTGGTTGATTTCTAGGCCCAGGTAAGTGTACCTGTCGGTCGCTGTGATTGTGGCGTTATTTAGTGTGAAGGTCGGGTGCCTGGGGGATTTTGAGTTTCTCTTCTGGAACACCATGATGTTGGTTTTCTTGGCATTGATGGGTAGTGCCCACGTGGAGCTGAATTTTTCTAGGATTTGCAGGTTGTCTTGGAGACCTTTCTCGGTTGGTGATAGTAACAGAAGGTCATCTGCATACAGCAGGAATTTCACCTGGGTGTCATGGAGGGCGAGACCTGGTGCTGAGGAGGATTCCAGAGCTGTGGCCAGTTCATTGATGTAGATGTTGAAGAGCGTTGGACTGAGGCTGCAGCCTTGTCTGACTCCTCGGCTCTGCTGGAAATCAGCCGTTCTTCTCCCGTTCACCTTCACGCTGCATCTGTTCTCTGTGTAGGAGCTTCTGATGACGTCATAGGTTTTACCTCCTATTCCGCTCTCCAGCAGTTTCAGGAATAGGCCCGGGTGCCACACTGAGTCAAAGGCCTTCTTAAAGTCCACAAAACAGGCGTAAATCTTCCCATGCTTTGTATTGTGGACGTGGCTCTTGATGAGGCTGCGCAGGGTGTAGATGTGGTCAGTGGTGCGGTGGTTTGGCATGAACCCAGCTTGGCTTTGGTGGAGGACATTGTGCTGGGAGAGGAAGCTGAGGATTCTCTTATTCAGGATGCTGCTGAACAGTTTCCCCAGGTTGCTGCTGACACATATCCCTCGGTAGTTGGCCGGGTCGTACCTGTCCCCACTCTTGTGGATTGGTGTTATAAGGCCTTGGTTCCAGATTTGCGGGAAGTAGCCGGCACTCAGCACTATATTAAATAGTTTGACTATTGCGGCCTGTATTTCTGGCGGGCTGTGTTTTATCATTTCTGGTGAGATTCTGTCTAGGCCGCTGGATTTTTTACACCTTATGTCTGAGGTTCTCTCTGTTACTTCTTGCAGTGTTATTGGTGTATCCAGGGGGTTTTGAGAATCTTTAAGTGTTTCCTCCATCGCCTTCAATTTTGATATTTTTTGTTTTTGTTCTTGGCTTTGTTCTTCTTTCGGGATATCTTTGTAGAGGTCCCTGAAATATTGGAGCCAGATGTTGCCATTTTGAATATGAAGGTTGTTTTTCTTGCAATTTTTGCCCATGTGTTTCCATAATTCCCAGAACGAGTTGTCATGGAGGGCATCTTGGAGTTGGGTAAGTTTGGTGGAGATGTGCGTTTGTTTTTTCTTTCGGAGGATGGTCTTGTATTGCCTCTGTATGTTGCTGTAGGCCTCCTTCAGACCGGTGTTGTTTGGGTCTCGGTGCTTCTTATTTGAGGCATTTCTTAGGGTCTTCCGTACTTCTTTGCACTCACGGTCAAACCAACCGTTAGGATGTATTTCTTGTGGCCTCTTGTAGTCACATCTTTTCAGGTCAGACTTCTCTGCCATGGTATAGAATATATTATTGAGGTCATTTACGGCCTGATTGACCCCTCCTGGGCTGGTCTCATACACCTTGTTGTAGAGGTTGTGAAGCATCTCCTGCACTTCTGGTCTGTTCATTGTCTCTTTATATTTTATAGTTGACGTTTTGGACCATTTATAAGATGGGGGCAGGTTGAAGAGGCCGGTTTGATGTGGTTTTTGTGCAGATGGTTTGGTTGTGGATTTAATGTATAGAAGTAATTGGTTGTGATCTGACAGGTGCGTTTGTGGAGTGACTATGAGTGCGCCAATGTTTGCGGGGTCCATGTCCGTGATGGCATAGTCTACTACACTGCTGCCTACATGGGAGTTTAGTGTATACCTTCCTAAAGAGTCTCCCTTGGTGCGGCCATTCAGTATGTGGAGTCCTAAGCTTCGACATAGATTCAGTAGTTTTTTCCCGCTTTTGTTGACGGTGCTGTCATAGCTGTTTCTCTCTTTCTGTAGGGAGTTATGACAGTCGGCCTCTGCTCCAAAGATGAAGATATTTCCATCATTGGTCAGGTAGTCTTTATCTCTCCCCGTTCTTGCATTGAGGTCTCCGTAGATGAGAACGCTGCCCAGGGTCTGGAAATGGGCGGCTTCCCTTTGTATAATCTCAAAGCTGTC